>NC_056537.1:13160530-13816602 GCF_910596095.1 Thunnus maccoyii
CAAGTCATTCTCTGGTGCTGACCTGATTCACTCTGAAAGACAGAAGAAGAACTCTTTCCGGAAACTGCTGGACTTGAAGCTCTCGGTGAAGATGTTGCCCAAGCTGATAGTAAAAGGAGTCCAGACATCAGAGCGAAATGCGAATGAAACAGAGCAGTGTGTGGACAGTGATCAAGACAGACCTCCGAGCTTCCTCGAGCATTTCAGGACTGAACGTAAATTCTCCTGCCCGCTGATTGGAGTAGAGCAAAACGTGGACGGAGACGAGTTTTCCCCTGGAATCGAACAAGCTGTCGACTATGAGAACATCCCTCATTATGAGGAGATCCCAGACTATGTGAATGCGCATGTGGGGACGGCAGTGACATCGCCTCAGGCCCCACAGCCATCAGCCTGGGAGAGTTTAATGTATAATGATGAGGGCATTTATGAGGAGCAGGAGCCATATATGTCCCTGGAGAAAAACTCTGGACACCAACTAAGACATGGAGACTTTGACAGGTAGATTATGGTGGCTTCATGACTGTCTCTCTCTGACTCTCTTGTTTCTCTCAGTGCATCATATCATGATCTTACCTTTTAATATGTTGTTGGTGCTTGCAGTTGTTTCCTTAATAAGATCGGGAAAACACCAGAGTCTTCTTACAACTATTAATCTGTAAAGTACCTACCTAATTACAGAGAGTGACTGAATCGTTTGTGGAGAAGCATGCAACATTATGTCTTTTGTTGGAGATTCCTGTTAGGGGAGTTCAACTTGTATGCCGGCACGCTTGCCTTCACAGCCTTGCAGGTGTTGATGGATTGTGGGTTGACCTTATAATTTAGGCTGCACATGAGTTTTTTTTAAATAAATAATTTATACTTATTAACAGAGGCAGCTCTGCTTGACAACCTTTGGCCTACAAGGCAAGAGTGTGTGTATGGGTAATTAGTTCAAAAATGTCTTTGTCAAGAAATTTGGAGCCTTGTGTTTGTGTAATGGCGTGTGTCACCAGGACATCGTAGCTCAGCAGTTTATCTTATCTGAGGCTGAGAGGGCACTTAAACAGCAAGTGTTTAAATTTTTAAAGGGTCAGTTTACCCAAATCACAGACAGACATAATTTGTCACTTACCTTTAGTGCTATCTAGCAGTAAGTAGTTTTATTTACTCAGTATGCTGCTAAAAACATTAAGATTTTTGTTTAAATTTGAGAAGCAGTGTGTCTATTCAGAAGCAATGTCCAGTTTACTCAGAATATTCCACTAAGCTCACTGTCAACTGTTTTAATAGGAACTACTTTTTTATCAAAGAATTAGTTGTTATGAAAACTGTTACCAACGAGATATGTTAATTAACCGGTGCAAAACTGGTGTCTACCTGCCCAGGGACTGCAGATGGAAATTAGTGAGTAGCTGGTACAATACATCTCTTCTTTAATGGTCTTTGTACACGGTCCCTTACAAATAAATATAATAAATTAACCCTAAGCAGGTTCATTGTTGCTGAATTGACACACTGCTGTTGAATTTTTCTGTGCTCAAAACCTAGAAACAAAAAACCTAAGAAAAAAAGCATGACTAAATACAGTTGCCTTAAGGGTAATGAGTCAGAATTACATTTTTTACATTTTTATTTTATTTTTTGATTTTAGTGAACAGACTCTTTATATGTTTGGCTAGGGCACCCAGTTTGTGCTTAATTAACTCAATTAAACTAGTTGTGTTTGTATATTCTTGGGACTAATATCCTTTTATGCAAACAATCCATATGGTAAGTTATGAATGAGCAGTGAGCAGAAGTCAGTTGGCATTGGGCAAAATAGGATTACAGTTTGTGTAACTGTACACTCTGCCTCGCCGGCTTAGTGTGTCAGTCCTCTTTATTTCACACTGTTCAACAGTCACATGTTAAAAACACGTTAAGCAGCTCACAAACAGAGACCAGTTACAGTTAATAGCAACAGCTCCTGTAAACATGCCACAGTGTGTAAGACCTACAGAGTCTGGCTCATTTGGTTTGTTGCTTAGCCTCGGCCTATTTCTTTTGCTGCAGTTTTGTTCAGGGAGGTGCCGTTCTTCCACATGTAGTAATCCCACAGGGAGTTGTGGCATTTTAGATATGTAGTCTCTCTTCGGTGCAGTTTCAATTTGGTCTTTCATAAGTAATAATTTTAGAGCTGCAAGGTAAAATGTACAAAATGTGTGATGATTAATGGTTTGTGTAGTAGTTTGGAGTTTGTTAATGTTGGACACGGATGAATTTAATGACCCAAAGCAGGCAGCAGGACTAAAGCTAGTGTTATATGACAGTGTTGATGGTTATCATTAAATTTTTTTCCGGCTGTGTCAAGCTCCCCCTTTCCTGTGTGTTCTTGCTCATGACTCTCACTTTATCAGATCAGGAAATGTTAGAAGGCTGCTGGACAAAAATACATTCTTATTCACACTATATGCTGACGCCGGTGTTTTTATTCCAAACTCCATCTCTTTCCCCCCCCTTCTATAAGTTACATCCTCATTTTCTTGTACATTTTACACTAATCATATGCCGTGTGCATGTTTAAAGGTGTGTCATCATGTGCTGCATGAACAGCGTTTTTATTAAATGCCGTCAGCTGCTTCTGTGTGTGCAAAATACTTGTATGGTCTGATCCTAACATCCTGCCCTTTTTAACAAAAGTTCTGTGGATGAGGAGGTGGCACCCCTGGATGATGGGCACTCGGATGATGACGTCATGGCTCATACCTCAGATGAGGAGGACGAGGACGATAGCAGCTCCATCTCAAGTAAAGGGGACCCTGAGCAACCAGAGGAGAGTGCGGTGAGGAGAGACACTGTTAAATTTATTACTTAAATCCCTCGATGTGTTCAGAAACATTTCCTGGAATCACATAACAGGGTTTGTTCTTTGTGAGGTCTGATGGTTTTGTTTTGGTTCATTGGGGAACAATTTCTCTTCTTCTTTTTGACACTTTGTTCCCTCATTTTTATTGATCATCATTAAATTAATCATGAAATTCTACATGATTATATTATACACAGCATGCATCTGCTGTGAGCAGTTTTGTCATGAGCCCTGCTTAGGAAGATTGTAATTCTGTGTTTTTTGTACCTGCGGTAGACGCCGAGTGGACCGAAAAAGAGCAAGATACACCACATCGCCACAGAGATTATGAGCTCTGAGAGTGTGTAAGAGTCTTCGTTTTTTTCTTAAAGCATAGGTTCACAGAAATCTCACTTACATTTAGTGGTATCCATGCAGGTCTGTTTATTTCTGCCTCCATCCCAGTACATTGGAGATGAATGGGATTTCTTTTGTGGCGCTCACAGCATTTAAAATTTACATTAAAAAAATTCAACAGCAGCTTCTTGTTCTAGAAAGGGTCCCCATTACTCTGGATAATAGTTTTATAGGGACTGTTTCTTTATGAAATGAAAACACACAGCAAGGTATGTGCGTTATCTAAAGGACAATGTTTTTGGGAAGACATTTAGCTGTTTTTTGGGGGGTTTTTTTTCTTAAATGAAATTTTCAATGCTGTAAGCACACAAAATTCCACTTACCCTCATTGTACTTGGGTTAAAATGATCAGCATGGCTAAAGTAGAGAGAAAATGTTTTTTTGTATTTTGGGTGAAGTGACTCTTCACTTCCTTTGTTACTTTACTCATCCATCATTTAACCTTTCTTTGTTTTCTTAGGTTTGTTGATGTTCTGAAGTTGCTTCATGTCGTAAGTACCCCCACACATAACCGTTTTAGTGCTACATTTAGATCACACAAAAACAAGCTCCATGTTTGCTTTGAGAGATGCAAGTGTTATTCTCTATGTTTTATCTAGTGCTAGTCTACTGTGTTAGCCCACATTCTCCATATGTGTTTGATTATGCTAGCCACTGGGGCACACCCCATGCAGGATAAAACTATGTGTACACCCTACTCCTCTCAGTCTCACCCGCATGGCTTACATTCCTCACGGTTTTCCCCAGACTTTGAGTTGTAGCGATCTAACATTACACTTGTCTGGATGTTTATGGATGGATGGTGTTGTGTTTTGAGAAGTTTAATCTGCAATATATTGAAGCTATCAAAATTAAATGATAATGTGGTTTCTCTGTACTTTGCACAAAACATGGTAAACAACATCAAAAAACAGTTTTTTTTTAATCTATTGTCAGACCAGTATTGTTCTAACCAACTTTTAACCATTGCTGTCAATTTCAGTCACTATGATATAAAAAGTAAGGTATATTAATAGTTAAAGGAGCACAATCCCACCTGTTAGTTATTAACTTCTTAGCTCTCTCAGAACAAAAAAAAACAGTTTATGAAAAAGGACTATAAGTAATTTTATCTCAACTACAAACACTGTCACAGTGGTGGTTTATATTGGCATGAAGGGCAATTAAACATGACTAAGTAATAATAACATGACTACAAGTCTACAATCACGCTAGCAGCTTTCTGAGGCTGTGCTTAGCTTAGCTTAGCTTGCTAACATGGTCACAGTGACAATGCTAACATGCTGATGTTTAGCAGGTATAATGTTTATCAGGTTCACCATCTTAGTTTAGCATGTGAGGATAGTAACATTGGCTAAATTAGCACAACACAAAGTACAGTTGAGGCTGACGGGAATGTAGTTTTGCAAGTATTTTGTCATAGTCAAAAGTAATATATAGTATTGGACAAAGTTTTGACCTGTTGATGGCGCAAAATGTCATGGGATCCCCAGTGTTTTTACAATTAACCCCGGGCGGACAATTAATGTCTGTTCAAAATATCATGGCAATCCATTCAATAGTCGACCTCATGGTAGCACTAGAGGAGAAGTCAGTTATCCCCAAAATCATTAGGATTCATCCTTAAGGAATCATCACAATTTTGTGTAAATTAATTTGGTAGATGTTGAGATATTTCATTGAATAAGTGAAAATTGACCTGCTGGTGACAATAGAGGAAAAGTCAGAGGATGACCAAAGTCAACAGGATTCATCCTCTATCAACTATGACTCTGAAAATTTCATGGTAATTCATTCAATAGTTGTTTAGATATTTCAGTCTGAATCAAAGTGGTGGACAGATCGACAAAAATGTAATCACAGCTACAAACACAAACAAGCACAAAGAGGTACAGGGGTCACAAGTTGAAAGTAACCAACAGGGATGATTGGACATATAAAATATATACAAGATTAAAATTTACTGTAATGCAACCTATGTTTACAGTTAATTTACCTCAAAGTTAAAGTGCTTTACTTTAAATATTAAGTCTTATTTAATGAACTGTTTTCTACCCCTGATTTTTTTCTTACTGCTGTTTTCATAAGAAGATGAGTACAGTCATATGAGCAGGAGGATTATGACGAAGATCATAAAATTAGTATATAGTAGGACTGAGTCATTAGCGATGACTCAGAGCACAGACAGGAAGTGTTCAGATCTCTGTAGACTGTAGATGAATCAAGTTCAGTAATGAGGAACAGTCATACTAAGTTCAAAAGAATGTAGAGGTGACTTGGTATTTGTCCATTCTCCATCTCCACCAGGCACTCAGCAAGCTTTCCACAAACTGATTAATGATAATACAACATGCCATTTTGTTGTGTGTTTTTATCAGAGTTAGTGGCTGAGCCCTTTTTTTTTAGCATAAAGGTTATGTTTTGTCTATTGTCACTGTTAGGTAAAAACCCCATTGTCTCCAAAATGTCAACTTTTTGTCAAAAACAGAAGTTTAATAACAATGTTGATGTTTAGCTTGATGAAATGAGGAAAAAAATTTTCAATACACAAAACATGAAAATCAACCTATCTGAAGATTCACAGCTTCTTGTCAGCCCTGAGGCTAATTGTGTCCACTTTATTCTCATCAAAAGAAGATTCACTTAGTGCTGATTCTATCAGTCCTTTTCTCATCTCATGAAACTCCATATTTTTTCTAATTCCCTGCCAAATCCTTTCCCTGTGACCCACCCCCTCACTGTCAGCTGTCGTAGCAGGAGGAGATCAAACATGTTAACCACAGGAGCTCTCTACTGGGTACTCTGTACTGTAGTCTGTAAGCAGTTTTATTTGCCTCATGCCCCCATAAACCACCAAAAAAGCTCCACATCATCAGAAAAAGAAGCAGAAACATCACCCTCAGGCTCTGATTCATGGTTTACTGGAAATGACCAAAGGTTACACGTGACTTATGCGTAGGTCATGTGACAACATTGTTTCTCTTTTTTTTATCTTTTATACATCTGGTTTCTTGACGTAACCAATTTGTTATTTTAAGCTTTTTGGGACCATGTTACACAATATGCAAGATGCAAAGAAAACCAGTTCCGAAAATACTGCACACGCCAGGTTTTTGCTGTCAGTCAGACTTGCTGTCTTCCTATATTTGAATCTCTCTCCAATCTGTCTGACTATCTGGTGCGCAGGACTTCCGAGAGGCGGTATCCAAAGCATCTCGTCAGAGTGGGAAACCTGTGATTGAGGAGCGTCTGCTCAACCAGATCCTGTACTACCTCCCCCAGCTCTACGAACTCAATCAAGACCTGCTCCGAGAGCTGCAGTTCAGAGTGGCCAAATGGTAACAGCAAAACCAAGTGTTTTTACATTGATTACAGTTACTGACTTAAACAGCAGTGTATACAGCTGCACTACAAAAGGATGTGAACCCAGCTGTCTCCACACTATTGTATACTGTTAGTATGAGACCTTTTTTTCATGGTTTACTGACAATGATGTTTTAGAAAACAATGGGCCTCCAACTGTGTGGCAGCAGTTTTAACCTGACCAGCCCCCTTGTGCACAAAGTGAGGTCCATAATAAAATGATTTTCTGAGTTTTCTGAGACCTCAACCCCACTGGGATGAACTGGGCCACCAACTATCCAGCCTTAAAAAATCACTAATGCACTTGTGGCTGAATGTGTGCACATTCCTGCAGCCAGTTTCCAAAATCTTGTAGAATACTGTTAAAACAGTATATTAATGCCTGTATTTTTCAAATTAGATGTTCAGGAATCACCTATGGGTGTAATGTTCTCTACATAGTTTTGGCCCTCTAACATACTGACACCACAATCCTGAAAACATCTGGTTTACCAGAGGCATTACATGTAGTGTGCACACATCCTCAAGGAGGTGACACAGTTTGTAGTTTATCCCATTTTACTTTCTTTTGTTGACAGGGATGAGAATGCACAGCTAGCAGACATATTCCTGAAGAAAGGGCCCTATCTGAAGATGTACTCTACATACATCCGTGAGTTTGACAAGAATGTGGCTCTTCTGGAAGAGCAGAGTAAGAAGAACCCGGCATTCAGCGCAGTGGTACGGGAGTTTGAGGTAATGAGGCTTGTCCAACCTGTTTTCTCTGTCTGAGGGGGTGTGTTTTTGGGTCAATGAGCATTCAATTGTTTACGCACGTGAAGAGGATGTGTATGTAAGTTTGTTTCTAAAAATGGTGAATGTAAATTCTTTGTCTTAGGCCAGTCCACGCTGCGCCAACTTGGCTCTGAAGCACTACCTACTAAAGCCTGTTCAAAGGATACCTCAGTATCAGCTGCTGCTCACAGGTACATCTGAAGAAGAGTCGAATTCACAACATTAAATTTAGTCACTAAGGGAAATCACCGTCATATTCAACAAAAAAACTCAAGAAGTTTTAGTTCCAAAAGCACCTTCTTAATATAGATGTGGTCTCCTAAACCCACAGAGTTTGACAAAGCTGTTATGTGTCATTACAGGCATCATGCTGCCCTCTGCTGTCCATAACAACAAAAATACATTGGAATTTCTGTCTTGCCTCCTCAATCCTCATATAATAAGATTTTTGAAGTGCAGCCCAAATCAGATTTGGTGATATAACATGAGCTCTAACATGAGTGAGCTTAGCGTTTCATGAATCTAATGGATCAGGGTCGGTCGCTCAGTGCCAAAATGTGAAGAATGTTCCTCACGTCACTCTTGTATAATTGTATTATGTAAGCACCTGCAGACCTTTTATCCTGGATTTTAATTCCAAGAATTTACTACCCAACACTGAGCACTTGTTACACAGTGTACTAGCAGTTTTCACCTTTTTGATTGGACTGTTGACCCTGACTCTGAAATGTCGGTAATTGTGTTTCAGACTATCTAAAAAACCTGTCTGAAGACTTGGATGATTACAAGGACACACAAGGTAAACAAAGAGTCATTTTACATCTGTATACTGTAATAGAAATATCATGTCACGCATGTATCATGTATGTGACACCTTTTATATATGTTGTTCCACTTAGCTGCTCTTGGTATAGTGAAAGAAGTGGCCAATCATGCCAATGACATCATGAAACAAGGGGTAAGAGCCAATTAAGATTTAACAATCAGGCAAATTATTTTAACATGTTGATGTTGCTTCATACATGTCTACTTTTTTCTATCAGGATAACTTCCAGAAGCTGATTCAGGTGCAGTGCAGTCTGAACGGCCACCATGAGATAGTCCAGCCTGGGAGGGTGAGGCCTTTTTAGATGTTGCTTGTTATTATATTGACTTTATATTAAAGCCACTATGTGAAGATTTTTTAAAATATTTTTGGATATTACCACAAGGCAGTGCCAAAGTAGGACATTTTCATATTCTATACATAATGGCCTTAATTTTAGTAAGCATTGCTCTTTGAAATAGAGCTGCAATGATTAGTTGATTGATCTATTAGTCAATAGACTAAAAAATTAATCACCTACAACTATTTTGATAATCAAATGATTTTTTGAGTCATTTTGTTAAGAAAAAATGCTAAAATTTTCTGGTTCCAGCTTCTTAAATGTGAATATTTTCTTGTTTCTTTAGTCCTCTGTGATAGTAAACTGAATATCTTTGGGCTGTAGACAAAACAAGATATTTTAGGTTCCATCTTGGCCTTTGGGAAACATTGATCGACATTTTTCACCATTTTCTGACATTTTATAGTCCAAACAAATACTCAATTGATCGAGAAAATAATTAACAGATTAACTGATAATGAAAGTCATTGTTAGTTGCAGCCCTACTTTGAAACATAAAGTACTTCAACATGTACCTACATTACATTTTATTACATAACATGCAATTTTCAAAATGTAATTTATTTACAGTTATTACCTTTAGCAGGTGTTATATGATGCTTTATTTTAACATTTTATTGTTTTACAATCAGCAAACAGCCATCACGCTCATAAAAATTGTAAAAGGCGAAAGTGAAATAACAAACTTGATTGATTAATGATTAAATTGTTCTTGTGACATTTTTGTGGTCCAGATCTTCCTGAAAGAGGGCATCCTGAAGAAGCTGTCCAGGAAGGTTATGCAGCCCAGAATGTTCTTCCTGGTACAGTACACTGTTAACACTTATTCCTCTTATTTCACACGTTTATAACATGATCATGGTGATACTGTAATGATACTGTGTCATCTGCTTCACTCAAAAGTAGCCACGTTCCCATCTGCAGTTAGTTGAAAATGCTTCTGTCAGGATTTTAACTGTAATAAGATGCAGGCTCCAAGTGAGGGCGAATTTGGCTTCTTTTCTTCCGATTGATTGAGCCTTTGATGACATTACCCAAACTTTGTGATGGCTTGTATCAAAGTAATATGAAGGTGAATCTAACCAAAAAATTGTTAAAATGTATGTTTTTTTACCTTAATCGCTCACTGAGCTCTTCTCTGAGTTTATGAAAAATGAATGAAAAGTATTTATTTTTGTCATTTTGCCTATAGTTTAACGACACGTTGCTGTACACCACTCCTGTTCAGTCAGGCCAGTACAAGTTGAACAACATGCTGTCTCTGGCTGGGATGAAGGTGAGAAGTTGTGTTCTTTTTTTTTTCTCCATCATTTCACATACATATTATCACAAGGTGGGTTATATATGCTGCCATCACTGCTAATAATGAAAATAATTACAGGTTAGCAAACCAAGCCAAGAGGCCTATCAGAATGAGCTGAACATTGAGAGTGTGGAGCGCTCCTTCATTCTCTCTGCAAGGTAAGGGTCAGAGACAAAAGATATCTCTTGGTAATTTAAGAAAAATTAGTTGTTTCATAATTAATTTCATAATAGTCTCACTGTGTTTTGAATACTGTGTAGGAGTGTAGACAAACTTTGTTTCTCTTACTGCAGTTCGGCCACAGAGAGAGATGAATGGCTTGAGGCCATTTCCACAGCAATCAATGACTACACCAGGAAGAAGATCAGTTTCATATCTGGCAAGAGTCTAGAGGAGGTAAGATTGCAACCTCAAAAAGCACAGGTCATAATGTTTCCTGTTTCCTGCATTACACAAACAAGTCTATTTTATAGTGTATGTGTGTGAGCAATGAGAGTCAACACCTGTGTTTTTCTTATATTCAGGTAGAACTGGGGGAAAATGGTGATGGTGCTCCTTTGGGATCCAAAGCCCCTATATGGATCCCTGACCCGCGGACCACCATGTGCATGATCTGCACCTGTGAGTTCACCCTGACATGGAGGCGACACCACTGCCGAGCATGTGGAAAGGTGAGGTGATGAAAAGTGGTCAGATTTGATTCTCTCCTTTTTTAAAACAAATATAATTTCTGAAACATTGATCATCAAAAAATTAGTTGCGATTGAAGATGGCTTATTAAAAACAGACAAACTATAAGAATAGCTGAGGTTAAAAAACCCCAACTCTAACATTATAGACAGCAAAGCAGATTTAACAGAAACAATTGATTTATTTTATGCTTTATCATCCAACCAGGTGGTGTGCCAGTCTTGTTCCTCAAACAAACACTGCCTTGAATACCTTAAGAACCAGTTGGCACGAGTGTGTGACCAGTGTTTCCTTGTTCTCCTGCAGCAGAAAAGTAAGTCTGCTGGAACTCTTCCTTCCATTGTGTGCAGTCTGATCCAAACATACTTTCGTCCTCACATTTTGATGTCGCCTAAGGCGGGAACATCCGTGTGGATTAGACATAGACGAGCCTTGTGTGATCTGAGTTTTGTGTGTATTAAACTATTGCATGTTACACATTTCTGTTCACCAGGTGAACAAGCCGTGTCAACAGCTGTTTCCCCTGGCAGCAGAGCTACATTTGCTTTCTCCAGGAAGCATAAGAAGATACCTGCCGCCCTCAAAGAGGTGACTGATGCTTTTGTCCTGATCAGGATGCACTGTCGATGACAATGACTAGATATCTGATCAAACGGGTTTTGCTTCTTCAGGTGTCAGCAAACACAGACAACTCCTCCATGAGTGGGTATTTGCAGAGGTCAAAGGGCAATAAGAAGCAGGGGAAGAGGTTGTGGTTTGTGATCAAAGACAAGGTCCTGTATACCTACGCTGCAAGTGAGGTAAGGCCTGTATCACTATAAGCCTGGTGTCATATTATAATTAGGACATTTATCTTATCTAACATTTGTCTTTTATTGTGTCTTCATGCAGGATGTTGCAGCTTTAGAGAGCCAGCCCCTTTTAGGATTTATGTTGAAAGTAGATTCATCTCAGAAGTTACAGTTCAAGCTTTACCACAAAAACACACTTTACTACATTTTTAAAGCTGATGACATCCAAACCACCCAGAGGTACAGTATAAAGAGGCATGCCGCTTATTATTGCATGTGGTGACAGCAGTAACAATGCAAATAATTAATAATGTTTTCTTTTTTAACAGATGGATTGACTCATTCAAAGAATCTACGGTGCTTTAATATCTGTTGATGGTGTGTGAAGTTGTTCAACATGCAACTTTTTTGTTCTTGTCTGAAAATGTTGTACCTCAGTGCTCTCTGAATTCTGCAGAAAATGTCTGGAGACACCATTTAAATGAAACTGAAATATATTTTATTTTAGTAGTTACCTTTTACAGTGCTTTGAGAGCACTCCTGTGGAGGTGGGAATCTTTTCCACAGGGATTTATGCCACAATCACCTGTAGGTTTTTTAGACTTTCACACTTTGATTTCGTCACAACTTTGTAATTTATTTTTTTTAGTAACTTTAGTAACTGTTTTTCTGTAGCACAGTTTTCATGATAAAGCCTGTTGTCTTTAGATTGGTAATGAATATTGTCATAAAACTTTGATTCACATTTACCAAATATTTTACTAATTTTTTTGAAGTCAAAACAAATAATTTTTAAATGTTTCTATTTTTTTTTTTTTTTGAATAAGTACTTTATTTCACACTCAAATGTTCTGGTTTGTAAAGTTGGCTGTAAAACACACAATATGCACTTTTAATGTTTCTGTTATGAACTTTCACCTCAACATTATTAAGACTTTCTGTAACTTTATGTCATAGATAGCCCGAGAGTCTAAATGGTATATCTGGGGAATATTCACTGATATAACTGTACTGGACCATAACCTGTGTTGCACTTAAGTCACTCAAATGTCTGTAAATAGAGTAGATGATAGCTGTGCATACATCTGTAAATATAGATGATTGTAAATTAAATGTAATTAAAGCAAATTTTCATGAATCTGATTTTCTAAATTCTGTGTTGCTTTAATAAAGACTGTTTTAACTTGCTTTTTGTCATGATCAACTGTACAAAATAGAAACAAGACAATTCGGCTGCATGTTGCTGTTCCACCATTTGACAACAGTTTAGTTACCAAACGAGGAAATAACTTCTAATTATGTTTGTGCCTCTGTAACTTAAAGCTTTTTTGTGTAGTTCATATTTTACTAAAGTAATTTTTTATTGAGCCAGTCCTGAAATTAGACAACTGTCAGTCAACGAGGAGCCAAAAGCTGATTTTGGCTTTTTGCACCTTTATTTCCAATTTTATACCTTAAACTGAATACATTTAAATTAATATCTGTCTTCTGTAAAATATAGTGGTACCAGTACTAATTTCTGGATTAACCTGCTCAGGGGCCCCATAGCAAAAACAAACTGCTGGGCTCCTCTTAACCCTGTGTCCTCCCTGCTCTCTGTGCAATATGTAGTTTTTCTATGCTGGAATACGACCTGGCCTCAGGTATGTTGTGTTGTAATTTGATTTAAAAATAAGTGTATGATTATGAATCATGTCAGCCCAAAACAGAAATATTGAGGTCTTGATACAAGATCAGGTCCCTTATCATGTCAGTTGATATTGTGCTTTAGTGGTGCATATTCACAAACTTTCTATTAAATTACCACAGACCAGTTGACACGGAGTACACATGGATCCGGCCTTGCCAGTAATTCTAATCGAGCCCAACACAAGTTCTGAACAGCACAATGCATCTCAAAAGTTTTCAATCTTTTTTGACCCCTTTAGAACAAAGCAACTAGAGCTGCAATGATTAGTTGTTAAGTTGTCAATTCTTAAATTAATCGCCAACTATTTTGATAATCTATTAATTGTTTGGAATTTTATAAGAAATAATGTCCAAATTTTCTGATTCCAGCTTCTAAAATTGGAATATTTTTTGGTGTCTTTTGTCCTCAATGACAGTAAACTCAGTATCTTTGGGTTGTGGACTGTCGGTCAGGACAACACAAGACATTTGAGTACGTCACATTGGGCTTTGAGAAACCGTGATCTACATGTTACACCATTTTCTGACAATTTATAGACCAAACAACTAATTGATTAATCGAGAAATTAATTGACAGATTAATCGGTAATGAACATAAGTTATTTGCGGCCCTAAAAGCAATGTGTGACCCCTTGTTAAAGGGCAACTAATGTCTTTGTGTGAACTTGAGTTTTGAGCAGTTCATTTTAGAGTCCTAAAATGTTTCCAGTATTTTACAAGAAAAAATTAAATTGGAGAAAAGTCAGAAAGAATACAGTTTTGTGTACTTTTTTCTTATTCCTTTATTCATGACCTCTCAGTTGTATCTTGACATATATTGCTGACAGTTCATATTTGGTGTTTATGGTTACAAAAATGGATATGAAGGGGTTTCACCTTTTCAAACTTGCATTAAAGTTGAAAGTATTTGCCAGGACGGATAGCTGGGTTGAATACACATTGCATTTTTGCATCTGCCTTAGTGTAAAATACTTGGTGAAAACAAAAAGTCAAATTTTCACCGCAAAGTTGCTTTGACTGATGGTTACGTTGCAGCAACTGGACTAGATGTGACAGCGGCCGGTGAATTCAGCTCATAATCGAAAATACACACAATTATATACTGCGTGATCTAAATGTGCCTACCACAGAAATATCATTAGTTCTGTCCCAAAAATCTGAATGAAGCCAAGTGAGACCATTATGACATTTTTGATATTTTCTCTTAACACAAGCCAAAGATGCTGAGCCACGGCTTCCTTACTGCGCATGTGCAAGAGTCGTTTACTGATGGAAAAAAAAGGTCACGAACTCTGACCCTCCTACTAACTGCAGCAAACAGTTAAAATATTAATTTATTGGAGTCAATTCATTACTTGACTTAACATCTTCTTGACAGGTAAGACATATTTACTGAAGTGGACGCATGGGAGCTTGGTGTAGGAGAGAGGACTGAGCAGTAAAGGCAGGAAGAGAGGGAGTGTTCAGTCTACAGCCGGGAAGCTGCCTTTAGCAACCAGCTAGCACACAGCTAACCTAGCTCGTTAGCACTGTCGTCCGGAGCTCAGCGTTTAAACATCACATCTGGCAAGTAACGTTATATAATGATGTCAGTATCACTGGTAGTTTACTAGCTACATACTTACGTGTAGTTATTAGTAGGGATTCGGCCGCCGCTATATTCTTAACCCGCATGCTACTTAGCTACCAAGCTTAGCCGCGCCAGCTAACCATGATAACGTTAGCTGGTGTTAGCTGCTATGCTAGCGGTGGCTAAATAAATCTCCATAAAATAAGAAACTACAACATCGATCCAAGTGTGAATGTAACAGTGGCATGATGTAGTGTTAGATTATCAGCTGTCTTGCTAAATTGTCGATCTAATCGGAGCTCCAGTTGAAGAAAAAATACAATTTTAGCCCATCTGTCAAACACCGAAGTCCCGCCGTTGACTCCGCGTTTCTGCATCATTGGGCCTTGAACCCTATAGCATGCTTTAACCCTTCAATGTTGACCTTTCACCCACAGGAAAAGAAATACCTTTATCTTCCGTATCGATTTTAAATAGCTGGCTGTCAAGAGCTTGTCTGTGTTGCAGCTGTAACCACGCTGCTCATTTGTTGTCATTTTACGGTGATATAAAGCTGTATTTTATAACAAGGCCATCAATAGTGCAGTTTCGAGCTAGCGCCGGCTAGCTCAGGCCACAAGCAAACATTAGTTAATGACACGCAATGTAATACATCAAATGCTTTATTTTCCCGGCGATTCAGTACAAGATAATATCAAGATAATTTCGACTAAGATGGCTATTAATATTGTTTAGTAACATTGGTAGAGGTTTCGCCGGAATTATCATCTACCTAAAGGGAGGGTAAAGAGAAAGGATGAGTTGTAACGTAGCGTGTTTTTAAGTCTTATTCGCTTAGTTGTGGTACAGTATATTTGATTGAAAATAATCACTGTTGTACACACTTGTACACATTAGTATATCTAAACTAAATACTTAACACATTGACTGTTTGCACATATGCTTTTAATAGTTTCTCCTGTCCAGACACCATCAAAAACATGCTGTTGCCACTTTCTTTTGATTACAAGGAACAAGTGGAATGAGCACTGTAGTTTATTTGAGTGGATCCTACATCCCTTGGTTCTGTAAATATTCACTTGTGCAACTAATGTGTTTTAATCTGCAGCTGAAAAAAGGTTGAGGAAATGAAAAAAATTGAACTATACTTGTGTATTTAAAGATATATATGTCTTTACTAGGAACTTATGGCGTTGGGATGAAAAGTATTGTGATATGGACTTTTATTGGATTTGATGTTCTCACTGACTGACCCCATATGTGGTTTAATACGATGTAAAGTAAAACATGCTTTCTTTACAGGTGTACATGCCTCATGGGGTACTGACGTGAAAAGCAGTGTAAGTAGATGTGTGCAGTATCGGTATGGATGGGCAGACTCAAAGGATTCAACTTGTGTCGGCAGACAGCAACATGGCTTTGGGACACAGAATCCAGGTAAACAGTATTTATGATTTGTTAGTGTATAAGTAATTACCCGTGCACAATTTGCAGATAATTGTTGCAAGATAAAGAATAGTTGACAGCATAACCCAGTGTTGTCTCTTATTTGTACAACATCTCGTTAGGAAAAGTGTCTCTATGACACGTGCCGTTTTTGTATTTTTTTAGCCATACTATTGGCATGGCTCTAGCGATGGCAGTTTTTGTTTGCTAGTGAAATATCTCTGCAACTGTTGGTTAGATTGGCATGAAATGAGGTGCAGACATACATGATGCCCAGACAATGAATCCTGGTGACTTTGGTGATTCCCTGGCTTTTTCTCCAGTGACACCATCAGGTCCATATTAATGGTTTTGAGTAAAATGTCTAGTAGACTCTCTGCCTTGTTATTATTTCATTTGCTTAATTTGTCTGCTACTCTGTCTGCATTTAGAGTCTGCACTCCCTTATGTTTTGATCTTTTATTTCCTAAAGATTGTGACTGATCAGCAGACTGGCCAGAAGATCCAGATCGTCACAGCACTTGAGCCATCTTCTCCTGGAAAGCAACAGTTTATTCTAGCAAATGCTGACTATTCTACTGGTGGGAAGGTGATTCTGGCCAAGCAAGAAGTCTCACCCAACAAGGTCATCCTCGCTACTCCAGACGGCTCTGGGGTTAACCAGCTGTTGTTTGCCTCCCCTGAACTGGCTGGGCAGCAGATTCAGGTATTGCCTGAGGATGTCAATGACTTTTTCCAGCCAGTTTTGATAAACAAGTAACTGAAAGGTCTTGTGACTGAAGCATGGACATGTTTAGTCAATCTTGACTTGTTCCAATGTTTGCCACCTGTTGAATGGTTCTATTGTCTCTGGTTATTTGTCAGTTTGTAACTGAAGGCTCAGACCCGTCTATTGTCAAGCCGGTTGTGGAGTACTGCGTTGTCTGTGGGGATAAGGCTTCAGGTTGGTATTCAGTTTAATTTGCTTTAACTTTATTATTTTTCAGTGACATGCATAAGCAAGCATTCTCCAACATGACCCTGTTTCAATTTCTCTCTCAGGGCGTCATTACGGAGCTGTCAGCTGTGAGGGCTGTAAGGGCTTCTTCAAACGCAGCATTAGGAAGAACCTGGTGTACACATGCAGGGGCTCAGGAGAGTGTGCCATCAACAAGCTTCACCGAAACCGCTGCCAGTACTGTCGACTGCAGCGCTGCATAGCTCTCGGCATGAAACAGGACTGTAAGAGATTGAAATAAACAGGATTGTAAAAGATTGAAATACACAGTATAAATAGTTGTGAATATGCTATTTAGAACTCGCATTGATAAGATCTGAACACTTTGTTTTGTCTTTTAGCTGTGCAGTGTGAGAGGAAGCCTGTTGAAGTTACCACCAGAGAGAAATCTGTCAACTGTGCAGCCTCCACTGAAAAGATCTACATCCGCAAGAACCTGTGTAGCCCTCTGGCTGCTACACCCACTTTTGTATCTGACAAGGAAACTGCCAGGTACAGCCACTGAACAAAACCTAATAAAATAATGAGTTTATAGATACACCTGTACAGTCTAATACAACCTTTATTCAGATCCTATTTGTGTGAACTTAATAATTGTTCACCTCTCTGACACAACGTCAACATATGAACATTACTGTATAAGGTGGAGAAAGATGGGATTTTTTTTCAGAATTGGTTTGAACTGAATTAGATTTGACACTTATAACTAATTAACTGGTAAGAGTCTGACTAATGACTTTTATTACCTCACATTAAACATGATGCTCAACTGTTCTGTACATCTAGTGATTTTTATCATATTGTATGGTTCCATATTAGATAATACAATGTGATATGTGAGATGTTAAATCTCTAACTACAGGTCTACAAGTTTGCTTGAGTCAAGCATGTTGCTCAACATCCAACAACCCTTCTCCAAGTTGGAAAACACCATCTTGATCCCAACATCTCCTGATAAGGTAACACTGATTACTGACTGTTACATTATAGAACATTTAACAAAAATCTGATATGTTATTCTAACCTCAAATATAAAAGAAACTGAGATAATTGGGATTTACACCAGACATCATACATCAGATTGATAACTCATAATTAACAAAGCAATAATTGCTTGTTAATGAATAATGCAAGTGTCCTAAGATCTGTGTTTTGTGGACCAGTTTTCAGTGATAAGCACTAATTTTTGTTAAATGGGTCAGGGCAGCACAAATAAATTCAAGCATTGTGTTTATGAAACATGCTAGTAAATTGTCCCCTTTTCAGGAGGATGACCCATCTCAAGGTGACCTTGGTACGCTGGCAAATGTAGTGACGTCCCTCGCTCACCTCAACAAGGCCAGGGAGGCAAGTGACAGCGGCAATGATCTGATGGGAGTTGAAACGCTTAGCAACGGTGACGGCTCGATGACAGACATCCAAGGAGATGAGCAAACCCCAAGTGATATCACTCGGTGAGGGAGATGTCATGAGGAATCATGAAGTTTTTGAAACTGACCAGTAGCTGCTTGTGAATAAGATGATAAATGTACTGGAGATCTGCAGGAGCATCAGGAAAGAACCCAGGGGCTGTTTTTCCTGTTTGTCACAAAGCTTTAATAGAATTTCCTGTAGGGCCATGTGGTTTCTGACTATGCACTTAGGGGCTTAATCAAATTGGCCTTGGTCAATCAAAAGTACCATCTTGGACTATGTCAGGGGTGCACTGCAGTGCTTTGAGTTGTATCTATATTTCTATGTGAGCTACACCATATTAAATGTAAATGTGTATATTCATTAATATGGGCATTATGTGTTCATATTTTGCGTGTTGTTAGAGCGTTTGACACTCTGGCCAAAGTCCTGCACTCTGGTGACGGCTCAGCAGGAGAGTCCTTGGAGGCCACAATGCAGCTGATGTCAGGGGACCAGTCGGGTCCCGTGGTGGAGTTGGAGGGACCTCTACTCTCTGACAGCCATATTCCCTTCAAGGTAAATGAACAGCTGCTGACCTTGACCCTCAGGATGAAATCCAACCGAGACCAAAAATCCCTGCTCATGTTTTACTGAATTACACATATTTCCAATTGACACTGTGGTCATGTTTTCTCCATGTCCTACAGCTTATGATGCCTTTGCCTGTGCCAGAGTACCTCAATGTCAACTACATCTGTGAGTCAGCTTCCCGGTTACTTTTTCTCTCTATGCACTGGGCACGCTCCATACCTGCCTTTCAAGCCTTAGGGTAAGCCTTTCTGATAAGATTTTTCATTGATTCATAAATACACTTTTTCCCATATTGCAGCATTGGACCGTGTCATACACGTCAATTAGAAAATGTCAGTTCTCTGCAGTAAATAAAACTAACTTCATTTTATTTTGCAGTGGTCAAGACAATGACATTAACTTGATGAAAGCCTGCTGGAATGAGCTGTTTGCCTTGGGTCTGGCACAGTGTTCCAACGTCATGAATGTTGGTACCATCTTAAGTGCCATTATCAACCATCTGCAGACCAGCTTACAGGAAGGTAGGAGGGCTCTTCTGTTGGCTGCCTGCAAGGTTTAACACTTGAATTCAACAAGTGAAGCCCAAACAAGGTTTTTCAGTGTCATGCTTCTCCACTAAGCAGTTAAACAATTCAGCCATGCAGACCTGGAGTATATTCTAATAAGTCAAGATTTGTAACTTGTCTTGCCAATTTATGTGGCACAATTTTTCTTGAATTTTCTAAAATCTATGCTGTTGTCTGGCCCCTTATGTCCATGTCTTCTCTAAACTTGTTGTTTTTGTGTCCTACAGACAAGTTATCCCCAGAACGAGTAAAACTCGTAATGGAGCACATCTGGAGGATGCAGGAGTTCTGCAACAGCATGACCAAACTGTCCCCGGACGCTTATGAATATGCCTTCCTCAAAGCCATCGTTCTCTTTAGCCCTGGTATGTGAGCAACAGTTGGAGAATTACAAAATAAAAATGACATTTTCAAGTTCTTCTCTTCTTGTTAGGACAGAACCCTTATTGTTTTTGAAATCCTGCACAAAAGTATAGACTCATGTCTGTCTGTTTGCATGTTGTTTTTGCATCAGATCACCCCGGCATTGATAATACCCCACAAATAGAGCGGTTCCAGGAGAAGGCTTACATGGAGCTGCAGGACTATGTAACTAGGACCTACCCAGAAGACTCCTATCGGTTAGTAGGCTTTACTAGAGTATTTTAAGATATACATATAAAGACATATAAATATGATAATTTTATGTCTCCTTTCCCTCTCATTGCTCTCAGGTTATCCAAGCTGTTGCTGCGTCTTCCTGCCCTCAGGCTGATAAGTGCAGCTGTCACTGAGGAGCTGTTCTTCGCTGGGCTCATTGGCAACGTGCAGATTGACAGCATCATACCGTACATCCTCAAAATGGAGTCGACTGATTATAACAGCCAGGCGGTCTCTGGAGTCTGACACACCGTGCCATTTGTAATAAAAAACATTGGACTGTGAACACTCAACAGCCAATCAGAGCACTCCTTAGACTGGTCACTGAGGTGTCATAACATACTGTATTTATGACACAGCATCCTATGTGAATTCTCTTTTCACTATGACTTTGCTCCTTCTCCTGACTCCTCAGTAACCAGTCAGCAGAGTGTGGCTCACAAAGACAACGAGTAAAATCAACTCCAGTGGCAAGTGAGCCTGCCAATATCTGCCCATTCAGGAATTAACCCTTGAAACCTGCATAGTAGATTGTGCTTTTTATTGTACATAGTATTTTATGCTTCATCGCCTCCAAGACTTTCCCTTTTTCTGCAGATCTTGTACTTGAAGGAATCAGGATGGTTTCTTTTTCACTGCTTTCCTACACATGGTCATGCTTTTTTTATTTTCTAAAAATTATGAGGAAAAAAAACTTGTCATAATGTGAATTGATTTGTGAAATGCTGTTATTGCTAAAGGTTATAACCTTTATTTTGTATTTGTTTGCCAATCCAAAGGATAGGGCCAGCATCACTTGTCTGAAGTAACTGTGTATATAGATTTGTATATAGAATGCACCAAGAAGGCTATAATGGGCAGCACTTGCTTGGTAATGAACTGATCCCATCTTTTGGACAAAGATGGAAAATGGAAAATGGTTAAGCCATTTGAAAATAAAAACTTCTTTCAATCATGTTTCCCTATTATTTACAGATTTTTCATTTTGAATGACAATATCATTAAGAATTGGAAATATTCACCTCACCAGATTTTTCACTATGCAAATATATAGTCTAGTTTTTCACGCTCTGCGTCCTACAATTTTGTTCTTGTTTCAGTGTTGTGGACAGCAGCTGTTGACTACAAAATAAGCTAAAATATAATGTCAGACCTCAGCAATCTACATTGTAATAGGCTTTCTGTGTGGATGAAGGGATGGGTGTGTATTTTATGTTGCTGTTTTTGAAGTAGGTGTTAAAAGGCACTCTTCATCAAAAAATAATGGAAGTTTTTATGCCTCCACACCTGCGACAGCCATGGCTGGAGGCGTTATGTTTTTGGGTTGTTTGTCCATCCCATCTGTGTGAATGCAATATCTTAATGATGCTTTGAGGGAATTTCTTCAAATTTGGCACAAAGGATGAACTGATTAGAATTTGGTGGTCAGAGGTCAAGGTCTCTGTGATTTCATGTCCGTCCCATTCTTGTGAACAAGATATCTCAGGAATGCCTAGATGGGATTTCATTATATCTGGCATAAACGTCCACTTGGACTGAAGGATGAACTGATTAGAATTTGGTGGTCAAAGGTCACTGTGACCTCACAAAATATGTTTTTGGCCGTTACTCAAGAATTCATACACCAATTATGACAAAGTTTTACACAAATGTCTAATTGGATAAAATGATCAAATGATGACATTTTGTATCCAAAAGCTCAAAGGTCATTGTGACCTCATAATGTTCTGCAAAACACTTTTCTGGCTGTTATTCAACGCCATAACTCAGAAACAGACGGGGAGATTGTGACCATATTTCACATTTGGTCAAATACTGAATTGGTGACACTTATCTTGGGTGCCCACCTTAAAACTGTGGTGATTGTTTAGATCTTCTGTGCTGCCGGGTTGAAGATATGTGTGAAGCATCCAAGTTTTATAATTTGTAGCGTCTTTGCAGCAACATCCATATCTGAAGCATTGTCTACTGTCATGGCTACGAGTTTGTGATTTATCAAAATCAGCGTTATTGGACAAATGTGAATACATACAAGGAAAATACACTTAAATACTTTTCATTGAATTCCTTCAAAGTCTTCACAACAAATATAATTCTGGACAGACATGGATGTAAACTGCAACTTGACTGGTTGGCGGAGGCACACAACTGTGAGGTGATAAGTATCAGACATTCAGACAGAGACATCAATAGTGTATTCATAGTAGTAAAAAGGATGAACAGTCTTTAGTTGACAAATGCACCAACTGAATCACCAAGTGAACCTTTGTTAGTCTAGAGACTCCATGAATACTCTTTTGATTTTGTCAGTGAGTCAGTCAACATGTTGTTTCTTGCCTCACCAAATACAATTCGACTGTGATTATGTTTACTTGTCCACTTCGTACCTGCTCCAAAAGACAGGTTTACTGATTTATCTGAATAAATTTACAGCGTAAAACCTGGAACAGCTTTAATAAGTAAACGTATCAATCATGCTTCTTGGAACTTGCACCTGCTTCAATAAACAGCAGATTGTTTACATGCTCCTGTTGAATTAATAATGCAAAATCTGTATCCTAACCCAGTGCCTTATTGTTGTGTTTCGTGTCAAGTGACTTGAAGGTGGAAGATGTTGCAGGGCGTTGTGTGAGGGACTAGACTTTCAGTGTGTGTTATTAGCCAATCAATTTTTCATTAGGTCTCTGCAGAAATGGGTGAACAGAGGACAGTGCCTGTAAGCTTTCTTTTGCTGTAGTTACGCAGTGAATGTCCAGCTAATTAAAGGCACTGATATGAGCATTAAAACTTGATGAGTAGATGAACGATATTGTCTGCTGCTACTTTTAGACTTCCATTGTCCAGTATGTCCAGTAACTTCTTTATGTGACTCACCACAGCCCTATCATATCACTGCATCACTTGACTCACCCTCTTTGAAACAAAGAGCTTAACGCATGTCAGTATATAGTGCATTCACTGTGTCTTATGTCCAAACAAAAGGCGTTTCTCATCACATATCTGTGAAGAAATCGTCAAAACAACTTGCAATTGCAAATACTGACTGTCTGTAACTGTAAAGGTTAAGCAATTTGTGATGCAACATGGCTCTTTGTGTTTACGACTGGGTGGATTAGCTCATTCCAAGCTGAATGAATGTGAATGGACTGTTCCCGTGGCCTCTTGGGGCTTTGGGTTTGACTGCTTGAGGGGAATGGGTGGAGGTGTTGCAAAACAAGGTGACAGAGCTGGTTTTAGGAGAAAAGCTAAAATCTCTTACATTGAAGAGCTTTAATAATTCTGAAGATATCATAAAAACAACATCACCATTTTGTTATTAGTCTTATTATAGAAGATTATCAAACAAGCAATAAAGTGAGGAAATTAAAATTAAAATGGATTTATTCAGTCTACAAATAATCACACAAACAATTAAGCAATGGAAAAACAAACATGGCATTCCATATATTTTGTGTTTGTGTTACACATTTTCATCACCTTATAAATGCAATACATTGATTTTTACATGAGTTTGTTTTTTAAACACGTAAATTCCTCTCAAGTCATACTTATTTTATCTTATTTTAAACACCTTTTGAATCATTCAGGTATTTATTTACTTATTTCTGATTTTATTCATGATTTGTATAGTTTAAAATGTACTGAGTACCTGTTTTCAGTCTCTTTTTAGAGCTTGTATAGCCTTTAATAAACAGTGGATTAGTTGGTTCTTGTTAAGTAGTTCTGTGTAACTCTTTTGGCTTTCTTTTAAAATATAAAAATTGGATTTGTCTTTGTTTTATATAGAGGGCTGTAGCTATCATTGTCACTGAGGTTAAGTTGTCAGTATTGTGAGAATTTGAAAGAGTTTACATTCTACAGTTACACATGAAGGTTGTTTCTTATATATTTTTAAAACATGAATCCTTGAATTGGACTATTTGTAGGTTAAAAATGTAAAAAAAAAAAAAAAGAAATATAATTAAGGGATTAGAATTATAACCTGGGAGTTTGGAGAAGCCTTTGAAACTGCACCACAGAAAATATAACAAGATAATTAATAACTATTAATCAATTAATAAAATTAGAGAAAAACGTTATTGTTTATTTATTGATAATCAGACAGGCTTCTTCAAGTAGGAAGTCAAATTTTCAGTGGTGGCAAAGGCTGAATTTGGTGACTTCATGACTACATGACTACAGTATCAGTTTCTAAAATCCTGGCATAGTTACACCACTGATAAATGTATGTATACACTCAGTCGCACAGTAAATATGCTACGGAAGATGATTAGGGCCACATGTGAAAAATGTATTTGAGTTCTGAGATTAAAGTCAGAATTCAGACTATATTCTCAGAACTCAAATACATTTTTCACATGTGGCCCTAATCCTCTTTCAGTAAGTATAAAGTGTATTAAGCCTAATTAAAGACATCCTTTTTTCTTTGACTGGTTTCTAGAATAATTTATCATCTACTTATCACTCCCAAAAACTCCAGATATTCCTTAAAGGATCAGTGTGCAGAATTTAGTGGCATCTAGCGATGAGGTTGCGGATTGCAGACAACTCAATATATCTCCCCTCCCCTTCCAACATGTAGAACCTACAGTGGCTGTGAAACTCACGAAAAACACAAAAGGCCCTTTTTAGAGCCAGTGTTTGTTTTGTCCGTTCTGGGCTACTGTACAAACATGTCGGCCTCCATGGAAGAGGACCCACTCCCTATGTAGATACAAAGGGCTCATTCTAAGGCAACGAAAACACAACAATTCTTAATTCCAGGTGATTATACGCTAATTAAAACATACTTAAGAATATTATATTCCATTTCTGCCAAGTCAGTTCCACTAGATGCCATGAAATCTTACACACAAGCCCTTTAAATTTGAATATAAGACACTAAAAACTGAGTAAAGGGTAGACAGCATTGTGAGCAGAGGATTATTTTGATGATTTTTAGTAGCTGTCTTTTATCATAGACCTGCACAGCTGCTGATAGGGCAGTTTTATCTGCCACTGACGGACACATATGTGCTGAAAGAGTTAACCCCTCCTCCCTCAGCCTCCCTGCAGAGAGAAATAGGCGGAGTTTGGGTTCACACATAGTTTTTGTAAGAAGAGGGCAGCGAGTGTGTGTGTGTCATAATGTGTGTGTGTCAGGGAGAAAGAGAGAGAGACAGAGAGAGAGAGAGAGAGAGAGAGGGAGCCAGACATGGATACGAGACCAGGCTTGAGTTGTAAACTGCCCCTGAATTGAAGAAGTGCAGCTTCAAATTGACCACAAACACGGGATTATTATGCCCAGCGCCAACGTGTCCGTGCGAAGTTTATCTGAAGTGGAGAAATACCTCAGCAGCCGGATGGTGAGTGGGTCATGTGAGTGTGTTTTGCGGTATTGTGTCATAAAACGGCAGGTCCCGTACTGTACCAGCGTTACATTGTTGTCTGTTGATCTCCACGTCATGTGAAACCAGCAGCAGCTGCGCCGCCTGAAAGCTGCATATTTCTCCTGACAAAGAGCTTCAGTAAGCCTGTGAAACATTTGGGCAAACAACATCGAAACTGTGCGTTTCTGAAAGGAGATGTAGTACTGGTACACAGGTGTCTATAAGTATGTCTATAAACTCAGTACTGTACTGAGTGCCGCAGACAAAATCCTAGTCTGGACAGTTTTTTTGGGACATATTTCACGATATCCAAGCGGGACAGATATATGGGATGAATATTATGTTATATTTTGAAACAGAAAGAAAGCTTGGGAAGGTTGAAATACAGTGTTTGAAAGCTTGAAATCTATATAAAAAAGGTTTTGCAAGATTGTAAGCTAAGTTTTCAAGGCTTGGATAATGTTTTGATAGGCTGAAAAAATTCAAATGTCTGCGAACATCATTTTGTATCTGAGTTTTCCTTCTTCACAAATGCAGCATTTTTAAAAAAAAATTTTTGCACTGGTGCACATATAATGGGGAAAGAAGTTTTGAAACATTGAAACTTGGGTTTAAAAGGGTAAATCTTTATTTTGAAACTTTATTGCAGACTGTTCTTTCAGAGCTGAGTTTACAACACCCACTTTTCACAGTTCTGCCCGCACAGTTGCAAGCTTGTGAATCACGTGATTTCTGGCAGTGTTGTCTTGCAGCTCTGGTCTGAAATAGTGGTTTGATACCATTGATGTATGAAGAAAACTGGGTACAGCGTTGGAGGCCGGGCTATGTTCATTCCTTTGAAAGTTGCTCAGTAGCCCATGAAGCCAAAAAAAGCCACTTCCCGCTGTAAAGAAATTTTCCGGATTTCTGCATACTGCGTATTTTAGATGGGCCCAGTGCACTAAAAGAACATGCTCAGTAGAGAGTCCCGCTGGCTGAGCTGGCTAACTTCCAGTTTAGCCCTCCAGCTAACTTGAATGGGGATAAAACAAGTAAATTGTGTGGCTCTTCTAGACTTTCCACATGTTATCGGTTTGAATGGATCAAATTCTGAAAGTGAAACAAGTCATTTTGCAGGGGTCGTAACGCTCAAAAAAATATATCCACCATTTTACAGCTGCTCCTTTTCCCATGCTTATGTGCGGGAAAAATGCTTTTCGGACCAGTGTGCTTCCCGTGATGGATCTGAAAGTTGTAATTACATGGTTTGGCCACTAGGTCAAATTAGCTTCAAAGCCCGGCGCCATCCTGGTGGCTTGATGGATACCTGACCTGAGCCCTATGGACGGGTCCTGACAGGTCGGGCCAGATTTGGACAAAAATTTGGAAATGATGTTTGGGTTTGGGTCAGGTTTGGTCACATCGGTTGGGCTAGCCTACTTGACACGGTGCTAAATTCATTTTAGTGAAAATATGGCATAAAAATGGGCTACTTCCCGTTCAGTGCTGGGGTTTGTTACAGTATTTATGTGACAACACATGAACGCAACACATATGCTGTAACCATGGTAACAACAATTGCGTGACAGGGTAACACAAACTCAGTGCTTCAGTTTAAATTAACTGTGTCGGGCTTGGGTCGGGTTCAGACATAAATAATAGAACGCCTGTCAGGTTCGGGTCGGGTTCGGACAGAAATATGTGGCTTGAGCTGCACTCCAGTCCTGTTCATGTATCCTGTGCGCATCAGTCATTGGCGGAGCAGTCTGTCAATCCCACTTAACCCGGTAAACACAACATGTGATTGGACGGCACTTCAGCAGAGAGCAAACAATAGGTTAAGAGCAAATGTTTCAAGCTATTTCAAGCTTTCAAAGTTTTTTTTTTTCAGTTTCGAAATATGACATGATATTCATCCAATACAATTGCCTTTCTGTGCAGCGTTAAATTGAAACACACCATTATCTTCATGATTATCTAAAAGTTGTTTCATGTTGTTTCAGCTCTAATCGAAATTAGATGAGCATGCATTTTTGTCTCTTGTTGGGCCAACTCACACTTATTTGGTGTCACTGTTATACAGATATAGACCAGTGACCAAGACAAATAAAAAGCCTGTAATAGAGTCACGTAATAAATACTAAGACTTCTGAATTGAATCTGGTGATATAGATGAGTACAACTGTAAGGTGTTTTTCATGCTGTAGCTTGTTGTGGTGTTGTTTTGGATTTGCAGGTGTTCCTAATATTTTTCCTCCTCCAACCACTTTACTTTCAATATGGTGCAGCCCAATACAACAACAGTACAAAGTACAGATTGATAATGAGTCACAGAGGTGAGGTCATGTAAAAACAACTAAAGTCTAAACAGAAACTGAAAATCTTGAGTAAGCTATTTACATCAGAGCTGTTGTGTTGCTTTCCATCTTACAGGTGTTTCTGTTTTTCTGGTCACTCAATGACTCAATACCTGACCCAGTTTTCCAAGAGTAAATTTAAACGCTTACTTGACTCCACCTTATCTGAGATGTAGTGGAGGTTACACACTTAACCAAACACTGACTGAGAAGGATATACAGTATCATAGCATGCAGTGTTACATTTACTGTACATAAATAAAAAATAATTGTTATTGTTGTTATTTTCTGGGCAAAAAAGCCAAAACATTTTATGGTACCAGCTTTTCCAGTGTTGGCATTTGCAGGATTTCTTATAATTTCTGTCATATACAATAGTTTACTGAATATCTTTGGGTTTTGGACTGTTTGTTGGACAAAACAAGACATTTGAAGATGTCCCCTTGGGCTTTTAACGATTTTGGGCATTTTATTGACCAAGCGACTAATCAATCAAGCATATAATTGGCACAATAATCAATAATACTTTGCAATTGCAGCCCTACATAATATATTGAACATAATATTCAAATGCATTGCACATATCCCTTTCAGAATAATGTACCACACAATCGAGTAATAAATAATGGAAATGTAAATAAATTAGTGTAAATAATAGAAATGTTATCTTTTTTTTTGCCTCCAACATGACAGCGATATGAGAGGATTAGGATCAGGTAAAGAAATGTCCTGAATTATTGTGTATCTGTTACATCCATACACAGAAATGTAGTAATTATGTAGTCAAGTCAAGTTGGTCAGTTCGAATCATAAAGCCCAGAAGGACAAATTGGCCTCAAAGGGCTGTAACACCCTTTATCCTTTCAATTCAAAAAAACTAAAAAAAGCTTTAGCTTATCGCAGTTGTAGTCATTGCCCGAACAGATGGTACTAACAATTTCGGGGAAAACCATTCAACTGTCTAATGTTAATGAATGAGATGTTCAGAAATCCCCGCATGTTTGTGACAGATCAGCCCGAGTATGCATTTAAAGCCAGGTGCTTTCACACAGTGACACTGAGGAGAGGAATGCGCTCTCTCGAGTGTGAGTCTTGTGCAACCAGAAAGTCAGTTGAGTATCGTGCAGCAGCAAGTTTCTCTTGTATATTTATGAGTCTTCAGACCTACCAGTCAGTCAACTTTAGAAACGATTACAGCGAGGAAAACCTCTTTCAGTGTTCATATGGGGCATCTGACTGTTGTTTTAAGACAGATTTGAAAAATTGTGAACCTATCCTGTAACATTTATATTCACCCACTAATGGCGTCATGCATCTTTAAGGGAACTGCTGTCCTGTGAACAACAATACTAACACTTATAAATTTATGAAATGAAACTTCAATCAAACTTCCCTCTAGAGCAGAGCTTTGATTTGAGGCAGCTTCTCAAGTAAGCAATTAGTCGGTTGTGGTATAACCACCAACGTAATATAATGGAACAACATATCTCACTATTTTGCTGGTTTATTATCACGGGGCGGCACGATTACGCATTTCCTCCTTTTGTTTTCTGCAAATGGCATTCCAATTTTGTTCCTCAAAAAGTCCTTGTGCAGCAAATGTAGTGGGTTAGAGGCCATAGATGATGCAACACTTCAGTTTGAGTGGCTAGTTTCCGCAACCCTTACTGGATGGTGGCTCTGTAGAGATCTGCGTGTTTGTCCTTACATGAACCCTTACACAACAAGGCAAACATGTTCGCTGTCACATCAGCATAATTAGCAGCCTTTTAATTATGTTATGTTATGAATCATTAAATGGCAATTTTCTCGTTCTCTCTCTTTTTTGGGGTCTATTATGTTTTTCATGGTTAATGAGCTGCTTGACTCTTTACCTACCCTGCTACATCACCGCCTCTATTCACTCCCTCGCTTTGAATCAGTATGTTGAATATAGCAGCATATTTATCTTAATTGAATCCCATTCAATACTCTCTCAGTCCACGGGGGCAAGAAAACGCTGGGAGTGTTAATGGGCTATTGATTTAGTCTTGGACCAGCTTGTCTATGAGATAATAGCGATTACGTCTTAAGCAATTCATTCCACTGACCTCCCGGGGATTAGTCATTCAGGAAACTTAAGACTTCAAACTCTTTTGCTAGTTTTTCTTTCTGCTTTATGCTGATGAGCTGTACTGTTTGGCCTCTATAGAAAGGCTTTGCAATCAAACTGTGGCCAGCTGTGGGATGCAGTTGAGAAAAGGAGGAGGAGATGTTGGGTCAGCTTTCTGACCACAATCAAAGATGTGCTCCCTGTCGCTCTCTCTCTTTCTCTCTCTCTCTCTCTCTCTGATTTTCTTCCCGTTTCCCTGTGTGAGCCCTGAGCGGGAGAGTGTCTGTATCCATGAGGATCAGTTGGAGGGAATACCAATAAGCACTGCAGGCTTCTTCCCCTCTGTGGTTCTGTTCTCTGCTGAAGGGACGGTTTTGTTCCATCTCAATGAGTGTGCCAGCAATGTTGCCCTGTGTGTGTTTATTTGGGGGTGCACAGAGGCAAAAACACGCCCCACCCCCCACAACAGACACACACACACACACACACATAGCCTCATCGTTTTGATCCGATTTCTTCAGATCACTGCAGACACCTGTGCTTGTATTTGCATATGTCTCTGCCCCTGTTTTCGACCTGACCCTACATCATGAACTGATGTTAATCAGCAGATTACAGCTGCATTTGTGTGCACTTACAAACATTACCTCCTCGCAACGGGGACAGTGCCTTCCTGTTTGCGTAAGTAAATGTCTTTGGTTTTTGTAATGTCCCCCTAATAGGGTGGGACAGTGAGTTTTTGTGCTTCCTGCTAATCTGAACCAATATTTATTCCACTAATACTGCTCAGTATTTAGTTCACACCCTGTGCACACACACACAATTTTAAATAATTTGTGTTTTTTTTTTTCACCTCACTCCAGTTCAGGACATTCATGCTGAATTGCTGCTTTGCCTGTTTTCTTTTGGTGCTGCAGTGGGCATATAAGCGGAGGGTCTTTTTTTGCATGGAAAAAGTGAATCACTAACTAAGATCATTGATCCAAGAATGAGCACACTGCAGTGCAAGATGAGCAGCATCTGCAGTTTCTGTCGGCTCCCCTAACTTTGCCTCTAAAATGTAGCTACAATTTTGGACGGATTTCTCAAACATAAAAAACACAGAGCTCTCCCTTGTTGGGTTAAGATTGAGGCTAATGCCGTTGGATCTTGATATTATGCTGTCTCGGCAGGGTCAGATCATATTAAATGGGTCACGGTGTTGGACAGACGCTGTGTGCTATGTAGGGCGGCGTGGGGGACAGGGGGCTCTTACAGCGATGAGGTGTGAGGGAGGCACTCTTGGGCCACAAAGGCGTCCTGTAGATCCTGTCAGTGGAGATGACAATGTGTGCCGAACTGTGTTTGGGAGCATCCTCCCTTTGTTCTTTTCTTATCCTCTTATCTGTTTCAGTTTCTCTAGCACGCTCAGTTTTGTCTCCCACTTTCTGTCTGTCTCTCTTCTTCTGCTCTACTGACACACTAACATCAATGAGTGAGTCAAACAACAGTGGGCGTATGACTGCGTGATATCCTGGCTTGTTAATTTCAAAGATAACAGTTTGAGTAGTTAAATGTGAGAAGACTCTCAAGAGGGTTTTCTCACATTGATAGACCAGATTTTTATTTTATGGTTAGAAAGATATGGGCCACACACAGCCCGACTTTTAAATCCCAAAGTATTACAGCGAGTGAACACAGTTAGCAGTGCTCAAGGACACCCAGACAGGTCACCTGGCTGTTGATGGAAACACCATCTCATCAAACTCTCGCCTGGTCTGGCCTTTCAGTTAGAAACAGTCCACCTAACCGTCAGACTTTCCTGCTGCCATCTGCTGTGTTGTAGCCGCCTTTTTAGTTACTTGATTTTCACTCCCTCTGACATCTCCAGTATCCCCAAAGACCTTCAATCCTTGCCCTGTTTCACCCCACCTACCTCAACAACCCCTGGAGAGTGCCCACTTAAGTGTTTGGGAGAAATGGAGTGAAAAGTAGGGCAGCTCCTTAGCAGATTTTCATCATCATGAGGCTAATTCATTTAGTGGAGCCACTCATCCAGAGAGACCCTCAGATTGTTCCAGCAGTTAATCAGCGTGGGTAGAAATCTTGAGTAGCAGCAGCGGTGGAAACAGGCTTATTAAAATTGAAATGGTCCAATTTTTCTGAGAATTTCTTATCAGGGAATAGCCAGATTTCATACTTGTTTTTGGGGTTCTATAGAGTGTGTAAGACATCTGTGTCGTGTTATAGTGTTATTTGAGCTGCTCTCATGAATCAGGGCCCATCCTTCCAAAAGACGTCTTGTTTTCAGACGAGGAGGTTTACGCCTTTTTCCAGCTGTGTAATACAATTCTTGGCTGGACATCTACTACTCCAGGTGCATCAGTGCGAATATGGAAGTTACATCGATACTCTTTCAAACATCCCCCACTCCTGTGAAGGTCTTGTTTTTGCTGCAGGCCTCAACAGAGATGGATCAATAGAAGCAAAATCAGTATTTGATCTATTTTACGCTCATCTGTATCTGTGATATCACAGCACCTTGAAGCAATAAACTTAAACACCACTGTGCTCCATGTTTGACCTCTAATGCTTCAGAGGAGAATACTGAGCATTTCAAAGTTGAGGCCGGTGGTGGGAGAGTGCCTGAGGAGCTAGCTTAGTTCCAGTACTTCAGAAATAGCATGCAGTCTTGCTGAACAGGCAGCTCTTTGTGCTTGTTGTTTGAAAACTAAAAAGACTGAGTAATATGAGCAACCTACACTCCAGCCTGCCCTATGCTTCCTCTTGAACAATGAGGATATTAGTCTCTTTTGTATGACAAACAGGTTTGACAAAGGAGCAGCTTATGTCTGATCTCGATTGTCTTGACAAAAGATATTGCCGACACTCTGGAAGGAGCAGGGTTGCGATTGGGCGCAGGGCTCCTCAGCTTATACGTCAGGCCAGTGAATCCATATGCAGCAGCTTGGCCGTTAGAGCGCAGTCCTGGACAGAGCAGAGGTAGGACATGACAAAGTGCGCTTTTTTCTCTGCAGAGAAAGAGTCCTTGTTCAAGAAGGACAGATGCCAGAGAGGGGGAGAGAGTGGGATGAGGACAGAGGCTGAAATACCCCAGGCATGCTTGTAGAAAGAAGCGTGGAGTTATCTGGTTACATGCAACACATAACTAAGCATATATTATGTATGTAAAGCATAATTATAGTCACATGGGGATTAGACGCCACAGTTTTTCTTCACAGTACGGAGCAGTTTCTGTGGTGCACATTATGGTGAAACCAGGTTGTAGTCACACTGTAAATGGAGATGTCAGAGATTATACGCCAAGTTCTTGCTCACCGTGTCACCCTCAAAAACAAGTTTTGCTGGTTGATTGAGTGTGAGGTTATAGTATTGACAGCAAGTAAATGGGAAGGTTTATGTGTAATGGATTACTTAAACTCAATTGAACTGAGAGAGCAATATTCCTGATGAATGTGTGCCTTTTTTGTTTCAGTCAGAGCATCTGCTAAGTTGCTTAGTGTGAGTTTTGTCTAGCCACATTTAATCACCTATTGGTAAACCCTCTCTCGTGTTCCACCTGACAGTCATGTGTCACAGAGTGTCATTGTGTGGTGAGCTCTAGATGTATTAGTCAGTTTTAAAGGTACTTAGCTTGCAATATGTAACCACTCTCTGGTGTTGTGGCAATGCTAAGCAGCACTGAGCGCTTAAGTCTTCTTGAGTTAGTCATGATCAGTTTATTTTGCTTGAAACTAGCAGTGTTACGTTTGTTAAGGATTAGTGCAGCTTTGTACAGCCCTCAGTGCTTGTTGTACAACACTTTGTATTAGGCTTTATCAGCTTACACCTCCTGTCATTATACGGGTGTGCTGTGATCAACTTGCAAGATTCCGTGGCTTGTTGGGTCACTGTTAGATACAGCGCCCTATCACATGAAGTGACACTTTGATTCTAAAAATGCTGATCGAAAATTAATTAAATCATGTCTTAGGTGCTTTTCTCAGTTTCCTCTTCAGGTTTCGAGTCAATTATATATATTCAGTTTCGCTTCCTCAAATCTTCAGCAGAGAAGAAGTTCTGTGCTCGACAGTGAGCTATTGACACATCAGACAAAAACTGACCGTAATGTTGAGCTTTTATGAGGAAAATGGTAATTTACTGTAAAACAGGGGACAGTGTCTGGCAAAGGGATTTCCTGAGCCTTGTGGCCTTGTGTGACATCATCACTGACCTACATTAGATGTGCACGCTCCATTTATTTCACACACATTAATAGCTGTTATCTGAATTTTGTCATCTGTGTGCTATACTGTAGATAAACAGGATTATATTCTGGCTGATAAAACCTAACAGATGTGCCAAATGAGAGCATTGCACACACACCCAGATGGTCTCACAGTGTCAATAACAGAAAAGCAGAATAGAGCAGAGGCTGGAACTCATTACAAGGAGATACAGTATATGAAGAGCAAATTAGGCATAAATAAAAATGAAAGCAAATATATATTTTTTCACAATCTGCATATTAGGTCATCACCTAACATTTTACCCAGCAGCTGCTTTCTAGATACATGAGGAAGCACTGATACCAGTAGACACAACTACAGTCCAAGGGGGGCTTAACAACACCAGTGGATCAAGTTTAAAAAAAACAAAAAAACTCAATTTTAACCCAATTATCAAAACTAATGGTTTGAAAATGAAAGCAAACTGTTTGTTGTAAATGTCCATGGTACTGCAGAGTTACTTACTGGTTCAACTTTGCCCAAATGTCTGTAGTTGTGCAAATATGCAGTTTTGCAGTGCAATTGTTGATTGGAATAGAGAGTTAAGGGTTCTCACATTCATTTTACCCTCAATGAAGTGGTTTAGATTGGCCATCCTGTTTTTCTATAAAGAAACTAGTGAATAAAATACTGTATTAGCCTTGAGAAATGATAACCAAAACAAGAAAATTAGGCCCGGTGTGAAAAAGAATCAAAATTCCCTTTTAAGCTCATATTTGTAATGCATGGATTTGGCATTGTAGGTGATTTTTTTTCTTTTCTGGATGACCAGTTCTGCTGATCAGACAAATAAAAGATAATCCCTGCAAAAGCTCCATATTGAATGGTCTATCTGATCTGTGTTTATCTTCCCTGTAGGACCGGAGTACCGAGGGCATTGGTGTGTCGATGCGCCGGGGTTCTTCAGAGAACAATCTGGATCTGGACCTGAGTGATGGAGGTCCTGGTCCTACTCCGGGCTTCGAGGTCCAGCGTAGCCGTTCTTGCTTGGACAACCTCCAGCAGAAGATACTGAAAGTCACAGAGCAGCTGAAGATTGAGCAAACTGCGCGGGACGAGAATGTAGCAGAGTACCTGAAGCTGGTGAACAGTGCGGACAAGCAGCAGGTGGGGCGCATCAAGCAAGTGTTTGAGAAGAAGAACCAGAAGTCAGCTCAAAACATAGCCCAAATGCAGAAGAAGTTGGAGCAGTATCATCGTAAGATGAAAGACAGTGAAATCCATCACAGCCCATCCCCTCACTCGTCCCATAGCAAACACAGCACCATACCCAGGGAGTCGCCCAGAGAGCTGCTGAGGGATATGACAGGCAGTGGCCGACATCCAACCATGGACAAGATCAAGACTATTGGACCAGGTGTTTCCCTCTCCCCTCCTTTCTTCTTCAGTAAGCCCCGAGAGTTCGCGAACCTCATCAGGAACAAGTTCGGCAGTGCTGACAACATCGCCCACCTCAAGACCACTCTGGACCCTTCCTCTCCGCTGCCGACTGACAGTGCAGGAAAGGGGTTGAGTAGCAGTACCTCCATGGTGGGCAAACCCAAGTATCCCAGTGATGATGAGTGCTCCTCAGGGAGTGCTTCAATTTCAGCAGACAGTAATGGGAACCCAGTGGGGGGTGGAGTGTCAGCAGGGCAGGTGCAGACTCAGGGCCAGGGCCAAGGTAAGCAGGCAGGGGGAGACGGCCAGAGCAGACTGGCTTTGAGCCTGGAGGAGGTGAGAGAGATCAAAGATGCCCAGAGCCAGCTGGAGGAGGATATGGAGGAGATGAAGGCTCAGTTCAAGAGAGACTATGGCATCATCAGCCAATCACTGCAGGAGGAGCGATACAGGTCTGTTTACAGTCTGGTTTAGAAAACATAATTTTGCTTTGTCCTCACACAATAAAGCACTGATTTCTAACATTAATATGGATTACTATTCATCTAAAATATTAAGACAACCACATTACTTACAGAGAATTAAGAGGAAAATGGTAGATGGCATGTAATTCATCACATCAGTTTCTGCCGCAGCACTCCGTCATGAACAGTACTTTCAAATCCGCCTATAAATAACAATGGCTAACTAATATTTCTGCATCGCCGGCCAGGTATGAACGTTTGGAGGACCAACTGAACGACCTGACGGAGCTTCACCAAAATGAGATGACTAATCTGAAGCAGGAACTGGCCAGCATCGAGGAGAGAGTAGCCTACCAGGCTCAAGAAAGGGCCAGGGACATACAGGTATATAGTGAATATATTATGTAGTGATGCGAGGGTTGAGTTGTACACTTTGGTTTGGCCTTGTGGTTTACATGTTGCGTCATTTGGTTGGGGTCATAAAAATGGTGGCATAACAGCATCTGGTTAAGATAGATGTGAGTAAATTTAAATGCATTATTTTAGATTTTAAAACATTTTAAGTTATTGGAAGCTAACTTTTTGTGTGACTTTCTTTAAAAGGCCGATTGATGAGAGCATTCACATACAGACGCATTAGTCATCTACCTGTAGAATCACACTGACTAGGAAATAAAGGCCTCTAAATGAAAGTCTGTTCTCGTTTGACATTTATAACCATACAAATTCTTCTCTGTCCTCACATTTCTCAACTGATACATAATTAATCTTTCGGGCGAGTGTGGGTAATTGAGGATTAAAAAGTCAGCAAGTTGACCTTTAGGCACTTGGGAATCATTTAGACCCAGAAAATCTCTCCTCGTCTTTTCCAGGAAGCTCTTGAGTCGTGTCAGACGCGAGTGTCCAAGCTGGAACTCCAACAGCAGCAGCAGCAGCAGACGGTCCAGCTCGAGACCCACGACGCTCGAGTCTTGCTTGGGAAGAGCATCAACATAATGTTGGCCATCATCACCGTCATCCTGGTGTGCGTCTCTACCGCTGCCAAGTTTGCTGCTCCGCTGATGAGGAGCCGGTACCATGTGGTGGCTACCTTCTTGGGAGTTTGCTTTTTGACCATATTCTGGAAGAACTGGGACCGTTTACAATATGCCATAGACAGAGTGCTGGTGCCTGCCTGAGGGTACAGAGCAGTACACACTGAAAACAACATTAACATGGACGCTGGCAGTTGTCAGGATAGGACTGTCCCAGAGGATTGGTTGTACAATCGTCTGAAGACACGATTACCATGCATTTACAGAGGTCAATGTTTTTTTTTAGAGTCAGACTGAAATGAAATTTTTTGATGATTTTTTTTTCTCTTGTCTTGAACTTGAATGTGTGTAGCTAACAATTTCATTTAACCTTAAAAATAATATTTACATAACAGTATCTTTTGTTACTTTGTCCCCAATGATTGCTATGAAATCATCACACGACATGAATAGTTAATGTACCCTTCTTAACGAGAATGAGGAAGGGTGAAAAGAAGTGCATTTTCACTGTCGACAACATGGGACTCAGCCTTTTCCACAGCTTTCGGGAAAATAATCCGTTGATGAAGTAAAATTTGGCGTTTCCTCATTTTGCTTCAGCCTGACTTTAACATCTCTCAAACTGTTGCGAGCATGCATACGCAAACAAAACCTCAAACTTGGTATCTTGTTGGCCACAGCTATGAAGTGCTAATGTCAGCCTTTAAGGAATAGTTTGACATTTTGGGAAATACACCTATTTGCTTAATTGCTAACAGTTAGATGAAAATATCAATTCTGCTCTTACGTCTTTATGGTAAATATGACGCCTACTGCCAGCAGCCAGTTAGCATATCTTATCATGAAGACTGGAAAGAGCCTGACTCTGTCCAAACCTCTGAAGTTCATTAATTAACATGTTTTTTCTTGCTTGTTTACTCTGTAGAAAAACCAAAGTGTATTAACTCCCTTGTAAATCCACAACCTGTCTTTTTTTTTTTTTTTTTTTTTTTAGAGCTTTAGAGGTGCTTGTGGGCAAATTTTGTTTACCTTTTAACAGAACCAAGCTAGCTGTTTCTTCCTGTTCCCATTCTATATGCTAAGCTAAGCTAAGCTAAGCGGCTGCGGGCAGAAGCTTCATCTTTACTTTACAGACATGAGTTATCTCAATCTTCTGTAATTCTCAGCAAGAAAGTAAATAAGTGTATTTCCAAAAAAAAACTCTTCTTCCAAACTCTTCCTTTTTAAATGAAGAATCTACAGACTAGAGCACAGAGGCATCCTGTTTTTTTATGTTTAGTTTCTTTATTCCTTATGCCTTGTCTGCCCTGTGTGGTCAGTCATCTCTTAAAGTTGCTTTGTTTACTGTTCCTGATGTTTAAAGTGCAATATATTTGATTTCTAAGAGCACTGTTTTTAAAATGATCCTTTTAGGAGTGAGCGTTTTGTGTCAGTGTTTTTGGAGGAGTGACAGGGTGTTGGTGCTGGGGGGCGGGTAAGGAAGTGTCATTAATGTTGGCATGAGAGATCCATAACCACTGAAGCCACTGCTGGGCTCTGATAAGACCAGCTGTCTCCTCTCTCAAGGGCCAAAAATCAATCCGACTGCATTACCGTGCTGGTAGTGTGGTAATATCAACACGAGCCACTCTCCAGAGCAGGCACACATGCGCACACGCCGAAAAAACACAAAAACAGAGTCAGTAACTTGGCTCTCGTCATGTCTTACGGGGTTTGCCCAGTTTGATGTTTGCGTTTTACTAATAATGTGATTGAGAGGCGATGGTTTATACTGTGATACAAGGCCTTTTTCTGAGGAAAAATGCAATTCCTTTTATTTTTTATTTTTAGGAAGCAACAAACAGCCTTCAGTACTCCTATGAAGACAGGAGCACATGACAGGCTCTAAATGATGAACTACGAGCCTATTTTTTGGACTGACTAATGTGTTATTTTATGTTTGTCTTGCGAACAATGCCCGTGAGCATATCATGTGAAGATATGGACCACTTTTAATGTTTGTCTGCCATAATAACATGTCTGTGTTGATGTTTGTTGTCGTCTGTCTGTTGTTCTACTGACTATCATATTTTTTTTGTCCCTGGTTTGACATATTTGAGGAAGTTTTACCTTCAGAACTACAAATCTGGTTTACATTCTCTTTTCACCTCTGATGCACTATGTGATCAATCAGTTATATTTTCATGCATTACGTGCCTTTGTCTGACAATTTCTGTTAAATTAAACAAATCTTTTTAATCAACTTGTGACTCATGCTTGGACTTGGAGGGAATTGAGTAGATGGGAGGTTATTGTTTAAAAAAAATAACCTACTTACATTCATGGATGTACCAGCACACTCTTCATTAAAAAAACTTTAAGGCATTATTCTCTCCATTTCTGTTTGGGCCCTCTGCACCATAAATAGATCCATAGACATACCTAATAATAACAATAATGATGATGATGATAACAATAACAACAATAATAATAATAATAATAATAATAATAATAATGCTTCTAATAAATTACACGCTTGAATACAGCATTTTTCTCATCACTCCCTCACCACCACTAGGGGGTGCAGGTGCTGCACTCATGCCATGACAAAGATCAAGAAAACATATTGGGATGCTGCAGCATCTTACTCAATCCTTGTGTTATCTACCAGATGTTATGTACGTTTTATATCTAAATGATTCATTCCCACTGTGTCATAATCAATACAACCACTTCCTTCAAACATTAAGACTACTACATGACAAAAGACAGAGAAGCAAATTAATAATCAGAATCACTGTGGAAGAGTAGCGCCCTCTGCTGTTGTATGGAATTAAGCTTTTCTCTATATTTCCATACATTACTTGAATACATAGTCCCATTGCAGCATTTTTTCTGTGCATTTCAGGAAAACGTCAAATCTGGGTCATATACTTCATACTGTAAACATGAATGTTTTCTGAAGACTGATCTATGCCTGTAACTGTGTGATGCAGCTCACATCCTGGTAGAGATGGACTCCCAGGATGCTGACCAGATGTATTCAGTTCAATTAAATTTGCTCAGCCATGCCGGCACAGTATGTGGCAGTGCAGTTTCAACAATATCAAACAGCCACAGTAATCAATAATGACACATCATGTAGCTATAATACATGTGAAGTGTCACCTTCAACATGCCACATATAGTCAACAATACAAGGGCATCAACATTACTGCCGCAAGTCACTGTAGGGAGGCAGTGGATGCACATGAGCACACATATACACACAGAAAATGGAGCTCATGCACGGTTAAACTCAGCCGCACTGCAATATGGGTCACCTGGCACAGCGGTGTGCATGGTTTAGGCTGCGTGACTAGTGCCTGACTGCATGCCAAGCAGAGGCACAAACGCACAGTAAGATACAGGGACAGCGATGGGGATGATAGACAGATAGCTTAACTGGGGATCTCTGGCACTCACACGCTGTTCCTGTACTTTATGTGAGCTTAAATTTAAGAGTTGTGCGCACATTATTTCGATGTGTGTGTAGGAGGACCCGGTTTCATGCATTTGTGGAGCAACTAGGGCCTCTGGGGGAGAAAGAAATACTCAGATTGGTGTGAGGCAGAGACTGACTAACACACACATACACACAGCCACCCACACACACACACACACACACATAGGCTTAAAAATGGGGATTATGAGCTATATTTGTAGGTGTGAACAGAGAGCAATATTTTCTTTCCCAATCTCTCTCTCCTCTGTATTATGTGATCTAAAAAGTGAGTGCTTCCCTTTGATGTGAGCTCCGATCCTGTGTTTTCCATTGCGCTCTCCCTTGTGGCTCCTGGAGCTCGCTGGCCTATTCACTGGGCTCCATAATGAGCTGCTAATTATCCCAGGACCTCATCAAGTCTCTTTGGGCCTGCAGCTAAGCCTCCTCCTCACACAGGTTGGCATGGTGACCGTAGGGGATGGGACCTGCATGGAGGAGGCCACCAAAAGGACCGCCGCAGCTTCACTTCTGCTCTCTTTTGATGAGGGGGAGTGAGAGGGACACTTTTTTTCACTCCCAGAAAGACAAAGGAGAGTGGGAAGTGTGTAGATAGAATTAGCTTTAAGCATTGCATGGTCTACATATTGTGATCTTATTTCGTATGTGTATACAATTATAAATATAGGTGTGTGTGTTTGTGTGTTTCAGTCATTCAGACTTCATGACCTTATATTATGGGAAAGTTCTGACCTCTCTGGCGACTTCCACACTGATTTAGACTCCTCTGGCAGAACTGGGCCCTTCCCATTTCCTGTTTATGATGTCATAACAACAGGCCATGTTCCCTTCCTCTGCTTTAGCACTATAACATAAAAATGTACTCTGCATTCAGCAGAGAGCCAATAGCCTTATACCTCAGCAGGCACAAGATCTGCAGCTCTGTGACGCTGCAGTATCTGTGACCAGAATTAGAACTTCCAGTGACGAACACAGGAACGGCCGGCAGAAAATTTCAGATTTATGGATACATTTATCATCAAGGTCTTCACATAAATCACCTCTTAAAATGCCCTAATTCAAAGGCACCTCCAATTTCCTTTAGTTGCTAAGCAACCACAGAGCGCCACAGAGATGGTTGGAGTTAAAGGCTGGCAGCTCGGTGGTGTAAAGCGGATTGTGGGGTGAATCACTATCTTTTATAGCTCTGAGGTTCTATTACATGGCCAGCTGACAATGACAATGATACACTGTCACCGGAGAGTAATTATACAGCCTGTTGATCCACAAGCAAATTATGGTAACTGAATGGCTGTAGTGGGGCTTGTGCTATTTGACCAGTGCAAATTGACCAATATAATCACTGGAGCTGATTTTTAAGATATTTAACAACCACTGGTACTTTTACTAAGATGCTGACATTTTTGTTATTGGAGAAACAACAGTACAAACATGATGTTTAATAACATCTTCATTTGACTCTGTCCATCAATGTCTATAAGGTGTATTTAAAGTCTACATGCCATATGTGATGTGTAATATTGGTTGGTTGGTTTATTCCAAGTGACCATTTAGTGAGCACTGCAAACAACATTTGAAAACATTATGTCTTACCTACATATCCAACAACCAGTGTTACAGGTTTGCTCACAATTTATTTTAGGAATATGCATCATTTTCACCTATGAATAAAATTCTTAAAACTGCATTGAAGTAGTTAAAGACAGTCCCAGCATGAATTCATGATACAGGACTTGTCATGAAGCCCTTATCGTTTCCATTGATATACAGTATAGTGGGCCTTTTTCACAGCAGACATTATGACACCGGTGTGTAATAACATTAACGATGGCTCTGTATTAAAGTGTCCCAGTGAGCCAGCCTGCACAGTACCAGGACAACAAGTTTTATAGAATTCAGCCACCATTAATTATATTATTTGAACCTGTACTTTTTCTTTTTTCTGTTGTGACATTAAGCCTGTTGTGGTTAAGTGGTGCATATTCCACAATCTGGAGAATAAATCTTTTAAGTAATTAAATCACTGTATACCAAATGACACACGGGGAACGACAGGCTACAGCTCTCAGGCCTCTGGGGCCCAGGGGCATTTGCCCACTTTCACTTTGTTCAGTTTGTAATCCAGCCTTGATCCAGCCTCCATTATGTCAGCTTTGATGTCGTTTGCCTGCTTTTTGTCTTCCTTGTTTGTTTGTTTTAATTCTTAACATCATCCTGTCTGGGAACTTTAGCCAAAAATTGTCTTTTGGCTAAATCTGTCACATGATGGTAAGCCTGTATTAACTGATTGTTTGGCCACTTGGGTGCAGCTGTAAGCTGTAAACTGTAAATGCAACACTGACATACTGTCACCTTTACCTGAGTTAGCAAACAGTTGGATATTTACACATCCAGCAGACACAGAGCAACAGATTCATTTGAAGAAGTGTTTCTGGCCACCTGATGAATGTCACTCTGCTTTTAGCTCTATTTTGGTCTCCACCAACTCCTGAGCAAATTATTCAGCTCTGTAGCTGCTAAATACTTGACTATGTTAACAAGCTAGTTGCTAACTTTGTCTGTCTGTTGTTTGATGCGTGTAGTGTACAGTGGCTTTATCAGAGCTTTTTGGCTTAAACAGCTGCTTGCTACATCTGGATGAGAGCTGTGAGAGTAAACCAAAGCAGTAAAATTCAGGCCGTAAAACCAAAACCATCAGCGGAAAGACACTAAAATGCTCCTTCGAGCTGTGGTGAACTGCAGAGTGAGGTGATAATTCTCTGTGGGTCTGTCACTATGAATAACCCCTTTCACATACACATAGTCATTTGATCCACTAAAAATATTCGTTGTAGGAGCTTTAATTAATGTGTTCTTTGTGTGCTAAATAAACAAATAAGCAGTGTAATAATCAGACATTGCATGAATTCCACCCATAATCACACGAATGGTGCACATTTTTCTGCAAATCATTTTTAAACACTGCCATTCAAACTATCATCTCACTCAAGATAACATGAATGGAGGATGTTGAATGTTAAACTATAGGATACGGATTGCAAATACTTTAACTAACTGTTGGTCCTTTGTGTGTTTATGTATGAATGTGACCGTTTGTGTTACATGCCAATTACAGGCTAACATTCCTGAGGTCTATGCTGTGTCTGTGGGCGCCATGCGTATGACTTTTTGAATCTGGACAAAACAAAGACCGCAGTATGATTCCCTGCGTATGACCCCACGCTCTGTGGGACTGATCTCTGTTACAGAACAAACAGCTCATCTCTAACACTGCTGCTGGGCGCTCAGACCTTGGTCAAATGGCACTGGTAGGTATTTTTTTGTGGTTTTATTTTCCTTTTTTTTATCATTGCTTTACTTAACTTCAGTACGGATGGGGTTTTCCACTGAGAAAAAATGGAATGATTGTCAAAAAGTGTTGCTCTTAACAGCACAGCGTTCAACAATAAACTCAGTGTATCTTGGCAAATAGCTTTACAGCTGCGTCTATGTGAGATGTCCCAAGACAGTTACATCCCACCCATCTGTTTCAGCAAGCAGTTTTAAACAAGCGCTGAGAATGATTTTAGTGTTTGACCAAGGTTTGATGGTATCTGCATTCACTCTGTGCCCAGTCTGCTCTGCAACCAGACTCCTGCCACACTAGAGTGACACGGGTGGATTGAAGCCAGACATTGTCAGCTCATTATCAACACCTTGTCAGCCAACTCTCCCCACAGCTCTCACTGCTCTGTGTGTGTCTCCGTGTGAGTCTGTTACTGTGTTTGGTGAAGAGTTTGTGGGATGACTTCAAACTGAAAGACGCCTCCATGCTCACTCTCGATGTCTGGGGATTACAGCTGCCTGAGGAAGTGAAGGAAACGCTTATAACCAGGCATCAATCTTTTCAATCTGGTACCTTTTATCCCTTGTTACTTGTTGCTTGTTTCTGACAAATCACTCGCTTTTTATCTCAGGCACAAACAAGCACACGTTGAACCTCAGACACCACATTCTGCTTTCTATTTATGTTACACAAACTTCTGCTTTTGATTTATTTTTTTATTTTTACATTTCCTCTTTCGGATGTTGCCAGGTTCCATACTACTACATGTGTGACTATATGGTCTGTGTACGTGTATGTCTACAAAGCATTTCCTGCTCTCTGACAGCGCTGTGATAGGAATATCCTCTTACTGGGCCAGCGAACGGTTAAGGCCTGGCCCTCCTTTCCTCTCTCTCTACGCTGACATATTTTCAGACTGTTTCACGACACACCTCACATTTCTGGTTTCTTACGTGCTTCAGAGAGGTGGCCAGATGTGATAGCGGCTGAAATGGTGGGAGGGAAACAGAGAAAGAGAGAGAGAGAAAGAGGTGAGAAAAAGACACACACAGAGAGAAAGAGTTTGTGTGTATATGTAGAGAGTAGTTATGAAAATAGGGGGTGGGGGAGTGTTTCAGATGCTGTTCATAGCATAAGAGTTACTGTTCATTAGCAGTAAACAGAGAGAGAAAGAGTCAGCATGGGGAGGGGAGGAAATGAACAATGGAGGGGAAATGATCAGTAATCTGCAGTGCTAGCTGTCAGCCTCCACTGCAACAGCTTGTCTGGATCTCATTATAGGTAAATTCATTTAGCTTAGGGGCTCAGTGTTCACAAGTGTGTGAGGAAGCATGTGCATGTGTTCAGGAAAGCACAGATGAATGGTGAACACCGCAAGAAGCAAAGATGTTGTTTATCGCCTATGTTTTGGTCATGTGGTCTTCTAAACTCGTTTTAGAAATCTGTTATCTGACGTTTTATGCCTTTGTACCCATCAGGATAGACGGCTTCTTAATTAGGAACTACTTGACAAGACAGTTGGAATTCACCCCACAAACATATACAGATTTAGCAGTTTTGGCAGACAAATGCACTGACATTCACTGGAGATCTGCTGTTTTGCTAGCATCTTCACATCGGTGGATTGAGCTCTTACATTATGCTTACTTATTATAATATCGAACTATACAACTACAAAAAAGGGGAGAAATGATCTAAATTTTAATATTTAGACTTGATGATGATTATTCTTTCCTCTTTTTTGATCTATATATTTATACTGTAGTATGTTGTTTTTCAGTTCCACTCTGTACATGACAGTTCATTTTATGTGTGCTTTTGTTTGGACGGCTCACTGTAGATGTAATTCCCTCAGAAGTTTAATGATGGGTAGATATTAAGTATAATATTGTTTGTATGCATGACAAGAAGTGGGAAAAAACAGGAAAAGAGTAAGAAGATGCACTGAAACGAGGGAAGAAGTTGAAGGAAGGGTGCAAAAATAGTAAACAGTGTAAACTAAGCAGGGAGGGAGAGAGAGAGAGAGTGTGTGTGTGTGAGAGAGAGGAAGAGAGGAAGGGAGAGAGGGAGGAGGTCTGTGCAGGGAGACGGAGCTTGCCGTCTGGAAAACAGCATCTTTCCCTCCACTCTGCTCCTCCCCTCTTCCCTCTCGGCATCTCTCCCACGCTCCGGAGCTCAGCCTTCAGCTCCCCGGATCCTCCCAAATTCTCCCGAGGTACAGCCTGTTTGTCTGTGTGTGTGTGTGCGTGTGTGTGTGTGTGTGTGTGTGTGTATGCACTGAAGCCTGTGTGTGTGTGTGTGTGTGTGTGTGTGTGTGTGTGTGTGTGTGTTTGTGCGAGTACTTGACGCTGTGCTCAGTACTTTCCGTGTGTTTGTCCCTCTCTCTCTCTCTCTCTCTCTCCCTCCCTCTCTCCCTCTCTCTCTCTCCCTGCAGCTGAGGTGGGCGTGTGGAGCCTCTGACCCTCTCTCGCCCACTCTCTTTCTCTGTCTCTCCCTCTTTGCTGCAGCTACAGGGGGCTATGGATGGACTGCGTTTACCTCCACTCATCGAGGAGGCTTTGGACTCTACAGGTCTGTGCAGCTGTTTTGTCAGTGTGTGTTTATCTGCGACGCTGCTTCTGTGCAGTCGGATGCCGTGCGGCTATTTTTAGCCCACACTACAGATCAGATATGAAAAGGTAGAGGGGTCGATGTTTATCTCTGCTGAGAACGAGTGTTTACTCCCAAAGTGAGGGATGGGGTGGTGACCTGAGGAGGCGGAGGAGGAGAGAGGTGGTCAGGTGGTAGGAGGAGGGGAGATTATTATGGAAGCTTGTCTTTATTAGGAGCTGTAGTATAGCTGACAGACAGACTGACGAGTGGGCATTGCTGTCAGCTATGGCATCTGTGGACATTTGATGGAGGCTACACACTGCCAGGTAATGGATGGCTGGCAGCCAGAGGCAGGAAATAATATTTTCATTAGTGCAGGCTGTGTTAGATATCTGATGTTCTGCATATGTTATTCTGAGGCTGATTGAAAATTGATGCAATGTGGAGTCATGCAGTGTTGGATGTTATTTTAGTTCAGCTATGATTTTTTTTTATTTTTATACTTTGTGGTTGGATTGTTTTCAGCTCACAAATGAATTCTTGTGGAATATTCACTTTGCATATCATGGTTGTGTTGAACTGTTGAGCTGTCGCAGCAAAACAAGCTGTTAATCTTGTTTGGTAACTTCATACCACTGATAGTTGCAGACATTTGGCATCTTTGCATCTTAATTTTTTTCCCTCACTGTACTGTGTAACTTTGTGCAACGATTCAGTCAAGAATGCGCGGAATGTTATTTTGTGTCTGTGTGACAAAACGAGGAAGAAGCTTTAACTGTATGTTTTCTGTGTGTTTTGAATGGGTGTACAGACAGAGAAGCTCTGTTTGGGACACTGTTAGGAGGATGTTTATCGGTGCGGAGGGGCTCAGTGAAAACTACAGGTCAACAGCCTTTTGACCAGCGGCCAGATTGCCAGGATCTGACTTCCTTTTCCTGTGTGGTACTGTCCTAAAATTAAACTTTCAATAACATACCCCTTGCTTTGCAAAGTTAGCGGCAGAATTAATAAACCACTTTGTTCTAAATGTTCAGTGACTAATATCCTTTATTACATTTACTACCCCAAAGCCTCAGCACTGACCATCATAACATGGATGCTGTCTCAGGAGAAAAGCCTCCTTCCTAACAAGCTTATTCCTGTTTTTATATCCCTGCTTTTAAAGCAGGAAATTCAGCGTCTAGTGATGGCAAGTGTCTGGCTTAATGTAGCGTGAATCCTGACTGATTGACCATAATAAGGATAGACATGCGTTAAACCAAAAGTGGATTGAGCGACGGCTAGTATTAACTCTCGTTTTTTAAAAATTGCACACACTCAGGGATCTAAATGGATTAAATTGCATTTATTCTGTCCTGGCTGAGGTCAATTCTAGCTAAACTTGATTCTCAGAAAAAGGTGACTTTATTCAGGATGGTGGTTATTTTCTAGGCTTTTATTTTCAACACTTTCTCAGTCTTTCTCGGGGGGGATTTTATGCTACGCTTGAAGAACAGTGACTAAAATTACTTGCCACATCTACCAACTTGGGAATACAGATACACTTACATAAACACACCTTCCCACCTTTCAATACAACACCATCGAAGGCTGATTTGACATTTGAATGCTGTCTGTGGATCTTATAACCTTCGGCCACCATATTGTTCCTCCTACATTCACGAGTCGACCATCTCTCTCCATGCTTCTCTCTGCTTTCCCACTCAGTTTCTCTTCCCCCTCTTCCAGTCGCAATCCTCTGCTCTCTTCAGCACCCACACACACTCCAACACACACACACACACACGTGCATGCGCATGTATAGACAAGGAAACCTTTGCACCTGCCAGTGCCTCAGCCCACACAGAATTTTCTCTCCTGTCCTCTCCTCCTTTCCCTCCACTCCAGTGTTGTGCCCTCACACTGTGAAATTCACATCAGCAGTGATACTCCCCGAGGGTGCACAAACAGGATTTCTCTCAGCTCACTGGAACTAATAAACAGCAAAGTTGCTGCCTTAGACAAACTTTGTAGATTTGGGGAACTGCAGAAATCTCTGAGAAAAACAACAATGTGAGATTCTCATACCAGTGTTTAACATGGCCAGTCATGGGGCTAAATGAAAACAAATCTTGCATGCTTTTCCAGCCTCGGGCGTCTCAGCTCTTTCTCTTTCAGTGCTGAAGCTCTACAGTGTGACATGTTTCCCTGTACCACTCTATCCCCATTTGTGCCCCACCGGACTTCAGTGCTTCATTTTAAAACAGGCTTTCAAGGCACTCTGCAGGTCTCTGACAAAATTGAGCGTGCCATATGTTTTTTTTCCTCTTGGTTGCATAATGGAAAAATTCTTAAAACTTAAAATGAGTAGAGAAACTTTGTGAACTCATTGGTCTTCTTGCAGCTTATTCTATGGATTTTTCCTAACTTGTAGAACTGTTCAGCGTTGTCAACCTATCATTAGCGCACCCTTTCTCTCCCTCTATGTCCTTATCCTTGTTGGATTTGGCAGCTACATGGTTAGCTGTGGTATCCCCTCTTTCCTCTGTGATTTAAGTGATGTGAAACCTTCAGGAGAGATTTGCTTTCAGGTGGGAGGCACTGATTTGTGATCAAATGGATTATTACTGCATCACTTGTTTTTATGCTTTGTTCTTTGTCGCTATTCATATCCCTTAATAGAATAGCTATACAACAGACACATGCATGCACGCACACTGCACTGCCACACACATTCCCATAAAAAAACCTATTACCTGAATCAATCACCTACAGTATGTACCCAATGACACAGTTTTTGTGCATGATCATCTAATGAGGCCAAATTATTGCACAATCTGCATCTCTATTTCATTGACCCACTTCCTCCTATTTCCCTTTGAAAGCGCAAACATGGATTTTCCATTTAAACAACAGAGCGGCTCATTAAGTCAGTCCAACTCTTTGGTACTTGTGGTTCCTGTTTCTTTTCTTGTCTTCTCCTGCTGCTGTTGTTCCTCATGCTCCCTAGAGTTGTCAGGCTCAAAGTACAAAGAGAGAAGATAAATTCACATAACCTCATGAGACCTTCCTGTAGCTCGCTGCTCATCTCAAGCTGTTGGGTATCAAATCTCATATGATAGTGATGTCATTATGTGGGCTTTATGAGGGGGCATCTGATAAGATTGCTCGGGTTTCTCTGTGGGGAAAAGCAAATGACAGACAGAAAGGTTTCCATGATAGGCAAAGCCGTGGACAACAACAAAACCTTACTGCCAAGGTGACTTTCCATATGGTGAACACCTGGGTTGTTGGTGTGCAGAGGTCACCATGGAGATGAACTAGCCTATGGCTTCATCTGACTCCTCCTTAGTTTTTACAAGGAAGGGAGCAGCAGAAGTAGCTTGAGTGCCCTCTGGCTATATCATAACTCCTTCTCCTTTCTTGCATCTTTGTTATTGTCTTCTCCTCCTTTCCTCTTGTGCTCTCAAACAGTCTCTCCATCTTTTTTTCAACTCCCCCCTCCCAACCCGCCCTGCTCTTTATGATGTGTTGCTGAGGAAGTGTGCAAGTGCAGGGGAAAAGCTACAACATCAGTACTGGGCTGGCTTCAAAGCTGGAGTAGGAGGGGGTGGTGTGCATTATGCACGGCCTCCTACACACCCGCAGAGATCCATGGCATACATATATACACTGAACAAATGCAGTTTAAACGTGGCAGACGCGTGTGATAATATATATTTATATAGGCTCACTAAGAGTGGGGATCAGGGATACACAAGCCTGCATGCCCACATAGTGTATATAGACTGTATATACACACACCGGTACAAGTAGCATAGACAGGTAGTCACACACAGTACACCCATATGCACACGTTGATACACATTATACACATAAGACAGACAAACACATGCTGCACACAAACCACTATCACCACCGCTGCCAATGTCACCACCTGTCTGCTCGATCTTGTTTTCATGCACAGTTCAGCACAAGGCATACATCACACTACAGCTGTAGACAGCCTCCAGCTCCTGTTTCAGTCAGCTGTCATTTCCTCTCACAGCTGATTTGACTTCAGATGTTCCTCTCAATACAGTAAAATCAGATATTTTTAACAGCAGTCACAGGGAGACAATAGTAGAAAAGTTGACATGTGGAAAGCCTTGTATCACATTTTTAATCATATAGCAATATGAAAAATGTAGACTAAAATTGGAAATGAAAGACTTTAAAGCAAAATGACAATTCTTTATGCAGTCATGTCTTGCTCAGTACACTGCTATCTACTGTATTACGTTGTGAGATTGAGTTTCGGTTTTTGCTGCATATTTTATATACAGAACTACAACTCTAACCGCAGAGTCACACTGGTTGTTTTAAGGAGAAAGAGACTTCCCTGTGGTGCCACGCTGAAGCAAGTCTATGCCCTACATCCAGGCCTCTCCCAGCACACTTCTGTTTGCTAAAATCCTCACTCTGCACCTCAGTCTTGCAAAGTGCAAGTTTCATTACACTCCTCGCTCCATCACCAAACATCGAAACACCAAATGAAAACCAAATTGAAAGCGAAACAAAGGGCTTGTGTCTCAACACTAATGTTTAAATTTAATCTCAGACAGTTCTTCCGAGATACTGACAAAGAACACTCGGCTTGCTTGTTGACTCTTTTCTAGAGTGGCACAATGTTTGCACTGACATACTCAATGTGTTTTGCTGCAATGTGATTACGAAGGAATGTGCTGTGGCTAGATAAAGCCATCCTCTCCCTGGAGCTGTAACACTGCTCCTGAGATGACTCGGATGCCCGTCCCTACTCTTGTATGCAAGCAGTGACCATGTCTAATGCAATCCCGGCATGACTAAAGACCAGCACTGTGGCAAGTATGCAGTGGAGTGATCGCAGGTGTCACTGCAGCTGATTCTGCTGCACAATGTGTTTGACATTCACTCACAAGGTGAGGTGATAAAGCTTCTTTAAAGAGGGAAATGATTAACAAGCTGTCGGGAAAAGCAAAGGAGACTTAAGGGAACATTGGAGCAGTGTTAGGGGGGTTTGTATATTTCATGGGTGAGGATGAGATATACAGCCAAAGGGAGTTAAAGAGTTTTCTTCCAAACTACATCTGTCCAGTATTAGAGGATTTTCAAAACAGTGTCTCTTTGGCATGGAGCAAATGTCCCGCAGCAGTACATCAAGTGTGCAAAAAGTTTTGTACAATACTTAATTCTTGTCGTGTTTTCATTGCGATCTGACTGTTTGTTACTGATCCGTTGTAGTTTGTGTCCATCGGGCACAGTCCGGATTGTGCATTTACAAAAACAAAGAACTAAAACGCAGCACAAATCCACTTCAGCCAAAGCTTTCCGAGTTATTGCACCCTGAGCTAGTCATCCTGAAGGATTTGGATGAGAGTGATATCCAGTGGGAAGCCTTTTGTCTCTTGATGGCCTTTAGCTGCCGCTGGCTATACAAGCATCTCCGGCTCTCTCCCTGCCACACAGCTCCAGCTCTCTTCTTTATGACTAACTCATTACTCTAGCATCAAAGTTTAATGACAAAATAGCCCAGTGCTCATGAAACCTCTCACACGCCTCTCAGGGGACGCATTATTTAAATTAACATTATTATGCGACAGGAAGGAATAAAGCTCCAGCCTGCTGCTATTGTCACATTGATAATAATAATAATAAACTTCATTTATATAGCACCTTTCATGCAGAGAATGCAGCTCAAAGTGCTTTACAATAAATAAATTACACGCATCGAGTGCTTCACATAAACATAGACAAAATGAACAGAAAAACAGGGATAGAATGCTATAATTAATGTGACATAAGATAGCATGAAAATATGTTGCGTGTGCTTAACTGTGATGGAAATAGTTACATCTAGCAAAGGGGGAACAACAAGGAAGAGAAATAATTACCACAAGAAATGGAAGCATCCCCAGAGACAAGATTACACTGGTGAGCATCACTCTTAATTAGATAGATCTTTAGTTAATGCTTTACTCTGTCCCCTGCCGCACCTTTTTTCTCTTGTCACATCACTCTGTTCTCATCTCTCAGCAAACACCATTACCCTCAACCCATCTTCACTCTCCTTTCTGAGTACAAACAGCAATTTTGAGCCACTCGGAGACCACTTCAACATGAATGTCTGATGCTACATATCAATTTATTTCTGAGATGGACTTGACCCTGAGGGGCATGTTATTGAGAAATAGTGTGAAGTGACAGCAGGCCAGTGTGTGTGATGTAAGCAGCATTTCTCGGGATGACACAGTAACTGAGGTGATCTTTTACCTTTTTTTTACTGCTCCTGAGAACAAACCAACACTTTCTCCATTTAGCTAGGGTCTTTGTTGCCTTAAAGCAAATCTCATCTGACTCCAGTCAAATTGATCTACTGCCATGTTGTTGTGCTTCTAGTTTTGGCCTGCATTTGTCTTCACAGTTCCAGCAGGCAACAGCTGTAGCTCATGTCAAGTTAAGTTTATTTGTATAGCCTTAAATCGTATACAGTGTGTCATTAGGCTTTACAGGCCTGCATTTTCAACAACACTCATCCCAGCCCAAGCTGTCTGTAAACAAGAAATGAGACAAGAAAAACCTCCATAAAAAGCAAAGAAATGGCAGACAATGTGAGACAATGTAATACAAGGGAGACAAATGTTTGTCACATCTTTCTTACTATGACTGGTAGCATGTGTTGTTATGGACTTTGAGGTGCATTGCTGGGTGGTGAGTCATAGTGATTGCTTCAGCATACAGGCCCACTTCCCCCCCTTCTTTCTCTGCATTGTGTCAGCTAACTCACTCCACCTACTGGTTAGAAATTCAAATCCACAGCACGGAGAGATGAATGTTAAACAAAGTCTTCAAATTTTCCATCAGTTGGCTTCAACGTGTGAAACATATTAATGCTGTCTCACTTAACATCTACATAGCATTTAAACATTTTGACATGTTTTTGGCAAATAATCAGATGCATTTTTTCCCCCAAGTGGACGGTTTTCGTATGTCTTTTCTATCAGAATCTCATCAAAAGGTTGTCAATTGTTTTGTACGTTTAAAGTGAGTAGTGTGTTAAATTATGGTAGATGAGTGAAATAGAGGCTGGTGTGAAATAGACTCAATGCCACTTTAATCACAAGATGGTGCTGTTGATTCAAAATAAAAAGCAATCTGTGGCGAGTTTAAATCATGACTGAATAGAGGTGATGACAGAGGGCTTTGTCACCTGTAAATCTCCCTTTCTGTCTCCCTCTCTCTCTCTCAACCGGGCATCCCTTTCTAATTTCGCTGTCATCTTTCCATCAGATGACCCTTGCGATCTGAAAACAGACAGCAGCCCCACCATGGACAACGAGATAACAGCGAAGGAGAGAGGCGTCCTGGAAGAGAACAACGAGAAGGAGGAGATGGACCAGGAGAGAGCTCAAGAGGAGGAGGAGGGGGAAGAGAAGCTGAAGGAAGAAGGCGATGAGGGGGAGGAGAAGAGGAGGAAGGAGCAGGAGCCGCTGACAGAGGAGCAGGAGCTGGAGGAGCTGAGGGCCCAGGTGCTGCAGCTGCTGCTGGAGCTGGAAGATGCCAGAGAGACTTCCAACAAACACCAGGAGAGCTTCCACGAGCTGCAAGGTGAGACCTCCAACCTTGGATATGAATGTCACCGCTGAGAATGTTTTCTTATGCTATTCTTTTATTTTCTGATGCCTTGAATGATTTATCTTCCTTTATCCAAATCTTTTATCCAATATTTACAGACATCTGACCTGAAATCAAGATCTAATCATATGCAACCTAAAGCAAACATCTTCCACCATCCAACCACTTGCTCAAAATACCCTGGGCAAATTTTCTGGTTTCTAAATGGATTTTGTGGCATTGGTCCATTAAGACTATTAGTCATGATAATATTTTACTCACCGCCTCCACTATAGAGATACGTGTAAAACAGATTCTGGCAAGAACTACAGTGATCGGGGCAAGGAAATGGCACAGAAATAATCTCCAATACTTAATTTGGAGACTGAAAGTAGATTCCTGGAAATCCCTGTAGTTGTTTAGGCACAATTAGCTATAATTGGAGTCTTTATTGTGGCAGTCAATAAAAGTCAATGCAATCTGTGCAGTGTGGAGCATCTTGTTGTGTGTGTGTGCAGACACCAATCATCGAAAGTGAGCCACAAACTGGTGTGTGTGTGTGTGCATTAATACAGCAGGTAAGTTAGCAGCAAGTTGATCAAGGAATGGATACACCATACCTGTTTCATCAAACATGCAAGCTTCAATTTGTAACACAATATAATTTCCAATATAATTTCACTAATCAAAACAAACACTATACTTGTGACACATGTGAGCATGCAAAAACCCAGGAGAGCTTATTTATTTAACATAAAGCTGGAGCCATTCGTGTGTAAGCACTGCTCACCAATTGCTTTTGTGAAACGGGCCCTAGTTCACCTCAACTATTTGACTTTTCCCAAATCTCTAAAATGGAGGAGGTGAGTAAAATGGTATCAAGTAGGGGTGTTCCCGAATACAAACACATTATTCGGCAAAGCACAAATAGTATTTTTTTAAACGAATATTTGTTTCATACAAATATTTTAAAAATTATTTGTTTTCAGGTCTCAACTAGGGGAGTCACATCCACCTGCTACATGATGCACATTTCTTAATTTGGACATCGCTCCCGAATGAAATCACTCAATAAATGAAAAGTGCAAAGCAATAATCACCTTTGAAGTTCCTCCCTACATGTTACACAGTGTTCTGTCTCTGTGTTATGGGTGTATAAATAGGTAGAGGTCTGTCTGCGATGAGGCGATGAGTAAAGCTTTAGCTCAGTAGTCAGTGCAGCCGTTTATGATCTGGGAGACTCCAGTTCTAGACCTGGTGTGGGGACCTCCTTCGTAAGGTAGTTTATTCATGAACACTTATTGTAACGCTTTAATTTTCTAAAATTAAAATCGTAATAAAAACAAAAACAGGATTTTTAAGCCCCTTTCCACTTTTATTTAAATACAAATACAGATACAAATACAGATACTGGGCCCTCTGCACATCCCTAGTATGTAGACTAACAAACAAAGTGTATAAAAATATGAGAATAATATTTATTGGCAAATAATGGAATTTCCTTTAAGCTCAAATTAATTATCAATAAACAAAATAAACTTTAAAAACTTTACAACCCAGATAGACACATCTACAGCCCCGCTGCAATCTGCTGTCTCCTCTTTCTATGAATCCACTTAATTTATGTTGTAAGATGTCATGAATACGGACTCCTGTTTGAAAGCTATTAATAACTCATCAGCCACTATTATAACAGTTCAGTCAGATAAACATTTCCACCTCGCATCTAAGTGACCATACCCGTACAGCTTAACTTTCATTCTGAGACGTCTCCTGTTTATCACAATCCGCTTGAGCACGTAGAAGTATAAATGTTTATATACGGTCACTGACACCATCAATTGCTCACAGCCGCCAAATGGAGCATCACATCATACCTTAGAAATGATGAGCTTAGCGTTCAGGGACACTAGCAGTTGAGTAAGACCTTGGGTATGGAGCTGCAGTGAGCTCAGTGTGTGCATTTATGAGTGTGTGTATATGAGTGTGTGTACTAAAAGACATGGCGTTGTGAGCTCAGTTGTTTGTCTGGCAGCGATGGAGGCATTCCTCAGACAACTGCATGAGGGAAGCTTCCAGACTGGGTGTCCTAGACCACAACGAGAAGTCACTATTGGTCCACTCCCACTGGACACAGTCAGCTGTTCAGTCTGTTGGCAGCTGTAGATGATTATTATTACAAACTGCCAATCATGCCACACTCACCAGTTATATACTGCTGGTAAGGTCTGAGCCAGCGAGAATAGTCTAGAAAAATCTGGAGAAAGAAAATGAGAAATAGTTTGAATGACATTATGGCCCATACAAGAAGAATCTGAAACCGAAGAAACATTATGGTTTTGTTTGATCTGGGTTTGAGATATCCATCTTTGAGATTTCTGCCTGTCAGTGTCTCTTTCACTCTAGATAATTCAGTTTTCATTTGGACTACTTTCCACTGAAGAAGTAGTCCATCTGAAAACTGCTGACAGTGTTATTTGTATTATGGAAAGCTGATTAAAGATGTCGATGTAGAATTTTTAAATGTATTTTTTATGCTTTGAACACCAAAAGAAAATGTGGATTCATTTCCATTTTATTGGGCTGGAGGCAGACATTTCAGAGATGGATATAAAACCAAACCTATCAGAACAAAACCACTGAAGTAAGAAATAAGAAAATATGTATTTTTTCATTTGTATGAATTGATCCTTGAGTGTGCAGGCTCAAGTGATCTCCTCTGTAACCAAGCTAGAAAAACTGCCCAAATAATACTACACAAATTACTTTGCATAAAACATACCAATAGGGACCAAAAGGAAGTAGAAAGTCAAAAGCTGTGAAAAAGTAGCCAAAATTGTCTGCAGTGCTTTAGATTTATAAAAAGAAGACTGTCTATTAAAATGGGAATTTACAGTAGGAATTATGGTAATGAAATATACAGATAAATCTAATACTACTGAAGGTCTTGCTTACAATGTATTTAACGCACAAACACAGACAGACACACAAAAATGCTTGTGTCATTCAGTCATGCTTCAAGGTTGAACAGCTTATCAAGTTGTCATCTTTCTATCAGCCTGCTGAACTGACATTTTCCTCTTATCTCTCTACCCACTCTCCCCACCTCTCCTCTCTCCTCTCTCCTCTCCTCACCTCCTCACCAGGTCTGCTGGAGGATGAGCGTCTGGCCAGTGCCCATCAGGCGGAAGCCTTCACACGCCAGATCCAGAATATACAAGGTATCAACATAATAAAACCGTCAGCAGTAAGGCTCTGTTCCCTGATAAAACTGGACAACGATGATTAGCATTTCATCTGGTTTAACAGCAATGGCAAGAGGCTCGAAATATCAGGATCAATCAAACATATTTGCGTGATATATTTTCTTATGTTCTCAGTAAATAGGGTCCCTGCTGATTTTTCCCTCTGAGCTGCGGTGAGGAGCAATTTATTAGCATTAATGAGCAAGTCCTCCTTGTATGTCACTGTATGGATTTCTATTGTCGTACAAGCTCTGTACTGAATAGTCTCTGAGAGAAAAAGCTGCATATATTGAGATGTAATTGACTAGAATGTGATACTTGCAGTCGGTTAGCGTATTGATTGGGCAGCATTGTCTTTTTTGTGAGCAATTTTTTTGATTAAATTTTGGTGGATATAAAACTATTTGGGAAACCATACGCATAGAGAAATAATAAAGGTCAAATTAGATATTTGTTCAATTTTATGGAGGTGAAAACACACCTCAGTACAAATACAAAGCCTCTACAAAACATGGATAATGGTTCTGAGCACAGGGAGGAGAAAAATAATAGGGAAAAAAGACAAAAGAGCTAAGAATGATGAAAACAAGAAAAAAGGGAGTTTATACAAACATGAAAAATTATATAAAATACAGGAATTCTTAGACCCGTAATGCTTCCCAACCCCTCCCGAAAACAGAAGAAAAAAGGAGTAGGGGTGTTGTAATTTAAGGCTGCAAGATGTTTTTCAGTCAGAGAGTCAGAGAATGCCAAAATGATTTCATGACATCTGCACTTAGGCAAGAATTATGTCTGAACTGTTAAAATAGAAAGTAATGGCAATAAAAACAGTAATAACTTATTTCATGTCTCTTATCGATGATGTTATCGCTCAAAGTGGAAAAGATTTTCTTTTCTTGAAAATGCTAAACTAATAATCTGAACCTGGCCCTGAAGAAAAAACATGTCTATTACCATCAGTTACATCAGCTCCTCTTTCAAACTCTACCCACACACACACACACACACACACACACAGGCACACACAAGAACTCACCGCCCACACACACAAACATATGCAGGCCCACTGTTGCAAAACCACAGGTGAGATCATACACACACACACACACACACACACACACACACACACACACACACACACACACACACACATATATATTGCAGCCTCACCCACACATTCAACATAAAGAAAACCTTACATCCTCCTCTTCCTCCTCCTCCTCTCCCCACAGCGCAGCTGCGCTCTGTGCAGGAGGAGATGGACAGCCTGGAGGAGGAGAAGGAGAGCGAGCTGGCCGAGGCCCAGGAGGAGTTGCGTGCCGCTCAGGAGGAAGTACTCCTGCTCCAACAGGCCGCGGAGGAGGCAGCGGCAGAGAGGGAGAATGACATCGCCTCCCTTCAGGAGGAGCTGTGTCGCCGGCGGGCTGAGCTGCAGCGCCTCAGCGAGGAGACCCAGGAGTACGAGCTGGAGATCACCACGCTGAGGGCCGAGATCAGCATGAAGAGCCAGCGCAGGGAGGCCGAGAGGAGAGAGGGTGAGGGGCATGGAGGGCAGAGATCAGTGTAGAAATAGAAAAGAAAATATGAAGACGGATGTTACAGAACAACCTAACAAAAGCGAAGGATGAGAGACAGAATAGATCAGTCAGTGAACTGCAAACATACTTCCTCCTCCTTTGTTTTACTTACAGCACATCAAAGTTAAAACACAATAAGTCTTGGTTTTACACTTCATCTTCACACCTTGTGTAAATAGCAATAAGTGAGAAGAGCGCAGCAAGAACACAAAGACATACTGTCTCAGTTTGTACTATGGAGTTCATGCAGTTTACCACACAAACAGAATTAGCCCACGATCAGTCTTTGTGGCTGAAAACACAGCAGCGTGATGTTATGGATGTTCTTACTGCACGGTCACATCATGTTAGCATCTAGAAGTCAAGCACATAAATCATTTGTGGGTTTTAATAAATATTACAGATTACAAATGAGATTCCTGAGTGTGACAGGGGGAGTGGTGTATGTGTGTGCGTGTGTGCGTGTGTGTGTGTGCGTGGATATGTGTGTGTATTTAGCATACCCGGGACATGAAGTCATGAGGAGGAGGAACACACAATTCCAAGACATGATATCACCGTTGGGCTCTGCAGCTGAGTCTAGGGAGGGACTGAGGGAGGGGAGAACACAGAGTCTTCATATATTTCATTATTGTTCACTTTCATGACCCAAAATGTATTTTATATGTAAGTGTAACTTGACTCACACTCATTTTAATGTCCTCTATTAGTGCTGTTAGAGTGCTGAAGCCTTAAACAGTCAGATGATGAGCTACACTTCATCACATCTTTGTCCTTCCTTCTTCTGTCAGGTGACATCGACCTGCTGAAGGAGGAGTGCCGTATGCTGAAGGAGGAGTGTCAGACCCTGAAGGAGGACAACAGACGTCTCTCCGAGAGGCTGCAGCTGCTTCAGAGACAGAGGACATGGTGAGAGGTCAATGGCTGCTCACTCATCAGCTGCGCTTACTGGATCAGCTGGAGGGGATACCCTCTGGAATAATAACCCTCGTCACAGTCATTCACATCATGTCGCATTTAGAAAACACTGGCCACCTGTTTAATCACTGCAGTAAAACTGTAATATCATATGAGGGATTACACATGAGTGCTGAAACCATTATATGATTAATTGATTAGTAAATCGCCAGAAAATGGGATTGAAGGTTAATTCCAGACCTTGGAAACAGTAGTTGACAAAATAAGGTCCATTTAGCAGCTGTTCTGGAGTTTTCTAACACATCACACAGTCTTCCTCAGCAGGATGGAGAACTGGGCAAACTTCATCCGCTGAGGAAGACTGTGTGACACCTTCAAAAACAAGCACATTTCCTTTTAATAGAGCACTTTTCAAAACAGAAGTTACAATGTGCTTCACAGGAAGGAGAGAGGGGATAGAGGGAGAAAGAAGAGACAAAGAAGACAATATATAAAACATGTATAACTCACAAAGTAAAAGGTATAAAATCAAGAAAAAGCCAAAGAAGAAAAATCGGTTTTAAGATGCTTCTTAAAAACTGTGCATTGATTTGGCTTCTCTGAGACTCCGCTGCGGGCTGTTTCAGAGTTGAGAAACACCACCATTAGCATGATCACCAAAACAGCTACTAAATGGACCTTGTGGTTATATTGTTGTTTCAATAACAACAACTTTCATCATCGATTAATTGACTTTCATATATTTATCAAGACACTATGCCAATTCTCTCGATCCTGCTTTTTAAATACGAGGATTTGCTGCTTTTCTGTCATTTTTGAATTTTATATGTTTGGGTTTTGGATTGTTGGAAGGACAAAACAAGCCATCACATTGGGCTCTGGGGAATTGTGATGGACATTTTCCACTATTTTGTAAAATGAAAATAATCCTCAATTGCAGCCATAATAACGTCTCCATCAGTTATCAGACTTTGTGTACACTGTATGTAACAACACAATGCAAATAATGTTAGATAGCTCACTGGTTATCACATAAAATGGCATGGCAACCAATTCCAGTTTTCATAAAGCCCCTCTGGCCTTTGATCATGGAAATTATCCGCACATTTGGAGCCCATTTCTGAGCTTTCAGACATTACAGATGAAACTACCCACAGTGTATTCTATTCTTCACCACTCCTTTCGTCCACCTCGCAGCTCCAGCGTCTACCTGTCACTGAAAGAGGAAGATGTAGTGGAGGGCACAGAGGGGAAGGACATGGAGACCGGCCCCGATGAGGTCATGACAGAGAGCTACATGACCATGGCCCAGTCCGAGAACTGTCGCTTGGTGGATGCCTCCATACAGAAGAATATTTCATTTGATGGGAAGCCTATGACACCAACCAGCTGGAACGGAGGCGTCGGGGAGATCTTCTCCCTGAGGGACCAGCTCAAACAGGCGGAGGAGAAGGCCTCACAGGTCCAGAGAGAGGTAAAATATTGTATTATTAGAACATTTTTGTATAGGTTTTGGTTACATTTAATTCCATCAAACACAATGAATCTTGTTATCAATCACTGCAATAAGCCAAATACTGTAAGTGAGTGTTTGACCTCTGTGTCCTCCAGTGTGACGGTCTGAAGATGGAGCTGCAGGAGCTGCAGGTACTGTATGACAGCAGTCAGAGGGAGAGAGCAGAGCTGGAGGAGGAGCTGCAGCGCTGCAAGGCGGAGCTGGAGAAGCTGTCTGGGGGGGCTCAGGTGAGGGATCAGAGGCCTGGAAGTAGGATGAAGTAATTTTAATGATATATATATAGCTTTGAGAGATAAATTACGACAATCTTTTGGACCTTTAAATTGTATAGTTACCTTTAAATTCTGGACTGGAGGTTCCTAAAATATCTGTGCTGAAGGTTGTGTTATTTCTTTTCTTTATTTTTAAATTAATGTGAACTTTCTCAATATAGTTTGGAGAATTTCCAGCTCTGATTTCTACTTGATTAAAAGCTTTTTCTTTGCACCCACACTGTCAACTAACACATAACACCTCGCATCACACCTATTGTATTCTCTGTCTGTTGAGCCCACTTTTTGTGTGTCTCATACTGTAGCAATTATGTTTTGATATGAACTGACTTGGCCTGTCAGCCCATATCAGTATTTATTTTGTGCTTTGGGCTGGGGAACTTCTCCCCCCACTGTGTCTGTGTCCTAATCTCTTTGTGACAGCAATGCTTTAATACTGTTGTTGGACAAAAACACACAATCTGCAAAAAGGCATTCAGGCATCAAGGAAAGAATGTCTGAAGTCTATGTAGTCTTTACATATTGTTCAATAGAAACAAAGTAATTGAAGTACATTTGCAGCGTACCATCATGTTTTAGAATTATCAGAGCTTTTTTCTTCCCTTCAGGCTGGTTTCTGTTCATTTTAGTGAGTGAGACTTGTCTGAAATAAGTAATTCATACAATTAACATCATGCTCGCTTTTAATTTTACATAATACAAGTTGAAAGCATGAATTATTTTTAAGGAGTTCGAGTTGACTATTGAACAGCAATGGTTTTACTGCACAAAGTTTCAAATTCACTGCCATTTTCATGAGGTCTATATTTCCTTATAGCGTTTAGGGTTTTACTTTCTGATAACAAAGTTTGCTGTGTGGCATTTGAATGCACCATTCAAGTACATTAGGACACTTATGCTCATTGTGATTACCTACAGTATCTCAAGTAAGTATCAAAACTCTGTAAATTGATTTTGGAAACCAATATCTGCCTGTAAGGGAGGAAAAAATGCCTTCAAACATCAAAACGACAGTGGTATCTTTTGGAAAACGGTTTGCAGCAAAGTTGTACACACGTGTTTTGTCTACAACAGCCGTGATGAGATGTCTCTGCGTTGTGTCAAACTGTCTACCCGTACCTGTCTCTGATGCTGTCCTTGTTCTCTGAATGTCCATGACCTCTCAGCCTGTATGATGACAAATTTTGCAAACATGATTACAAATGATCTATAAAACGAGGATAGAGAGACAAAAACAACACTGACTGCTCGTCACAACATTCATGCTGTATGTCTTTCTTTTTGTGTCACCATAACATCACACGCAGCCAGTAAACGACACACAGGATTGCTCACGTACACTCACATTGAGTTGATGTGCATGTCACCATAGAGTTATGCCTTTTGTGAACAGAAAATGGAAATCACTCCATCACAACCCCTCCCCTTTTCTCACAGCCATAGACCATGTCATGCTTTTAAGTTATTGATGTAGTGTTGGTGGTCCATTTGTGTTGTTGTCACACCTACATCTATCTGTGTGTTTATTATTTGGATCAATCCATCCATTCATTCATTCCCTTCATCCCCATGGTCCTTGTGTTTGTTTTTATTCCCTCCTCAGAGATTCATCCATCCGTCTGAGCACCCTGTTCTCTCCATCCCCTTCATAGGAATGATTGTAATAGTGGCTGTGGTCTGGTGCTGGTTGTCGGAGCTGGCGTCCCAGAGAGTAAGGTATGGGAGGAGCTTATCTCTACTTGAACCATAATTCTACACAAAGATGAAAGGGTTTAGTTCAACCAAAAAAGACAAAAAATATATTCTTCACTTACTTCTAGTGGTACAAAGCCATGCAGATAACGCAGTTTGGGGTTTTATTTGCCCCAAGTTTGAAGATATCCGTCTGTAAGATGAGATTCTGCTCAGAACCTAAACAGAAGTGAAAAGGAATTTGTTCCACAGATACTGCTAAGATGCTGTCAGCAGTTTCATAGGGACTGTTTATTTACTGAAAAGTTGTTCAGTCAGAGACATTGACCATTTATAGCAAGTGGTGATACAGTTCAGTTGGCAGAAAAGCACCCGAGCAGCGATGATGATTCCTCTGCAAGAACTAATCGCCTTTTAATAAACACATAAATGGAAATCTTTCTTAAATCAAAAGTGTCAAAAGGAGGAGGCAGAGGGAGCTGCAGCAGCAAACAGCGTTGGCAGTAACTAATCAATAGATCAATAGTGAGAGGTTGTAATGGCCTTGCTGAACACCTGCATGAATATGATTGGGCTTTACTATTCAGCTTGTAGCCAAACAGGTGATGTATGAGACAGTGATGGTGAAGCATGAATGCAACAGCTGATAACAATCAGATAATGTAAGCACGACTTCAGTGCTCTGTTGACAGTGTATTCTGCGGATTATCCAGGGACACCGTTTCTGGGGAGACACGTTATTTTTCACAGAAACACAAAACTTCACTCACCTCCATTATCTAAAGCTGAGCAAATAAAACAAAAATGATCTGTATGGCTGGAAACCACTTGAGGTAAGTTAGAAAATATGTGTTATTTGGATGAAATGACCCTTTAAAATAGATTGTTGCTCAGGATTCATTAAGATTGGCAGTTATGATGGGAGGGTCTAAAATGAAGAAATTTTGGTAGGTGGACATGGGACGGGTGGGCAGTTTGGCAAATCATAACAAAATAATTTGAACATGGCAATGAATTACATAATTTAAAGGAATTTTTGGACATTTTGGTAAATGTGCTGATTCACTTCCTTGTTAATAGTTACCCATGATAAGAAGACTGATACCGCTCTCGTATCTGTGCGTCAAGTATGGAGCTAGAGCCAGGAAGATATTAGCTAAGCTTGGCCTTGCAGGGCAAACAGCTAGCAAAGTTCAGAAGTGTCCAAGTTAAAAAATACACTTACTAGCACATCTGAAGCACACTTATTAATATGTTGTTTGTTTAATCCATACACAGATTAGAATATAAAAACAACAATTTGTGGTTTTAGGGGGAGTTATGTGCTGTCACTATTTATTGGCCAAGCACTGTAACTTTTCTTTTTTTTTTTGTTTTCATTGTGAGGATGCCAACCAACCAGCAGGCACACTGAACCAAAACACTGGACGGACAGATAAACAGCACATACTGTAACTCCCCCAAAACAATAAATTGTTGCTTTGTCATTCTATTTGTGAATGGTATAAATAAACACGATACAATGTGTTAATTATAGTGAGCTTGGTGAGCTAGCCGCTTCCCTCTGCTTCAGTTTATGCTAAGCTAAGCTAACTGCATATTTACGTACAGATATGTGGGTGGTAACAATCTTCTTATGTCACTCTCTGTTAGAAAGCAAACAAACATATTTCCTAAAATGTCAAACTACATTCCTTTAGAGGTCCAAAATGGTTTATCGGTTAATGGAAAAGTGGTAGCCGATACTGACACTTAACACTACTCTTTTCCTGTCTTCCCTCAGGGGAGTGAGATAGGTTGGAACTCCATTTTGACTGTCACTGCAGCCACAGCAGTGCTACTAATGATGACTAGCTTGTTGAGAGCTCTCGTCCGATGCTGATTGGATGGGTAACAACTGCACAGGGACAGACGTCTGCTTCAGACCAGCCCTCGTTCTCTCTCCTGCCATGTCTATAGACTGAACTGGAATTCTCTAAATGTGATTGAACTGACAACTGTCTAGTAGATGATGTATGGGAAAAAAAAATTAGTCTCTCATGAGAAGGTACTACATGCACACAGACTGAGACTGCTCAGTCTCATTTGAGATTGCAGACGGCTGTGACGATGAGTTGCCCTGCAGAGCTCCACACGAGGACTGATCTCACTCCACTAAATGTATGCTAGTGCTGTGTCATTCCTTCTCTGTCTGTGAATATTATTTCTCTCTCCTTTAGCTAACAATGTGATAAAATGAAGGTTTTGATTGTTAATGTGCACAAAAATGTTTTCAATTTATTTAACCATTATTTATTTATTTGTTTGTTTGAATATTGTTCATACTTGTCTCTGATAATAATGACAAACATGGAGTCTGCATTAAATGCACTGAAATCCCTGAAATGTATATAATTATGCCCTTAAAACACTTACAGAAAGAGCAGTTTGCATTTTTTGTTCTTGAGCTGTTAACTATTACTTGTTGCTCAACCCCTCCCCCCAAATATTAACACTGTTAATCTGCCCTTCTCAATAGTACAATATTAGTTATTTCTATTTCAAACACCTGATATCCTCAAAAAAGGAGCACAGGTTTTAGCTAGTTAAGCATCTGTCCGTCCAAGCTCAGTTTGTAAGGATAATGTTAAACCCAACATCTTCCACAGTGTCTTTTCAGTTATGTGCTTTGCTCCAGGCTCTGTCACTTCCGCCTGCCTCTCGCCATTGTCTTGTGTCTGACTTTGAAATCAGACAACTCCCACCTTCCCCTTTAATCATCAGTTAACCAACATGCCAGAAAGTCAATGCCGTATTTCTGATTCATCTTGCCTGCTCTCAGTTCACTTTGAAACCTTACACCCACAGCTGCATTGTTATACTTACAGTATGGTAGTTTTTTAATGTGCTAGTAGAGATATCTCTGCAACTTTGGGAGCAAATTCTGGGATGATCCAGCATTGTTGTTGTGAGGCACCGACTATCAAAGCTTTTCTTACTTTTGACTCTTGATATTTCTGTCCGGCTTGTTTTTCAGAGTGTATTCTTTTTAAGAATTATGATGATTGCAGGTTGTTCCAGGTACACGATGTGAGAATGTTGACTGTCAGCATTCACTTGTTTACTGGCAGCACACTAAATGTAAAAAGATTTGACAAATGCTGCTTTCGGCAACACCTAAATGAAACCATCGATGCAGCTGAAGTGAACGATCAGGGTTAGTCGTCTGCTGAGGGCATTTTAGACATTGATATGGTTACAAAATATGTAAATAGGACAGTGTCACAAATGATTTTGTCTAAGCATTAGTTACAAAAAATAGATATGTATATGTGGAAGGACTCTGATTATTGTTTACATTTGTGAAATGTTTTTTTTTTTGTGAAAATCTTTTAGAACTGAATAAGCATGCTAGAAAACATATAGAAGCACAATATATAATTTATGTTACGTTATACTGATTCTGTTACTTTGTATTTCATGTAAATAGATGTGACATAAAGTACTATGGGAGAGATATTTCTTAAATCCATTTGTACTAGCTTTGTAGAAAGTTTATTCTATTTTGAAAGAGCATCGTATATTTGATAGCCAGATTATATGCTATATGTAAATGTTTATTTATGGTGACGTTATTCAGAAGAACTGCAAGCATTGCTAATAATTTTCAGTACCTCTATGTTCAAAGGTTGTGTAGTCATTGCATGCCTTTAGATTACATTTGACCTTAGTTGCCAGAACGAGCAATATGACTTTTGACATTCCCTTAAATTTCAGAACTGTAATGAAATCTGATTCTGAACATTTGCCATTAAACAAACCTTGATAAGCAATTTTTGACCAATGTTATTTCTGCATATGAAAAAATTTTAGTGAGGAAATAATGTGCCGCTGGACTGCAAATGTTGTCACTGTCTATTTAAAATGATCAGTTTGCAATACAAATTTAATTTCCATTGACTGCAATAGCACATATGAATGTTGTCTGATTCAGGACATTATTTATCATTATTTCTGAGCTTATTTCATGAACAGTAACTTTACCACAGTCTCACAAGCTTCAATATTGCACTGTGTTTCTCAGCTTGCTGCTTTACATATTGATATTGTTGTTTTCAGCATAGTTGTGGCTATTTTGTTACATGGAGGTCTATTTTGTACTGTAAATGACTTGAGAAAATAAATATACCCACCCCACATGATGTCTGAGTGCTTTCTTTTCTGGGTAGTTGGCCTCACCGGCTTTCATGGTCCCAGGGTTTAGGGTATCATAAAATCCCATTCATGAAATCACCAGTGGACAACCTGAGCGAGAACTGTCTCTCTGCTGGCTTCGCATTACAAGGGTTGTATGTGTATTAATAACCTTCACTCCAGAGATGTGACATAAGCTCACAGACACGGACTCTTTACAGATGGCAGGAACTGGTGTGTCAACGTTGTAGATGAGGGCTTCTCAAATACACTCATTAGTACATTGCCAAGACTCACGGATAGTACGTTTTAAGCGCAGCTAATCATCTAAAAGTAGCCTTGATGTGACGTTCTATGAGGAACTTGTCATGGGGTATAGTTAGCATAAACCTCTATCTAGGGTTGAAGTTAAATTAATTTCCTGAACCTGCACGTATTCCCTTTGGATTCTGAATCAGGTTTCTGTCTCATTCAATTTCAGAGTTATGGCTAAAGAAATGAAAAGTATCTTCATGGCAGAAATGTCAGATTCAAATCACCTGTGAAACCTAATCAACTGGCCCTTGGCCCCGGGCCTATCTATCCAGCAAATCCCCATCCCCCCCATGCCCCAAATCCCTTCTTAAATATTTAATATATTCAACTGACAGGCTAACGGGGAAAAAGCTAATTAAAAAAGGTGTGAAGCTGACTGTGAGAGCAGACAAGGGTGTTCTCTGGGGATATATTGTTGAGTGAACCATGTCCAGGTCAACAGATGTAGTTCCATGATTTGGTTTTTGCTTTAGTTATTCACACATACTTCATGTTTCCTATCAAGGGTAGGTAATATGAACATAACACATTATAATATATACCAAATATGTATTAAAAATCACATATTAAAATGTTGAACTCGTTAACCTCACTGTCAAATATTTTGTACTCCTAAAAAAATCTGTTATTAAGGGGAAAATATACACTTTCATGTATTATGTAGCACCCTAAGGGAACCATGATGTATCAATATGAGTTTTGTGATGATATACAATGATTTTATAGAGAGAGACAATAAAAATAATATTCTATTCTTACCATCCTTACTTCCTACTGACTGATTGACTGAGGATTATTACAGTTTTATTCCCTTTTTAAATGACTATTATTATATGAGAATAATATCCTGCAATACCAAAGTCAAACTCTCCAGATCGTTCTGTAGGAAATAGCTAAAAAAACAGACAGACAAAGTCCTTTGAGTGTCATATTTCATGCTGTGAGATCAACATGGTGTGACCCCTGGCTCTGTCCAGACCGAGAGTATCCTGAGAATGCTTTCTGCATGTGTCACAGTTATTCTTACCTCTCACTATTTCACCGAGGATGCTGCTGGCTGCTCTGCCGTGTCACTGACTGCTGAGTCACAACACCACGACAGTCCCTGAACCTGCAACAAACACAATATTCACTGTCACTGACTCATTTTCATATATAGATTATTGATTTTTATATGTGCTGACAACTGGCTGAGTGTATTTTATGGTTTAAAGACTCATCTTCAATTAATGCAAGTGTCACTTACCAAAGTTGTAGATGACACTCAAGAAGTCAATTTCTGTCCTTTCTTTTTTCTGGGAAAAAAGATTCTCTTATGTGGCCTGAAAAGACATTTAAAAGAAAGAGGCTGAGTTTAGGGAATTGAAATGGATTAACTGAAGAAATTCTCTATAATATGCTTAATATGTCATTACTTGATGGTTCAGAAAAGAATACTTGCTGTACATCAAAATCTAAGCACACTGCCTCCCTTCAATACCAAGCATCAATCTATAAAACCTCTTGAGCTTGTATTGACCTTTGCTTGTCTACATGGAAATGTATTTCACCCAGGGGTGGCAGATTATTGTGAAACACACGTAATGCAGTTGCTTCATCTTCACCAGTGTGACCTCATCCTTTAAAATATTTCCCTCCCAAGGCCTCAGTGAGACAATTTTGTCCTACTTTTTTGACAATTATTCTCTGTAAAATTATAAATTTGGTGAAGATTGAGGAACTCCGTCCTCTCCTCACTTTCTTTTCTTAGCTCAATTGTTCAGCCATTTGGACCCTGAGCATAACACACACACACACACACTCACAACAATCGGTAAGTCCCAGCCCCCAGCTGCCCAAATAGGAGCGCCTAAAAATAAGGAGCATGCCGCAACTGTTGCGCTGCCTGGGGTCTGACCAATCACTGCCCCATCCTCCCCGTAAACCGACCCCGACTCCTGTTATCCTTATGGATCACCAAATAGACTATGATCACAGAGGCTGAGTGACGTGGCCCGGGTCCTTTATATACCCATCTCTTTCCGCTCTCAGCATTCAAGTTAAACACGCTTAAAGACAACTTCAACAGTGCTGCTCCAGCTCACCTGCCACGAAACTCCAAACTTTCAAACAGCGACATCCTTCTGAGGGTCATACTAGAGAGGAACGGTTTGTCAAGAGGGTGCCAATTAAAAAAAAGCGGACGATCAGCTGCCTTGCACGTTGTACATCGGATCATTTAATCCATCACTGTCCTGACATAAGTGGTTTCTTCGCAAGTACTTTCGAAAAATCTCTAGGCTGCTTTTAAAACTCCTCCAAGTTTGAACTTTCCTCCGCGAGAGCGCGCTTGCCATCGACCTGCTAAAGTTTTCAGCGCTGCCGAGCGCACAATTCAACACATAAGTGTCACCGAGGTATAAAAGTGGACACGGAAAAGGCCACCATGATGAGCAATAACTACAGCGAGGACCAGCTGCCTCCACAGTATTACCAGGGCACTGACTTTGGGGAAGAGGAGGACGACGAGATGCCAGCCACGGAAAAGGACTTGGCCGAAGACGCGCCATGGAAGAAGATCCAGCAGAACACCTTCACCAGGTGGTGCAACGAGCATCTCAAGTGCGTCAACAAGACCATCACCGATCTGCAGAGGGATTTTAGTGATGGGCTAAAGCTCATTTCACTCCTGGAGGTTTTGAGCCAGAAGAAAATGTACAGAAAGCACCACACCAGACCCAACTTCCGTCAGATGAAACTGGAAAATGTTTCTGTGGCACTAGAGTTCCTGGACAGAGAACGTATCAAGCTGGTTTCAATCGGTAAGTCACAACAGTTCAGTTGTAAGATGCAAGCATGGTTAAGTTAAACAAGCAATAAGATAATTAATTCATAATAGTTGACAGTGTGTGTTGATCCACATATAATGATAACAGGTGCCATGCTTTAATATTTAAGATTTGAGATATGACAATAACATCATTTCATACCTTTTATGGGTTTTTTTAGACTGTCATATCTTCACAAACACATACACATACTGTAGCTGCCCTGTTGATATGTTATCAATCCAGGTGACAGCCAGCAGCGAGATATGGCTTTCACAAGCCTCTGGGAATCTGCATTGAGCCAGGGGTCAACAGCTCATTGGAAAGTTGCTGCAGAGGTGCCACTGAGGTCATTAATTTGTGTCAGGACCAATAAGACCTAGTGTCTCTATAGTGTGCTTTAGTATAGCTTACTCCAACTGTTTTTTAAGCTAAGGGCTGGAAATTCACTAGGACTGTGCTAATGAGAATGACACAGTTTATACATGTGGACAGGGGTCACACACACGCAGGCGCAAACTCTTGTCAGGTCAGGGGTCAGAGTGACCTGCTGGGGCTCTTTGTTGACAGCCAAGTTGCTGTCTGGGGATTGGTCTATCTACAATAGCTGAGCTCAGAGTCACAAGAAAGGGGTCAACATGTCTAAATAACGCCCCCCCCCCCTCCCTCCCTCCACCAGAGTGAACCGAGTGCCTTAAAACTTTTTAATAACTGAGGAGAAACTAGTACCCTAATATGAAAAGCACAGAAGTGGTAAGATGAAGAATTATGGCTTAATTATACACCTGTAGACAACCCCATAATTCACACAGGAGAATAGTTATTAAATGTTTGACAGAGTATTTTTCTGTTTTGGTGACTAATGATCCTGCCACACACTTGAGTGAAATTCCCGGCATGACTGAGGCTTTGGCCGGTGGGCTGTGAAGGCCATAGTGTATCTGTGTGGACATGAGTGTGTTTGTTTGAGTGTGTGTGTGTGTGGGATGACACTGAGGGAAACTCTCAATGGCAAACTCAATCCTCAGGAGTCCTGCTGATCACAGGAGGGCAAAGGTCGCAATCACAGATCTTACCTCAAGGGCGGCAGACTGTGTGTCCTCGGGATAGTGTGTCTTAATATGTAAATGTGTGTCTGGCACAGTTATCCCAGCCGTGCGGAGACACTCTAGGTCAGACTGCTTTGACAGAAACAGGGCGTGATAACAGAAGTCCTGGCATTTTACGTTCTAGCACCTTCTCCCTCAATGCAGCTCTGGTGGGTGAATACAGCCCTCTTAAGATAATGACTCAGTCTCATTACAGTGACCCAGTGATAATAAAAAAGTCACCACAAGCTTAGTTGCACATGTGTCACACTGTGTAACTGGAGACCATCTGATGGATGTTTCTTTGACCACACATTTGCCTTTAAAGCTGGACACGGTGGGATCAAAACCACACTGTGCCATTTTGTACCACCTGTCTGTGCCAGTCAAATGGTGACATGTCAAAAGTTACCCTCTGATAGGGGCTACAGATCTATGAAAACATAAATAATCTCAATAAAATAGTATTGTGATAAACAACTGACATCAATGTTCCTCCCCTATTAAAGTCTTACTGAATTAACTGGAATGTAACACACCGGATTAGCTGATGAAACATTAAAGTCTAGCACTCCTCAGAGGTTATCTGGCTTAAATGGCTGAATTTCTAAATGAGAGTGGGTTTAAATGGCTTATTTGAAAACTTTTCCTCTGAGAACTTCAGGAAATGAGATGCATGCACGCTGTCAATGAATCTAATCTCCATCTATTTGATTTATCACATTCTGGCACTACAAGTTTTGGAGGTAATTGAAATCCAAGTGATATTTATGCAGAGAGGGATCCACTTCCACATATCCTCAGCTGTCACTGTCTTCAGAGTACCATTGTGACTGGATGACAGATTGTCAGGGGTCCTCAGCCAGACAGCTGTCTAGGAGAAAGGGGCTCGGGGGAAGCAGTGAGGAGCATTAGATTCCTGTCTCCTCAGCAGTCAATCATCATTGTTTATATTTCTACTCAGAATAGGCTGGTCAACTCTGCAGAGCAGCAAGGAAGGACTTTTTTGATATAATACACTTCTGCATCAATCTTAGTTCTCCATTTCTTATTTCTTAGCTTTGGAGTGTGATCAGGGACAGCAATATACATAATTTAAACCATTTCACTAGTAGGTTGCACAAATCACAGAAGGATCCATAAACAATTACCTATGAAATACAGCTGGAAGATGCAGGATACTTCCAAACACTGTATGACATTATGTGAACTTCTGTAAATTGTAAATCCTCATGAACTTTGTTGTCTCTACTGTCCAACTACAGATAGCAAAGCCATTGTGGATGGAAATCTAAAGCTGATTCTGGGTCTTATCTGGACTCTCATCCTCCACTACTCTATCTCCATGCCCATGTGGGATGATGAGGATGATGAGGAGACTAAGAAGCTGACACCCAAACAGCGCCTGCTTGGTTGGATACAGAACAAGGTGCCACAGCTGCCCATCAACAACTTCAACCGGGACTGGAGGGATGGCAAAGCCCTGGGAGCTCTGGTGGACAACTGTGCCCCAGGTAAGAAGCTTGTAGAGGCATCAGCTGAGTCTATAGGCCGGGCAGTGTAAGAGCTGAGTCAGAATATGTGCAATGCCTGTTGAGAGGCTTGTTGTATATGGAAGTTTTCCTTGGTTGCTATGGGGGTAGGGGTCAAGCATGTGTCAGTCAGTGTATTTGAAACAGTATCAACTTCTCAAGAGAATTTGTCTCCTTTGCTCCTCATCTCCTCTCACATACTGAAACACACATTCACACACACACACACACACACACATCCAGATTCAGATTCAGACGTCAGCCAGTGTAATCTGTCTCTGGAGACCAGGTAGTGTCAGTGGGTTGTAGAGGGGCTACGGATGGCTGAAAGGACGTCCCTGCCAGCTGTCCCACAATGACTGAAGCTTTCATTCTCACTGTTTCGGGCCCTGAGGCCCAAGCCTGGCTTTAGTGTTTATAGCCTCGCAGCTACACAACACCCCCAAATTTGGGCACCATTCCTCCTCTTCTGTCAAGGGGGATGCTTGGCTATGCATCAAAATACGGAGTGATCTGTCACAGGGAGGTGCCTAAGCCACAGATCCACGGACTACAAGGCCGCAATTTGAGTCACTGCCAGTTTAAGCTTCCAGTACCGAACATTAGAGAATCCTCTCTTAGCTGTGCTTCGCTGAGTGAAAGGTGGAGGAGTAGCCAGAGGAGCTTAGAACGCCGTGTTTAACTGTGTTTATATGAGCCATGGATCTGAGGAGACGCATCTTTCAAACACTGTGCTTCAGCACTGACCATACAAGGTTCTGTTGTTTCATCAGCTAGTACCAAACAGCAGAGTAACTGATGAAACTAGCTCTGCTCTGAAACTCAGATGCTTTGCTTTTGATTCAGACACAAATATGCAAAACAAGTTAAATTGGCCAGACTTGGAAGAAACCAATGTTCTAAATAAAAGGCACATATCTGGTACAATCTCTGTTAGAATATCCAGTATGTTCTTATACAACTATTTATGTATGTACTATGCATCTACTAGCTATGGTTTTACTCCAAAGCTGACGTCACTTTGAAGAGCAGTGATTTCCCAAAGTAGCATGCTGTAAGGCCCACCCAGTTGACAGCTTTATAAAGGCAAATCTTTATTTCTATACTGTCACTGTACACTCCCTCCTAGCCAATGCAAGTAAACTCAACACTCTTAATACTGTGGTCCTGTGTCTATATTAATTAGATAATAGTATTCTGTGATGTGCCTGTATGGGCCTTTGAGTGAGTGGCTCACTCCATTGCCAGCACTAATCCAATTTAGGCATTAGCAGCACGGACGAGGCTAGCTTTAGCCCCATTGAAAGTGCCAGAGTGTCTGTCGAGGTTGTTTCTTTTGAACAGTCAAGAGAGACCGTAATAGTCACACATACTGAATTCACAGGAGCGAAGCAGTGTGGGTAAGGTCATGTGATGTTGTAGTTGGAGGTGTTCTAGAGATAGTAGTGACAGCCCAAGTGGACTTATTATCGCAACCACATTGTAACTGAACTTGTGCTAGTCTGTGTAGAATTTTCTAATCGTCCTGTTTGCATTCTGTTAGGTTTGTGTCCTGATTGGGCGGACTGGGACCCAAACAAGCCTGTGCAGAATGCCAGAGAAGCTATGCAACAGGCTGACGACTGGTTGGGTGTGCCTCAGGTAAGATGCATGATAGATGTCAGTAAAAAAGTGCCTTTTTTTGCTTTAATTAAGCTGTGTGACAGGTGGGTGGGACTGGTCTCTTCGGATGATACAACAAGAAAAGGGAATGTCTTTCCTGTGTTTTCTAATTGGTAACATAGTTTATACTCAGCGGATAGACATTCAGTAAGCACCAATCATCTCCAAGCAGTTTAAAGCAAGTACCAAGACACATTTTCAAATGCAAACATGCCTTACTACATGCACATACGCCTGTGAGGCAACACTGAACTGAAAAAAAGGAAAGACTGTGTACGGAGCCCAGTGTTTTTCCAGGGACATCATGCTGGAGGGTGTCATGAAATATTAATTACCCAGCTCACTTCTAATATTTCCATTTACTTTATTGTAGCTCTCAGTAACTGAGTGTGTAGGAGTTTTATTTGGTAGATTCGTGGATTTGTGGAGGTGTGAGATTTCTTAACACCTTCCGAGCCCGCCACTGAAACAGAGGTGTAAATATGCCAACGCTCAACAGAATAACAATGTGAACAGAGCAAGAGTGCAATATTTCCAGTCCCATTTGTAAGACTCAGAGTCTCCTTATTGTAATGTGCACTATGCAGGTTGTTTACTTGTTTGTCTAAGACACAGGGCTAGCTATTCTCCATGAGGCTTAGCATTGGCGAGATAGCCGGGGGTGTATGTCATGGCTCTGCAGACCTGGGGGCTGGATTCCAGTGTGGTGGTGTTAAGGAGATGTGGGAGAGGTCTGGCTCAGGATAAATCCCCCCTGGCTGGCTTATTGAGGGCAACAATCCTTAACCCTGCTGTCCTGGGGTTAAATATAACCAGCGTGGCGCATGGCTTTGTGCCACTGTGTGATAGACAGGCAAACAAGTGCTGGAAAGGAGAGAGGAGTCAGAGGTGGAGGGAATAAATAAATTTAATCCTTGTTAAATCCCATTGCACTATGCTTAACATGGGAAAGTTGAATAAAGACTTAACTATACAACTGTTAAAAATGACACTTTGACAATTAGACATTAGACATTAGCGTTTTATGAATATGATTGTTGCAGAAAGTTGCACAAAAACTAACCTTTAATCTTTGTGTTTACTATATTTTCAATTCAAACCCAGACAGATGTTCATTCAGAAACCTCAGCCATGTTGGATGACTAATCCTTGTTATACTGGTTGTCTGACTCCACTTTAGGTGATTGCACCTGAGGAGATTGTGGACCCAGATGTGGATGAGCACTCAGTGATGACCTACCTGTCTCAGTTCCCGAAGGCAAAGCTGAAGCCTGGAGCTCCTCTCAAGCCCAAACAGCTTTTCCCAGACAAGGCCAAAGCCTATGGACCTGGTGGGTAGCCCAACAGTGTCAATGCACCTGCACGGTTCACAACAGTTCCTATTAACTGTATGAATGCATAATCAATATCGTTCGCCCTCATGGGATTTAATGCAAAAGCAGTGACACACATAACTTTATGGGGAGCTTTGTGCCTTGTAGATGTCTTGGTACTGTCAAACAACTTTATTATACATAATCTGTGTGTCACTTTCTGGCCTGTTGCTAATAATGTGGCATTGCCCTAAACACACCTCAACCCATGTCTCTGTATTTATATTACAGGTATTGAGCCTCATGGCAATAAGGTGCTGCAACCAGCTGTATTCACTGTGGATACTCAGGAAGCCGGCAGTGGTGAGGTCCTGGTCTATGTGGAGGATCCTGAGGGACACAAAGAGGAGGCAAGTTAGAACTGAAACAAGAGAACTAGCCAACTCAGATAAATCCTAGTACTAAATGTAGAAATGTTTAAGTTTAGCATCTTATCTTTGATCCAACCCTCTCTTTACTTTGCCTTCTTATTCTCCAGGCTAAAGTTAAACCCAACAAAGACCCAAAAAGAACCTACACTGTTACCTACGTTCCTAAAGTTGAAGGAGTCCACAAAGTAAGCCCAAACAGCCTTTATTGCATTATTGCTAACTTATTGATATACATTATGTCTATACATGAACATGGACAAATTCTCTATTTAAACATGTCTTAAATATGTCTCTTTCCTTTACTAACAGGTCAAAGTGCTATTTGCTGGTCAGGACATTGACAAAAGCCCCTATACAGTGAATGTGGCCAAGGATATGGGTGACCCCAGCAAAGTCCATGCCAGAGGACCAGGTCTGGATCCTACAGGGAATGTGGCCAACAAAGACACCTACTTTGACATCTACACAGCTGGTAAGAGCGGAAAATACAACCACTCTACATACTGACATGTAGACATTTGACTCACAGGAATGTGATCTGATGAAAGGCTTGCATCCAAAAGAATCACCGCCACTTCCTCAGAGAGCCTAAAGCTACAACTGCGGCTACTTTGTCCTGTGATAACTTATGTTTTTTCTGTCAAACTCAGGTGCTGGTAATGGCGACATCAGTGTGATCATCGTTGATCCTCAGGGCAAAAAGGACACAGTGGAGCTCACCCTGGTGAATAAGGGTGACAGTGTTTTCCGTTGCACCTATCATCCCATGCTGGAGGGGCCTCACACCATCCATGTGCTGTTTGCGGGCCAGGAGATCCCCAAGAGCCCTTTCACTGTCAACATCGCAGAGGGTGAGCCATCTGTCTGTGTTGTAAATTACTGTCAGACAAATCAGATTTCTTAGCATGCTGTTAGTGTCAGGGTGACCTATCCATCACAATCCACAGTCATCTTTATTTTCCCTGGGAACAACCACCCAGTACAGACCATAACCCTTCCTATTTGTCATTTCTAGCTTTACCCGTTGCTCCTCCCATGGCAGCTCCACTGCAGATAGTCCCTCAGTCAGTGCGCACTCCTGCTGGAGCGAAGGGTGGAAAGGGGGCTCCCCCCCCAAAACCTGGCCGCCCAAGTTAGTATGGTCTGCTGGGAGGAGCTGGTGCCTTTTGCTCAGGCGGAGCCCCCAAACTCCTCTCTATGTTGCGCCCTGTACATGCCTTTCTGTGCTTCCTTTCTAAGATTAGGGTGCCCGGGCTACATGCCATGCTTGGTCGCCTGTGCCATCTTCATGCGGCCTGCAGCTTGATGGTTCAATTTCAGAGAGAGATGAAATGCAATGTTGTTCAGACTGTCCCAGTTTGCATTTCCTGTCTATTTTGTTCAACTCAGTTAAATATCTTTGCTTGTGCCGTTGACATGTTTGTTTTTATTGCATCTACATTTGCATCAGCCAGCATTCAGTTTAAGCCTGCAATCAACATTTCTGAGTGACTGACTGAAATGTTGCCAGATGCTCCCTCGATGCTCTCAAATGTGTCAATATCCCATTCAATATACTCTGTACTTTGTGTTATATGTGCTGCAAATAGCTTCACTCTCATTTACAGGTTCTGCCTGTCAACTTTTAAGGAATCCCATTTGAATTGGATGTTTTAATGTCTGCTACTAACATTGCTGTCAACTGCTGGCTTCTCTTAGTTGCCTTTTGCTGTGCTAAATATTCTCCCTTTCACATTTGTTGGTATTCCTTTCAGCCATGAACCCAAATGCCTGCAGAGCTACAGGCAGAGGCCTTCAGCCTAAAGGCGTGAGAGTGAAGGAGGTTGCAGACTTCAAAGTTTTCACCAAGGGAGCTGGCAGCGGAGCACTGAACGTCTCAGTCAAAGGACCAAGTGAGTCAGACAGCTCTCTCTTCTCTGCAGCACTTCTCACTCCTCCTCTTACATTTTTGGAATTATAGATCGGAAGAGTTGCATTCAGATAGGCATATGACAAAGCACCAAACAAAATGCATAAAATGTCTGTTCAACTTGATAAGAATCCATATTTATTTATTAATCCTCAGCTGGAGCAGAGGAGCAAGTGAAAGTGCGAGATGCAGGAAATGGTGTGTATGAATGTGAATATTACCCCCTGAAGCCTGGCAAATACACAGTCAGCATCACCTGGGGAGGCCAGCCCATCCCACGCAGGTAGAGTCCTATTGATGCCTTCAGATATTCATTAACAATGCACATTCACTTTTACGATAGGTAATATTGAGTGTTATGTACTTTGGTATTATTGTTTGCTGCAGCCCCTTTGAAGTGGAGGTGAGTGATGAGGCAGGCTTTCAGAAGGTGAGGGCCTGGGGTCCTGGTCTGAAGACTGGCATGGTTGGAAAATCGGCTGACTTTGTAGTAGAAGCCATCGGCACCGACGTTGGAACTCTGGGTAAGTCATGGACCAGTTATGTGCACTCAGGAAACGAAAAGTGAAATCTTTTTTACTTTAAATCTGAAATCTGAATATATCAATATCCCCTTTGCTCAGGCTTCTCAATTGAAGGCCCATCTCAGGCTAAAATTGAGTGTGATGATAAGGGTGATGGCTCCTGTGATGTACGCTATTGGCCCACTGAGCCTGGCGACTACGCTGTCCATGTCATTTGTGATGACGAGGACATCAAGGACAGCCCCTTCATGGCCCACATCCTCCCCGCAGCCAATGACGTCTTCCCTGAGAAGGTAATTCCCACCCATAACAGAATTACACATATATATAAGAATAAAGCATCATGATGCTCTGTTTTGACTATTTTCTGAACAAAATACATTAAAATGTGTTTTGTGGTTGCAGGTGAAAGCTTATGGTCCAGGTCTGCAGCCAACTGGCGTCACTGTGAACAAACCAACTGAATTCACCATCGATGCCCGGATGGCTGGGAATGGTCAACTCAAGATCTATGCACAGGTATGGAGAGCACCAATTTGTGAAACCTTCATTTTTTATTCATAGGAACACATCATTTATATTGCATGTGAGTGCAGACCAGAGCTGACATGCTTTTGTATCCACTAAGGACGCTGAAGGATGCACCATCAACATCAAGATCACTGACAAGGGAGACGGCACATTTCTGTGTGTGTACACTCCTGTCAAGCCCATTAAACACACCATCATTATCACCTGGGGTGAGGTCAACGTGCCCAATAGCCCCTTTAGGGTAAGACACATGTAGATGTACACACACACACACACGCACAGAAAATATGTCCATTTAGTCGCTTTCAGAATTAAATCTAATGATACTTCATCTAATATAGACAAAGCATGAAGACTGCAGCAGTTACACTTGAACAAATTGCTTCTGCCTCAAGTACATTGTGAATTCATTAGGTGCTGGTTGGAGAGGGTTCTCATCCAGACAAAGTCAAGGTCTATGGGCCTGGAGTGGAGAAGACGGGGCTCAAGGCTAACGAGCCAACATACTTCACTGTGGACTGCAGTGAAGCTGGCCAAGGTGAGCATGTATGAGGAGATGATGTGGGTGGTTACACTTGAGCACACTTGAACAATCGAGAGTTCAGTTGATGCTTAATGAAATTAATGCTATATTATGTGAATGTTGAAAAATATAAAGCACAGAAGAACAGTAGTAAAGTAAGTAAATCTATGCAGTCGGTCTGCCAAAGCTGAGCTAAGTTATTTGAAATGTATAAAATGTGCTTAAAAGAGAGCTCAAGGCAGTGCTTCTATTTATTCTGATCATCTACTTTTGAATGACCTTTGTGAACTATGCTCATTGCTATGCACCATTAGGGGACATCAGTATTGGAATCAAGTGCGCCCCAGGGGTGGTTGGCCCTGCTGAGGCAGACATCGACTTTGACATCATCAAAAATGACAATGACACCTTCACTGTCAAGTACACTCCCCCTGGTGCAGGACGCTATACCATCATGGTGCTGTTTGCTGACCAGGTAAGAATACAGTTTCCAGTGCAAGAAGGACTGATATGTTATGTTACATCACTTCTGGAATGATTTTTTTTTGTTTTCATCATTAATGAATTTTTTTTTATGATTGGCTTTGTCAGGAAATTCCCATCAGTCCATTCAAAGTCAAAGTGGATCCTTCCCATGATGCTGGCAAGGTGAGAGCAGAGGGCCCTGGACTCAACAAGACAGGTGAGATTCTTTAAGAACCAGAATTGGTTGCACACTAAATTTATAGATATTTGTATTTGTAACAAACACCCACTTCAATACTTAATGTCATAAAAATGATTTGACTAGGATTGGTAGCACTGACAAAAGATGTGTGTTTCAGGAGTGGAGGTGGGCACTCCAACCCACTTCACCATCTACACAAAGGGAGCAGGCAAGGCCAAGCCTGAGGTGCATTTCGCAGCATCAGGCCCGGGAGAGGCAGTTCGTGACTTTGAGATCATCGATAACCACGATTACTCCTACACTGTCAAGTATACCGCTCTTCAACAGGTACAGTAGGCCTCTGTTTGAAGTCCATTAACATTAGAATAGGATGCAGAAATTATTCACAATAACACCCCCAAATCAATTTATATTCATTCCTCTTGTTTTTTTTCAGGGTAACATGGTGATTTCAGTGACTCATGGTGGAGATCCCATTCCCAAGAGTCCCTTCCACATCACAGTGGCTCCACCTCTGGATCTTGCAAAGGTGAAAGTGGAGGGATTAGACACCAGTAAGTTAAAAACATTGTACTAAATTATTGCGTTTATTATATAAAGTTGTTTGGGAAATGTTGTGGTAATGATTATAACTAATGCATGAAATGAAAACTGAAAAATGCAACAGTTTAAATGTTTCATGTGAATTTTTCTTGCAGAAGTTGAGGTTGGAAAAGATCAGGAGTTCACAGTTAACACAAAGGGCGCTGGTGGGCAGGGTGATGTAGGTGTAAAAATGACCTCACCCTCTGGCAGACCAATCCCATGCAAGCTGGAATCAGACAAAGCCAAAGGCACTCACAGTGTGAAGTATATTCCCCCAGAGGAGGGGCAGTACAAGGTTGATGTCAGCTATGATGGCAACCCGGTGATGGGAAGCCCCTTTGGGGTGGAGGCAGTGATGCCTGCTGATCCTTCAAAGGTAAAAGTTCATGAAACTTCATGTAGTACTTCATTTTCTACATATCTGTTTGGTTATTATTAAGTTATAAGTTATTAAGTTAACCTGACTGTTGCATCACAGGTTCGAGCCTTTGGCCCAGGCCTGAAGGGAGGCATTGTGGGTAAACCAGCTCCGTTCACTATTGACACAAAGGGAGCTGGTGCAGGTGGGTTGGGCCTGACTGTAGAAGGTCCCTGCGAGGCGAAGATTGAGTGCCAGGACAATGGTGACGGCACATGCTCAGTGTCCTACCTGCCCACAGAGGCTGGAGAGTATGCCATCAACATCCTGTTTGCAGAAAAGCACATCCCCGGCTCTCCCTTCAAGGCTGCAGTGCGCCCAGCTTTCGACCCCAGCAAGGTGACGGCTAGCGGCCCTGGTTTAGAGAAGGCCAAGGCAGGCGAACCAGCAACCTTCACTGTGGACTGCACCCAAGCAGGTGATGCTGAGCTCACCATCGAGATTGTGTCAGAGACCGGTGCTAAGGCTGAAGTGCACATCCAGAAAACTGCAGAGGGAACCTTCTCTGTTACGTACATCCCACCTTTCCATGGCACACATACCATTACCATCAAGTATGGTGGCCATATGATTCCCCAGTTTCCAAAGGTCCTGCAGGTGGATCCGTCTTTGGACACCAGTGGAGTACACGTCTATGGGCCAGGAGTGGAGCCCAGAGGTAACAGAACACAAGACAAATAACCTATCCTTAAAATTAGTTAGCACATTATATTATTTTTTTTAAATGAATCTACAGAATGCACTAGCGCTAGGATTAGTTAGTGAAGTGTGCTTTTTGTTTTTTATCATTGTAATTTAAATATATATGGGTTTTGAACTATTTTTCAGACAAATCGATCTATTTTAAGACATCACTTTTTGCTCTTGAAAATTATAATGGACATTTGGACCATTTTCATTACTCAATTTCTAGTTGAAGCACTGTTTTGTACTATTTAAAGTAGTTTATAAATAGCTCAATAGATCAGATTAATAATATCAAGACTTAAGTGATTCTTTTTGGCAACAAATCATTTCGAGGCCTTTTCTGTTTCCAGGGGTCCTTAGAGAAGTCACAACCCACTTCATTGTTGATGCCCGCGCCCTCAAAAAAGTTGGAGGAAATCATGTGAAGGTTCACATTATCAACCCCTCCGGCACCAACACGGAGAACTTCATCACTGACAAGGGAGATGGCACCTACAGAGTAGAATACACAGCATTCGAAGATGGTAGGAGCACAGACAAAAGGATTACATTATTTCATTAAACACTATTAATTAATGCACTTAAAGGATCAAGGGGTGGAGAGACATTAAGTGATGAAACAGAGATCTGTATCAAAATAGTGTAACATTTACAAACCTCACCTGCTGCAGATAAAAAGAGGTTTTGTACATAGACAGGCTGTCTGAAAGAGCACATACAGGCAGACGGAGAAATCACTAACATGTGCTTGTGTTGGGCGCCATTTGGGAATAAAGCAGAAGAGTGGGAAAAGTCAGAGTGAGAGAGAGAAGGAGAGAGGTATAAATACAGAATGATGCAGTGGAGCAATGATGTGAGGGGCAGAGAGCAGAGAGGCAGACAGGCTCTGATTTATAAATAGTGTGTTCTGGAACAGAAGCTCTTAACCAGGCAGGTATGTGTGCTGAAGACTGGCTGCGCAGAGCAATACAGCGAGGGAATGACAGAGGATATTAATAGAGACCACAAAGCAAAGAGATCACAGAGCATTTCTCCACCACCAGACATGCTCTAATATCATAGCAGTGGGGCTGGGAATCTGGCATATAGGCCTACTGAGAAGGCTCTGTCAGAAAAATGTTGTAACAGAATAATGAATAGGGAACAGATGTAATGCCTTGTACATTCACCAGAGCGTCTGCACTCTAGATGGCGTCTTTTATAAATAAACAGATGTTTATCTCCCTAAAAGGGAATTTGTCTGGCCCATAATTAAAAGCAAGTGGCAATGACAGAAAATATTTGCTTGCTTTGCAAGAACTCAGGCAACTGATGTACCTGTTTGTGCGCAGGAATGCACCTTATTGAGGTGATGTATGATGACGTGCCTGTACCCAAGAGCCCCTTCAGAGTGTCAGTGGTGGAGGGATGTGATCCGACCCGGGTCCGTGCCTATGGACCGGGTCTGGAGGGAGGAATAACCAACAAGTCTAACTGCTTCACTGTGGAGACCAGGTACTGTTGGATCACACAGTTACACAGTATGTGCACGTTTAGGTTGACAAGCTATATAATAATTTGTCTTGTGTCTCAGGGGCGCTGGCACAGGAGGCCTTGGCCTGACCATCGAGGGAGCCTCAGAGGCAAAAATATCCTGCAAAGACAATAAAGATGGTAGCTGCAGTGTGGAGTATGTCCCCTTCACTCCTGGAGACTACGATGTCAACATTAACTACGGGGGTCACCCAATCCCTGGCAGTCCATTCCGTGTGCCAGTGAAGGACCCAGTGGACCCCAGCAAGGTGAAGTGCTCTGGTCCCGGCCTGGGCACTGGAGTGAGGGCACATGTGCCTCAAACCTTCACAGTGGACTGTACGAAGGCTGGACAGGCCCCACTGGATGTCAAACTCTATGGCCCAACAGGTAAGGACACAAGCACAACTACACAAAGCTAACTCTAAACAGTCAATCAGGTAGTTGCTGATATGTCATTATTCCCATAATGTTTTATTTCCAGGTACTGTGGAGCCAGTTGGTGTTAAAAACAATGGTGATGGAACCCACACAGTTCACTACACTCCAGCCCAGGATGGACCTTACACTGTAGCTGTCAAATATGCAGATCAGGAAGTCCCACACAGGTAAAATATGAATATAGAAACCCAGAAAGCATGGCAGTATATGCAGATATTTCTTGATTAAAGTTCTGCTCTGTCTGGCTAAATGTAAGAAAGGAAAGTGTAGATCAGCAATATTCCTTCTCCAGTTCCTGTCTTTTGTAGGCTTGGGTTTAGTAATTATTCTTGATATTCTCTCCTTCATTCACAGTCCATTCAAGGTAATGTCTCAGCCTGGGCATGACGCCAGTAAGGTACGCGCCAGTGGGCCTGGTCTAGACACCAAAGGTGTGTCTGCCAGCCTGCCTGTTGAGTTCACCATTGATGCCCGTGATGCTGGAGAGGGACTGCTCACTGTACAGATTCTGGTCAGTTAAGCTACAGTTACTCATAGATTTCCAGCATTTCAATCATAAGTCGCTATCTGAGATAACATGATATCCTCTACTGACAGGACCCAGAGGGCAAGCCAAAGAATGCAACCATTCAAGACAACAGGGACGGCACCTACACTGTTTCCTATGTACCTGACTCTACAGGCCCCTACACTATCACCATTAAATATGGAGGAGATGAAATTCCTTACTCTCCATACCGCATCCAGTCCCTGCCGACAGGAGATGCCAGCAAATGTCGAGTCACAGGTAAGGAAGCCACTGTGGACTCAAAATAGTTCTAATAAATCTAAATATTGTTATAGATTGTAGTTGTATCATCTTTTATATGTACTGTATATTAATATCATGCTCTTTTTCTTTCCAGTGTCTATTGGAGGACATGGCGTGTGTAAGTAGCCAAGACTTCACTTTTATTTCTGTTATATTTCTAGAAAATCTTCCAAGAATCACTGCATTTATGTAGCACTTATTACTCTTTGCCCTTCTTCCTCCTCTGGACTTAACAGCGAGCCTTCAGAAGCTGCAGACCTCCGAGGATACAGTCATCACTGTGGATGCCAAGGCTGCTGGAAAAGGCAAGGTGACCTGTAAGGTGCTGACTCCACAGGGGATGGAGGTGGACATGGATGTGGTCGAGAATCATGATGGGACCTTTGACATCTACTACACAGCCCCTGAACCTGGGAAATATGTTATTACCATCAGATTTGGGGGGCAGAACATCCCTAAGAGCCCCTTCCATGTGATGGTGAGTAGATGAGTATAACATCAAGGTGTACACACCTCTATGTGTGTTATATTTGTTGTGACAGCTAGTTCCATGAAACCAACTATTTTTCTGCTTTGACAGGCCACAAATGAGCCAGTTGCTTCCCCCGATACTGTGGATCCTCTCTTCCGTCCTGTTAACTTCCTCGTCCCCTTCATGCCACAGCAAGGAGAAATCACAGGTGTGACAAACACCATTCATACAGAAACAAAAGCACGGGCACACACACCTCTCAACAAAACCTCAAAAACCTGTTTTTTGGGTCACTTATATTTAACCACACTGTTGTCATTTCTAGGTGAGGTGCGGATGCCTTCAGGCAAGACTGCTCGCCCACATATCACTGACAACAAGGATGGCACCATCACAATCAAGTACCAGCCCACGGAGAGAGGCCTGCATGAGATGGACATCAAATATGAAGGCAACCACATTCCAGGTCAGCAACACACCACTTTATACGGATGGGGAATTGTTGAAAAACATGTCGTCACCTGAAATATTCCTAGATGTTAGTGATGCGGTCTGAAAAATGGTTACCATTCTCTGTCAATTTTACCCACTATTCTTTAAAAATAACCGTAAATGACTGAATCAAAATTACATATACATGTAGTTCTGAGTCTCATTACTGTTTGCCAATGATTATCTCCTACAGGAAGCCCACTGCAGTTCTTTGTGGATGCTGTGAACAGTGGACTGGTGACTGCTTATGGTCCAGGTCTGAGTTACGGCATGGTGAACAAGGCTGCCACTTTCACTGTTGTCACCAAGAACGCAGGAGAAGGTACAATAGCTCACATTTTTCAGGGATATTTGCAGCTGCACAGTGGATTTGTTGCAATACAGTTAATCTTTAGCAGAAAAGTAAGAAGCTTGGCCTTTTTTCTCCTTCTCAGGCGGTCTGTCACTGGCAGTGGAGGGTCCATCTAAGGCAGAGATCACCTGTAAGGACAACAAAGATGGTACCTGCACTGTGTCCTACCTGCCCACAGCTCCTGGAGACTACAACGTTATTGTGAAGTTTGACAACAAGCACATTCCTGGCAGTCCCTTTACTGCTAAGATCACTGGTGAGGAAATCAATCACTTCTCCCATAGACTGACACCATAAATCAGGTTTTAAGGGTTAACAAACATCTAAACCACCTTTTTCAATGTTAAGGGGATGACGCCATAACCAGGACATCCCAGCTGAATGTTGGTACAGCGGCCGATGTGTCCTTGAAGATTGCAGAGACTGATCTGAGCTCTCTGACTGCCAGTATCAGAGCTCCATCAGGCAATGAAGAACCCTGCCTGCTCAAGAGACTGCCCAACAGACACATTGGTGAGATTTTACTCTCCAAGAAAAGAAAAAACCCCACAGGAATTCAGTAATGAAGACACTGTTGGATTCATCTAATGCATTTCAATGTTATTTTCTGTGCTTGGTTCTTTTTCTTGAGTATTTTTCCCTCTTATTTTTTTCTCAGGTATCTCTTTCACCCCTAAGGAGGTTGGTGAGCATGAAGTGAGTGTGAGGAAGAATGGCGTGCACGTGGCAAACAGTCCTTTCAAAATAATGGTTGGCCAGTCAGAGATCGGTGAGGCCAGCAGAGTCAAGGCGTTCGGTAAAGGCCTGGTGGAGGCACGCACTTTTGAAATGGCTGAATTCTTTGTGGATACAAGGAATGCAGGTAAGCTTTGGAAAAATGTTTCACGATTCATGGTTAGAACAGTTGAAAAAGCAACAAATATTTTTCCAACTTTTATCTGCTTCTCTCTTCCCTTTAGGTTATGGAGGTCTAGCATTGTCAATTGAGGGTCCGAGCAAAGTGGATATCAACTGTGAAGATGTGGAGGATGGGACGTGCAGAGTGACCTACTGTCCAACAGAACCCGGAAGTTACATTGTTAACATCAAGTTTGCTGAAAAGCACATCCCAGGTTAGAATCTTTTGCTTGGAAAATGTTTAAAGCCTTAAAATAAATTACTTTATGCTTACTGTATATGCATTGGTGCCCTGCAGGAAGTCCTTTCACAGTGAAGGTGACCGGAGAAGGAAGGATCAAAGAGAGCATTACCAGGAAGAGGCAGGCATCTTCAATTGCTTCAGTGGGCAGCACATGTGGCCTTAACCTTAAGATCCCAGGTGAGTAGTAGCCAGTCAGAAGTAGTTACAGGATGGTCAACCATCTTTGCTTACCTGTAATGTTAAAAAAAATGAATTGAGACCCAGCCAGACCTGTAATCTCACTTGTATTTTCCTTCCTCTCTGTAGGAAACTGGTTTCAGATGGTTTCTGCTCAGGAGAGGCTGACCAGGACATTCACCCGCAGCAGCCACACCTACACCCGCACTGAGCGCACAGAGATCAGCAAAACCCGCGGTGGAGAGACAAAGAGGGAGGTACGAGTGGAGGAGAGCACCCAGGTGGGCGGAGGAGGAAGCCCCTTCAGAGACGTTTTTGGAGACTTTCTGGGTAGAGAGAGCCTCAGCAACTTCGCCGGCATCACTGCCAGACCTGAAGGTAAACAACCCTTTTAAACTGTAAAAACCTGTACATTTAAAGCTTACAGTGTCATTGCAGTATTTCTTTGTTTTAACCAACAATATCTGTTATGTATCTTGCAAAAATGTCTTAATTGTATCTAACCTGCTGTGCCGCTCTGCCTCACCAGTTGAGAGTGGCTCTCAGGCCATGACAGCTCAGGTGACCAGCCCCAGTGGGAAAACTGTGGATGCTGACATAGTGGATGGAGGAAGCAGCACCTACAGTGTGCGCTTCATCCCCCATGAAATTGGACCCCACACTGTCAACGTCAAGTACAGAGGTCAACATGTACCTGGAAGTCCCTTCCAGTTTACTGTGGGGCCCATGGGAGAGGGAGGAGCACACAAGGTCCGTGCAGGAGGTCCTGGCCTGGAGAGAGGCGTGGCTGGAGCACCAAGTAAGTTCACCCTGTGGACATATGATCATGTAAATACTTAAAAAAGTGTTTCATGAAATGTCAATTCTTGAGATGAACCCTCTGTATCCTTCTTGCTAATCTTTGTTTCACCTTCTCTAGCTGAATTTAGTATCTGGACCAGAGAGGCAGGTGCTGGTGGTCTGTCCATTGCTGTAGAGGGGCCAAGCAAGGCTGAAATCTCCTTTGAGGACAGGAAGGATGGTTCCTGTGGTGTCTCCTACGTAGTGAAAGAACCAGGTAAAACTTTTCCTCATTTGTATGTTTTAGCAGAGTGTGTCGATGCAGTTTATTTGTCTCTTATCTGTTCAATGTTTTTGTGATTCTTCCACACTTCTTGCAGTTCATTTTATGGTGAAATTAAATAACATGTCTGCTTATCCAGGTGACTATGAGGTGTCAATCAAGTTCAACAACGAGCACATCCCTGACAGCCCATTCATCGTTCCGATTGCTACACTGTCAGACGAGGCCCGCAGGCTCACTGTCACAAGCCTTCAGGTAAGATAAGACACACACATGCAGAGAGTTGACAAAAGCCACATAAATTTGTCACACCTAAGAAAATGGGCTATGAAAATACTTAAGAAACAACATATTCACAGCCACAAAGTATCAGAGTTAAATAATAATCTTCATGTAACATACTGTATGAGTGGTTGTAGATATTTCTCTCTAATATCACTTTGCCCTTGAAGTGTAATTGAATGCCAGTGTTGGAGCAGTGTCCAGAACTATAATACTGTGATGCTGGCCAGTGATGAAGGGCTGGATTAACTGTCCCTTGCTAATGTGGGGCAACACAAGCTGTGCTATGTGTGGGCTGTGTCAGTTACTCTATGTGATTGTGTTTCTGTCTGAGAGGAAGAAAGAGAGAAAAGAGTGAGCAGAAGATAAAGACTTTAAAAGATACCTTTGACAGCTCACAATATTGGCATCCTCACTTCACAGATGCTTGTTTTATTTGCTTTCACAGTTTCCATTACAACTGCCAACAATGCTTAAAACATGCATTTTTAGTTAAATGAAACACCACTTCAGGGTGCTTTTCTACCAATTGAAGCCAGGTGAAGTGCAATATCAGACCAACATTTCAAATGTCACGCTATCTCTTATGTCTGGTAGGACTGCTCATCCGCCTGTAGGGCAAAAACACTAAACGCCTCGCTATAAACTCTGACCTTTTCTGCCTCTCACACCCAACCGCTCAGTCTATTCTCGTTCAGGCATGATGAGTCACACACTTTGTGTCCCTCGAGGTGCAGTCACACACACACAATGCACGTACTCACACATATTCATATGTTTCCCTGTCTTTTTTAGGAAAAGGATTTGAAGGTAAACCAAGAAGCCTCCTTCATGGTGCAGCGAAATGGGGCTCGAGGTGTGGTAGATGCCAAAGTCCACACTCCAGCAGGCTCTTCTGAGGAATGCTATGTCACTGAGCTGGACAGCGGTATGCACCAACCTCAACTTTGTAGCACAAAGTGGAGTTCAGAAGACGGAGTAATATTCAGAAAATAATAAAAGAAAGTAACATATCTATGTATGTTTTCAGACAAGAGTGCAATTCGCTTCATTCCACGGGAGAATGGAGTTCACTCCATAGATGTCAAGTTCAATGGATGCCACATTCCTGGAAGCCCCTTTAATGTGAGAGTTGGAGACCCAGGGCTGATTGGAGACCCAGGCATGGTGACTGCACACGGCCCTGGACTGCAAGGAGGAATCACAGGTACATATCACCCCACTGAATATTATTATTACTGTTTTCCTTCTGTTTTTTAACTTGAATTCAATATTCACATGTATGAGGAGTCCTTTCATCATCTCTATCCATTTCTGCATTTCTTTCAGGTGTAGCCTCAGAGTTTGTGGTCAACACCTGTAACGCAGGCTCTGGTACCTTATCGGTCAACATCGACGGGCCATCCAAGGTCAAGATGGATTGCTGCGAGTGTCCCGAAGGCTACAAAATCATCTACACACCCATGGCACCCGGCAACTATCTCATCACCATCAAATATGGCGGGCCACAGCACATCGTGGGCAGCCCTTTCAAAGCTAAAGTGACAGGTCTGCTTGACAGTCATTCTCCCATCTGATCTGTGTATCTTAGATCACAAGTGTCTCGATTATGAAACAAATGTTCCTCAGAAAAAAAGTGTGGAAGTCAAGAAAATGTTATGTCACTCTCACTCATGCTGCTCAGTGTACATCTTACATAAAACTGTCTTTCTCTGGCAGTACAGTAATATATTCACATCACCACTTGCTGCATACAAATGCCTTTTTTTTATTAACGTAACATAAAAATACTTTCAAGATTGAAAAGAACTCCCATGAGTCCTGGAAGTTCACTTTATTTGAAAGTAGCATGAAATATGTTTGCATTTGAGCTCAGGCACTAGTCCACCTCCTTGCACTTTTTCGAGGAGTGAAACTCTCCCCACAAGCAGCAGCATCTTTGCCTCTCTCATATCTTTGTCAATACTGAGTGTGTTATGTAATGTCTGAAATGAGCCATGATGACATTAGATAACCTTCCTCTCCTCCTGTCTCTCTCTCTGCTGCAGGCACCCGGCTGTCAGGGGGACACAGCCTCCATGAGACATCTTCTGTCTTGGTTGAAACGGTTACCAAATCCTCCAAAGTGGGCGGTGCCTACAGCTCGTCCTCCTCCTCCACCACCTCGACCAAACTGACATCCGATGCCAGCAAGGTGGTTTGTCGTGGAACGGGGCTGTCCAAGGCTTTGGTGGGACAGAAAAACAATTTTACAGTTGACTGCGGCAAAGCAGGTGAGACCATACGGAGCAGGTTACATTCATATGGTGAATATAACATGTACGAGTAAAAGCATAAATCACACACACAGTTTCCACAGACACTGTAGTTAAAGCACTATTACATTGATATGTTTGATTTGTTGCTTGGGGGCAGTGGAACATGCTGTAAATACAACATTGACATATTATCACCTTATAAAGTGTGTTCGCATTATAGCTATCCAGCAGCCACTGAGAAAATGTAGCATTAACTTGAGGTATTTCTGGCCATCTGGCAGATGTAAGTCTAATATTCTCCTTTTAGTTCTATTTGGACTCCACAAACTACTGAGGGAAATATCAGGCAATTTGCATGCTAAATACTCCACTGTGTTGACCAGCTAATCACTAACTAATGCCAAACATTAAGTAACCATTAAAGTTGCAACCTGTATAACCAAAACAATGAGCTAAAAGATGCAAAAAGGTTTTGCAGAGCTGAGGTGAACCAGAGGTGAAAATTCTTTGTGGGTTTGTCACTATGAGTGACCCCTTTCACATCACATGTAGTCCTTTAATCCTTTGTTAACTCAATGTGAACATTTTGATTAGTGCAGCTTTAAGCCTACAAAGCCACACACCTGTACAACCTTTGTACACCATAATCATCAAATCCCCCTCTCACTGCTCTCGTCCAGGTACCAACATGCTGATGGTGGGCGTGCACGGACCACAAACTCCCTGCGAGGAGGTGTATGTGAAGCATATGGGTAACAAGCTCTATAACGTCACCTACACCGTCAAGGACAAGGGCAGCTACACTGTCATTGTTAAATGGGGAGATGACAATGTCCCTGGGAGCCCCTACAAAGTGGTTGTACCCTAAAATAAACTGCACCACTGTCCCATTCTCCTCCACTGACCCACCACCTTTTTCTCATCATGTTCACGCGTCAACCAAACTCCCCTGTCCTTCCTTTTTGCCGCTGCTCTTCGCTCTTCAATGGATATACTCAACATGCACTAAAACCTGCAAAGACATTTGCTTTCAGTTTTCTTGATGACTGACGTCTTCATGACAGAATATGTATTGTGCCAAAGTTTTGTATTAACTCCAGAAATGACATTTACAAGAATGCATTCACTTTCAAAGTGATGTAAAGGCAACAGCGTGGTTTACGAGTCTTTGAGTGATGATGGTTAAATGTTTTGCTCAGTAAAATTTCCCTTCTCCTCTCTGTTGTGTAGTAGTCAAACGGTGTAATATGTGAATGTTAGACATTGGAGTAATCAACAGTATTAAACAGTGTTAAAGTGTGATACAACATGGTTTTGTATGGAATGAGAAACTGACTTTTTTGTTATATTAACCTATTTTTGGTAAGTCTTTGCAGACCTAATAAAGATTTTATTGCTAACTTTCCAGATGAAAGTGATTGAATTTTTTCTGTGATAGATTTCTCGCAGTGCTGGCAGAATCGTGACTAGTTCAGCAGCAGGCATTTCTTACTTTTTAGATTTTTATAGTTTCATCATGCTGCTATTTATCGACCACTGCTGGGTCTTCCATTTGAGCAGCATCACAGATGGTCTCAGCTGAGCATCTGATCAGTATCAAATAGTTAGTTAGATTTCAAGGCTTGCAATAGTTTGGTTTAAAGGTTCAGATTTTGAATCTCCTATTGCCCTTTATTGAAATATATAAGACATTTACATTTGACATCAATTTAACATTACTGCATTGATAAAATAGTCTAGGATACTCTCTGTGTTCTCATTTACATCCTGTACTTGTCTAGATGCAATCACAAGATGGCAGCATAGTCAAGCTCTCCTCTATATCTATGTCTCAAGCAAATATACCAGAACAAAATCTCCATTGTTCCCAGTGAAGATTAACTACACCATCCTCAACACAAGGGAGCCTGTGGAGCGTAGAATCCAGAGGCATCAACTTCCATTGTATGTGTAATTAATCCTGTTGGGTCATAGATGGAACACAAGTGGTTTCCGTTGTGGCATCCTTATGGGGGGGCGGGCAGACCCTGCTGAGGCACAAATCAACCAGAAAGAGGGGATGTTCGGCCTTTTGCTTGTGTGTGTTCTCCTGCACACACAAACGGTCCCATAGTGAGTCAACCACCCTGCCTCCACACACTGACACACACTACCAGCACCAATACCATTCTTCACAGAGAGGAGCCTATAATTAGGTGCTAATTTTCTCTGGTTCCACTGTGACACGATGCTGGGGGCCATGGCGAGGCAAGACAGAGAGAGCGGGTGCATTTGATGAACAGTGGCGAGAGCTTGACTTCAGACCATCTGGCCAAGTGGCTGGTGCTGCCCGCTGCTGCCCATGCTGACGTTGGGACCAGGGCAAGGCCCACCCACGTCAGTCTGTCCTCCCCGTCCTGCTCCTCCAGACCGGGACCCAGGCGTCTGTCCACCACAACATGTTTATCCCGAGTGGCTGCCAAGTGAATCACAACTGTGTTCAGGATACAGCTCCTCTCAGTGCAGACAGCAGCGATCAAGCAAGCAGAGAGAAAGAGAGAGAGGAAGGATAGAGAAGGGAGCGGGGGCAAAGAGAGGAGAAGAGAGTGTAGGAGGAAGAGAGGGAGAAAGATGGATTAGAGGAAGAGAATGGGATTAAAAGAATCCAGATGGAAGAATGGGAGACAGACAGGCACACAAACACACACAAAAACACAGAGAGAGACAATCAAAAGTACATTTGAAACAACGTTAAAATCACACAATGCATATGAATCAGCGGCTGCTCTGAATTCATTTGGAACATGCTAATGCAGTGTATATCTTAAGCTTCAAAGCAATCATAAATGGTGGACTTGGTGAAACGGGTGATGAGTTATTAATTCTCTTCTAAAGGGGATCAATGGAGGGGTGGGGGGTTGCCACGGAGATGCCTCTGTCTCTCTTACATCTCTCTCATCCCCATCCTCACTCACTGCCTCTCTTTCTCTCTCTTACACACACACACACAGAGGAATCTGGATTATGTTAAGAGTAAAATTGTGTAGAGGCATGCCCCCAAAAGCTTTTGAAGTTGGTGCTCGCAGGGCAAAAATCTCATTCTCTGGCGTGCCCCATATCATGCTGACTCCTGCTCTGTTCTCTCTCTCTCACTCTCCATCTATTCTGTTCCAGCCTCCCCCCACCTCCCTCCCTTACCCCAATTTAATTTTTCCCCCCTCTCTCTCTAAATTCCAATCAATCTAAGCCTCTGCAGATCCAGTGGTTTATTTCTCTTCTTACTTCTTCTGTCACCACAATCCTTATCCCTGCTGCATGCTTCTACCTTTGACCTTTATTTATCAATGCAGCCAGTCTCTTCGACTCAGATGGAAATCCCTACAGATTGGGTCAGAAGACATTGACATCTCTTGAAGCAGACAAAAACAACAACAACAAAAACTTCCATGGCTGAATGAACAGACAAACAAATAGCTAAACGAATGTTTGCACAAACAAATGGCCACCCGGCTGGATTAATGAATGGACATGTAGAGAGAGTGGAAGGAGGGATTGTTGTAAGAATTCATCCATTCGTGCTCCATCCAAGCCCCTAGGCCCTGGTATGTAATTGCTTCATGCATAGTTGATACACTGCATAATCAACCAAATACACTAGAATTTGCCTGTGTTTATGTAGAAGAATGCACTTGCATTTGCAGGCCACTGGTGAAGTTTAGATTGCATGGGAGGTGTATGATAATGGAAAAGCCCATCCATTCATATCTGAGTGCTCATCTCTCTCCTTTAGAATGAACAGATACACATGGGACTGGTCATAGGTATGCTGTCCTGTGGTTGACTCAGGACCATGTTGTGTTTTATTCATATAGAACAAAGATGAAATATTCATATCGGTGTGTTGTTTCTATGTTTTCTTCCGTGTCTTTTACCTCCCTTGTACATACACTCCTGATTAAAAATCAGATGGACTATGGCCGCAAATTGGTTCCCTTTGCGTAGGAGTGTAAAAACAATGCAAATGGATGAAAGGAGTTCCCACTGGGTGTCAGCAGATTGTGTTCATGCAGCATGCAAATGCATGAAGCATGAAGCCAGTCCAACCTATCTCAACCCAGTACAGGCAAGCTGAGCATGCTGCACTATAGAGACGGATGGATTTCTGTTGATGGAAGCCTCGAACGAGAGATGCATGCCAAAGACCACCCCAAGATAGTGTTTTCACACAGACGCCAAAAAGCAAGCAAACACGAACAAGATCACACACATTTTCTCCCATAGACACATACACACATAAGCTTGACTGGCCATTCATGCTTAGAGGCACACACCGAGGCAGCATCACACACATGAAAAGAAACAGCATGATGGAAATGGTTTGGCTTCATGAGGTGAATGAACAGCAACAGCCCGGGGCAGGAAATATGACAGGGAAGGAAAGCCTTTTATTGTCAGTTTTAAATAACCGCCTAAATGCTATAAAAAACTGGATGGCAGATGATTTCTCACAGCTAAATGCAGACAAAACAGAAATCCTTATCGCTGCCCTTCCGAGTCTTGTCCCTAAGATAAGGGATGATCTTGGGTCTCTTACCTCGCCAGTTAAATCCTCCATAGGAAATCTAGGTGTCACTCTGGACCAGGCTCTGACTCTGGATCAACATGTCTATTGCTGAGTTGCTCTTGTTTTTTCCAGCTGAGAAACATTGCAAAGCTCAGGTCCATTGTGTCTCAAGCAGAGATGGAAATGTTGAGTACAAGTGGTCCAAAATGCTGCTGCTAAACTCTTGACTAGGTTCTCCTAAAGGTCTTATGTGACACCGATTCTGATTGCTCTTCACTGGCTCCCCATCAAATTCAGAATCCAACTCAAAGTTCTTGTGATCACCTATAGAGCTCTGCATGGTCAGGCACCTGCCTAGGGCTGCAGTAGATCTACTGCAGCCCTACTGTAAGTCACCAGCAGGTCTCCAAGGTTCTTTTATCAGGGTTTATTGGTTGTTCCTCGATGTAGGCTTAAAACAAAAAGGAGACTGTGCTTTTGAGGTTGTGGCTCCTAAACTTTGGAACTCTCTCCCTTTGGACTTAAGATCTGTGGACTCTGTGGACATATTTAAAAAGGAGCACAAGACCCATTTGTTTAGACTTGCCTTAATGTAAATTTTCTATTTTCTGTTTAATTTTGTTTTTACTATGTTTTATGTCTGTATGTATGTTTATGCTTTATTTCTTCTGTGAAACACTTTGTGATGTCTCTGCTCTCCAATGGTGCTATATAAATAAATGTACTCACTTACCTTTCCTTTTGCATGTTTTAGTTTTAGTTTTATTTCTGTGTCATGCCAAACATATGGCCCATCCCACTTGGGATTACAAGACACCACTATTTTATACAATATACACCTTCCGGTATTGCATATACAAAGCATGTGGAAAAAGGAAGAGAAAAGAAACACAAACAAAATAAAAGCAAAACAAAAATCCCCAATGAACTGTTCACATAAAGAGCTGGTACATATCTACAGATAATCTCGATAAAGAGCTTTTTTCCTCCTCTCCAGGCTTTCTCCAGCTAACTGGCTCATGCATTTGTTTCATATGTGAACAGCTAACTTAGTCTTTGTGCATCATCCATATGGGTCATTTCATGTCAAATCAGATAAGGTTGTTGCAGCACCATCTCAGATTTTGTTCAAACCTTGTCAATATCATGAATGGATCCCAAAATCAAGGCAATATTTCTGTTCAAATTCTATGTTTTCATATTTTTTCAGTGTTTGATATTATTTCATTTTTATAGCCTCAAAAACACCTTATCTGGGAAGCCATGTTTGGGCATTAATATCTTAACAAGTATTGTTCCCAGCCCCACCAAACTTTGTAGGATGGAAGACAAACATGTTTGTCAAAACCATTAAAAGCTTGTACGGCATGCCATCTTATTTTTATAAGGTCCTAGATTTGGAAAAAAAGTGCAAAATTCTTAAACAAAAGTGATATTGAGGGTATTACAAACCCACATATTTGCACCAATATGATATCAATGATTACTTTTCCTGCAAATACAATTTTTCATTAATTTTATGCCAATATTTGAGGTCTCTACCATCAATGGACATGAAGATATTATGAATAGAACAAGGTGTGGTGGCATATTTTAGTCATTTTCATTGGACAAAATGATATGTGGGGTAACTAGTAGGAACATAAAAATGAACATAGAAATTGCTTGATGTACGGTTGTTAAGGGTACAAAGTGCCAATGTCCTTCCGTTTTTCCTTCATACAAAAATAGACACAGATTTAAGAGAAATTTTACCTCTGGCAGAAAAACATCTATTTCGGGAATACATTTTTTTGCCTCAGTATCTCCATGTTATTGAATTCCTGTCTCATAGGAATTGTAAGAAATGAAGGCTAAACATGTTTTCAGTATGTTTGTTGGAATAGAGGACATTTGAGATGGGAATTGTGTCTCCAGTAAGGTCTTGGATACTGAAAATAAGTGAAATATTTTGATAAAACCTCTGGTATGAGGAGGAATAAGTGGTACCTAAATGGCCCTCTCAAGCTCCAGTGGGAGTATCTAAATGTGTTTACACATAAAAGGTTGGATGTGTTTATACATGTCATTTTACAGTGTGCATTGTTAGAAAGCTATATGCCCTGATAGTAAAGAATATAGCGTGCATTAAAGACCTATAGTAAAATGAGCCTACAGAAAACATGTGTTTCTTTCCTCCAATCATTATTTCAGAGGCTGGGACATATAAGTACCCTTACATACATATGTATCTATGAAGGGAACATGGAAGGACACTGGCACTTTGTACACTAAATGACCATACATCAAGCTATTTCCACATATATTTTCATGTTCCTACTAGCACATACCATTTTGGTCCTATGAAAATGACCAAAATATGCTACCACGTCTTGTTTTATTCATAATATTTTGATGTCCATTAGTGGTAGAGACCTCAAATATTGGCACAAAATTAATAAAAGACTGTATTTGAAGAAAAAAATGATTGATACCATATATGTGCAAAAAAATGGGTTCATAATACCCTCAATATCATCATCATCTCGTTTAGGAATTTTGCACTTTTTTCAAATCTAGGGTCTTATAGAAAATCAATAGCCATGCAGTACAAACTTTTAATGGTTCAGTTATACTGAGAACATGTTTGTCTTCCATCCTACAAAGTTTGGTGAGGCTAGGAATAATACAAGATATTAATGCCCAAACATGGCTTCCCAGATAAGGCATTTTTGAGAGTGTAAAAATTAAAAAATATCAAGGGCCAAAAAAAATATAAAAACATTGGAACTGAACAAAAATATTTTATAGATCTTAGTTTTGGGACCCAAACATCATATAGACAAACTTTGAACAAAATCTGAGACAGTGCTGCAACCGCTTTCCGGGATTCTGTCTGATTTGACATGTGTAACCCAGGTTAAATAATCTTTGCATATAAAATTAACCTGAATAAGGAAAAGTGTTACATAGAAAATTGTTCAATCATACTAAATAATGTACAGAAAATAACCTGTCAGAATTAAAAAGAATAGAAGATAAAGATATGTGATAGATGCACAGTAAGGAAAAATAAACGGACAACTTGATCTGAAAAGATAAAAATTTATTTTCCTTTATTAGTGTTTGATTTCAGATGATTCTAAACATTTTACATGTGAATTTGAGAGGCTAGCTCTGTCAGCCAATCAGGCATCAGTTACATCGATGCTGACAAAACCATGGATGTATAAAGATAACTGGATACAGGAAGAGCGCCAGGCTTTGAAGCTAATTTGACATAGTGGCCAAACCGTGTAATTACAACGTCACGTGATGCACACTGGCCCAAAAAGACTTTTTCCCATAGACTTACATTGTGAAAGAGATGTCTGTAAATCAGCGGATAAATTTTTCTGAGCGTCACAAAGACCCGCAAAATGACTTGTCTCTCTATCAGAATTACATCCATTCGGTCCGATCACATTTCAAAAGCCTAGAAGAGCCGCGTGATTGAATTGTTTTATCCCCATTCAAATTAGCCAGAGGGCTAAACCGGAAGTAGCCGACTCGGCCAGCGAAAGTCACTAGTGCGCATGCTCTATGGGCCGCACAATGCGGAAGATCCGGGTACTTTCATACCGGGAAGTCGATTTTTTTTGGCTTCATGCGCCACTGAGCAACTTTCATAGGAATGAACGGGGCCCCGCCTCCGACGCTGTATCCAGTTCTCTTTTTTTCTTTCTCTGTATCCATGGACAAAACCTATGCCAGAGTTTCACTTCCTGTTTTGAGTCACAGCAAGGAAGAGGGTAGCCACCGTGACGAGCGCTAACCATTAATCTTGGATAAAAGCCTAAAAAGGAAGTTGATTAAAGTCAGCTAAATCACCCCGAGTACTGTGTGAGTATGACCAGAGAGTCTTGTCGTCGCTGGTTACTGAGAAATAACCGCATTGGTGAGATATCTTTTTTTGACTGTTGTGGCGCTAGCCGCTAATGCTAACGGAAATCGCTAGCCGCTAATGCTAGCAAATACAAGGGCAAATGCCATTTGCTTGTGCTGGAAATGGAAATATAATTTTGTACAGTGAAATACATAAACTTAGCTGATGTATTCAATGTTAGCTCATCTGTTATACACTAAATGTTTATTGGTGTTGTTTTAAGCACATCTGTCATCCACTTAATGTTTATTTGTGTTGTTTTTAGCACCTTGACCTGTGCCTTTTAACCACACTGAGCTGCACCTTTGCTAGTTGTTGACATGTTTTGTGCAGGTGACTATAGGCCGCCATTGCATGGTGCAGGGCACAAAAGCACATGTTTTTTAGTGTTGGTGTAGACATTTTATGCCAATTGCCATGTGAAGGAGGGAGTGTTTTGGTATTCTTTCTAATTGTGAGTTAAGAGGTTATTTTAGTAACCACAGTTCTATGAGAACACGGGAACTTGAGACTACTATGTTGTTTATGATGGGATTTTACAATTACTAATGTTTCACTAGTTCTGATGTTATCCTTTAAGTAATATAGAGTATAATGAAAGAATTTGATGAGATGTATTCTAGCTTTTATTTTATGGTCCACTATTTCAGATTAGAAGCTTGAATGTGAGTTCTGGCCTTGCCTACTATAGGTCAGGTTTTTGGACGTACCTGGAGTTTGAGCCTGGAAACTGTTGTATGTTTGATGGCGAGCTATAACCCAATGGAGTGGAACTCAAGACTCAATTGCATGCAGAAGATTGAAATCCCGGACTCAAGGACTTTGTCTCTTTACACACAACTAACGCATTCTACAGTGCGGTAGGACGAAAAGTTGCCACTTCCAAAGTGGTACAAATAGAACTATTAGTTAGTTCTGGATGATAAGTGTGGGACAGGAGGACTGAGTTCACATCAGTGACTAAAGTGACTGAAAGGGAATAGGATCTGATTGAATCCTGAATCTAAAGACTTATTGGCCAATTAGAATTTTGTTTTTGCTTTTCAGTTACCTGGGTAATAATTGTGTTTTTCATATACATTTTTATTTTTCTACTTTTCTTCACTATTTTCCATAAAAAGGAAGAGTTGTTCTTCCAAAAGGGAGATATTGTGTCTGAGTGTTGATTCTGGTGTATTGTTTGGTCTATTCTGGCTCTGTAGGCAATCCTAGTAGCTCCTGACTTTCTAGCTATAGTAAATATCACAACTAGTATATTCCCTGCAACCACGACTATATTTCATAACTTTTAGTAAAAAGGGTTACACATGCAATGACCCGTATTTACAAAATCAATATGTATCTTACTAAACAAAGAATTACACAGTTCACAGTAAAAATGGCAGTAGAAAACAAAATGGAACTAATTTTCTATATAATTTAGACACATTGGACAAATCCACTTTTCTTCTTCTAGATGAACAAATTGTCCAGTTTCAACAGTCAGAGGTAAAATACCAGATCTCAGCTGGGCACATAGAGATCTTTGCTTTTTAGACAAATTATATACAACATAATTCTCTGTACCACATTCAGTTTTTATCATTGTAAAAACATGCAGTTTTAGTTTAGTCTATATATTGGCAGCCCATTGCCCTTTGCAAACACAGAATCTCTAAACAGACCAATGTGCACACATCTTTAGACCACAAACCAATAATTTGTTTATCCCAGACAAACATTTGTCTCATCAAACTACTTTCTTCCATATCAAGTAACTGATTCCATAACAGCTCTACATATCATTCAAAGAGCCTCACATGATCCCATCCCATGTTCCCACTATAGCCAACTTTGGTGCATATTTGTGCACACCCAGAAAATATCTCATAGCACTGTTTTGCACTGATTCACACATAGAAATATTTCTTAGGCCCCTAACTCTGGCAGTATCATCAAGTACAGGACACACACAGGCTTGATGATTCAGCAAGAACCTTTACACTTTTTATGAATCAATCAATCAATATAGAAACTGAGATATTTATGAGTCTGCATAATTCAGCTGATGTGACCCAACTTTAAACTGGTAAGTACTGCGGTTAAATGAGGATTTTCTAAAGTGAAATATTTCAGTTTTCTTTTTGTTAATAAAGTCTCCATTTTTTACACCTCTTATTAGTGTAGGAGAGCATCTGCTGCATTTATATCTTTGCATGGTGATAGTAAAACTATGTTGTCTGCACATAGAGGAGTACTTAACACTTCCCTTCCACACATTTGCCCACAATTTAAATATTTAATTTCTTTAGCCCAATCATTTATAAAATTTGCAAACAATGTGGGGGACAAAGCACCACCTTGTTTCAACCTTGATGAGGTTGGGAACCAGTTTGTGTGAAACTCATTCAACCTTACAAACACTACGCTATGGGCTCACTGTAGAGAGCTTTTAGAGCCCTGTAAAATTTTCCATTTACCCTGTACTCAAAAGGCTAAAAGATCCCAATTGATCATATCAAAAGCCTTCTGAAAGTCAATAAAGCCTGTTGACTTGTTTTCACATATTCTATTTGTTATAATTATAGACAATACAAAGATATAATCAAGATATCGCCTTGACTTATGAAACCTATTTTGCTCTTCCACAAGTAGCCATTCTTTCTCTAGATGCAACATGAGCCTCTCATTAAGTATAGTTGAATACAGCTTGTAAACTGTGCTCATTAGGCTGATCCCTCGGGTCCTCATTTTGAGATTTTGGTACTGGATTTTTATTAGATTTAAGCCACATAGATGGTATTTTGCCAGATTCAAAACATGTTTTAAATAATTTGTTCAAAATAAAAAATATTTGAATTTAATATCTCATTTGGTATATTTTCAACTCCAGTTGTTTTCTCCAATTTTGCATAATTGATAGCCATTTGAACTTTATTATGAATAAGATCCTTATTTAAGTCCTCATTTACGCAATATTCCTCTTTTAATATTTGGCTCTCTATTACATTTTCCTTCAAACATACAGTAAGTCTTTATAATACAAATCATCAAAATCTAAAATCTCACTGGAGATGAGACTTTAAAATCTCTCTCCCACCTATTAATTACCTCAGACAACCCAATTACATGATTGCCATCCCAGTTTTCTTCAAGTTTAACACCTGTCCTCTTTGGAAATGTCTTGAAATCCGTATCTTATAAATTATTATATTATTACAAATAATTATCTCATAAATTTGCATCTTTTATCAAACCTGCACTGACTATTCTTGAAGGCCTCTAGGAATTTCTTTCTTTCCATATGATTACTTGAGCAACTCAGACACATATTTTCAACTTCATGCATAGACTGCCAGAATTCTTATTCCAACAAGGTTTCTTATTAAATAACTTCCTTTTAGGATAATGGTTATCTCCAGCTTTATTATCAACCTCTATTTCTACTTTAATCAATTTGCAAAAAACTACCATACCAGTTATCTAGATTTTCTTGTTCTCTAAAACTGAATTGTTAATCATTCTTCATTCTCAAAAAAATTGATTGCTGTAAACCAGAAGATAAGAAGTTAGCTGGTAAAGTCCTGCTGACTATCTTTTTTTGTGGGAGAAATTAGGAGACTCTCCTGAAGAACTGCATAATAATGAGCCTCAGTCTTTATTAAAAAAAAATTAACAACAATAAAGAATGATCTGGAATTCTACATCTTTCTCCAATTAATCAATTCTCCACACAGTTTGCAAATTTAATTAATTGATTTGGGGCTAATACTTCAAAGGAGTCACAAGTTTGTCTGCAGTCATATGGTACAAGTAAAGAGTCAACCACAGCTTTACCCTTGACAGATACAGATGTATAATTAGCATTCAGAGGGCATATCCTTCCATTAACAATTCATAACTTTGATTCTTTTAAAAAATTCAATCATTGATTCTCCATGCTTGTTTACAGAAACATCCAAGGAGGCTCTAGGGGGCATCTCATCCACTTCTATCGTCATCAAAAGCACCTTTCTGCTGTTGATACCTCCATAAACAAAAATTGCCTTAACTCCTGAACATAAATAAACTTGACTCAAAAGAAGATTCAAGAAAAACGAGGCATCCTTTCCCCATACTGACATTACAGGTGGCAGGTAGCAGGTGAAAACAACCAATGTATATCTGACTTTAAATGCAGAAATTTCAAACCTAGAATATCATCCACCTGTTTATCTATAACGTTGATTCTCTACAGCTTCAACAGATCATTCTTAACACAAAAGCCAACCCCCCTGAGCCTTTTACTCTATTATAACCAAACCATGTAACCTTCCAGGTCGATTACTTCATCATCAGACAGATGCATCTTGTTCAGCAAAATTATGTCAAGTTTCAAAGTATCGATTGTTGTATTGATCATATTCCTTTAGTTTCTGCTTCCCTCTCAATAAGGCAAGTTTATCTCAGACTGAGGCCAGCTGGATCCTAACTGGGCCCGGACCACAACCTCATGGCTCCAGCCTCTCCACTGCAGCCAGGCTGGGCATGGGGTTGAAAGGCAGGCCAAAAACCATTTTGGTGGTTTCTGGATTGAAGTCTGTTGTAGTTTTTTTTTCCTGATGTTTTGCTCCATCTGCTCAATGCGAGTCGTCAATATTCCAATTTAAACATCCAAACTGTTCTGCATCTCCTTTTTTTTTTATTCTCGATTTCCATTTTAAGAACATCTTGATTCTGTTGAAACTGTCAAATTTAGCTACTGTCAATGTTTTTGTCCAAGGATAAATGTAACTTCTAATCTTTTCATCAAGCATCCTCTCCAGGATATCATTCATTCCAGCAATGTGCTTATTTAATTTTCTTAATTCTGACTCTCATTTGATTCCACGATTTTTGTCAGTGTTGCTTGGCAGGGTCTCCCCACTTTTCTCATTCATTGTGGCTTTGTAATTGCAGATTCTTCAACAAATGAATTGTGCAGGATAAAATTGTCCTTCTGGGAACTAATTTAATTGTATGAAAAAGGTGTGTTCACACTCCTTTTGTGGAGCAGCAGGGACATGTCAGCTGCAAAGTCCCCATGTCTCCATCTCTAATTGGAGCATATCCCTCTGCCCTGTACCTATCACACTATGGGAGAGGCAGGATGCTGTGCTAATGGATAGCCCCCCTGTGGAGTGCTTGTCCTTGATGTGCTGGGTTGACGGTGGCCCATGCTGAGGGTAGACTGCAGATTAGAGGCAAATCAGAAGATTTGTTTGTCCTCTCCAAGCAGGGCGGGACATTCAAGGAGAGAGACCAGCCATGGCTGTGATGGAGTGGGTTGGACCTGTGCGACAGATGTGTGTTAGTATGACTGATGTGTTCTGGGTGAGCAGGCTGCGCTGGGTCAGCGACACCTGGAGAACGAACATAAGCCTGTCCAAGAAATGCCTGGGCATACTGATGCTGTGTTTGTTTCAATCAGAGTCCACATGGCAAAACGCTGAGCCAAAGGTAACTTTTTGTGATAACACCTTCGGTGAAGATTTAGGAGAAGATAACGATGTTGTAATTACCTGTGCTAAATTGGAACTGTGGATGCTCAATGAGCTATAAACAAGGTTACTCTGGTCCCCTTGGGGTAATTGTTTCAAAAGCCTGCAACAGTCTGGTCCAGTGATGGCAAAATTGGAAGGGGTGGTATCCTGTAATTTCTCAGACCACTGAAGCATGTCCTGTGTGTGGGCTGAAACTCAGGCTGATTTGAAATGGAAGCATAACTTTTTGTTCCCTCTTACTGTAAGAGTCAAAGTCATTGGTCTCAATCAGCTTTTAACCTAGATATGATAGGGGCCTGTGGGTCATTGGGCACCACCTGCACCGCTTTTTACATTTCAGTGAATATGCCAATTCTTTATTACAGAATATTTCTTCAGTCATGACCAGAGTGCTTCTATGAAAATCGTGTTGTATTAGGATTTGTGCACAGGTGGTTAAATCTACGTTCCACCTGGTATAAATACCTCGGATGAACAGAAATACATCCTATTTGATGCTCCTTGCAGATGGGCCGTCTGTTAATATTAGCATAATGGAATTCAGAGCACACCCACAGAAATTCACTAATTCATCACAGCATTGGGCCAAGCTAAATAATGCTGTGGCCCTTGAGCTTTGAAAGGGCGACGTGTTTCCAAATATTAAAGCAGATTGACTGTTTACAACCAAAACAAGTGCTGGACTTAATTGTTGAATCTTAATACAAGCAGGCACAGCATTGCATGGTGAGATGTCATGTCTGCCATGCAGGCGCGACCATAGGAAAGCTGCGGACTGATTGGTTATCCCTCTGATCCTGCTAGCTTACTCCTCAGCCCACATCACACCATGTAACTGAAATTCACAGCCATGGCCTTGCTGCTGTGATCTCTCTCTCTGATTAATCCTTCTCTGCATTTTGTCTTTTGTATCTGGTGGAGTAGCAGAGCTCACTTTAATGCATGCATGTCTGGAAGAGTCACTGCTAGTTTTATCAAAGTTTGATTATAATACAGTCACCCTCTTTTGAATGTACCCACTGAACACTGTGCTGTCTCTAAGACTGAAAGATGAGAGGAATCACAATAAACATGCTGCAGCAAATTGATGCAGGGAATGTAATTTTTGACTGCTGTATGAGAAAATGGAGTGGAATGTATCATTGCTGTGTGAGCAAAGTCACAAGATGTACATAGATTAAAACACCCACACAGATGGACACACACACATACATGTTTTTTTTTTTTCATCGGGATTGCTACAAAATGCATGCGTTGCAGGCACTCTGTCTTCTCTGCCTGCTCCCAGCCATGATTAATAATGTGTTGCTTACATTATTTAGAACCTTTAAACTGCATGCCTCTTTATTAGCATGCATATTACATTATCATATAGTTTCAGGCCACATTAGTGTCATGTAGGCCCATCATGGTTCCACATGAATTTAATTAAGCATGTTGTCTTTAGTGTGTGGGAGATTGCTGCAGGCTGCTCATGAGGACATCATGTCCAGGAATGTCATTAACGTTTTATATGCATTGGACATCCCACATCACCATCAGATACATACAGTAGAGCTGTCATCACTCAAGGGTGAAAAGATAAAGATGAAAGCATGGAAAGATCGACTTATTGGAAAGTTCGGAGGACAACCCGGCTGGCAGAAATGATCATGATAGTGATTATTACAAGATATCAATCCATGAACATTTAATGAAAGCCAGCTCTGTTCCATATCCAGGGTACTGTTATAACTCTATTAAATATCACATGGTGACATTTACATAAAGGATATAAGACGACCCTGTGCCTATGGAAAACATTAAATGTAATTTCAATGACCATATGAATTACAGGGATTTTTCCATATAGAATTCCTGATTTTGACAGGTGTACTCCAGCACCTAGTGATTCATGGTTGGGTGTGGTTACAGGTGCAACAGAGCATACTTCTGACCACATCCAACCACACCGATTGGTGATGCCTGGTGTGGTCAGAGGTGAAACAGCCAGGGTGGTCAAACACTGCTGATCAGCCTGGTGTAGGGCCTCCATCCCATCCAAGATAGTGACTGAGACTGCATGTTCTTTGTTCTGCAAGTTGAACTCAGTCCCCCAGAATCCTTCACATTTCCCACAATCCTCCAAGTATTTCACACCTGGATGTTAACTCCACCCATGGATCCAATGTCCAGTTAGCATTGGTCACTGTGGCCTGTGACCTATGACATCATTGTATCAATAAAAGCAGTGAACACACATTCCTCTCTCTCTCTGGGCTGCAAAGGTACAAAGATCTCTTTGTATTTCTTACCTTTACCAGTTGACCACATTGGATACACAGAGACGTGCTCCTGTCTAGCTGATGAGCCAGGACAAATGGGATCACACACTCCACCACACCGCTGGATCTGCTCAAGGCCATTCAGTGAAAAGGACGGACACACACATTTGGTCGCTTACTAAGACAATCATCACGTAAGACTGACAGGCAAAGTTAGCTACAAGATTGTGTCTTGTTTAGATGCTAAATGCTTGTGTTTTGACTGTATGCTTTGTAGGAACCCCTGTTTGCTAATCCAATCTTTTTTTACTGGTTAGTTACAAGTTTGACTTGCATGTGTTTCTAAAGTTCTGAAACAGTTATTTGACTTCATAAGTTAAGTTATGAGCAGTTCTTGATGTCATTTAAATACTGCTAAATACTATTTATACCCAAATATTTATTCATCATTCATTTCTTATAGGGAACTTAAGTATCCACTTGCCCATGAACAAAACTTTTGACACTTTTGCATGTTTAGCTGACCTGCTGTACAATCACTAAAAGACTAACTGTTATTCTAGATATTAATTAACTGAAAGTGTAACAACTGAACAGTTTCTCAATTATCCCTATAAATAAAGACAAATTACAAAGTTCTTTCAAGGATCCTTCCAATAAATTCACAGTTACATGCCAGATCCTTTCTAGGAAATTATGTGACCCCATAAAATAAAGTGTTACCAAATTAATAATGGATCAGATGAGCACATGTCATGTGAAAGGTGTCCCACAGAGAATTATCACCCGATTCTACAGTTCTCCTGAGCTCCACATAAAGTTTTAGTGTCGTTAAGCTCATTCTTTTGGTTTTACAGCACAATACTAGATTTCTACTTCCTGCTACATGCTCAGCCCAAGTTCACAAAGTAGCGGGTGAACAGAGTGGAGCAGCTAAAGACATTTTCCAGGTGGTCTGAAACGTCTTCAAATGATTGCTAATGTTTATCTGTGTCTTCTGAATGTGTAAATAGGCAACAGTTTGCTAACACGTTCGTCATATCAACTTTAAAACATGATGTCAGTGTTTTGTTAACAGCTTGTTCCGTTGCCTCCAAGTGGCCTAAAGTCAATAAATACTGCCTCAAGTATCAGTAATAATTCAGTTTCAGAATGGAGATAAGATGTTGTCATATTTTGTCTTAGCAATGCCACTGTTTATCCTCTCATAGTAGCCGACTTTGTAAGCCATAATAACATGGATTATTTGGTAATATGATGTGGATCAACCTTGAAATTCATTTACAGCATCAGAAGCCTCATTGCCATGTGCATATATTGACCCTCTCTCTATAACCAGTATTTAAAGGAACTTGTTTTTTTTTTTACTTGACAGAGGAGGGGTTAGGGAGAGCTTACAATTACGCTATTATTCCCATTGTGTCCTGTTAGGCTAAATACTTCAAATCCAGCAGAAAAGACATGAATTAATCTGGTTCATTTGAATGGGATAATAAACCCTGTGTAATAAGCATTATATGGAAGTGAGTGGCAGCTTGTCTCTTGGCCTCTAGGTGTGTGTTAGAGAGAGAAAGAAAGCGAGGAGCAACATATGTGCTTTTGTGTTGATGTGTATGCCCATGTGTGCGTGTGTTCTGTTTATGTGTTTATGGATTTGTGACTCCAATGGGGGGTGGGGTGTGGAGTTGGGATGGGGGGTGGGGGGGGATACAATTTTGTCTGTTGTGATCCAGTCCCAGCTGTGTCTCATTAACTGCTGTCATTTTAATCCTCTTAGTCAAATCCCATAATTTTGTCCATCAACAAAAACATAAGCAACAGGGCAATGATTAAGCTACCCAGTTTCAGCCATTCACAATGGAAGAAGTCTAGATGGAGTCAACACTAGTTCAGTCACATCCACCCTGGTGTTATGTAAAACAATCGGGAGGCCTTTGCTTTAAATTTTCATAGACTACTTGGTGCAAAGCTACTGTTAATCTGGTTTGGACTCTGCAGAATTCTGGGAGCTGAAAGGATTTGTTGTTTATAGCTTTACTCTGTTCATCTGCGGATTCTCTAGGGAGGATGAGCAGTTCGGTTACATTACGTATACTCTGGATTCCTGCAGTCAAATTCTAGTTTACCCATGTGAATTTATTTGAAAATGTATGACTGATTCAGTCTCTGCCTCCCTGTGGCCCGACAGTCCTCTCCCCTCTGTGATGAAAGCTATTTTCTTCTCTTTCCCCACACTGACAGCTGGTGTGTGCTCTTCACCAGCAACACTTCAGCTCCGACCAGCTCTATGTATAGATCGCCGTCATTGAAAAAACCTATTTCTGTGGCTCTTGCTGCTATGAATATATGTGCGACATTCTGCCGTTCTTTATTTCCACTGCTATTGCCTCTTTCTCTCTAAATGAGTTCAATAATGCTGCAATGCGCAAGCTCTTCAGGGTACATAAAATCCAACTTCTTTCGTGATGAGAAACTGGACATGATTGTCCAAATGTCAAGCTGTCCCCCGAGAGGCATTGTAATGTACACAGAGCTTGTGGTTGGTTTTAATTGTGACATTTATGAGATGTGGGAGAGCAACATTTGTGCTCCCCTTCTCCTGTGCCAAAGCTACCCAGAGGATTCTTTTTTTTCCAGGAGATTGAATCGTCCATTAATTGTGGGTACAACTGGTGAATCCATCTGTCAGGTAGTATTTTCCCAAGCTGCAAATTAGTTTCCCTGGAAGCTGTTAGACTAGCTACGAGAGGGTTGCAGTATGTCTCTGCCCAGTGTATGGTAATACCACATTGTGTTCCCATAGCTTCCCATGATGCCTATAAAGTTCAAATCAACACATTGCAATTACCATCTATTCCTCAGTGTACAGCCTCCCGTAGTGGCTGCTTCCACCAGGAGAGTTAGGACAAGCTTCACTGCTTTATTCTCCCGTATGTCATCCTGGGCTGAAAAAGAAGATTAAATTGGTTCTGCTCAACTATTTGCTGTCAGCTAAAAGTAGATGGTTCAGCCTCAGAGAAAAAGGTATCCTGCAAATCTGCGACCAAACACTCACTCAAACAGAAAATGGAGGTGTGCACGCACAAATGCACGCTGATGCAGTTGCACACGCACTGCCTCGCACTCGTACACAAATAAACCAAAGAAATTCAATGGCAGATTCAGAAATGCACAAAAAAAGCATTCATGGAGAGATGCTTGCACATACTCATACACAAACATGAAAACACACACTCAGTAAACAGGCGCACAGTAAAACACACGGACCACACAGTTAAACATTAGTGGCATGTCAGAAGTCTGTCATCTCTTGTTTGGAAGATGTGAAGGCGTAGGCCGGATTTGTGACCTTTGTTGTGACTGTGAGGCGTGTTTCTCCCTCTTTGGAGAAGATGATTAATTTCTGTTATTTACATTACTGCCCTGAAGGCTCCTCAATAGGCCTCACACATTTGTCATTTCCACTGCACTGTTTTTCAAATGGAAATGAAATAGATTGTGCAGCCTCCTGGGTCTGCCTCGCCAAGACTCTTTTAAACAGAGAAGGCGCTGGAAAAAACTGTATTTGCTAATAATAAAACAGCCGTGTCAACATGGCGCTGCAGCAGTCACACAGTGCAAAGTCTTTTGGCTCCAGTAAACAATAATATAATCTTGAGGGCTATGAGGTGCTACGCGCTCACCATTCTCACACAGCTCTTGCTTAATTAGAGCTGTGATTGGATAGGCACAGTCCACAAACCAGCCATAACACTGGTTCAATCCAGCTATGGATCTGCACTGCTTTTTTAACACTGGTTTATAGCCTGCAGGAACCATGACATCCCCAGATGTCTGTCTGTGTATACGCACACACATACAGCAAGCACATACACATCTTAGTGAAACACCTAGTGAATTTATGTTCACCCTGTTCTCACTTCCTCTTCTTCGTCTCTTCCAACAGTTCAGGGCTTATTTCTTTCACCTCCTGGGAGTGTGGTGATGGAGTAAAAAGTGAGAGGAAGAAACAGGGAGTTAAAGGGAAAGTGAGAAAGACTTGAAGGAGTCCTGAGAGCGTCGTTGCGTTATGGAAAATGCTGCTGCTAATCCTCTGAGTGTCACTGCACTCGTATCCTAAATAAGAACCTTATTTGTACGGTAAGTACAGACACTTCCCAAGATGTGACTATCTCTGTCCCTCCCTCCCTCCCTCCGCTCATGCAGCGTTGGAAGAGCAAAAAAAACAAAAAAAAAAAACAATCAACTGCATGAGCCTTGCTTCATCATGACCATCATTAGCTTTCACCAACACAATTAGACTTTTCTATTACAAGAAAAACAGAAGCACAAAGTCACTGTTTTCATCATTAGGGCTCACTAAATTTCATTGAAATGGTCTGATTGGAAAACAGCAGACTCTGATGAGCCATAAATGAGTTATGGTCATTTATGCTAATGAAAGCAACACACTACACACACCTCGTTCTATGTTAAACAAACACTTTATTTTCCCAATGAGAAGGGCTGGCATTTGTTCCCGGGGGTTGTATTACTACAGCTGGCCTACAGCTATGATCATAACTTAACGTCTCCATAATGGGCTTGGCCCTCTGAGCAAGCTGACCTGTTAGGCCTGGGACTGCTTGACAGCGGTAATTACACATTTGAGCCATTTAAATAGGCATGATTAGCCAGTAACAAGCTGAAAGAGTGAAAGGAGGTGATTAGACAACTGCGTGCTGATTCATCCGCTAGTGGGAAAAACCAAACCGCCACAGGTGAATATTTGTGTTGCTTTATGCAGTAATAGTTGCTCTAACGATGTTTATACTCGCCTAACCATAATGAGAATCTTAAAATGTAATAAAATGTGGTTTTACTACTATAATTCAGACAGAAGGCACACCAAGGCACAGTGAAATGGAAATGCTTTCATGTTGCTGTGTCTATTCAGGCGGACCAGAAAGTCGAAATCTATTTAATATCAGTGGTTCAGTTTGGGTCTGTCACCTTGGGTTTATTTCAGTCTCTTGTTTAATTTAACCACATGCTTGTGTTGTCAGCGTAGCCCCTGAGCTACGCTCAAAGTCCTAGCATTGCCCTCTGGCATTTTTTTCCTTTGCAGATAAAGAAACACATGGCTTCGCATATCAAAATATTGTACTTTAATGTGGCAGGTTTATTTATAGAACGAAGGATTTATAATTATTTTAGCATCAAAAGACGCAGTGGATTGTGTCATTCTAAAGCTCGTATGTACTGCTTGCCATCATCTGACAAGCAGCTCCAGGCACTTCACTGTGTAATGTGAGCAAGCGTCCAATTCTGACTGTGTTTCCTGAGATTTCAATGGTGCTCTGTGTCCAAAGTTTTTTCATTTAGTTATTCATGAGCGTAAACAAACAAACACATACATTTTGCAACCACTTTTACAGCCATCGCAGTTGCTCCTGCGGGTGCACAAATCTTTAATTACTCATGAAACATACATTAAAACTTTTATGGATTAACTTTTAACAAGTATTTCTCTAATCATTTTAAAGGGAATTGAATGCTTTACACTAGCAGTACCCAAGAAAAAAAGAGGTGCAGAAAAACAGCCACGTGACATTTTGAATGCTTTGGGTGACTGCTCTGTTCTCTTGCAGGCTGAATATGATCAAATGTTACATTAAGTAGAACATGACATCAAATTAGACTCAGTGATTAGTGGCCTTAGTGTAGGTCAGTAATAAAGCAGGACACATCTTCAGTAAATGCCCACAAATGCACATACCCATGCCCAAACACACGTTCGATAATGATCCTTCACTCAACTTGAAAAACTTGTACAGCAGCAGGCCATTTCCAGCAGCCATTGCCATTAATAACATATTAACGATGTATGTCTGCTTTGAAATTATAATATTTTTGCAGGGGCTCAATTTGAAATCCATCACGGGTGTGGGGGGCTCATTACTAGTAGCCTATGTAGCCGAGGAATTATCGGAACAAGGCCCTTCGCTCCCTGTCTGCCATTACAACACTGTCAGATGTGCTTTGGCTAGGGGGGCTGTTAAAGGGAGCACGGGGACTTATCTGCTCAGCTGTAAAATGATTTTCTGTCTCTTCAAGAGATACCGGGAATGTGTGTGGGGGGGTATCAGTGATCTGAGAGTAATTAAGATATGGGCTCACATCACACAAGGGCTTTGCACGTGAGAGACGAGCAGATAAAATTGAACGTGAAATAGTTGAGTTTAAAGGGGGACTTTGATTAATTACAAAACTCTCAAAGGACGGTCCACCCCCTCTTAAATTGAACTGCCATCCAAGAGCAGCTGCTCTGGAGCTGATGACCTCAACACCTCCCCTTTATCTTTAATAGGCAGGTTATCTCGTTATTTATTGCAGCTCACCCGTTCATTTGCTATATTGCTCTTTCTGCAAGACTGAAATACATCATTATCTTTGTATCAAGCTGTTCCATGTAAAGATTTTCTTAAAAGGGTAAGACAATTGGATGCTCAGTGGAATTTCAATTGAGTTTATGACACATAGCCTATCTATACCTGTCTTCACTTTCAGTGTGTACACTTCCACAGCTAAAGGTGCTGATTACAAAGTTTTCTTGTTAATATATCACTCTGAAAATAGCTGCTGATGTCATTCTAATACCTCAATATAGTAGTTTGGAAAATATGCTGGAGGGTAGATAGATGAGAAAATCAATACCACTTTCATATTTGTCTGTTAAAGATCAATTTACAGCCAGCAGACGGTTAGCTTAGCTTAGCACAAACACTGGAAACGGGGTAACAGCTAGCCTTACTGTGTCCAACAGTAAACAAAATCAATCTATCTAAAGCTCACTAAACATATCTTGTTTGTTTAATCCATATAAAAGCTCAATTGTAAAAATGAAAATTCATTGTTTGAGAGGGTTATGTGTTGGACTATTCCTTTGCTCTCAACAGTTGCCATGCAACCAGTGGAGACTCCAGGAAGTTACTGCTCCCAGCCAAGATATAGTCCCTGATGCAAAACGTTGTTTTTACACTTTGATTTTTGTACAGATTAAACAAATGAGATATCATGAGTTCATTAGTGAGCTTTAGAGGTGCAGCAGATTTTCTTACCTTGGGACAGAGGCAGGCTAGCTGTTTCCCCGTTTCCAGTCTTTATGCTAGGTTAAGCTAACCAGCTGAGCTAACGGACAAATGTGACAGTGGTGTCAATCTACTCATCTAACTCTCTGCCAGAAACACTGCCAACTATTCCTTTAACTGTTGCACACATGTCCCATAAGTGATGCAATGTGCATTCATTTGGTCAAGTTTAGTATTGCTTGTGTTCAATTTCGTGTAGAAAATAATTGTTCATTTAGTATGTGGTGACACATGTGGTTACACAACAAAAGCAGTGGGAAGTAAATGTGGAAATAATGAAATATTCTAAGAAAAGCAGCTCGCACTGAGCTTTTTTTTACGGATTGAGCACCATGTCCATTCCCTGTCATCGCCTCTCTGTCCATATAATTTCCTGTGACTGTGTTGTGCGGTTTCTAGTAAAGCAGAAATGATCTTACAAAAGCAGCTCAAAGGAGCTTTAGATTAAAGTGCTGATGCTTATCGCAGTTTACTGATATGATGTATTTAGAGAAAGCCCTCCTTCATTTAGACTTCCTCCAAGCTGTGATGCTTATGATTGATAAAACTTTCAAAGGGAGAAAATTGAATTGCCTCCCCCTAGCAGGGTTAAGAGGCCACACTTATATACACCCCACAAAGTGTTCAGTTTGCTTTTCAACCCCTGTCTCCCTGGGCCTCTGGACTACATCACAAGATATGTGGTTCGATGATAAATCTCAACTCACTGGTTTTTCCACTGAATACTATTCACAGATGACTGACGATTCCTTCAAATGGGACGAAAGCATGCATACAAGAAAAAAAGGAGGGGAAACGAGACAGAGAGTAGAAGAGAAACAAATTTTGCAGCCCAGATAAAGAGGAGGTGGAAGAGCTGTGTGCTGTGCCTTCTTGATGATATTTCACCCTGAACAAACAAGCTGAGGCTCACAGAGAGAGGAAAGCATCGATTTACCTGGCTCCAATCATAATACATCCACTTTTCCCCAAGTTTACTTTCTGGCATTCTATCAGGACTTTATAAATTATTTTGGGTGACAAATCGATCTGTTTCTTTGCCCCTCTCTCTCTGCTGAGTGAAGGGAAAGTTGATTGCGAGCAGTGTGTGTGTATGTGCATGCTTATGTAAATGTGTGCTTATCTGTGTACGCGTCTGTGTCTGGATACACCCTTATGAGTGTTTGTGTGTTGTCTGCATCATCTGCCATCTGGCCTCAAAGTACAGGGGCCACATGGTGGGAAAGCAAATGTCACTGGTCAGGCCAGCCAATGCCAAGTCCTGACAAATGACGTCAGGAGAAGCCCACACTGTCACTGCCCAAACAAACAACCCTGCCACCGAGTCCGATTCCCTCCTGACCCTTGCCTCACTGTCAATTGCTTATAATGATGGCGATGGCGATCTAGGAATTAAAGCTTATCCTAGCATAACACTCAGAGACAGTCCCTCTGGAGACGAGCTGGATGACTAAAAAAACAGAATAATATATCTTTAGGGATTAGAGAGAAGTTTAGGGAGTGTGGAGAAACCAGTGATGACCTAAACTTGAGAGTATATTTGAACGGTCACCCTAGCAGGGTTCATCTGAAAAGAAACAACAGAAAGCAGAAAGCAGATCCAAAAAAATAGATTAAACATCGACATCTGAGCCAACTGAGAGATTTAAGTATCAATCAGCTGAAGTGCCAATGAAATTCTGAACACAATCCAGTGAAACAGTACCTCACATCTGCCAAACAAATATGATTTCAATGTTGAGGCAGATTAGATCATATTTTTTCTATCTTGGATGCAATTCCATGTGCCCCTACATAACCATCACACAAATTTATGTGCATCAGTGATGGGCAATGAACTCTGAATACGCTGGTGAATGTCAGATCTAATCTTGAGCTGAACACTACTGCTAATTTCTGTCTTTTCTTAGCCATCACTTCAGTGCACAGAAGCAGCTGGCACATAAAGGTTTCAACACTTGCCACAGCTGAAAAAAAAGCTTAATTTCAATTTTGGGCTGTGTCTGCACACAAAGTGTGAACCTGTTATAAGCCATGTGTTCAAATGTTCACATAGCGTGTGCTCAGCACCTCTGCAATGGGGATTGTGTTCAACAGATGAGGCGGGTAAACAATGCGATGTCCTTGGAAAAGAATTACTATTTCAATGAGGGTTTGCTAGTCAGGCGCCATGCTGTCTTTGGTTTTTAATTACACACTGTGAGACAAACCCACATCTGTATTTTCTTGCACGGCTTCAAGGCCAAAGGAAATACTACAACTTTGAACTGACAGGGCAAGGTGAAGGAAAGGGTAGTTCAGTTTTACTTTCATGGCCGCGCTTTACATTTTCCAGCTGATGTGCCCTAGAGCAGCGGTAGTTAAGGGACTCATGACTGATTGTGCAGTGATACTGTACTCGAGGTGTTCTCAAAACCCGAGACACATGCTGCAGTGTATGTGCTTTAGCTATAGGCACAAGCACTCACAGTGACAGACACCTCCCTTTCTTTTCTAATCCCTTCTACACCTCTTCACCAGATGACGAGAGCTACTTTCCCTATAGAGACGGTGAGAAGGAGCTAGGTGAAAAAAAAAATTTAAAATGTGCTAGTGGGTGGAACACTTATCTCCCTATCTCATTGTTTCGCTGTATAGAAATGATAGAATAATTTAATGAGTAAAGCCATATTTAAAGAGCAGTTTTGTGTTTTTGCCAGCCTGTAATGGCAGTAGTTACATAGGCTTTGTCTTTAGTGCCAGCAGAAAGTGAAGTCACAAAAATTAATATGCTTTTAAAGCTAAAATATACAGGTAGCATTACGAGTGCTGTGAACCAAACATACCCATATGGCCTATTTGTAGCTTTCTGACAACCAGCAGTTGTTAAATTACAGATTATCCCAGCAATCCTGACAGGGAAAAAAACTAGTCATACTGTCCTAAAGCACAAATATCAGCCTCCCACTCCCGGCAACTCCCTTCCCTGCAGTACATAGCACGAAAACATGTACACACATATAAATAGCTTCACACATGAGCACATGCTTGTGTACACATACACACACGGACACAGAGACACAGACACAAGCACACCAGCTGCCATATGCAATAAAGAACCAAGAAGACCTACTCTATTTTACACATCCGCAGGGGGTCAATAACTCATTAGAGCTGAGGAAAGGCAGAGGCAGCTGAGGGAGGTGACGTGGTGGGAGATGGGCTGTGTGGCTGTGGGCTGTTCACCTGAGGATATCAGCATGTCATTGTGTCCAGAGGTCATGAGGACGATTCATGACTTCATTAGCAGCATGTCATAAAACATGCCAGGGTGTTTCCAGGCCTGAAATAGGGTACTATGTGTAATTTGCCTGTTTTATTCATTCTCTAACCTTTTTCTCCCTTTCTGGGATTTTTACTGCTCATCCTATTGGCTTTTTATTTATTATCCTTTTATCGTTTGTCATGAACTTTGCATCTCGTTGAAATGCTCCATAAAAATAAAGTTTATTATGAGGTTAAAATAGACCACTGTCCCTCTACTAACCCAGCGGCATTGTAGGCATCGAAGCAAATATTTGTACTGTAGATGATTCACTCTGTTCTCTTGTTATTTCTGGCTTAAACTTACAAAATCGCTTCAATAGTTTCAAATATTATAAGTTTCTCTATTGATGACCCGAATGAAATGGCGTCTGCCCCTTCACTTCTTCTTTAACAAGCCCTGGCATGTCTCCAGTGAAGGGGACTCATCTGTTTAATCATCTCAATCACTGAGCTGGACCTGACTAAATATAGAATACAGAAAGCAGTGAGGGCTGTGCCAATGAAATACACTGGACAGACATACTGTCAATGTATCAAATGCAAAAAACAGATGTTTATGTGTGTGCGTGCGCCTTGATGAATGCCTAAAGTTTTATCAGTCAGTCAGTGAGTGTGTTTGTTTTGGATGGCTGCTTTTGCGTTACGACACTGAGCACACTTAAGTACCTGTTTACAAAATTTATCCTGTTACACAACCTAATCCCAAAGGCTTCAGTATCACTCCAGTGGTACAAGTTCAAAATGTCTGCAAGCACTATCTGGCGGGGCAGGACGAGAGCCTGATTATGTATTATCATTACCGTGAACCACTGAAAACCATAATAAACATTTTAGATTCATGCATTTACTGTAGAACAAAATCAGTGGTTTCCATATTTGAACCTATGTCCACGCAAAATACCACAAAAATGACAAGATGAGTTGTTCAACCTTGTTAAGGACACATGCTAATTACTTGATCCAAAGAGTAAATCCATAAACACACAGACAATGTAATTAAATCATCTGCATAGCTCTATGTCAACACCAATCATCTGAAATGACCTTGGCGCTTCTTGGAATAGAGCGTGTTCATAGAAGTATGTCAGCACCTGGGATGATGTCATTCTGACCATCCCACCACACCACAGAGCAACACTACAGACCAAAACCATGCAAAATGGAGTTCCCCTGTAGCTGAATGATTACACATAACCGCAATATCCCTGGTTTGAATCCAGCCAGGGACCTTTATTGCATGTCATACCCATCTCTCTCTCCCTCCCCTTGTTTCCTGTCTGCCTCTTCACTGCCCACTGTCCAATAAAGGCAAAAATGCAATTAAAAGTAATCTAAAAAAAAAAAAAAACCTGTACAAATTGCCCATTTGTCTATAGTCTGTCAGTATAATCGAGAGAAAAACATTGGAGAGAGCTCTGGTTTCACTTGCTGATAGATTGTACAATGATTTAGAAGATTAACCAACCAAAGGTCAATGGATATATGAGGAATGGAAGTCTAAAAACTGCCAAATATTTTCATTCCCTCACACACCCATACTCATTTTATAAAGTGTTTTGTTAGAACTATCAGAAGTGCGGAACACTTTGGACAAATTGCTTAACCTTGCTTAAAGTAGCGGATATGTAAATGCTAAAGAACCACTTTGACTCTTTTAAATTAAAACACTGTGGCTATCTGTGCTCTGACAAGCTTGCAGCTAGTCTGGCTTCCAGCTCCACTGGGATGCCTGTGTTTGGTGCCATTTGGCAACCACTGGAATATGTAAATGCCCTGATGAATACATAGCCCCTGGGCCTGACTGCTCAAACTGAGCACTGAGTGTGCTCTGACATGTTCAGCATACACTAATAGGACTTCTGACAGTCCTGTGCATTCATCCCACAAAAACTCGGCATTGTGCCAGAGGGGGCCAGAGTCTGAGTGTGAATGTAATGCACTGGCTGAAGATCTGGAAAGCAAAAGGCCACAGGTCTGACTGGTGCAACATCTAATGTGTCCATCAGCACCCACTTATCCTGTCAAACTGTCCTTGAGCAAGACACTGAGCCCCTTCCTACTCACTTGTTGCAAATTACAGTACTTTGAATAAGAGCAACAGCTGCAATGCATTTTCTAAGGGAGACCGGGTTGGGACCGGGAGTCTGAGTTAGTGGTCAGAGAGACCATCCATTTTCTAGAAACTCAGCAGCTGTGTGTACTTAAGCATGACTCTGAACCCCTGTGTGCTCAGCCGAAGCTGGACGAGATCTACAGCTAAGTGACTACAGTATAAAAGATGCCAGGAAGCTGTAACCTGCAGGCACCCAAAGGCACGAGAAGCTGACGTCTGCAAAGACGTTGAAAGCTCGGGTGCTGTCCATGGTGCTGAAAAACAAAAATGGTCAAAATGCGGATTGAATCATGTAAAGCGCGCAATGGGAACGCTCTCTTTTGCGTTCCTCCATGTCCTGATGCGTGGATCTGAAGCCAAATATGGTCCACGCCGCAACACATGCTTCATAGTGGACGCAGCTGCCTCGAATCCCTTCGGATACGCCAGTGTTGTGTTATGGAACACAAGAGACATTTCATTGATTATGGTTATTTTGGAAAATGTCAGTAGCGCAGTGTAGCCCAATGATGTTGACCTTTTAAGCAGTGTAACTCTGTTCAACAGCATCACAGAACGATGCAATTCAAAAAACAATAGCCCATTGATCACGATTTGCTGCAGATTAGAAATCCGTATCATTTCAGACAAAAACTAATAAGCCTGAACATATCAAAACATATCGACATGAAAGTATACACATGGTACCCTGTAATAAAGGTTTTTAAACATAACACAAACAACGATTTCTCTCCAAACTCCATCAAAATGAATGGTATCAGATTATATACTCTATATTAGGAATACTATAGTGGGGGGTTGACAGAAAAAAACAAAGACTTCAAAGGACTTCGTGCGTTAATGTAGTTAAAAGCCCAAATTCATTACAACCTCCACTGAAAACAAGACACCGTATTTAAGATATTTCATGATATGAATTGTGTTATATTTTAGGTAATATTATAGTTGAGGTTTCGTGGTGTACAACGGGAGGAAACACATAAACATAACCGTTAACTTGCGGTTTTGGAGATGCCGCCTACTTGGACTACCATTACGCATTGATTAGTTCCCCCCACAGTGAAGCAGCAGAGGAATTTCTGGGTGCAGATAGAACCACTCCTCTCTCTCTGCATATGATTTTCTCTCCTCTCTCCACAGTCGGGGCTTGGTGGTGAGGAGGGGGGAGGGTGGTCTTGCAGTCGACGGGAGGAACAGGAGTTTATTGAGGAGTAGCTGCAACGGGAGGAAAAACGCACGCTACTAAGCACCGTTACCTTGCGGATGGTAGGAAGAGAGAGGAAAAGAAAACATCGCGCTTGGACGAATTATCACTTTCTGCTGAGAAACTGCCGCTTGAATTGTTTAACTTGTTGATGCGACGTTACTGTTTTTCCTGTATCGTCTGGCTGCAGTAACAGATAGATGGGTGGCGAAATCGCAAGTATTCTCTTCCGAGGATAGGTATTTTTTTTTATTAAACTCTCCGTGGATGCAGTTTTTAAGAGCAGCCTTCCCTAAGGTGGGTGGTTTTCTTTTACTAAGATTTTCATTGAAAACAAAAACCCATTCTTGCTGATTGGTGACGTTTTCGAAATCCAATTCATATTCTGCCGCAAAGTAGGCTTCCATAACTGAACAGTTACAATGTGGATAAGGCTTGAGAGTGATACTCAACAGTGCTATGCGCAGTATCAGTATAAGTAAATGGGGTTGTGTGTTTTCTTATCACATTCTCTTAAGCCTGGGTGCTTCAGGAGCCTAACCATCAGTGTCTCTATCTGCTGTTCTTCCTGCAGATGCAATTCATCTCTGAGCCGTAGCACTGTGATAACCGGAGCAGGGTCGTATTAAACATTATAGGTCAGCATGGCAGCAGGTGTAGCGGCATGGCTCCCATTCGCCCGAGCAGCGGCCATAGGATGGATGCCCGTGGCGAGCACCCCGATGCCCATCCCTCCCCAAGACAAGAGGAAAGCCCAGGACGGTCTCATCATCCTCAACGTGAGTGGGACCAAGTTTCAGACGTGGCGAACCACTTTGGAAAGGTACCCGGACACTTTGCTGGGGAGCACGGAGAGAGACTTCTTTTTCCACGAGGAGACAAATGAGTACTTTTTCGACCGTGACCCTGACATCTTTAGACATATCCTCAATTTTTACCGCACGGGGAAGCTACACTATCCGCGCCAAGAATGCATATCGGCGTACGACGAGGAGCTCGCTTTTTTTGGTATAATCCCCGAGATCATTGGGGACTGCTGTTATGAGGAGTACAAGGACCGGAGGCGCGAAAATGCAGAGAGGCTTCAAGACGACGAGGAGATGGACATGAACAATGACGTCACACCGGTGAACCTGACACCCCGGGAGTACCTGTGGCGGGCCTTTGAAAACCCTCACACCAGCACCTTAGCGCTGGTCTTCTACTATGTCACAGGCTTCTTCATCGCCATATCAGTGATGGCCAATGTGGTGGAGACGGTTCCGTGTGGGACTTTGCCCAACAGGTCAAAGGAGATTTCCTGTGGAGACCGTTACGCTCTGGCCTTCTTTTGTTTAGACACTGCGTGCGTCATGATATTCACTGTTGAGTATCTCCTCCGTTTAATCGCAGCTCCCAGCCGGTACAAGTTCATGAAAAGTGTGATGAGCGTCATTGACGTGGTCGCCATCATGCCTTACTACATCGGTCTGGTCATGACCGACAATGACCAGGTGAGCGGCGCTTTCGTCACGCTGAGAGTCTTCCGGGTCTTTCGGATTTTCAAGTTCTCCCGGCACTCCGCGGGGCTACGCATCCTGGGCTACACCTTGAAGAGCTGCGCCTCCGAGCTGGGCTTCCTACTATTCTCCCTCACCATGGCCATCATTATCTTTGCAACGGTCATGTTTTATGCAGAGAAAGGCTCCACAGCCAGCAAGTTCACCAGTATCCCCGCAGCGTTTTGGTACACCATTGTCACCATGACAACACTGGGGTAGGTGGCTGCATATAAGTCCATAAAGCCTTAAAGCCTTGGTACCACACCATTAATCACCGTCTTAACTGATTTGCATAATATGTGAAACGTGTATTGATGACACGCAGTAAAAACTCCTCAATTTCTTAATCTCAGTTATTCCGTCTGCTGATCAACTCTTCTATTTTCTCAAGGAATGGTAAAATTACTTAGTTGTCGAGCGACACGGGGCCTAATCAGCGCATATTTTCTGCCAGTATTTGAACTTATTGTCGTGCGGCCACAGGTGTGCATTTATTTGGCTTATTAAAGGCCCCCCAACGCTGCTCAGCCAATCAGAGGGCTGCGGCGAGGTGTTTTTTTTATGGAGGCTTCAGTGCGCCGTTCACTGCCTCTCAATGAGCCTTGCACTTCACAAACAACCCTTATCCGAAGGTTAGGCCTCGCTTTTTGCGCTGTTTTGGAAAGGTGAACACAAACAATCTGCTCAATTAACAGGCGTTCATTTTATATTCTACATGACAGGAGAGCTCTTAGGATAAAACACAGAAAAAACAAAAAAATTCTAACTGATGGAGAACCTGCATGCCGCATAAACAGGCCAAACTGAAGCACTAGTGCAGCTATTAAGTTAAAGGCAAAGTAGTTAACAGGATGTATGGGCTACGCACACACAGACACACACACACACACACACACACACACACACACACACACACACACACACACACACACACACACACAGACACTAACACAGATACACACTACACACTACACACAGCCACCCCTCTGTCTCTCATTCATTCTCTCTCAGCTCCTCTCTCTTCCTTCAACGGGGTACAGTAAATATCTGAATGCTAATTTCATGCTCATGAGCAGCCTCAGCTGTACTATGTGCTGATGTAGCATAAAATAATTAAAGGCGGTTAAGACGATTACATCAAATTAATTTGTATTGATGAGCGCACTCAACCGCTCAGCTGCTAGACGTGGGTTATTATTATTATTGTTATTATTACCATTATTCACTCCAGCTCAGCATTCTGCGGCGGTGCTGCGCTTTCCAAGGTGCTGAAAAGTTGTCAGTGAGGCGACTGGTTGCCATTTGGGTTTTTTTTTTTTTTAACTGTTCAAAATGTATAAACCGAACGCAGTGTTTGGCTGCCTGAAGCGCGATAGCAAGTTGAACAGTGGTAAAATGATAATCAGACCGTTCTTAATGTGTGTGTAAAAATATCCTGATTGCTTCTTCACTCACAGCTGCACGTATGAGGTTGAACAAGCCACTCAGTCAACCCATGTTAGTCCTCACACGCTCCTCTTCTCTGATGACATAGAAATTAGGTCCTGTTGAAATTATGTTGTCTTTTCATTTCAAAGTCACCAGATCAAACATTGCTAAATAAATTGCCACCGGCTCTGTGTGTGTGTGTGTGTGTGTGTGTGTATCTGTGTGTGTGTGTGTGTGTGTTTGTATGTGTATATGTAGTGTGTGTTTGAGAGAGGTGTCAGACATAATTCTGTACATATACAGTTTAAACTTGCACTTCTCTGTATTATTGTTGATACAGGGATGTTCATGCATCATAAAAACAAGATTAATTGTATGTTTGACTTTGCATGCGTTTGATATTAATGCCTTTCTGCCCTTATACCTGCATTGATGCAGCCACTCAGCACATGGTTACCCTTTAGGTCTATGGTGAACATATTTATTATTATAATTATTATTATTATTATTATAAATATTGACAGTCACTATGCTAACCTTTCTCTATCTGCTGTCATGCTGTGGTGACACTGAGTTAGTGGATTTTCCTGCTTTCTTATTGGCATACAAAGCTTCCCCTGCACTCACTCAATACCAGTCGAACTACCACTCACCCTCAAAATGACCAATGAGAGCATATGTAGTGATATGCACGATCCGGTGATTGAAGCGGCCACCTCAAACGTATTGCTGCATCGGCCATGCTTTCCATTCAGATTCAAAGCGCAGATGAAAGATGAGTTGTGTAAGAGGGTACATTATTTATCTTTGGGGAGCAACAAAGATATTTCTGCATTCATCTCGGAATCCCCTTTGTGTTGCTTGAGATGGATTTGAAAAAGATGTTCTGCCGTGCGAGAACAAAACTGAAATGTCCTCGGTAATGGGGACGTTTCTGTCACTCTATTGTGAACCATGACAGCCAGGCTGACAGATATGCAACCTGAATTGAAGCCTTGCAGTGGTGCAGAATGCTGCATAGTGGACCACCGGTGGAGAGGCTGAGTACACCTTACTGAAAGACAAAGTCGACTCCTTCTCATGATCCATCATTGTCTTGTGTTGCGCTTTTAAAAAACATATCTCATGCAGCCCTGTGGTGGAGTTGAATTGTGGTTGTCATTGTCTGCCGAATGCATTGAAGTGAGGAAAATATCTGTTGTTGTATTCTCCTCCAGTAACCTTCAAATGCTTATCTGATCAGGGGAAATGAGGTATTCTGATGGTTTGTTTCAGAGCTCAGCATGCAGAAAAATTGATCCACGTCTAACAAATAGTTATTTAAGTCAGATATGAATAGGTTACTGTAGTCTTTTTATTCGGTGGCAAATAAGCTCTTCAAAGATTAGCAGGGGCGCTACTGGCTGGAACCTCCATTTGGAGCTTTTGAAAGCATTTGATTTTATTCTGATAGTCAATGATGCTTTATGCCTGCATGGTATCATGATGCCTTTCCACTACATATATTTTCAATTTCCCTGACTCACACACTCTGGAAGTAAAGACAGTGGCGTGCGTTCTCTCCCCTGCTGATGGCCCATTGATTGTGCTTAAGCAGACGTGCAGACATTGGGAGAGCAGGGGCTCCTGTTCAGAGCCACTTGGCAGGCAGCCTGAATGAAAGGGAAGGGTGCCTGGAGACCAGCGGAGAATCAATAGCACTGTGCAGCTGTGTGTCACGCCTCTGTGTGTCTACTGCTCTGTGCCACCAAACACAGGACAAGACCCACTTATCCCTCCTTATTTATTGAGCATAATCTCTGTGGCTGCTCTCGGATACCCAACAAAGGGGAATCTGCCTCTGTTAGAATGCTCTTGTCAAGATCTTCAAGAATTGGGTGACTGAGTGTAAAATATGAGATTTTTATCTGTGGTATTGTGTTTTGCAATATCTTGGAAAACTGCACCAAGGTCTGAGAGTATAATTTTGAGACTTGATTAAATATAGTCCATTTAAACCAGCAACAGATACTGATATAAAGATAGCATTGCGCTTTATTAGACTGGAATCAGATGTTTCAGTGTTTGCTTGCTCTTGTTTTCTCAAGATGACCCACACAGTCAGGGTGAATTAGCTGCAGAGGGAGTTTTTGGTGCTTCAGATCTTTTAAGTGATTTAAGGTGTAATGGAGTGCACTACTGAGAGCAGCTGTGAAAACGGTGGAAGTCAAGCGCAACCCACAAGGGAAGAAGAGTGGGGAGGACAGGGTTTAGTCTGGCATAGAGGTACACACGTTCCTTTGGACACAAACAGACATCACCTTTGATAGACATAAGAGGCCCTCGTTTCCGACACAAACACAGTGCTTTTAAACACACACACACTTTTCTCCCAATCCTTATATCAGTATCCTTCTTTCAGCTACTGCCTCCTGACAATGCCAAGAGGAATGATCATTCTAATTACTGATTTGTTGTGACATTTACTATACGCTTTGTCCTACGGTGCAACAAATGCAGCTGTACATTGTAGTCACTCAACAGATGCAGAATTTATCACCATGTCGTTTGTCTGTGCTACAGCTCCACCCACCACATACGATTGGAAAGGCTTGACAAGTGAGCCCTATAAACCTTTCAGGATAGGATTTATAAGACAGAGGAGGCAAGGTTAACAGACACGAGGGTCACTGTGGGGCCCATAAACCACTGGAAGTATAACCATTATCATGCTTGCCAGTTTGACACCTCAACCCCATGGCAATCAAAGCATACATGCAAAGCCTTAACTTCATGGTTCAATGTGGTGCAGAGCGAAGCTTTTTGAAGTCCAAACCCTTCACTGCATGTCAGACATAATTGAAATATACAGGAACAATCTGGAGGGCCTTTTACTGTATCTGCACCCAAGAGATAACAAATGCATTCATGATAATATAGTACTCATGTGGTGGGATAAGTTACCATGCCCCTGGCAGGCGATGCAGAGGATTTTCACTCTTTTTTTTTTTTTTTTTTTTTCTTTTTCAACTGAGCACAACAGTCAGCGAGAACATTTGGTGTATTTGATTATGTACTGCAATGGGTGTAATTTTTGTGTTCAGTAGAATACATTACACCACTGTATGTTATGCACATTATGAAAATCAGCAATCCATTATGTGCGATGTGATGTATTACTGTGTAAAGCAGAAGTGGCTGATATGAGATGTGTAGGCTGTCATTAGCCTGTAGGCTCACAGTGCCCCTCCAGGTGCTTTATTGGGGAGGAGAGGTGATGCTAATATGAGGCTGATATAATGGTCCTGAAGTGACAGGTGACTTAATGAGGGGAACCTGGCACTGAAATGTGTTCTGTGCGAGCTCCTCTCTGCCCATGCAAATGACTGCGAAATGGAGGAGTGAGAGCGAGGGGCGGGAACAGGCTGCCTTCTTCAGGGGAGATTAAGATCATTGTGAAAGACAGAATCTATGAAAAAAAAGAAAAAAGAGAACAAGATGCTCTTTTTTCTGCTGCTTTTTCTTTATTCTCTTTGTTTTCATCACTGAAACTGTTTTACTCTGGCAGTTTAAAAGGCGGTTGTGGAGGTGTGAGTTGAATGATTGATTAACATTTTATAGGCATTCATATATTCCAGATTTATTACATTGTATTTATGTACTTTTATGGGTGGAAACTTATTTCCATTTCCCTTTACATTACATTTTAATAGTATAGTATATGTATTCTTTTTTCTGAATAATACAATGTCAAAAAGGAAATGTATCTGTGGTCACTCAACCCTGAACTGAAAAACAGATTATGACCAGCTGGTTGGTTGATGTGAGGATATGGTGTGTGTGAACTGACTCTAAAAGCAGGCATGCGTCACTGCGGACGGTCAGATTGATAAATAATCTATATGGCAAGGACAAAATGGCTGTCCTTCCATTTGATTCGATTTCTTTGACAACCAGTCTTCGAGGGAGCACCAGAAACACTCATTCCACGCGGGGGGTTTTCATTAATTCACTTTGAATGTGCTGCATTAAACAAGGGAAATAGACTAGCATGTTCTGCACTTGGGTCCGGGTAACGAAGTGTGAGGACGTAAAATATGGCACCCGTGTTTTTTCCACTACTCAGCATTTTCATCTTCTTCTTTGTATTGCAAGCAACGTCAAAGATTAATGGAATTTTCCAGAACAAGATTAAAGTTACTCCGAATGAATGCAGCATCACTGCATTAGGAAATAAGGGGATATGTGAGAAAACACATCACCTCGATTTCATTGTTGTTAGAAAGCATTTTCTCTGCCTGGCTCCACTTCCATCCAATCTAACAGCCCAGAAACCCTGACCCAGCTTGCGTAAATGAATAAAATGAGGAGATATTGCCTATTACGTGACATTGTCCTATCTTGAAAGTTGATATGTTGTAAAATATACTGGATGTAAAGTGTATACCAAAAGATCAGTGGATCAAATAGGGTGCAAATGATAAACCCAAGCCCAACAGCTATCTCCTCCTGTGCTGCATGGCTTATTTACATACTCAGCATTTACATACAGATGAAAATGGCTTGTCTGGTCATGGAGATTGGTATGCAGACACACATAATGCCTCCTCATCACTTTCTTGAAATATACAACAGTATTCTAAGTGGATTCTGTTTAGTTTAGTCTTTTGGTTTACATTGTGCGTAGTATTAGATTCATTAGATCCAGTTACTATGCCAGGATCATGATAAATATGCTCTACAAAAAAATATGCAAGACTTTGGGATCGTCAGGCTATATGTAGAGCTCATTCTTCTAAACACTGAACCTTTAAGGCAATTGACAAAGGCAGCTGTTTCAGTCATTTACAGAAGCTATCCTACTGTGGCCAAGAGTGCTCAACTCATCAGGGATGGCCCACAAATTTTCATTTCGGTCTGATACCAAGTAATACCGGGGCCACAATCACTAATATCAATAACTCTTATCAAGTCATCTATGTAATGGCATGTAGGGGTGAAAAATGTGCCCTTTTGAAGAAAATTTCATTACTGCCAAATGATTTGCCAAACATCTCTTCTCTCTACTACTCGATAGTAAAGAAAAGAAATTAGTCAGTAACTTAATCACATGCATGCAGTTTTCATTCATATGTAATCTGTAATGTAAGAAGTGAATAGTGTGAATCCTAAGAACCAATAAAGTGATTGGTGTGTGAGTCCATGCACTAAGATTTGTGACAGACAGATTTGGGGTTTTTTTTGTATTGATCATATTGATACAAGTATTGATATCCAAAACAATACAGAAGTGTTGATACTAATGGTGTCCGCCAACCCCTACACACCCACCCAACATACTGCAACTTAAAGGGGACATATAATGGTTTTTGTGATCATGTGCCATTTTTATACTGTTATAATGCTGGATGTCTATGTTAACATGGTCAAAGTTTCGAAACATGAGTGCTCAAGTCAAAAACCAGGGCTTCAGCCTCCTCCGAATGCTCCATCTGCAAAGTTACCTCTACTTCCCTGTCAAATAGATGTCAGATTGTTCACACATTCCCACAAAGGGGTGTCTGTTGCTAAGGTTGTTGCTAAGGTTGTTCCATGGGCTGTTCGCGTTGTCCATTCACATATTTCAGATTGGATTTAAGCTCGAATGTGTACAGATGTATTTGAGAAATTTATATTTTGCATATAGAACAGGAAAAATAAGCGAAATCTGACTACTACTGTTTGTCTATGTAGCCTCCGGAGCCATTGGAAGTCTGTCGAGGGGCAGCTAATGGGAGCTAACCAATCAGAACGGAGTCTTAACCAGTAGGCTACTGGGGCGCGCCACCAGTATAAGTTAAATAAGGAGTTTTTTGAACTGTAAATTATGCAAAGATATTCCAGTAGAGCCCCAGAATATAAATACAGACCTGGAAATGTTCATCAGTGTCCTCTTTAAGAAAACACAAGCAAACAAAGAAAACATCACTTTGACAAACAAACGTCATGTGTCAAAAAAATGCTGCCAATAAATAAAACACAAGCAAATTTAGAAACACATTCACCTATTCATCAATGCATGCCCTGCACACATAAATACACAAAAACAAATAAAGAAACTCAAAACAACAGAAGTTTCCAGGGATGACTAAAAACTGCCAAACATGCAAGGATGTGCAATTTGCTTGAGTTGAGAGCTCTTTAAGGGTGTTGGTAAATTAACTAACAATGTTTATTTTAGTTTAAACACTTATGATTATGATATTATCTTACTGGCTACACAGGTAGCTTAAACTTTACTAATAATTATCATGTTCATGAATTTTTAGTCGGCTCTGTGAACTTGCAGTATTCTGTATTTGCTTCTGTTTTTCCATTTGCAGAGAGTTTCTTTAAGTGTAAATGGTGAATGAGTTTTTTAAATTTGATTGTGGTTTATTTTTTGATTTTTTTCCCCTTAAGTGTTATCAAAGTGGTGAAAGTCTTTTCTTCATTCGCTTGTGTTTTGCTTCCTGGAAAACAAAAAAAGAAACACGTTGTCACTGACTTTCACTCATATGTTCAGTATCAACATTGTAGCAACTTGCTAAATGTGTTAATTGACAACATTTTCTCATTTTGTTGAGACAAAACTAAATCAGCCAGCATTATGTTTTTAGCAAAACGTACTGTATGTGCTGTTGCAATTTCTGGTATATGAATGTAATTTCTAGAAGACAGGGGTGCCAGTCGTCATGACGTTAAGCCAAGAAGTAGTTGGTAGTAGTAGTAGGCACATAACCAAAACCATAATGTTACACTTTAGTTTTTGTATGGATTATACAGCTAGTTTAAGAACAGCCACTAAAAGTAGCCTTGGTGAGAAATTGTCCCTTGTTTAAATTTTCATGGTCAGGGTCTCACTGTAAGGTCAGCAAACTAATTATCAACTCAATGAGAGAGAATATATTGTTGAAATAACAGAGGAATGAATGTATGAAGTATTCCCACATGGACACATTAGCATTACGAAAAAAGTCATTGTAATAAATTGTAGCGTTAAACATACAGTATGCAAATCACTGGCCTTGCACTTGTTACTTTTGTGTAATTCTTGAGCTAATCAGCATACAAAGCACAAGCTGCGGTTTGTTTTCATGCAGAGTTGTAACATTTTCTAATGTCTGCTATGCCTGTCTGAACATTACACTACACCCCGCATTGGCATGTAATGAGTACTGCTTGTTGGAGAAACAGTTGTTCTTTTATTTTTAGATGCCACTGTCACTATGGTAAACCTTGAACTAGAATTCGTTATACTGCATTCCCCACACCCAAACCAGCATTTTTGCCCCTTCCTGACCTCGAAATCCAGCTTTGCAGCACAGATGTAGGAGCAAAAAGTTGTGAGTGAGGTGATGATGGTTCCACATGTCACTGAGAAGGCTTTGGGAGGGGTGGATCGCTCTTTGCGCCGATTATTTCTCTCAGGCACATGGGACGGCATAGCAAACACAATATCTTGAAATGGTGCCAGCTTTCATAATGCCAGAGTGTGAGTATCCCTCCCTCTGACATTTGTCTCTTTATCAAAAACGCCCCTCAGCCAGCAAGCCAACATCTGTGATCAGCAGAGATTCAGAGATTATAGCTAACAGCAATCATCAGACTGCTGTGTGAACGAAACAGAAAAGAATTCAAAGAGTGATGTAACTTCTGCCTGTCTGACACCTCATTTCAGAAGTGAGTGGATATCACTGTAGATAAGGTTTTGTGCTGTTTTTAAAGTCTCTCAGCAAAACATTAACTGCAGCGGAATGAGAGAAATCCATTACCTTGACAGTTACCCTCGTTTTTTTAAAGTATGTACACTTAAATGCTGTGTAGCATACATTTATTTCATGGTGACACACTTACGGTGTATTACAGCGGGTAATGTTAACACCAGTTACCACCTTGTATCCTGTGAGCGCATTGAAATCAATATAGACTTTCATTTAACACACTAACAGAAGGCGTAGTTTCTCATCAGTCTCAGAGAGAGCGGTAAAACTTTGATGCTAACACTTTAATTGAAACTTGGTTTACAGCCCATTCATAACACCTAAACGTGAGCGGCTTCATGGCAAAGACATGAATATTGATTCAGCCCTTTTGTCAGCTTAAAGCTCTGTTTCACTGTTCATGAACCGTCTCATTTCTGTCAGAGCTGAGGCATCTCGTGCCAGTTTATGGCGCCAGGATACCACAGTAAAAGCTCCTCATGATCAATACTGATCCTACTTGAATGAAATCCGCAGCGTTCACTATAAAAGCAGAATACAGATCTCTTTAAAGTGCGCAAGTGTGGCTTTGAATCAGGCTGCCCATACTAGCCACCGTTAACCCAGTTTCATTGTTGAGTCTTTGCCACGGGCTCCATAGATTATTAGTTTCTGTATGCAGTATGAATGATAAGAAGCTCTGTCCCATTTCAGTTAAGGTATAAAGAGCTTCCTCCTGTCTGCCTGGCAGGGAGGTCCTGCTGAGATGAGGGATGTCAGCCTGTCACCCTGACGCATGGCAGCTGTTTCCTGCCTGCCCCAGCTTCTATAAATAGCTAAATATATCACCTAATGTAGGCCATTTGGTCAAACAGAAACTAAACAGGGCATATGCACTGGGGCTATGTTTTTCTCCCCCACCTCAAACTAATTTCTCATGTACAGGTGTATCAGTGTCACCACCACAGTCTTAATATTTTCCTCTTCTCTAACTGTCTCCAATGGATTGATGATATAGTAAGTGGCGATCATGTAGCGCTATTATTTCATGTCACCTTCAGACACCTTCAACTGATCATTTCAGCTGCTCTAACGCATGTGCAATTGATTTTATAAATGAATATGATAAATATTCTGTTAATATTCTGCTATCTGTCATGTAAATGTAAAGATAACCGCCAGTTACTATTATAGGTTACTCTATAAGTGGTGGACACGATAATACAACCATTGCATTACAGTAACCTTGTAATAACTAGCTTGCATTGTTTTTTTAGTTTTTGTGTCAGAAAGGTGTTGCTTCCTGTTATCTCATGTGGTCAAAATATCAATCACACACAAACGAGATGATGTAATTGAATCGCCACAAACTATGGTCTTAAAAAATGACCACCGTTTTAAATCAGCACGTCACTGCCACAATCTCAACAAGGTCTGAGCATTAAATCTTCACGAGGGGAAATGGTGACGATGCTTTTGTTGTGCCCAAACCCCTGTAAATTCAGAGCGGTCACATAACAGGTGGAAGACAGCACATATCAGAGTCTGTCTTTTGTCTGTATTTCACGATAATTTACAGTCCACTGCGATAAATCTGTAGTAGTATTTCTTCACAGGTCTCTGCATAAACACCAAATACAGGTGAATGGGAATGGTTGTTTTTTTTTTTGTTTGTGCAATGAAATTACATTACATTGTGTGGGGCTAGCAAATTCTTGACTTTTGTATTTAATTATCACAGATCAGTTTCACATTACTGCTTAAATTTCCTCTGTATTTTTACTGGTTATCGGGTTAATAATTTACATTCTGCTGTTAATCTGCTAAGCTTTATCTTGCATACCCATGGCTAATGTGTTACCTGTGACAAGATGCTGCAGGGGGAACAGCGTGGTCAGGACAGTTTGCTGTAACTCTGCTGTAGCCTCAAATGATCTCATTTACTCATCTGACATGTAGCCAGATCCCATGGTGGAAGGTGACTTTGTATATTTACTTAAGAATTGTACTGTAGTAAAATTTGAACCTTTATACTTCAATTCCACTACATTTCAGAGGGAAATTTGAATTTCTTCCTTTACCACAATTATTTGACAGCTATGGTGACCTGTTACTTTGGAGACTCAGATTTTTTTATACAGAACATAATCAATAAATAAAATATAACATATTATTCTAGATGTAACTACCCAGCAGTATATGATGTAGTTAAAATTAGCCTCACCACCACTAGAAAAGTTAAATGTATGCATATATTATTGGATCTTAATTATTGATGCATTCACATGAATGCATTATGCATGGATTATAAGTACTTTTACTTTTGATATTTTAAGTACACTTTGTGGATAATACCTCTGTACATTTACTTAGGTAAAATCTTGAATGCAGGACTTTTACTTTCATTTAAGTATTGCTGCTTTTACTCAAGTAAAGCATCCAAGTGCTTCTTCCACCACTGGCCAGATTATAAAATACAAAGTCAGTATAATAAAACTTTATTTGTGATGTGCTCAGTTTTTTAAGCCTACATGCAGGTAGTGAATACACATTCCAGGGGAGTAAATTAGGAGTACGAATAACAAGGTCACAGCAGGTAAGCATATTAAAGTTGAAAGTGAAAAAAAAAAACTAAATAACAAATCCTAATCCTATCCTGTGAATTCTTCTCTGATGCTGAACAGGTTGGATTTCATTGACTTAAAAATGGCAACAATTTAAAAGCTTTATTTAGAACAGGGTAGATGATAGCTAGTGTAGATTGATATGTTTGTCTAGGTGTTATTGAAGTGCGGGTTCAGCTCCCACCTAGAGGATTTACTGCCTGTGTGTATCGCCACAGGAGTATCTCAACTGCTTAAGGATTGCGTTTCCATGTGGGGATTTTTGCTTCTTTTTCAAGGTATTAGAGGAAAACCGTAAACAGTTGATTATTATTTGTATTTTTCCCCTTAGCCAATTGTCCGTAATCCCTGTGGAGGAGCTTAAGAGTTAGATTTCTGGCACGCATGGCCTTATCTTTACATAACGGCCCCAGATAAATGGAGTGTGTCTGGTTTTGACTAAGCCACACATTTGGGCCGAAAGGCAAAGACAAGCAAGCGAGTTGAGCAGAGAAGAAAACCGCCTAGACAGTAAGCATTAATAAAGGCAGACACTGCAATCAATTTCAAATTTACTTGCACCTGCAGACACACTCTCACATGCATTGAATCACACATGGCACACACAAAATGTACATTCCTGATACATCTGCTGGTAGTATATGTGGTGATGTTGGATCCTCTGGACCTCGTCCGTCCTCTGGAGGTCACAGGGGAATCATGGCTGAGCATCCTAGGGGACAGATCCAGCATCAGCCTCTCTAATGTGACATCCAATTACCTCCAAAGGTGAAGCGGTCTCATTCGGATCCAAAAATCAATTTTGCATGGACTTTGCCACAGTTTACTCCTCCGGGCTCTTCTCCACAATTTTGTGTACACATGTTGGTGACAGAAAACAAGCTGCACCGCTGTTGTTCCAACTCCCATCGTCTTTTCTATGAAATAGCATCTATCAAAGTTAATGGGCTGTAATCATCACCACAAATACACTGTCACACGTCCCACTGCTCGCTCCTGAGTATTCAACTCCCAGTCAATGGGATGTAAAGAGTGACAAGCGTGAGGAACACAATTTCCCATATCATTAACAACTCCAAGTGAGAATTGGACGAGAATCCAGAAAGTTCATCCAAAACAACATTTTTCAGAATTTGAAAATCTCATCTGTTTGCGCAACATCTTTGGGGACTGCAGAAGAGAAACATTTATTACATGTGCATGCGACAGACAGTCAATACTAGTGACAGTGTGTCTCGGGCACCCATCAACGTTGTCATCTTGTGAAATAACTCTTATTAAAGAATGTCACTTGCTAGCGACAGATCTGCTAGATAAATTTTCCAAGTAGCCAATCCTGCCAGCTTCATATCAGAGTTCAGCGGATACTGTATATCTACTTATCTCAAAGCTGTATGCTGCTGGACTTCTGATTATACATCACACGGGCACACACACACACACACACACACTACTCTTTCAGTGCCTGGTATGGCAGCACTCCAAAAAGACTGTCCCTGATGGATTTGTGTGTTTGATAGGATGTTTTAGCCATAGCGTTCCCAGAAGACAGTTTGTAGACCTCAACAGATGGAGAAGTCCAATTAGAAAGCAGGAGAATGAATGGGAGAAATGGGAGACGAACGTTCCAACTCTTTCTCTCTCCCCCAGGACAAATAGCTAATCTTAGAGTACAGGTACAAAACCAACATCGCTTCTGTTTTGGAGGGGAAACATTAAAAAAAAAAAAAAAAAGATAAATAAAAAGCTAAAAAGCAAGGCGGAAAAAAAAAACCTGTGATTTGATTTCTCAACACTACACAGTCAAAGAGGAAGGCGTTGAATTTGATACAGCTTATTCTCACTCCACATCTACAGTAGGTATAAATATCTCCTTCTGTTGTCTGATTCTTCAAGGGCAGACGTCCCACAAAGCAATTGCCTTGCCATCAGCCAAGACCAAAAAAAGGAGAAGAAATGAAAAAGTGCTTAAATATAGCAACCCCCTGGGATAGTGGGAGGGAGGGCGTTCTGTAGTGTGATTAAAATGAATAACCTTCATTCAGTCACGATTGTTAACGGTACATTCGAATGTGCCGTCTGTGGTGAAGCCAAAACTTGTCTTCAGAGCGGTAACATCATTATTCATCAGGAGGCTTGTCCTCTGCAGTGACAGAGATGTTGAAGTTATAAATAATGGGAGTTGTGTCATTAAGTACTCATACGTTTTCCCTCTGGCCCAGGGTCAGTTTAATCCAGGCATCAGCCACCCCTGCTGTGAAAGCAGACGTAGCAATAAACCCGTTGATGACTGATAGATTGTGTGGATGCAAGACCAATTTTCATCAACAAAATGACCTTTCAGTTGTGTTGTTGTTGTTCTACCCATGGCCCTGAGTTATTATTTTTCATGTCATTTTTTGATTTGACAGGAGAAGTCTCGTGGAGTGAAATGGAAAAAGTAATGATGTCCCCATGCGCATGAAGTAACACGGTGCAGGTTGGGGAGATGGTGGATATGGCTGCAGCTAGCAGCTCTACTCTGCCCCAGGGGCCAGTCAGCAGCTGTTAGAGGAAATTCAGCTCTTCCCAACACTTCCCTACAGGTTCTCACTGGTTCTTGGTACTCGCTGTTATCTGGGCCTGCTGCTGTCGCCAGCCTGGCTGCTGTCCACATTCTCTGAGAGAGCGCTCAGTACATTTTTACGCTTCACCACTCTTTCTGTCTCATCCCAACCTCCACTATTCCCCTCAGTTTCACTGAGATTTTGAAGTGTTCCTTTGAACTTGTAGCTTTTTTTTTTTTTTAAACGGCTGGATTTCCTACCTTGATGTTTGTTTCAAAGAAATTCTCTGAGGAATTTTAAATACTTCCATTACTACAAACAATCTGGGGCCATTTCTATATTGAGTTCTGTATCTATACACCGTATCTCATATGAGACATTATCCATCCTGAGTATGTGCGTAGTTTGGCATGTACAAGAAGTAAACTTGAAGATGAGGGGCTGCAAGTCTTCAGTGTAAAAAGCTGATATAGAGAGTTGCAGCTCAAACAGAATATGAAACTTTTCTCGTTTTAGGACAAGGAAAATCAATCGTTTTCCCCCATCATGTATTATCCTGAGACTTTCCTTTTCTCCAAATTTTAGAAATACATTTGGCCTGCTAGCCATTAATATATGTGCTAAACTTTTATCTTGCCAGCACATATTTTGAAACTCTGTTGTAACATCATCCTGCCCTGCAGAGCAATACATAAACAACTAGTCAATTAATCCTGAAAGTTCATTCTTGGCCATTTCACCAAACAATCTCAATAAAAGGTTCACATACTATTTTTCCATGGCTTTCAACTATATCACATGATCTTCCTTTGCAGTTTTAATGCCTCTCTCTGTAATAATCAACTTTTGACTTTGCTCAGTTTTCATGTTGACATACAAGCTGAGTAGCTTTATTTCATCCATACCACTTTTAGGACTTTTTGTCTTCTTAAAAGTGAAGAATGAAAATTTATTCTTGACCTTATAAAGAGTGGTTCGACCAAATTTGACAAAATTAGGTAATTTTTTGCTTAATTGGTTGGCAGAAAAATTAATCTACCACAATTGTTATAAACAATCAATCATTTAGGTCATTTATCAAGCAAAAATGCCAAACATTCACTGGTTTCAGAATCTTGAATGAAGATAAATTGTTGCTTTTCTTTGTCTTGTATAACTGAAAATCAGTTATGGGTTTTGAAAAACAAGCACTTTGATTATTTCACCTTCAGCTCTTGGAAACTGTGATGATTTGAATAATTTTTATTCAATAGATTAATGGATTAATCAAAAGAAAGCCATCAAGTTTAATTGAGTGGTTGCAGGCCTATAACAGACGAACAATAAAATAAACCATGTAAATGTTTCTTTATGGTGGATGTAATATAACAACAACACAAATTCACAGAGTCCCAGATCTGGTGAAACTGTTTCCTCCTATTAAAATAGCAGATTTTTAGATACTGCAGCTTGTGAATGCACACATTGCAAACTCAGAGTTAAGGGGCCATTTGGTGGAGGGAGCTGATATCCAGCGGCTGCTCAGAGTGGAATCGCACATCAAAGTTAATCTTGCACCGTCTGCTCTGGCACCGCAGAGCACTAATCTGCTGTCAGTGTGATGAGGCTCCTGGACCAGTTCCCCTTTCCACCACAGAGGCACTAATCCGCAAGACCTTTCACGTTTTCCCTCTTCTCCATCACCTGACCGCACAAGAAAGGTCGCAGGGGTCGCTTTGAAATCTCATCTGGACGGTATAATTGAGCATAGGTCTTTATGTACAGTATGTTTCAGAGGCCAGTTTGGTCTGTTCTGTGCTTATGAGCAGCATCCTGGTTGTGTGTCATCATGTGAGGATAAACAACACTACAGCTAATGCTGTTAACACTGCTATTACTAATGCTACTACTGCTACCACTACACTATTTTTCATATTAAATTGGTCATCACTAAATTTCTGTTTTCACCTTTAACCCTTACCTCAGGCCTTCACACGCCAGAGGTGAGGTAATTCGCTCCTTGCTCGATCAAAGCCTTGTGTGTTCAAGAAAAGGCCACCGCTCTCTTGCCTGCATGCCGATTAACCTATGATGAATACGGAATGAGTTCATTAGCATAATCTCTTGAGTGTCTGATGATTTCATTTTATTATCACGTACTCTCATAATCCATAGCTCTGGCGCCCCTTCGTGCTTCCAACCCCTCTTTCATGTTCCTTTGCCCTCCCTATTCAGCCACGAAGCGGTGTAATTGCATTATCAAAGTATTATACTGACGTTGTGGGAATATATTTTTAGCCTCTGGCTTTCCAAAGAAATGTAAGGAGGATGGGCAAGAAATCTAAACATGGAGTGACAAATTGGACTTTGAGCAATGGTTGAGTCGGTTTACCAAGGTTTCATCATGCCAAGACTGATCGAGGACTTGCATCATTAGACCTCCCTCTGACACATATAAATTATTATTGTCACATTTGCATGTTGGCAGGATGGCATGCTATTTAATGGGTCCATGTGGATACTTAACCCTCGTAAAACTTCTATTAATACAGCCATTCATCTAGTAATTAAAAGAAATTGCCACAAGGAAATGGTCATAATCATGAGGATGAGGAGCTGAAGTAGAGGTGACTTGGCATATAATAGCGGTGGAATAGGGCTGCTTTTTTGCGTAGGACAGCAGTTGTTTCTCAAGTGTCAGCAGGTGTAGACTGAGAGACTGGAGAAGAGCAGAAGAAAAGAAAAATGTCAAGCATGGCTGTGCTAGCGCTGCATGATAATAGAAAAGGAGGAGAAAAAGAAGGAGAATGAAGCGTTTCATCTCCAACTCATAGTTAGAGGCAGGCAGGTCCAGGCAGAGGAAGGGTGAGTCAAAGTCAGGAACGGAAGAGCGGTAGAGAGGAAAGCTTTTTATCATCCCTGACTCTTAAGAAGATCTCCCAAATGAGAGAGGGCGTGCATGCTAATGTCAAAGCCGTGGTGATAACTAGCCGCCTGGTTTCGCGGGGTGAGGGTTAAGCTGGGATTTGGAGGGCTGAGGGAATACATGTTTGATATGTGAGCGAGAGAGAGCTGAGGTGCCTTTGCCAGAGCTATATGTGGGGGATTATTCTATATGGTTTATCTGTGTCTGCATGGCTAAAAGAGAAATTTTACTGGCCTTTATTGGCATCTGTGTAGTTACTGAGACTCCAGGGTGAATGTTCAGCCAGAAGATCAAAGCCACATTGACATTGCTGCATCACAATGTCTTCATTTACAATGCATTAACACCGACTGGCGTGTAGCCATGCATACGATGGCTGCTTCCCTCAACTTCACATGCTAACCTTCAGCTCCACTCACAATTCTGCAGAGACTAGATCTCAGCTGCATTATGGAGAGCATAAAAAAAGATCTCTCACATCCGCTCCACACTCAATTTGACTGCATTTCAACATCCAGTCAGAACAATGTTGTCTGTTCGTCAGTCGGGGGATGTTCACCTATCTCAAAGTTGTCCTTCCCTGTAGCTATTGTTCGCGGTTACTCATAGTGGAGCGCTCTGTTTTTCCCGTACCACACGCATTACACCAGGCAGTGCGGTCCTCCGGCTCCCTCCTATCTCTGCTTTCCCATCTCTCCATTATGTTGTGTAGTTCTGCCAGCCTCTCCTTCTCTCCCTTATCACCTGCAGTGAAAATCTAGCGGGCTAATCCCAGCGCCTGTGGGATTCCCCCCTCTATAATGATGTATATCTGAGGGATAGCATCAGAGCAGAGTCCTATCAGCCCACACACTCTTAATCCCATCAGTCTTTGGTGTCCAAACCCAAGAGAGGCAGCGTTTTGGATGTTGTGCTCCCGGGCTGCAGCCAGAGATGCAGTGTAGAACACCAGGAATGATATGTGGTGTTTAGGGATCATGTTGGAGATCATGTTCATTTATTGTGCTTCTGATTTGTGAAACCTTGCAATGTATCTCCCAGAGGATTGCATTGCAGCAATACATACTGTAGATGTGCCACTGCATTGAGAAAAATTCTTGCAGGTTTTTTGCCACCGGTGATGCTTCCAGTCTCTCTAGCATTACAAAGATTTTATTCTACTGTTTTACAGTCTGTTCGTGGAGATAGATAAATACAGACTGTGCTTAATATTTTAACATTCTGACCAAAACACAAAACAGATTTACATTTGGTTCATCAATAATATAAATATTCAGTACACAAGAGAGTTTTTTTTCCTTTATTCAACTTGCTTCACCTACTGTTGTTTATCTGTAAATGCAGCAATCTCGGTTTGCTGCGTTTATCTTTTCTGACACAGTGGTTAGATTCACATGCCTATTGGCACAGAAAAGAACGATCTTATAGCCTTTCCTTTCTTGTTTTTACGAACTGAATCTTTTATGAGGGCTCTTAATATGACATAACCACCCTCAAGACCTCTCCTGCAGTACTCCATAAATCTTGTGGTCTCACAAGATACATCCCAGAAAATGTGTATCTCTTGTCACCCATGCTAGTATGCTTCTATGACGTGCGGGCAGTATAATCCATTTTCTTGAGATTCTGAATCCATAGTTGTATGAGCACGATGGAGTTCAGGAGGAAAATTACATTTTTTTGGTACATCTATTATTTAACTGTCAGCAAGGATGAATATTGTGCTCTTTCAGCCTTGTGGAGAAGGTACAGAGAAACGCATTGTCGTGGAGCATTGCTCCATTTGCTCCTTGTCATGACTTGTAAAAAATGTAGCCTTTCTCAGTTGGTCAGCGTAAGGCTTCATCACTTCCATGTCAAGTCCTCAGATAAGATTTTAATGTTGCGTCCGCTCTGACACTCTTTGATCCTCTGCGGTGGCTTTACATTTCACATCACGCCCTCAGGAGATGTAGCCACTTTAAGGGTATGTGATACTTTCTGACCTTGCCACTATCTCATTGTCACTGCTCTGCCTCTCTCTGTCATTATCAACTTTTGATTGGTACAGTCAGTGACAGTATCGGAATTTCAGGATAATTGACAGTTTTTGGTCTCACAGGTTCGGAGGGCTTGTCTGTGCCGCAGTGGCCATTGAACTGTGAAACTGAGCGAGTGAATTACCCCAGGAAGCACTGATAGGGAGCTCAGTGTGCGATGGGATATTCGGTGAAGGTCAAACAGAAAATCACGCATTCAGAGAATTATTATAGACATGCTGAAGACACTCTATGCAGAGAGCTTGTTTGGACTTCACCAAACTTATCTTTTTGAAATGATAAAAAATGCTAATATCATGTCGGAGTAAAAGTGGTTGACCTTGACTTTTTTTTTTTCCTTAATAAAGTGCTTCTTCAAATGAACACTTTGTTTTAGCATCTCAAAGAGCATCTCATAGTAAGTTCACTGTTACTGAACACGCATAACCGATGCCAATGAAGGCAATGTCTCAGGACAATTTCTCCTGTTTCCAGATAATAAGAGACAGTCGCTGAGTGGAATACAAAGTTAAACCAATCATGGAAAAAGGTGAGATTGAAATTAATTTAAGATTCAGATTATCAGATTGCAGGCCTCCTCAGTAATTATTGGCATGAAACAACTGGGAGAGATGGCACACAAGATAGGACAGTGTGCTTAATTCATCTTGATTCTAATTAGCTGATGAATCAAAATTCTTAATGTATTAATCAAATTAGTTTCATTCCATTGCTTCTCACTGAAATATCAAAGTGGAGTAGATCAAAGTGTGGTTTGATAAAATAGAGATTTACTGTCTTTGCCATGACAGATTTAATAGGATGCCTCCTTACAGTCCAGCACCTTTAGTATCTTCATCACAAGATTTTTCTTCATTTCAACACCTTGACCTTGATCGCTCACATCAGTGGAACTGAATTTCGTGAGGCCATTTGAGTGTCATTCATTCCCTTTGCTTTTATTAATTCACCACAGTTACTTTTGCAGGAGGCAAGTTAGTTTCACGGTAAAACTCAGGGAGTGGAAGCTAGATGTACCATGACAGAGGTGCCAGTGGATGATTGGATTTTAACGCTGTTGACAAAAGCCCTCCCAGCTGAAAGATCTGCCACAATCCTTCTTGGATCCTAATTGTCAGCACTGCTAAGCTGTTTGTGATGATCTCAACTGGCGTGCGAGTTTGAGGGACGGCAGGACTTAGTTTAGACCTCTATGATTACATCAGAAACTTGAGGCTGTGCCCACTTAAGAGGGGGTATGTGCATAAGTGTTGCCTTTCTCCTGGCAACCCCCCCCCCCACCCCCCAAACATTTTCTGTAAACAGGTTGGCGTATTTATGTGCAGCAGACGCAGCGGATCAAATGACCAGAAAAGGTCAGATTTTTACAAGTGGGGCTTCTTATTTCACCTAAAAAGATTCCTTTTCATTTTGTTTGATGTTAGAAAAAAAGACCTGCCCTGTCTCTGAGAAGAGAAATAAACAAATGACGTGTCTGTAGAGTCATCCAGATATCTTGTAGTTGTTTTTTTTTCTCACTTCGCACTAACCAGATGGCAGTCAGATTTCAGACACAGGGTTCTGGAAGACAATCAAGGAACAAGATTGCTTTTTTAGGAAGGAGGATTGGTTTAACTAGATGTCAAATTAAAGGCCTTTTCACACACATACGCCCACAAACACGCACACACATGCGCACGCACACAAACAAGTACATGTTTTTATGACTGCATGTGTGAGTGTGTGTGTGTGTGTGCGTTCCTGTGTGTCCAGGCGTGTCCATGTTTTGGGTGTCGACACGCACTGTAAGGCAGTGAGGTCATGTACAGAAATCTGTCTCAGAGCACCCCCTGATGGAATACCGCACGCTCTTAAGGTCAACCGCACAAACTCTGCCACACAGGTTGATACAGGGACTCATGAATGTTTGATTGGTCTATTATCCAAGCCGGGCAGGGACGTTCATGCCCCGGTTCTGGAATTCAAATATTCCTTTTAGTGTGACATTTCTCCTACACCGTCTGAGGCGAACCCCCAGTATCACCCTCTCTCACTGTGCCGGGCTTCATCTGCAATGCTGTCATCTCACTGTAGGACAATTCTACAGAATGGGCTGTTTTTAAGACCGGCGCGAGTGCAAGCGCAGTATGGTTTCAGGTGGGTGGAACTGGGGAATTGATACTCAGTCATTTCGACACTCCTCTTCCTCTTCTGCAGGGTGGATAAGGATCTGGCCATCCATCTTCGTGTCTCACCCATGTCAGCTCAGGGTAGCAAATGTGGGTACCTGGTAGTCAGAGACAACAAGAACAAAGCAGGAACATTACTTTAATCTCTTGCTGCTGTTAATTCCTACCTCTGCCATCATCCAGGAGGCAGAGCTTTGTGTATCTCAACTTCCCCCTTATGAACAATCCATCACTGTTAGTGCTTTTCTCCAGAGTCCGCTCGCTCCTTTCTTTTTTTCACCTGCTCACTACTATGCTTTGCTTTCAAAAGACGATTCTCGCTGAAAGGACTGCAATATATTGTATTGCACAGTTGACTGTTCAAACTTGTTTTTCCAGCAGCGTTTTGCCACTCCTCCCACTGGAATAAAATGCATGTGAGCAGTCATATTCATGTGCAGGAATGCTATCCTGCATTTTTTATGTGGATCTCTTAATAGGCTTTCAACAGTACATCCGGAATCCATAATTGACACCTGCTGTCAGGCTTTGTCGGTGATTACATAGGAAAATGACTTGACCTGTAATGAACTGTAAAACTAATGACATCTGTGTGAGATTACTCAACTTGAAAGCAAACTGTTGTACATGAAGTCCCATCAAGCGTGATATTAAAATGTCCACTTTTACATCTTTCCAACCAAGCTCTGTAAAAGCCCAGGCTGTTGGGCCCAATGTGATGGAAACCTCAGGCTAATGACTGAAGCAGACGGCCGTGGGCATTAGACAACTTCATTTATGAAATAGTCAACCTCCCGTGTAGCGATACATTCACATTACCCTGCCTCACTTGAGAGACGCACGGCTGTCACAGCCACTGAGCAATGCTGATGTCCTTTCCTACCTGCATTCATCTTACTCTCAGGAGGTAATGGTCTTCTCAGGTCATTTGCGCATTAGGGTCTCGATCATTCATCTCACCCACCTGCAATCCTGTGGATTGCTGGTCCTCTGCAGCACATTGAGGGATGTTTAGGACACACAGGAAAAGCACACGCTCTGAAACATTTTCACTCTTTTTTTTAAAACCTCAGAGCTGCCTGTGGCCTAACCTAATCAGGGTTTGCTCCCTAATTGTTTAATGTTGCTGAATGACAATAACCTCCCTGTGTGGCAACAGTGTGTCATTGTGTTTGTTGCTAAATGTTTAGTTTGTTAGTCTTGGTTGTATTTGGCTGGTTAGTGGCACCGAATGTGTTGGCTTAATGTAAAGAAAATGAGATCCTGAAGGCAGTTTGATTTTAGCTTTACCTTGAGCACAGGCTGGTCCGACTGCCTGCTAGAAGACAGGCACATTCATCTCTTTAATGAGGATGATTCAGTCCCATCTGACATATGTACAACCATTAATCTGTTCATGCTGAATGTAGTCTGTAACATTTGTATAATGTTGAAAAATGACACACTTGTGCTTAGCTACTCTATCGAACCAGCGTCATGCATGATAATGATTTCCAAAGAGCTGCTTTTCTCTCTGTCTCAAACATGACTTGTTTTAATGCGGTTTCACCACAGAACAATACTCACAAGTGGCCGTTACTGAGGCACACGGACTTAAACAATCTCTCTAGGGTCTGTCATCACACCGTTCTTTTCCCCTTTTTCTTTTACTCGATGTGATACTACTCCCTGTATCTTTCACAAGCTGTTTGGCTAAGAGAGGTCACAGGGGATATGTAGCACGTTTGGTCACGACGTGAAAGCATTAGCCAGTAACAGCAGGTGTGTAATTATATATGAAACAGAGTTTTAAAAGAGGAACATCATGATGGCATGTTGAAAGTAGGCCAGGAAGAAGAGACTTCAGAAAAGTCCTATTTATTCCTCACCCACTTCAAATGTGTGACTTTTTATTTGAAGTCATGAAATAATCCAAGGTCACTGTAACTATTTCAAGACGATTAAAAATAACATTAAACACACAACAGCTGAACATGATAAAACAAGCCTCCAGTGTGAATTCTTTAAAAGTATTGTATTTTCTTGTTTTTCTACTCTAATGTACCCACTGTTGTCTGTTTTTCTGTCCTTCAGGTACGGTGACATGGTGCCAAAAACTATCGTGGGGAAGGTGTTTGGGTCCATATGCTCTCTGAGTGGGGTGCTGGTCATCGCCTTGCCTGTCCCTGTCATTGTGTCAAACTTCAGCCGTATCTACCACCAAAGCCAGCGGGCAGAGAAACGACGAGCCCAGAGGGTACTGACTTTCCCCCTCCCTCTGTCTGTCTCATTCTCTCTTCCCCTTTCTCTCTATCTCTCTTTATTTTGCTTCTATCTGCCTCTTTCCTCTGTCCCTGTCTTATCCGCACGTAACAGAATGACAGGGCAAACACTATCTTCCAGAATATTAATCTTATATTGTGTTTCTGTGTATGTGTGTATAGGGTGGCTAAACTTGCCTGAGTATATTTCAGTGGGAGAGAGAAGTAAGAGAAAGAATGACAATGACCGAACAAATGATCTTCAGAATAAACTGTCAGCAGCTTTTCAGTAGCAATTTGTGCATTTCCTCCTAAAAGTGTTTGCTAAGGCAGAATTTCCTAATCGTAGATTTAAGCATAACCTCTTCCTACTAAATACTGTGGCTGCCAGAGGGAGACAGAGCCAATTAGTGTGACAGACAAACCGTCAGAGGCTAAAACAGAGGTCTGTTTGTTCAAACAGAAAACTCGGCTTGCTAGAATCCGTGCTGTGAAGATTCGAGGCACTAATGCCTATATGCGCTACAAACAAAATGGGCTCCTGATCGACTCACTGGAGGAGGTAACGGGGCCAAGCAGCGGCTTGGGGGCTGACTGACCGGGGCCTCGCTGATGCTTGCATGCCGCTCTGCTCGGGGGGCCATGCCACCACACACAGGGAGGGGGGCGGGCTTCTCATGCTGTAACACAGGGGCTGCTGTCATTTCAGTGCTTCCGTGTGATCGTCCACTCTCTTACATCACACCTCTCAGCTACGACATTGACATGCTTCGTCAACACTCTCTCTCTGTCCATACAGCAGGAGGGCCAGGCAGGCACACTTGCCTTCTGGTGGAGCACAGCCATTACAGTCACACTGACTCATGAACAAGCTCTGCATGTCTGTCCAACAGGGTTTGGAGGGGAAGGAGGGAACCAAGGGCTTACTGGACAGTAGGTCACCTATGGAGGCTGACTGCTCAGCCTGCATCTCCTCTAAACTCTGTTTTTGATCTGTTGTGTGTTCCGTGTGTTATTTCTAGAGCATCCAGGTTGGGTTGTAGTGAGGACTAACATAACATACCTTCCATCCCAGAGCCGTGCAGAGCTTCATCAAAGTGTGTAGTGTTGTTGTGGTTCAGAATCTGTGCTGTGTTTGGTGCAATCTGTTTGATCTGTGTCTAGGTGCGCCACTGCTGTTGCACTGAAATGAGTTCAGCTATGATTTGACTTTTCTGGTCCTTCTCACCAAATCAGCGTAAGAATGGCAAAATCAATTCTATAAGTGAAACATGTTGTAATCAGCCACTGTCTTTATGCATCTCTAAAACATCCCCGTCTCACTAGGTTCTCAGTAGATTGGCTGCCGCGCTACAGATCAGCATTTTCAACCCTCTATGCTTTGCGTACTCTCCACTACATCACCGAGCTACCTCTTGCCTGAGACTCTTTTTTTCTATCCAGAGTCTGAACGTGTTTAACTACACTGTTCTTTTATTTTTTACTTTCTGTTTTCCAAGGCCTCCAAGGAGGCAGGACAAGCCCTGGTGGGGAAGGCGGCCACCCCTCCGTTTGAGAGCCAACATCATCACCTGCTGCACTGCCTGGAGAAGACCACGGTAAAATCCGTTTTTTTATGGACAATAAAAGCAGTGTCCACTGGAAAACACTCAATCACTCTGACATCTTTCATTTTAACCGTTCCCGTAAGAGATTTTACACAGCTTAAAATTGTTCACTGTAAAAACTGCCTTTTATGTAAAGTTGCATCACTTCTGCAGTCTGCGCTGCATCATCATAGTGCCATCCTGTTACAGTGTGTTACAAATAGAAACAAAGTGAGTTTTTTCATCCATGCACAAACTGTAGAGTCTATTTCATATGCAGCACAAGTTAAAAATAGCTGTAAATGGGGCTGGGAAATGTTGAATCCTCTCACCAGCAACATGCTAAAGATAACATGACTCTGCCAGCAAGTAACATTATTCCCTCCAAACAAACCAGCATACTTGATTTTACACTATCTATAATTTAGAGACGTAAGAGCCTCTTTAATGCTTGGCTGTGACATGAGTTTTACACTTGCAGCTTTAAACCCTGTACAGAGACGTGGACAGGCAGTAAATCACTGTTCTTCTTCATAGATGATCCCCCCTCAGTAAAAGGCTTGCCGGTCATCTGGGAAAAGCTCCATAAAGGCTTCATGCCATTCAGATGCCAGCGCACATGTTTATAACAAACCTCTCATGCTGTGCATTATGGATGGCAGAGTATAGAGCAGGAGTGACAGAAGGAAGGTTAGAAGAAAGGAGGTATGATTCAGGGCATGGCATCAGATTCTGCATGGTGTCACTCTGCCACCTGCTGGCAGGACCTGAAACGTACTTGGAGACTGACCTTCAAGTCATGCTCATTTGTCACAGGGATAACAGTTGTGAATGTTTTCACAGATGGTACTTAATATGGACATCTGGGCCAATATATTTCTATTCCCTTGATGATTCATTTTCCAATTATTAACCAATTTTGCTGTGGATTCTGTTCAGTCTGTTTAGTCTTTACTGTGAAACATCTTTACTCATTATTTAGCAAAGCCAATCATTGATGTAATAGAGTGATTCATGAGCAACATCCAAATTTCCACTATGTTCCTATACCAGAATCATGAGTTTGTGGACGAGCAGACGTTTCAGGCCAACTGCATGGAGATCTCCATAATGAACAAATCGGGCTCCCGTACTTCCTCGCTGTCCTCGTCCCCGCATGGCCTCAGCTCGTGCTGTTCTCGACGCCACAGGAAGAAGAGCAGCTTCAGCCTGCCCAGCACAAACAACCAGGAGCTCAGCACCATACAGATAAGAGAGAGGCCAGTGGCCAACAGGTCAGTCTTTCTTGCTGTTTTGTCTCTCACACACATGCTAAAAACTGAATCTGTATTATAAGATAATACATAAACTGATGGATTTACAGTACAGACACACTTTCTCATTCAAGGGAATGGGAGGATGTGTCCCAATTTTCGACTGGTACTGAGAGACAATTATTCCTTATAAAGAAGTAAAAATCCACATTCTGGCTGTTTGTTGAAAACCACGTAGATCTAGAGATTCAATTCTCTCGTATCTCTAAAAATCCCTCTAAAATCTCATTGAATGACCTAAAAATACACTGTCACAAAGCTGTTTTTCTTTTTTGATGATAAGATGACATTTGGGAAAAGGTTTTTTTATACATCACGTGGTTTGGTTCACCCAAAGTACAAAAATCATGTTTTTTTCCCTTAACCCCTGGGGGTATGTAGATAGTTTGACTTTTTTTTCGTCAGGTTTGAAGGTATCCTCATAATACCTAGGATAATGGCATTTTGTTTGTGGTGCTCAAAGCATTTAAAATGTGCAAAATACCAACATGTCAAACAGTGTCCCTGTTTATTTAGATAAATTGCAGACCTCCCTGTGAAAATCTTTTAGTAGAACTACTTTCTACCCAAGAAATAGCCACTGCTCCCTGTGAAACCTGTCAACAGCTTGTTCTGTGGGTTATTCAGAATAACAGGGACATTGTTTCTGGAAAGACACTTTTAAAATGTAATTTTTCTGTGCTGTAAGCAACACAAATGAGATTTCATTCAACTCCATTACATTGGGGAACAGCAGAGTACTCTCAAAGATAGATAAGATATCTCAAAACATAGGCTAGTAAAAACTGTCTGCATATCCAGATAACACGAGGGGTAAGTGGGAAAACTAGTTATTTCATAAATTGGGTGAACTGATCCATTAATTTTGGTGTGAAAATATTCTTTTATACTTTAGTTGAGAATTGCAAATTCTTGTTCTTGAGTGCGCCTGCTTATGATAATATTAATTTCATGTTAGAAACTTTCACATACAACAAGACAGTTCATACTGTGCATACACATTTAACAAATATATTTTATACTGTATGTAGGTTTTAAATTTTTTTACAGGATGGACTGCATATCAAAGAGAGTTGTATGCAAGACATACAATATTGAGTCTTGACATTTGACTTTATATACACTTCCTTCTTATGCATTATATACTTCTTATACTCTGACAAAGGCTGCAGAAGTCCACACTTAAAACTGAGATGTACCTTTATGAGTACCTTCAACCAATTATCCTCCATATATTTGCTGTACAAAGAATGTGAATATGCCTTAATAGTGGCTTTTATAGAGTTTGAGAATGTACAAAAGGACACTGTGTAATACAGGCTTTGTGTAATACATCCACAAGGTCAGGTCTCTCATCCTCTTTCATCCTGTGTTTTCTCTTACAGCCGCTCTAGCCTGAATGCCAAACTCGATGAGACTGTGCCCTTGAAATGTGAAGAACCTTACATCACTCCCTCCATGGTCAGCCTATCTGCCCCGGTGGTGACCTCATCAGACAGGGACGGCTCCACCACCACCACATACTCTCAGAGCAACATTGTCCGAGTATCTGCCTTGTAGATGTCATGCCTATCTGATCAGCTAACTGGTCTCAAGAAGCACCAGATGCTGAGGAGAGGGACCACCGAGCATCAACCTGCCATAATCTAGAGGGATTATAAGATTAGCAGAGGTCGGGGTTTTTTCAAGTAGTGATCTCATCTGATGTCAAACTCTGCATGGTATTAGAGTGGTGTGGACGGCTTCCTTGGAAGAAAAGCGACCAGCAGATCTTGCTCCATTAAGCACAGCAGAGCAAGGAAGAGTTGGGATTGCGTGGTTATTGTTGTTGCCTAAAAGTACTGAGAAAAACTTTATTTTTGAATATGTAATGTAGTCGTATTTGTTGTCTTCTGATTCAAAGGACGAAAGGCAGATGTTTAAAGGTCATTCTTGATGACCTCTGATGACAAAGCACACATATTCATTAACTGGGGACCATCTTTGTGAATATTAAATCAGTCTACTTACACATTAGAAATGTTCACTTCACTCACCACCCAGTTAAATAGATTGTTTTGAAACCCCTCAATTAACTGGTCTCTAATAGTCCCCTCACTGTTGTAAATTCAGAAAACATGCATCCACTGGAATGGATAACTGTTGTGAATATTCATTAACTGATTCATTAACTGGTTGATGTCATCGCTTGATGAGTAAAATATACTACGCATCATGACATGTTTGTGAAATGTGCAAGTGAAAGTCAAAAAGACAAAGTCTGTGTTACCATACATATTTGACATTCTGATATGGATTTATGTGAAAGCCACGTTCATTAAATAACAATTGACATTGAGAAATATACAGGGTACATATTAGTTAGGTCACAAGGTAGAAATATAAGTGAATGTTCTCAGCAACACTTAACTAATACTAACCCTAATTTGGACACATTGTATTGACCTGGAATATGAAAGAGTGTTGAACATCCTTTCGATTGAGTTAATCCTAAATTATAATATTCAAAAGCAAGACTTTGTAGAGTTCACTGTGTTAAAGGGCCATTTTGTACATTTTTCATATTGTAAATATCTCGTTTAGAACTTTATCAACCGCATTCGAAGTTGGATCCTCTTATTTCTAGATTTAGTTGACAGTTGTTGGCATACTATTTCTGTCTGTTAGCTGGTTGAATTAAGGATTTGCATGCTGTCATTGCAGAATTCTGTTTTATTAAAGTATGTCTCTGCTTACTGTTGGAGGTTTGTCAGTAAAAATGAGATTGATGAAAGGAAACACAATGAGGCTGGTGTATGTTATGATGTAAATTCTGCAACACTGCTTTTAATGAAATACAAATCTTGTCATGGACTACATATATAAAGGGTAAGGACAAGGGACAAATAATCACACATTGTGCATTTGATGCAGTGGATAAAATAAATACTGTAGCTCTACTGAAACATCCATTAAATGACCCATGTCTTTTTTTTTTTTTTAATAAGACAAAGAGAACACACTTCGATGGATGTCATAACATTTTGCCTGATTACTCTAAGAGTATCTTCAATAACCAGATGGGAACATAATAATTAGGTGCTGCTGGAGGACATGTGAGGACCTGACTGGCCCAGCAGTGGGTCCTGGCTGAAGGGTCTCTGGAGACAGACAAGCAGGTCTCAGTGATTGAGACTGGGAGCTCAACAGTGTCCCCCTGCTGGGCTGATTATGTTGGTCCAGGCTGTTTCTCACAGCGTGCAGCACCTCTGCTCTGCAGTGTTTAGTAACTGCTGAGAAGTCAATCTGCATAAAATCTAAGATAACACAGCAGCACACTGTAATGATAGGTCTCCTATAAGCAAAATGGAAATTCACACTTGTACGTCTGGGGTTTAATTTAGTTCATATTTGAGCAATGACTAGACAAAGGTTAACCATTTTAATATAATAGTAATAATCTCGAATAAGAATAAATGAATAATAGTGAATATTGAATGTGGTCATTTGGTCTAGTGTCACTCACTGGTAGACAAAAGTGGAAACATTATCATTTCTTATTGAATATGGATTTAACCCTGTTCTTGAGCCTGTAAAACTCTGTCCGAAACTGAGGGTTGACTGCGGCGTATATTATTGGGTCACTCAGTGATGTGATGCAGGCAACAGACACCGACAGGATCTCCACGTCCTGAATGACTGTAATCTGAAAAAATAATGGAGAATTTAGAAAGTGTTAAAGAGCATTAAACAAACATGTCACAGCTAATCAGTTTCTAGGTTATATTAATTCAAATTCAGGTTCTCAAACTTGGGTTCGGGGCCCCACATTGGGTCAGTTGATATGTGAACAAGGTCATGGGAAATTTCTAAGGCTAATATATACATATTTGTTTGATATATTTGACAATTTTATATTTGCTGGGTTCATAACAATTTTTGGAAGCCTAAAAGTAAGCAGCCAAAATTCATACGAGGTTGAGAAGCACCGCATACTATGAACAAAAACTGTTTCTTCCACTGTATGACATACAAATTGCCAGTAAAAGATGCATCCTTATCTCTACACTTACCTGTGTATTCTTGTTTTTGTGAACTATGAAATTCATCAGGATAGTTGTGATCAAAGGTAGCCAGAATAAGAGGAAGGTCATAATTATGTAACCAGCACGTTTGGCCATCTTGCTTTCCTTCTTTTTGTTCGCTCTTTCTTTACCAGCTTTTGAAGGCATCATGCAAACGGCACCTTCCGTTTCCACATTTTGTTTTGTAGATTCTACTTCAGGGAGGGTATTTGACACTGGAGGCAATGAAGACACTTGACCTACTGTTACAACAGCCAATGTTACTCCTCCGTTGCTGTTCTTAACCTGTTTCGGTTCAATCAGCAAAACAGAAGTGGATTCAGGATTGTCTAACTGTGCAGAGGAGGGAACATGGGGACTTGTTTCTTTCATTTCAGAGGGTGCTTTGTCACTTTTCACTCTCTCTTTGGACTGCTTTTCTGTGTCGAAATTGCCTGACACCTTCTGGGGCTTTGCGGTTGAGCTCATAACACTAGAGGCACCATCCCCTTTTGATAGTTTTGCTTCAACTTTCATAGTACACGGGTTAGACTGCTCTGCTTTAAAAGGTTTCTTGTCAGTCTGCACTGCAGGATGATGATGTTCTGTTCCCAACTCAGTTATCTCCACTGTATTTTTTAATCCTTTCTTATTCTCTGAATCGATGGAGACACTTTGTGTCACTTTTTTTGAGGTCAGTAGAGCAGTTGTTGAATCTTTCTTGGATGAATTTGGTTCAGCTTGTGTCACCAGCTCCACCTGAGCAACACTGTTCAAAGTCTGGGTTTGCTCTGACTTTCCTTGTCCATTTTCCACAGCCACGGATTCTTCTTTCTTCTGTTTATCCTCTGTTTGCTCTTTTTTAGAGAGGGGAAAAGTACCTTTGTCAAATATTTTGCGATTGTGTGATCTTACAAGGGTAAATATGCGAGCATAGAATCCACTGATCACACCAAAGCAAGCTGCCCATAGTGGGAACAACATGTAAAGTCCAAAGGTATCATAGGAGGATGATGTTTCTCCTTGTGATCCTTTGCATTTAACATGCACGGGTGAGTCTCTCACAAATATCAGACAAAAACCAGCCACCAGAATAGCTAAGATCCATGTGAGAGGAATCAATACCATAATCCGTCTTCTCCTTTGAGCAGTTTTGAAAGGCTGTGCAATGGCCTGGTATCTCTCCGCACTTATACAAGCCAGTGTAATCAATTGAATGCAGCAGCTGAAAGAGAAAGAAGCCACTTGTGTATCACAGATCAACTCGTCCACATGTCCTCTTTGATACACGACCAGAACAATGAAAAGGAGAATGGGGCAGTCAATTACACATCGAAGAATGTCAATAACTGCAAGATTCACCACTAGCGCATTATTCCACGTTTGCAGTGATTTTTGGTGATAGACTGCCAGTATGACAAAAATATTTGCTGCAATACCTACAAGAGAAGTGATCAACAGAATCAAGCAGTTTGCCACAATGAAAGAGATGTCAATGTATTTCTCCCAAATGGTGTTGTTCCCATAGTCCCATGCAGGTGTAGGCTCGCCTCTCATCTCCAGGCTCAAAGAGTCAACATGTTTAGTTCTGTATCTTCAGTCTTACTACGCTGTCCAAACATACATTAAGCCTGCTTCTCTTGTCGGGCATGTGATTCTCCACTGAATGACTAATTGAACCTGTACTTTAGACAAGTTAAGCCAAAGCATCCGCCCTTTTCATTATCACTCCACAGCACCAGCAAGTCACCTGGGAGTCCTCACTATTCACATTCATTAAAAACTGTGCTGTGTATTCACAGAAGAGACGACAGGGGGGAAAAAAGGATAGCTGTTAATTGAAAAGTAGTTACGTCACTATCGTCTCAATCCTTATATCCAGTCTTGAATGATATAGTATTGTGATGCAAAGGACATGCATATGTGTGTGTGAAGTGAACAGCTGTCCATTTCATTTAAACCAGTATAACACAAAGCTTTGCATTAACTGTGCCAGATGGATGACTTGGGAGTTCTTGAATTGGCTCAGGAAATAAAGAAAGCCATGCTGCTGGATTATAGCATGACACTGTGTAATCCTGTTTGGAGATAAAGTGTGAAATGCTCTTTGCTTCAAATGTGCAAGCTTATGGACTATGCCAAATCTGGGATTAGATCAACACAATATATTTTCCTCCTGACCATCATATTATTAGACAAATTCCCCTTAAAAATTATATAACTGCATAATGGAAGAGAAAACTCCACCAAACTACAACTACAAAGCTTTCATAAAACCTGCTGCTAACAAATAATTTTAACATGAACTGAGACAAAGTGACAACTAACTTGTTTAAATAGAAATGATGAGGCAAAAGAGTAACTGCAAATCAGAAACACTTTATTTAGAATCAGATTTCCATTTACAATATTTACATCAAGGGTGCCAAACAAGTAAGAAGGAACAGGACAAAACTGGTGGTACCAAAAAAAAGAAAATTCACCCTGACTATTCTCACGCACAAAACCAAACTAATCAAAAAATCCTAACATAGCTACAAAGAGACTATTCCAAATCAATACAATAGGGGTACCCACCACTAACCTGGTGTATAGATATCACTTTTGTGTGCACAGTGTAATGAGCAGACCAAGTGCAGATCTGTCAAACCACATGGTTGCTCTACAGAGCACAGAATAGGCAAGCCAAAGTCAAAGGGTGAATTAACTTTCTCTTCATGCTAATAGTCTTTATGCTTGGTTGTCCATGCTGGGGATTGGACTGCTGGATTTCAATCTGACCTGTGAGAGACGAATCTGGTGTTCAACGGTGGGAAGGACAAGCTGATCATACTTGGAGGGTTTGATCAAGCAAGAAAAAGTGAAGAAAAAACAGTGTCACCAGACTTGCATGTAAGATACAGTCCTATTTTTGTAAATTTCTGGAAAAATAAGGATAAGTCCATTGACATTTTACAGGTTTATTTCATTTTCATTAAAGGTCGAGGTTTTATAGGTCTAATGACATCATCGGCTAAAGCAAACATATCAACAAACTGAAAAATATATCAATGAATAAAATAAAGTAAACTACACCAGTAGAAAACCCCTCTTGAATCAAGTGAAGCATATCAAACACCAACTCAACGGTTAAATTTCTCCCCAAATAGGCCCTCTTATTTCATCTTTATTCAGTAATTCATATTAATCTTCATGCTGGTGACTCAGGGGGCTCAGGCGTGTGCCATGTGAGACACGAAACCATGCATTTGTATCAGACCCAAAGACTTTGTCATTACGTCATCTTTCTCTGAACTGATGATTTTTAAAAAAATGTAAAAACCTGGCAGACCACAGAGCGGGTCAGCCAAGAAGGCTGAAAGTCTTTCACTGCATCACTGACTCCCCTGATTCTCAGCATTATAATATGCACTAAGTGAGGCAGGATCGCCTGACAAGTGCATCCAAATTTCCCATGTGATGTTGTTGGTATTGCTGTAGTGATTTAAAAAAATATGCCTTATGTTACTCTGATGTATTAGGTCAGCTGTACAATCTGAGGGAGAACATATTATGTTGCCTTTGCTGTTTTCCTACAACTAATAAATATTTTTCCCGAGTAAATTGGGTTTGGACGTCTGAAAAATGTGAGAGTTGGCAAAAGGCAGGACTTGAATACTGAGTAATCCACAATAAATACAATTATTTGGTCTGGATGTGAGTGTTGATTAGATGATGTAGCTGGGTAATGATATTATGTCAGAAGAAGAGAAGTGCAGTAGGTGTTTAACTAACACAAAATCAAAGTATTTGTTCCCAGAAAAAGACCTTGTAATATAAAAAGTGTTGCACAGTCTACTGTAAGCATGAATCAATAAACACACAGAATGCATTGCCCAACACCCTGAAAATGTTAAGCATCTAACTGACTTTCAGAAAGGAGGAAGTTTTTTCTCACACTGCATGAAAACATGTCCAATGCATTTTATTTATGAACAAAAATTCAGGGGTAAAGGGTCTCACTTCCTCACAGGCTCTCTCTCTCTCTGCAGTCCAGCTGTATTTGACTCTCCCAGTCTTGTGAAAAATGTATACAAATGGAAAATTACATATGGAAAAGACATTTCTCACAAAACATTCAATTCAGTCAGTGTTTTCTGTCCTTTCAAGATCACCTTTTTCTTTTTTTTTTTGGGACTACTTTTCCACATGCACACACACACACTTGCAAACATCAATATGAAAAAAGGTAACATTTTATTGATCTAAACATACAGATATAAAGCCATCTTACTGAATGCTCTCACTGCTCTAGAAAAAAAAAGTGATGGACAAATACTACATGAACACCCTGCAATATAATGCAATTCAATAAAATGCCAAAAGGAACTACAGCATCGAAAAGAGATTAATCATCTCTACCTGGACACAGTCTTAACAAAAAGTGAACAAAATAAGCACTCTTTTGAGTGGTATTGTATTGGATCGCATTAGGATTCCTATTTTGTCCACCTTCTGTTTATCAGCTATTAGTCTCTGAGCCGATTCTGTTCTCATTGGGCTACAGTGAAGACCTCTCTGAAAGACATGGGCCTGTAGATGTGCAGGTCTGTGTCCCTGATGAAGCACCAATAAACAGTAACAACCATGTCAGCTTCTTGTGTTTGCTGGAGAAAGTCACAGAGGCAACACCTTACTTTGAGTGTTGATGTTCCTGCTTAGAGAAGTCAGCCGGCTCCACCTGTTCAAGGAGCGCATGTTGATGCTGACACTGGTAGGCCCGTGGGGAATGTAGCGGCCGCATGACAGCACCTCCAGAGCAGCATCACGAAACTGTTGGACATGAAAATACACAAACACACTGTCAGGAAACATAACAAGCCACTCAAATATGTTGTCCTTGTGTTTTCTATATTTGTTCACCCTCAGACTTTGTATTTCAATTTTAGAGCAGTCATACACTAAAGCTGTTTACCTGCTTGTTGGAAAGGAAGTAGATGATGGGGTTATAGACAGGGCTAGTCTTGGCAAAGTACATGGGCATGGTGGCAACCAGTGGAGGGATGTAGAGCTCTGGATCCACAACTATCACCATCGACAAGATCGTGTAGGGCAGCCAGCAAACAAAAAAAGCTATGATCATAGCGAGTACCATACTAATGGCGTGCTCATTCTCTTTCTGGCTGGAACGCCCACCCTGAAGCTCCACACTCCTGTTCAGCTATGAGTAGAAAGCAAATTTGACTCCCATTAAAGGCTAATAACTTGTTTTAGTCTGTAGGCGGTAGATTGCAAACAGGATGAATTTTAGATCTTGCTCTAATGGTGCACACGTGCAATAAATATGCAGAAGCCATTAATAACCTACCTTATTCAAGGATTTCAGCACTTTATAGTAGCAGTAGATGATGACTACAACAGGGATAATGAAGCAGAGGAGTGTGTAGAGGATGAGATAGCTGTAGTTGCTCCACGACCTCTCCTCCCAGGCCAGAGAGCAGGAGGTCTGGACTCCCTCGGGTCCGTAAGAACTCCAGCCGAGTAAGGGTGCCACAGCCCAAAACAAGCAGAAGACCCAGACAACTAGTAGCCCGTTGATGCTTCTCCGCATGCTCAGCTTTAAACCAGCTTTAGGCTTACACACAACGTGGTACCGCTCATAGGCAAGCAGAGTCAGGGTGCAGAGAGACACCAGACCTAGAAGAGAGGAACAAATGAACAATCTTGAACTATCTTTTTCCAAAGCTTACATCCACATCTCAGTAAGATGCTTGGATGTCATGGAGAACATCTCCAATAACTCCATCCACTCAGAGGAGCGTGAGATGTGGTTAAAAGCTCTGGAAAAAGCTAATGAGTAGACCTTAAGATTTTTTTGTTTAGTTTCCGAGTGTTTGAAGAAAATACATTTGATAAGTGTAGAAAGACTTCAAAAAGCATCAAAAGCCCAGAACATGAACAGTTTTGCAGTTAGAAATCACTCAGACGTGAAATGAAGAAACCATTTCTGGTTTTAACCTTAACTTTTGTAATTCTTTGTAATGATGTTTCACAATGATAGACCTCCAGCCATTGGTCTCTAAATGGTGTATAACACACTCACTACTCTCTCACAGCTCCACTTACCAAAATAATTGACTGCAAATCCTTGAAACACGCAGGCTGCGTGACCAATAAAGAAAGAGCCTTGGTAGTTGGTGATGGTGACGACCAAAGAGCCGCACAGGCCTATCATGAGGTCAGATACGGCGAGGCTGAGGATGAACACATTCATGGGCTGGAGGAGAGACGGATTCCTCAGCATCACGGTTATTACCAGACCGTTGTTAAAAACTGATAAAACTGTGTTGATGAACATGAGGAAAGAAAGTATGCAGTAGCCCACTTGCGGGAAGATGGTGGGCACCACAGTCTCCAACTCGGCGTGGAAGGATGGAGGATGCGAGCCGGAGCTCCACGGCGTGCTGTTGCTGTCCATGGTGCCTAAATGAAGTCCAGCTTTGGTGAAACTGTGACACTGAGCCCACAGACACTCTGCTCAGCTCAGGACCCAGCGTCATTGATCTTATCATTTCTGATCCCTGTCCAACCACTCAGCTTTTCTTATTTTCTGAGATCTCAGATTGTGCTTCTATCTGATAGAGAAAGCCCCAAATGTAATATGGGAAATTGGTCGGTAACACGATTTGGAGGGATTAATCCCAATGAACCAGCTGCTATAATGGTAATTGGAAAGTTGAGGGTTATTAACATGGGGCCAGTTAGTCCTCAAAATCAGTTTTCAAATTTGGAAGTATGTCCTTTTGTTGTTTATACAGATAATAACAAAGGAAAATAGGAGCATGGTGCAAAAATGGACAAGACATTCAGTAAACAAACACCTGCTAATTAAATCTAATTACAGGACAATTATCCTAATCCAAATAAATTCAAATTAATGACATGAACACTTGGATAGGATCATTAAGATCATTTACATTTTAATAAATAGTGAAATAAAAATACACTCCACCAAAAGCAAAAAAAGTCAACAAAAATTAAAAGCTACAGAAACACAAATAAAACCATGAGGTCTGGGTTGTGGCCACTGTTTAAGAATTTCCTTTTTCCAAATTATTAAAAGCTCCAGCTTGTTTATCAAATATATCAATCTGAATCCTTCAATCTTGCACATGATAACACAGTTCACACATTTTTTGCAGAAGTGTTAAACCCATAAAGACAAAACTCAGTGCTGCCTTCACAGATCAAACAGCAACACTAGTGCTAAACATAGCAATGATGTTCCATTTTTTTCCCTGACAAATGTGAACATTTTCCATCTGCTAAAATGAGACATACAGGCCGCGTTGTGTAAAAATGGTTAAAACAATTAAACTCAAAGATCTCAGAACATCAATGTGCAATTCATGATGAAATTGACGAAAACGCTGCCTGGCAACATTTGAAAAGCTTGATTACCATAAATTATATTAGGCTATTACAAAAATATACATCGCAGTAATGTGAATAAGAGATTAAGGCAACTGAGTTTATGATGTAAATGTCACATCTCAGTATTCCCATTTAACCAGTTTTCTTACAGTGTTATAGATGCAAATGATGAAAAGGCAAATATAATCTTTAAAAGGATGTACAATCAATACTACAGTACAGATATAGACCATGATAGACTTAATGTGTGACTGCCCCCTATTGCTTGGACTGTGTAAGTGCATCATATTTATCTCATTTCTCACTACCCCTCTCTCTCTCATACATACAAAGACACACACACACAAACACAAACACACACACACACAAACCTGAAACAATCAATACATTCAATGTTCCAAAGTCTGTGTGAATATTAATAACATAAAATACAAGGTATCCAGGTTTAAAATGAAAAAGTAAATACAATCTGTTGCATGTTTCATTTGGCTTAAAAAGCACTAGATCCACTGTCCCTTTAGCACACTTAATTCTTTGAAAGGATTTACATAACTAATTAGTTTAAAGCTTAATAAATAAATCAAACATCAACATTTTACATGATTGTTACCGTTGTACATAAGTTAAAATGTGCCGTGCATTTTCTAAAACGACATATCTCAAAACTTACAACACGCTTATGTTTAAGTCAGCTTCCTCTTTCTCTGATCATCTCTCTAATCGGACTCTGCTTTGGTCCTGTGGAGCTGTGAGGAGATGCTCAGACCCTAAGGGGAGTGTTCAGGCCAGAAGGGGACTCGTGTTGCAGAGGAGTGCGGCGAGGGAAAAAGGTGTGCTGGAAGTCGTAGTTGAGCAGGCAGCTAATGGAGGCCATGTAGATGTCAGCGAAGCGCGACAGTCGGCGTGAGAAGTAGGTGGGGTTGTGGTAAGTCCGGAAGAGACTCCCGAATTGAGCGTTGAAGATGTCCTTTGTCTGTGGCCTTCCATAAAAAACACATCAAGAGGAGGTTAGATTACTTTTACAAGAATAAATCATCAAAAGTAATTTCCTAAAGTAATAATCTCCTTTACCTCATGGCATCTCTTTCTCTGATCCACTCTTCAACGACAGCTTGAGATGCGGGATCCCTGTGTACCTATTTGGGAGCAGCGCACAGAGGCTAAGCACGTCATTTTGAAAAGAGAGAAAGAAAAGGAGAAAACACCACGTGGAAAACACACACAAACGATTTCCACTGTCTCCTTACCTGCATCTGCTCGATGAGTCCAGTCAGTGCCTGTAACCAGGTCATCATGTGAACATACTGCTCTGTGTTCATGATCTTGATCTCCTTTCTCAGCTCAGGGATGATGGCGCCTGTCCTCCAGCCGTGCTTCAGCGTCAGATCCTGAAAGGTAAAAGGCCCGTTTTAAATCGCAACACCGGGTACAGGATAATTAGTCAATTTGACAATTAGGAATTCACTTGTTTGGCTTGAGAGTCATGTGTCCACATGCAGGAAATAATCAAGCAATAATAAACACAAGGGAGGGTTTGAGGTACATATCATACAGTCTGAGTGTTATAATTGCTGTTACACTGTGGATTTGTCATTGACATTTTTGATTACCTATTGAGACAATTATTATAAAAAGGCCTAGTCTATGACGGTCATGTGGTGAAAGCAGCACATCAGCAGCACAATAGCAACAGTGTCACAGTTGATACGCTTAGTACTGTTGTGTACTTAGAAGCATTTTGATAGTGCTCAGGGCTCAATACACAATCAATGTAGTTGTACATATGACATGAAAGAAAATAGACTTTAAGCCTCAATGAAGAATTCATTCACTGTTACATGGCTGGAAAAGAGATGGACGAATGAAAATTCCAGCTTAAATGGATCCAGGATTGTGAGAACATGTTTTCGGATTTTGTGCGTTTGGAATTTTTAATAAAACCGCATAATCGAGAAATAAAATATTGCTCCATCCATCTCTCCCTCTTCTGTATCTCCCTGGTAGCTCAGAGATGTTTCTGCTGTGTGTCTATTTGCAGTAATGATCTCATCCTACAGTCAGAGAGTGTACGCTGTGCTTGGTGTAAACCACACACGCCACATTCCATCTTTCTAAATAAGCAAGACGACATGTTTGACAGCTGGCTGCCAGCCACCGGCGAGGCATTACGCCAAAGATGTAAACGTTCATTAACACCACCTAAAGTTGATGTGACAAACATTCACATATTCATGTCGTTATAACTCACTGATGCAGCAGAAAACTAATGTTGGTTAGTTTGTCAGCTGGAAGGCAGCTGTTGGTAAATTCACAGGTTTAAGGTATAGAAATGTAAATAAAGTGCAATGATTCTCACTACTGTATATGTTGCAGGAGTATCAAGAGACACTGTCTCTCATTAAAACGCCATAAATGTCATCCAAACCCAATGCAGAGCTAATGTAACTATGCACAGAGGATTATATTCTCGACTAGCGTCACTGTTCTCTTTCAAACATTCAGTCAGTATCTCACTATCTGCATCTTCTCACAGACACTTACTGATTATAACTCCAGCCATTCAAGTTCAACGGAATCACAGTTGAGTCTAAAATAAGATCTTAAATGGCGAGTGATCAATGCGGGGTTACTCTCTCTATTCATAGTATCATAATCTTTCATGCTACTAACACTTGTGTATTGTTATGGGAAGTCCTTTGTTGTGAATATGTCTTGCTGCTGCTTACTGCCAAGTCACTGTAGATGTGATCACCAAAGTAGAGCACTTTGGATCCTCTCCAGCCGGTGAGTCTCAGGAACTCATAAAGGTTTCCCTAGAGTATTCAAACACACACACACACACACACACATAAAAATAAAATCAATAATATACTCTATAAAGTGTATCCAGGAGTTAACTTGTCAGAAATCTTTAACTGGCATATCATTGTAATTCTCTGGCACAACACCTGTTTGTAGATTTGCCCTTTTTCCAGTTTGTGAATCCTGTCCCACAGCAACGCACCTTTGTCTGTCACTCGCCTGAAAGGTCTGGAGCAAAATACACAAAGACAAACCTTATTCATTATAATACTGGCAGCTCCCAAACAAACATGCATCAATCCATGTTTTCTGTACAAATAGTGTACAAGGTCTACTGGCGAGTCAATCTACTGGCAGTGTGGTACCATACTATATGTGCTCATGAGACCTCTACTGGCGTAAACGAAGCACAGCATGGGCGTAGTATAAACTACAGTACAGACACACAAACGCACTTACTTTCTCCTGTCATTGAAGAAACTAGGTTTGTCTGCTTGAACAATAACAACATCAAAGAGGTCCCTCCAGTCCTTCCCCACAATGTACCTCATCCCATGGTCCCTGAGAAAGACAGAAATTCAAGACATTACCTTTTATACTTGTGTCTGCAACACTTTAGAGCTCATCATAAGGATACCTTAACAAGCGTCTGAGCTCAGGGCACAGAGCAGACAGATAGTGATGCAAACACCAGCAACCCTACTGTGTGTCCATCCTACACTATTTTTCCAAGTAGAAGGAGTGAGTTCCTGCTTATAATTCTGCACGAAACAAACAAACTATTAATTCAAGGACATGGGTTCAATGTTTTTCTGCTCTGGGAAGCCCTTTGAGGTGGGATACGTGTAGCTGGTCATTTTGTGCAATCAACCCTGACATCAAAGGAATCATAATATCATAGTCAATGATTTACAAGTGCTAGTGAGCAGAAAACCCTTTGATGTGTTTTTGCAAATCCATACAAGTTGTGGTGTTATATGGTAGCGACAATAAAAAAAAAAAAAAAGTACGGCGCTCATTCCTGACATTTTTAATTAACCGTGCTAACAAACACTTGCACCCTGTCTGCGCACACTTACACAAAGTCAAAGGGGCTATTGGTAATGAGGAACATCTTTTTTCCGTGCTCTGACAGCTTCTTCAGCACAGCGTGGCTTTGCTCGCCATAGCAAATGTATTTCCCTGCAAATTAAGAAAACAGAGAGCGAAAGACAAACAGTAATAGAGGGTTAGGGGGAAAAGGCTGGGCATGAGTTGTCCTGATATAATTTGTGCAAACAAAACTGTTTTTTTTCCATATCACAGCCTCTTTGTTTCTGAATTAATTTTTTATGTCTTGGCAACCATTCAAATGTGGCTGTATAATTCATTTTATATTAGTTCAAACAAAGTCATATAAATCAAAGAACATTACCAATATCTGCTTCCACAGCTCGGTACATAATGCCCTTGACGTGAACATCTCTAATGGCTTCCTGCAAAGAGGAAAAAGTAAACAGCTCTCAGCCAGGAAGTCATGACTTCAATAGCACAATGTTAACATTCAGCTCCAGTAGCAACACTTTGCTCTGTATATAAACGGTTGACTTAGAAGCACAAAGAAAGTGCATCTCTGAATACAAATTAAATATGAAGAAAGCAAGCTGTGGAGTTCATTTACTTCGGTGACACTGAGAAAAACTTTCCGCCACATTTTTAACAGTGTAAAGTGCCTTTGAATACATGAATGAGTGAATAGGCTCTCCCCGGCAAGGTTGCACATTTAAAGGCAAACTTAAAGGAAGTTTATCATATACAAAGATTGTTTGATGCACACAAAAGTCAAGGGGAAATAAAGTTGAAAAATGACAGGGTTAATGCTGAATACTAAATCAGGCTTGGAGAGAAAAGATTTAGGAGGGTGCCTTTGAAAAGATATGAGAGGCACTCGTGGAGCGGAGAGTGTGTGTGAGGGCTTTTAATGGCAGCGCTCTGTCAAAAACACTACAGCGCCACACAGAATAGACAAAACCAGCATGACAGCTGCCCTCAAAGGGGGAACACAACGCTGATTTCTCGCCCCACTCCCTCTGAAGTGGCAGAGCCACCGGAGAACAGGCGCAGATGGCTGGAGGCAGGCTTGCTCGACTAAAATTAGACACCGGGTTTTCAGAGCTAAAATTAAGATGGCATTGAATGGCTGGAGTATGACAGCACAATTTTATAGTACATGTGACTGGATCTGATCAGATTATTGCAGGATTGTTTCATGCATTTTCCCAAAACACTGATCAAAGAATGAAGAAGATAACAAGATATTTCACCTTCACATCTTTGTACAGATGGACTGGCTCATAGTCAATGTTGTGCCCCATGAAGAAGTCATTGACGCAGGACAGGAGGGTCATCTCTGGCAGGGAGAAAATGTCCATGAACTGTTTCATGGAGTGGCCATGATGACTCTGCAGGACAGCAGTTAACATATGTCATATTCTGTTGTTTTTTTATGTTCGCAGTACCTGTGATAGTACAGATAGGTGTGGAAGTGATCTTACCTTGCCGTAGAAGTCGCTCATGATCTCTAGAGGTATGTGACAACCTTCATACATGGCAATTACTTCCTCATCACTGACTGGATGAAGACCCCTGTGGAAGAAACACAAAATATCACAAAGATAGATGATGATAATAATAGAATTCATGGTCATTCATGTGCAGCTTGGACAACAAAGGGGATAATGAAACACCAAAAAAGACATGTGAACCCTGAAATGTTAAAAGATTGTGTTGTTTACTGTAATATTTTGTTAACCAAGAAAAAAAAACTTCTACTTCCATCAGTGTTTTATTCATTAACCCACTACCCTGATGTGAGATGTATTATATAATACAGATACCTGTATACAGTTCCCAGCTGGATGTAGTGAAAAGCATCAATCTTCATCAGCAGTGCCTATCAAAATTTATTGAATATTAGTACTTACAGTACAAATGATGCAAACATTTATTTTAAACAAAGCTGCCAGTTTTTGAGATAGACAAAGCTCTTCCTACCTTCTGAACATCATAGTGAAGTCCTCTTACAGCAAAATCGGGAATATATTCATACTTTCGCAGACCCTCTGGATACTAGTCCCCAAAAAAATCAGAAGTTGGTATGACAACAAAACAGATGATTAGAGTAAACCACAACAATAATCCACAATCCACCTACAGGATGCAGGTAAAACAGTGCTTGATGGTGTTACACAGTCGTAAGCCATTTAAAAACCTTAAATGTCAGGTGAATAAAAAGTTTCTACTACTGATCTCTTACTGGAAATGTGACAGTGTTATCTAATGGAAGCCTGATCAGATTTTTATAGGACATATTACTAATGACATGTATTGTTGTGTATTGTTGTGTTCTATGAGTTGATCAGTTACAAAGCTGACAAGTCAGTTTCAGAAAAAGATGAATGATTCTGTCACTATCCGGAGCAGAGGTATTGTATGTTTGATGTGCCTGGTTTTAGAGAGAACACACACACACACTCACCCTGTGTTTAGTGATGAGGATATCCCGTGCTATGTTGAAGATGAGAGTGTGGAGGTGGCTGGAGTAAAACGCCAGGGTGTAGTCGTAGTCGAAGCCATAGATCTCTATGTCTCGGAGGCTCATCTCGTTGTTGGCAAAGATGGTGTCAGGGTCAACCGAGTTTGTGGATATGTCCGGGATCAAACCTGAGAGGAGATAAACAACTGAGGTTATGTTGTTGGAAGAAACACTACTAAACAACTTTTGCAGGAGAGTTCCACTTGCAGGTTGTTATGAAAGAAGATATATCTTAAGATGACAAGAGCTGTGGTCTGATAACAACGTATAACAAAGTTTCTTGAGGGTTGTGGGTGTGTTGCTTTAGATATGGTGTTCAGTATTGTGCTTAAATTAGGCCACTAATCACTGATATGGAGTACCTGCGAGTTAGATTTCTGTCCAACTATTGTAGCACCACTTTGTAATGAATGGTTGTGCGCATGGTGTAATCATTTTAAGTGTCAGGCGAAATGAGCCTGTTTCCTGCTCAAACATGCAGCAAGAGGAGGCAAAAATGTGCAGCTGTGTGAGATACAACATAGTTGAGCTTCGATTTCTGCTAGCACCTCCAAATCTGTTAAGATTCTTCAGGAATTTTCATAGTTTTGTGTTGACGCTGTAAAGATTTGGCTATGACCTACTTTCTTGAGAGACATGTGGGTTTTAATCTTATGATCAGGGGATGGACAAAAATACAGAAACACCTTCGATTATAATACAATACATCACCTGCACACAACTAAAATCAAACATAATTAGGATGTCATAAGCTTCATAAAGGGATGGATTGCATTTAATTTGTCAAGTGTTCATGTTGTTTTGTCCAGCCCCATTTATCTGAACAACAAATTAACAAGTATTAACAAGTATGCATCATTTCCACGACATTTGCAGGATGTGTTTATTGCTTGAAAGGCTGCTAAAGTGAGACTTTGGCAGACAGTGTGGCGATGGAAATAGTTGGTGCATTAGCTGCTGGAAATATTGATCATAACAGGGTTATTAACAATTTGGAATATATCAATGGTTTCTACAATGTGCGTTCATACCTTCAGTCTGCCTTTTGGTCTCATTGTAAACAGACCACAGCTTCTCTGTCATGTCCTGGCCGTCTGCAGAGCTGCTACACACAGATGATGCGTAGTTTTTGGCTCTAGGTTGGTGTGACAGTAGTTGACCTACTCCATGAGATACCGCACCGAAATTCCGTTTCCATAAACGAGATCTGAACGTCCGGTGCTGTAAACCTTGTAAGACATTACAGAAAATATTCGCCTTCTGCAGACACTCCTTGTGCTTCAGAAGAGAAAACAGGGGTAAGGACAAGGGAGCCATGGCTTTGATCTTTGCGTGGCAGCCCGTGTATAGGTCGAGGTTGGCTCCCAGACGACTGCATGCGGTGGACGGTGTCTTCTGTAAATACCGAAAAGGTCCCTGGATGGCAGCTTTGCGCGTCACTTCCGCGTTTGGTACAGTCCCAGCCTGGTCTCTCAACCAACCAGCCAACCAGCCAACCGGCGAGGCTGATGCACCTCCTACTATCCATAAACATCTGCGATATGTCATCAGATACATGCATTAAATATGCATAACCCAGAAAATTATTCACTATTACACAGAGCTAATGTAATGTACAAGCCAGCAGCATTTTCTCTTTCTCAAGCTCCACATGGACTGGAGATCAAACATAATATTGATAAATGTTAAGAATGAAAAATCATTAAGTCAGAATTATGAGATACTAAGTCATGATTTAGACTTTTTAAATCAAACTTATTATATACTAAGTAAAAAATAATCAGTCTTAGTCAAACTTCAGATACTTAGTCAGAGTTATGAGACACATATTGAACTTAGTACATTTATGAACTCATTCTTGTGCCTTTTTACGTCAGCAGTATGAGATTTTAAGTCAAAATTTTGACTTACTCACTATTTCAAACTTTTACCTCAGTATCTCATGATTTCAAAAGCTCAACAGGGAAACACTGACTGAGGAAACACAAAGAGGGAAGCTTATGCTAAAAAGACTGAGATATCCACTTTATATGACTAACTCAGACTGCCGAAGCCTCATATAACCATATAAACTTTTAAATGCATTTTACTCAAAATGACTGTGTGGACACACTGTGGATTTTGACCCCCATCACTTATATTTAAAGTGCATTTGAAGCCAGCATGAACAGGAGGAATGATAACAGTGAGGAAAACCTCTTTCAGTGTTCATATGAGCACCTGGCTGTTGTTTTAAGCTGACACTGTGTTCAATCAAACTTCATACAGACTTTCAAATCTTTCAAAGTATATATTCACTCTCTCCTTTAATAATTGTGTGTTAGAATGAGTTATCATACTGTATTTAGTGTAAAGAAAATTCAACCAATACTTTAATGCACAAAGTAAGGATTGTTACAGTCAGCATAACCTCCTCCCCCACATACACACCTAATATTACACACACCCCACCCCTCCACAACCATAACAGCCCAAGCCTGATCATATACTCACACAGCCAGCAGACAGGTTTTAAAAAAAACAATATTATAATGAGCACATTTGTGTGATAATTTTACATACCATCTATACAGTTTTTCCTCAAAACTTTAAAGAAAAAAAGGTTGTTTTCCACAGTACATCCATGACTTCAACTCAGTAGAGCTAAACAGTGCCATCTTATGGACTCATCTACTCATTATCTACTCATTCAATGTTCAGTGTCTGCAGCGGAACAATGAAGTCACACCATTTTAGGGAAGGAAATGCAGATAACCTATCTACTATACCATATGCATAGATAAATATTCTTTAGACAAGCTACAGACTTACACCACACAGAAACAATATGTTACAATGTCAGTAGAGCCATAAACTAAAACGTGTCTGCATCTTGAGTATCGTTACGCTTCCGTGTCACTTGACTTTGACATTGCAGCAGAAAATCAAAGTTTAACTAACGTGTTGACAGAGATTTTTTTTCCCCAGCTTGAGAGGTAAATTTTAGGAAGTGATGTGCTGATTATTCATTCTTGGCCAATGGTGGCCAGCCACGATTTGCGGGTATTGACTTATGTAGAAGAATCTGATTGGACGTCATGTACCGTAGACTGTGCTGTGATTGGTCTAAGTTTGTGCGTGGTGCGCAGCCATTGGTCGGTTGTCACGGGTTTAATAGAGTGGGCTCTTTCGGTGGGAGAGGTGTCTTGTCAGTCTCTCTTGTAAAGGCAGTGCTGCGTGCACTGATCCCCGGCTTTTGTCTTAGGAGCTCAAGACTCACGTCGTCAATCGAGCAATATATCAAAATGAAACGTGCCTGGGTGATAGGTCTCCTCTTCGCACTTTTAGCCTTTGGTGAGTAGCGGAAAGATTTGCTCTCTTATGTCACTTTTTTATCATTAGTTAACGTTTTAGCTAACATTAGCCAATAAGCTAGCGTTAACTTGCTTTTGTGTTTCCTTGTCTGCTCATTCATGACTAGAAGCCTGATATTTTGCATTTTCCTTGCTTCATTTTGGCCATTTGTTAGCGATAAACAGCGTTATCGATACGGCGTCAACACGTTTCTCATAGCAACGCTAGTAACGTTATCCGTTATTTCCTAACTTGCTTGTATTTCCAGAAGTTTCTCATAGAAAAAGCCATGTTATATCTACCTGACGACAGCTAACATCACCCAGGAGAAGTCTTATTGTTGCATAGATGTCCATATTCTGTCTTTAATAAAGCTAGCATGTCTAACAGCTAACCAGACTCATTTGATGATTTTCAGCGCGTCATTGCAGAGCTCCATTCACGATTATATAATCTGTAATGCTTAATATTTCTTCAGATACACAGTAAGCTAGTTGATTTTTTTTTTAATCTAACAACTTTTTGTTCCTTTGCAGCTTCTGTAAAGGCAGAGGATGAACTTGATGTGGATGGGACAGTAGAGGAGGACCTGGGTAAAAGCAGGGATGGCTCCAGAACAGATGATGAGGTGGTTCAGAGGTAGGTGTCTCTTTGAATATCTTGTCACTTTCAGCCTGTTGAATGAACTGCACTTGTCCCTATCAGGAAAGGTCGACTGAACCTTTAGTTAAGAGCACAAGGTCAGCATGTCTAAGCTTGTGCACACAAACGCTCATAGCAACCCTTGCATTGTAGTAGTGGCCAAGCTTTGCAGTGTTTTCATTTATTGCACATCTCAAATTAAGACAAGGACATCTTGTGTGTTTTGGCTTCAATCTGGATACTGATCCCTAGAGGGGAGAACAGCTTTGACAGCAATGACTTGTTGTTGTGCAATTCCCTGATCTCACCTGTGTGTGCATCTGTGTATTCTCAGGGAGGAGGAGGCTATCCAGCTGGATGGATTGAATGCAGCTCAGATTAAGGAAATCAGAGAAAAGTCAGAGAAACACGCCTTTCAGGCAGAGGTCAACCGCATGATGAAGCTGATTATCAACTCCCTCTACAAGAACAAGGAGGTGAGCAGGAATAAATATCATCATATCAGTTTACGTTAAGCAGTATGTGATAATTTCTATGGATTTACTTATACAGTATGGCTTGCAGATGTTGTCAAGGAGGGGTGAGGTAATGAACTATTTGTGTGTTTTCTGTTTTTAGATCTTCCTTAGGGAGCTGATTTCCAATGCCTCAGATGCTCTGGATAAGATCCGCTTGTTGTCACTCACCAATGAAGATGCAATGGCTGCCAATGAAGAGCTGACCATCAAAATAAAAGTATGCACAAGAGAAGTGGGGGGAGGGGTTGGTGTTAATCAGTGCTGCAGCCTTAACTGGTCATGTTAATAGTTGTTGTTCTGTTTGTAACACAACTGTGTTGTTCCTCTCTACAGTCTGATAAGGAGAAGAACATGCTCCACATCACTGACACGGGTATTGGAATGACCAAAGAGGATCTGGTGAAGAACTTGGGCACCATCGCCAAGTCTGGCACCAGCGAGTTCCTCAACAAGATGACAGAGATGCAGGCTGAGGATCAATCTACCTCAGAGTTGATCGGCCAGTTTGGTGTGGGTTTCTACTCTGCTTTCCTCGTCGCCGACAAGGTCATCGTGACATCCAAGCACAACAATGGCACCCAGCACATCTGGGAGTCTGACTCCAATCAGTTCTCTGTCATTGAGGACCCTCGTGGCGACACACTGGGCAGAGGAACCACCATCACGTGGGTTTACATTTTATTCTGATGACAATTATGTATAAAAATAGTTTTATGTATAACAAATAGTATTGACAGAGAAATTAAATCCTCCCCTTTTCTCTTTTTTCAGACTGGTCCTGAAAGAGGAGGCCTCAGACTATCTGGAGCTGGAGACCATCAAGAACCTTGTCAGGAAGTACTCTCAATTCATCAACTTCCCCATCTACGTTTGGGCCAGCAAGGTGATTACTCAAGATTCAAGAGACACAGTTATATTATGAAACTGAAACATATGCAAATGAACACATGGCCATTGCACAATTTCTTCCTCTTGACATAACAGACTGAGACAGTTGAAGAGCCCATCGAGGAAGATGCTGAGGCAGCAGATGAAACCGAGAAAGAGGCTGCTGAAGATGAGGCTGAGGTTGAGGAAGAGGAGGAGGACAAAGACAAGCCCAAGACAAAGAAGGTAGGACGTCATTGTTGGATTGGTTGATATGGACAAGATTAATATGTTAATGATTATCTCAACAGTATTTTAATGCCTGGAGGTGCTAGAGAATTGAATGCTTTTGAGATCTATAAAATGTTTATTCTTTTATTTATACACAAGTTTTTAACCATGAGAGTTTTGAAACAATTTGGGTTATTCTTTTTTGTTACAAAAGGAATATTTTTTGGGCATGTTTGAAAATGTGTGATTGTGTTTGTAGGTTGAGAAGACTGTGTGGGACTGGGAACTGATGAATGATATCAAGCCCATCTGGCAGAGACCAGCGAAGGAGGTTGAGGAGGATGAATACACTGCTTTCTACAAGACCTTCTCTAAGGTAGATGCTTGAACAATATGCTATGTCAAACTGTGGTGTAGAGTGAGTTCTTTAAGCACTATCTGAAGGTCCAGCTAGTAAATGTTTTTATAACTGTTTCAACAGGACAGCGATGACCCTCTGGCTCATATCCACTTCACCGCTGAGGGTGAGGTTACCTTCAAGTCCATCCTGTTTGTGCCCAATTCAGCTCCTCGCGGCCTGTTTGACGAGTATGGCTCCAAGAAGAATGACTTCATCAAGGTATGTTAAGCAGTATTTAGTATCCATTTTGGGGGTATTTTCTTCTAGGGTGGTATTAAGGAATTCCTTCAACAGTTTCTAAATTAAGGTCTCTTTCTGTCACAGCTGTTCGTCAGGAGAGTTTTCATCACAGACGACTTCAACGACATGATGCCCAAGTACCTGAACTTCGTCAAGGGAGTGGTGAGTTATTTCTAACTCTAGTTGTGATGCAGCCATGTGAAGATATAAACTACAGAAGCTAGTTGGCCTTTTCTTTAATAGTGCCTGCACTATGATTAATGGAAATTTATTTTGTTAGGTTGACTCTGATGACCTTCCCCTGAATGTGTCCAGAGAGACTCTGCAGCAGCACAAACTGCTCAAGGTGAGCTTCATGTCTTAAAAAAAAAAAAAAAAAAAAAAGTACAGCAATGATTTATGCATTCTGCAGTTTCTCATTTGAATTTAATGTGACAGGATTATCTAAGGAAAAATAAAAGCTTTTGGAAAGGGAAAATGACAAAGGAAGTCACTATTTTTCATGTCCCTATTCAGGTTATCCGTAAGAAGCTGGTGCGTAAGACTTTGGACATGATCAAGAAGATTGCAGAGGAACAGTACAACGAAAAGTTCTGGAAGGAGTTTGGAACCAACATCAAGCTGGGTGTCATTGAGGACCACTCAAACAGGACCCGTCTGGCCAAGCTGCTCCGTTTCCAGACCTCCAACAGCGATAAAGAACTTGCCAGCCTGGAGCAGTATGTGGAGCGCATGAAGGAGAAGCAGGACAAGATCTACTTCATGGCTGGTACCAGCAGGAAGGAGGTGAGAGGATGTAAAAAAAAAAAAAGAAATTGTGTAAAGCTGTAATTAATGACATTTACCTATTTATACTGCACAAAGCTTTTCTAATTTAATTGAACACCCAGGTTACATTTACAATGAAAGAGTCATGGCATTGATCATTTGCCCTAATTTCCCTCTGCAGGCCGAGGCTTCTCCCTTCGTGGAGAGGCTGCTGAAGAAGGGTTATGAGGTGATCTACCTGACGGAGCCTGTGGATGAGTACTGCATCCAGGCACTACCCGAGTTCGATGGAAAACGCTTCCAGAACGTGGCAAAGGAGGGTGTCAAATTCGACGAGAGCGACAAGGCGAAGGAGAAGAGGGAGGCCATGGAGAAGGAGTTTGAACCACTCACCACATGGCTGAAGGACCATCCCCTGAAGGAAAAGGTAGAGCACAAATTATATTGTAATAATCAACACATGACAAACACTAGCCACAGAAGTGCTGACGTTTTGTTGCAGCTGTTATATCTCTTCCATCAGTCACATTATTTCATACTATGTTGTTTTTCCCCCACAGATTGAGAAGGCCGTCCTCTCTCAAAGGCTTACCAACTCACCCTGTGCTTTGGTTGCCAGTCAGTACGGCTGGTCAGGAAACATGGAGAGGATCATGAAGGCACAAGCTTACCAGACAGGAAAAGACATTTCCACAAAGTGAGTAATGATGATCCTGTGTGTACTAAGAATGTTGATACTCCTCATTATTACCTCATTGTAACACGTTAGAGCACGTCTGACTGTTTACCCTGAGCTTTGCTTAAACATTGCATTTCCTCTTTTTCAGTTATTATGCCAGCCAGAAGAAAACATTAGAACTCAACCCCAAACATCCTCTCATTAAGCAGATGCTTAAACGAGTCAATGTAAGTTTCAACATTATTATTGTCAAACAGTTTGTCTTCATATGTGTTATTTAAATGGTGATACATTACGTACCAAAAAGTAACAAATTTTGTCAGCAGCATTTTACAGTTTAACAGCTGACAGCAAAGGAACACTAAGTAGTTGTGATTTGTAATGTGAACTGAAAGATAGATATGAATTCAGTGGTATTAGTGCACTGATCAGAGCAGAGAACTTAATAGTCTCCTTTCTTGATGTTCTTCAGGATGACGCTGAGGACCAGTACGCGTCAGATATGGCTGTGATTCTGTTTGAGACGGCCACGCTGCGCTCAGGCTACCAGCTGGCTGACACAAAGGCTTATGGAGACAGGATAGAGCGCATGCTCCGACTCAGCATGAATGTTCCCCTGGACGAACAGGCAAGTCAACGTCAGCTGTCACATTACTGTGGGAACATTTGAATGGCAAATGTTTTCAGTTTCAGTGTGTACGTGTCAAGTCATATCTGCTCTTCCACAGCCGGTGAACTAATCCTATCTGTGAATAGATCAAACAGGGCTCATTTTGCATTGGAAATACAGTAGTTCCACTTTGACTATATTTACTTACTGACTATAAGTGGGGTTTTTAAGTTGGCCAGTGTGGTCATTAAGTGTGTTAGCGATGCGATGGTTGGAGATTGTGTGGGTGTGTTGTGTTAAATATTATGTGACTGTCCTGCAGATTGAAGAAGAGCCAGAGGAAGAACCAGAAGAGCCTGCTGAGGAAGAAGCAGAAGAGCCTGCTGAGGAAGACTCTGAAGATAAAGAGGAAATTGTAGATGAGGAAGATGATGACGAATCGGTGAGAACACATGCTATGGCATCTTAAGAATGTAAACTGATAAAATTCTGGAGTATGTGCTCTTCTGGCTTTGCATTCATAACTTAAATTTTGTTTCCTTACAGACAAAAAGACACAAAATTGAACTGTGAAACACTGAATGGAGGAGCATGTAACAATGAAGCTGGAGTCTTGTTCCAGCGCCACCGTGGTTGACATTATCCTGGGTGGGGTCCCTGGGTTGGGGTTTTTTAAGGCGAGCATTGTTTGTTTGTTTTTTTTTTTTTTATTACATTCCTCATGACTGTAAATTTGTTAATATTTAACTGACCTGTTTATGGAAAGATGCGATCCTGTCTCTTGATCAAATAAATGTTTCCTGAAAAAAGGACATAATGTTTGTCTGGTGTTTAAAGGGGACAGGTAACTGAAAAAGCCTGCTCAAGTGAAGAGAGGGGAGCAACTATGTAATGTGGATTTTATAAAGTCACAGCAGATTGTGGTTGTATGAATAACAATGACAAAAGGATTTTAATTAACTCAGAATTGCTCAAAGGTAAAGCATGTCAGGTTGACTGCCAGTCAGCATTTTACCAGCTACAAAGTGCTGTTTCTGACAGAACTTTCAGTTTTTAAATGCAAGCTGATGTAACTAGTCTCTAGAGGCTAAATCATCTGTGCTCAGGTTGCAGATCCACTGGTCAAAAATACTGCAAAATTATTTAAAATGCTAAAGGGGAAAAAGTGAAATATTGTCAAACAGAAAGGAAGCAGTTTGTGTGTTGGAGTTTTTTTTCTGTTACACCAACTGAGTCTTTCCTACAAGTTTTGTCAAAATGTTTACTTTTTCAACCAGTCTCTGAAGTAGTATGCCTCTGAAAAATGGATTGTGAGAAATTCGATTTCTTGCTCAATGTCATCTTTTTCACATGGATTGTCATCTTTACTTGTTTGTCTCTTTCGAGGTAAAAACTTTGAATCAACAAGATGCCACCAAATTTCAACAGTTTAATGGAAACATCACAAATATTCTTGGAAGCTTCTTCAAACTACAAAAGACAAATGCTCAGTAGTTAAAATCATCTGGCAGTGTCGCGGCCATAGTGAGACCCCTCAGCCACTCCAGTCGATTACTTCATCCCCTAACAGAGCATATTCAGCCTTGACATCTTACATATGGTTCATTATTACCCATGATGCCTTGTTACTACTGGTTTGCCAAGCTGATAAAGAAGGCGGGCTGTGCGCTGGGGACTTTCTCTGGAGCCCCTAGAGTTGGTTGTGGAGAGATGGATGTTGCACGAGTCGTTCAACATAAGAGACAACACTACACACCCCCTACACAACCTTCTGGACAGACAACAGAGTGTCTCCAGTCAGAGGCTCCTTCAGCTCCGCTGCAATAAGGACCGTTACAGGAGGTCATTTCTGCTCACTGTAGTAGCCATCTACAATGACTCCTCTGTGTAGGAAGTAGGGATGTGCAGAGAGCCCAGTATCTGTATTTGTATTTGTTGAGGCAGCAAAATTATTTGTACTTGTATTTGAATAAAAGTGGAAAGAGGCTTAAAAGTCCTGTTTTTGTTTTTATTACACTTTTAATTTTAGAAAATTAAAGTGTTACAATAAGTGTTCATGAATGAACTACCTTATGAAGGAGGTCCCCACACTGGGTCTCAAAATGGAGTCCCCCAGTCATAGACGACTGCGCTGACTACTGAGCTAAAACTTAACTCATTGCCTCATCGCACACAGACCTCTACCTATTTATACACCCATAACACAGACACAGCACAGCCTGTAACATGTAGGGAAAAACTTCAAAGGCGATTATTGCTCTGCACTTTTCAATTATTGCCTATTTTTTACAACCTAACATTGTGGAAAGGAAAAAGAGCAACAACAGGTTATGGAAGTCTCTTGTAAGCACTTTGCGTGTGTAGAGTAACTCAGCTTTATCTCTGGGGAACACCCCCAACTCCGGGAGTCATGTCCAAATTAGGAAATGTGTGTCATGTAGCAGCTGGATGTGACTCCCCTTGTTTAGACATCACAGCGGAGCAGAGGAGAGAGACTGAGATAGCGATGTAACAAACCTGTTTTTTTTTTCTTCCCCAAAACAAATAATTTTCAAAATATTTGTATGAAACAAATATTCGTTAAAAACCCACTATTTGTGCTTTGCCAAATAACGTATTTGTTTTCGGGCACATCCCTAGTAGGGAGGGGAAACTCCTCCACTGAGTGGCTAATGCACAATGGACATTCTACACTTAATTTGCATATTAATAGCAATATCTTGCTGTCTTGTTGGATGCTATAGTTGTACTTTTATACTGTTGTTGTAAAGAGGGTTTATCAATACAAATCCAAGTTGGAATCAAGGTGGTAAAAGTTGATCCACACAGTCTTTTCACTGTGGTCATCCCAGGCAGCACAAATATCAAATAAAGTAGTACCAGAGTTCTAACCAACCTCTAACTGTGAGAGAGGAGGTGAAGGAAAGGGTGGGGCCTCAGAGAATCTAACAATCAGCCTTTATGGAATAAACACGTCTGTGTATCAATTGTGTTGATGCATCAACAGAAATGTATTATGTAAACTTAATCATTCTTCAGTCAATAGAGCCGTAACATAAGGCGAATAATAAGTGAATTATATCTCAACTCATGAAGTCTTAAACTGCCATCATGTAAATGTCAAGACTTCAGTGGAAACTGCAGGGTTGACTCTTCTTATCAGCGGCGTCTGTGTGTAGTTTAGTAACAACTCTGAAATCTGATATGAGCCAATTGTATGGCCTTATCTCAATATCTAAGAGTTACTGTTGTGGAAACTCATACAGCAGAACCTTGGTTTATCAATGTTTACAAAGCTTCTTTGCTATTTTAGTTTGCTAGTTATTATGCTTTTCATATTTACTATCCTCTATACTAGCATAACACTAAAAAGTAAAAAAGAATAATGTACAACCAAAAAGGTTAAATGTATCTGAATATTCACAGTTCACAGTACATTTTTTAATGTAATATCACATATACCATGTGATAAAAATGTTAACACTCTATTTTGTGACAGCTGGTGAAGTTGGCCCTTTCTCTCCTGCGCTGATCTAATGAATAACTTGTTTAATTTTACGACCCAATCTCAATTTACTTATACACTCAAACGCCTCTCTTTATACAACATCTTATGTTCCCTCCAGCACACTGTCATTAAGTTGCAGGAAACAGATCAGAAAGATGTTGTTTAATGGAGGATCTGACTAAATACCAGGATGATTTATCAGACTTTAAATGTGCAAAGAGAAAATAAACTGTAATTAATTTTAACAATGCATTACAATGTCAAGCTATGCCCAGCAGGTGGCACAGTCACCCACCTCAAAGAAAGGTGACTCTTCTAGTAAATGTGTTTAGACAGAACAGCCTCAAACTATAATAACAATACAATATTTTTTGGACTTATCAGTAGATATTTAATTTTTAAATCTATGAGTTCACAAGAGTTTAATAAAGAACACCTTTACAGCTTTTCAAAGGCTAATAAAAGCTGACAAGATGATGATATTTAGCTTTATATCTTTATTTTACACACTATATTAAAATAATCGCCAAAATTATCAGTTGAGTCGTGAGAAAACTATTCTGGCTCATTTACATAATGTACATCATTAAAAACCTTTAAAGATAAACATTGCATAATATCCCCTCACCATACATACTTTATACCCGTTCTCATGACGCAGCTAAAAATGATCTTGCCTTAATCAGACCTCTAGTACAACACTTTCTGGTCCTAACACCAAAAAGCTATAAGGAGATATAATAGCAGATACGATTGGTTTAAGGCTTTAATGAGCAACATTATGCATTCTAGCTCCAATTCATTCTTCTGCTTCTTCTTTATCATATAATTTATGTCATTATAAAATTGCTGATTACATTGCTGCCATTATGAGAGAAATTTATTACACAATAAAGCTAACTATGCATAGTTCAGTCATACAGCAGGATCTTTACCATAAACAATCCAAAAAATGCATTTCAGACTATTAAAGAGCCCCTGACGGCTAGACCTAAATGAGGGGGAAGCATTCACCTCTTTATTGTCTTTGCCATCATAAGTCACAGTTACAGAAGCTGCATATCTTGGTTTTATAACAGGCATTAACTGCTGAGATATGTGAAATAAATCTGCTGGAGTAAAAAGTACAGTATTTCCCTCTGAAATGTAGTGGAGTACCAGTATAAAGTAACATAAAATGGACTTGTAGTAAGTAAAGTACAAGTACCTCAAAAAGTACAGTATTTGAGTAAGTGTACTTTGTTGCATTACACCACTAGAGTTAAATTGGGAATAGCTGATGTCACTTACTGTGTTAATGTGTTTTATATGATACTGAGCCTTAATAGACTCTTTGGCCAGTTTCTTGTCTACTTTGCACCTCCTAATAGCTATTACACTTCATAGTTTTGGTGGCAATATGGGAAATCCATTAACATAGTGTACAATATCTTTAGAAAAGCTAATTTAATTCGCATTGCTTGACCACTTAAACACCACATGTCTTTAAGTGCAGATGGCAGCATGTCTACTCATGAAGGTTTTAATGTTTAGCTTAATGTTTAGCTTTTTTTTCAGCCTGTTTTAAAGAGATATTGAGTTGACTTCATGTTCATTTTTAGGCTGAAGTGTGGTGCTGTTGAACTGTATTGTGTTTTACTGAGAGAAGTTTCTGATATTTGTCCGCCCTATTGATATCAGTTAGGGTGGGCTAAATATTAATATTTTATCATATCCCTCATGAAGGTAGGATTTATTACAGGGCTGTTGTATAAGATAACATTAGTTTTAGCTAGGTCGACCTAATAAACTGTCTTATCTGTCCTCCACATCTCTCAACTAATCTTCAAATACAGTAGATTAACTGCCTTTTGTTCTTTCTGTTTAAATAAGGAGTCTTATTTCAAATGTCAACAGAGCCTTCTTGCTTGCATGTAAACCACATTCCTAACCATTCCTAACATTATTGCATTTTACAATGACAGCTGAAAGTTTTTTCACCCCATGATAACAATTCAGATATTCATTGCATTTTGAATTATAGTAATTCCACAGCTGCAAAGCTCTGTTGGTCTGTTGGAGAGCATTAAGCAGAAACAATCTTCAGGATATACGGTTCAGAGAGCAGGGCTGATGCACACTGTTTGCTCTCCACCAACAACTGTCTCTGATGTCTTCTTACAGTAGGATGGGGCTGTAGTGCACACACCCGAGTAAAATCCCTCACACAGCTCACAGTTGAAACCTGTAGTCTCCAATGGTGAGTTGAAGAGCTCGGTTAAGCAGCAACAATGCAGGATTACAGGCCAAACCATGGTCTTGCTCCCATATGTTCGCCTGAGTGAGAAAATGTTGTGGCTTCTTAATAAAGGGTGACAGATATGGGCCACGGCAGGGGGAGGGGTCTCATTGTGGAGCCACAGAGGACTGATAACCGTGGCATATAATAGCTGTATTCCCTGCTGATAATCTGAAGCATTGTTCATTCATTGCTCTTTGCCCTCTGCTCACCAAATTCCATCACAATATGATAATCCATGTTGCGAACACACAATTGTTTCCATACAATAGCAGTTAGACCACCATCTCTCCCAATCAAAACACTAACCTCAGATCCCCTGACCACAACCACCTGACTGTCCCTAAATCATGGTTTAAATACCATGGTGACAGGTCTGTCTGTTGCTCCAAAACTATGGAATTCTCTTCTTCCTGTAATAGTTTTTTTTACTCATCAATGCTTTTAAGATAACACTTAAAATGCACTTTTACTTACTGTCTTTTAAACCCATCCTGCTATATTTCTTCTAAAGCCATATATCATTTGCTTCTCTCTGTAGGAGTTTGATGTCTCGTGCATGTTGTCATAAACATTTTATTTTTCTTGTCCTCTCATTTCCCCCCTCTGTTTCTCCCTTTGTTGTGAAGCACTTTGGATGCTATTTCCAGTAAATAAAACTGAGTTCAGTTGAGTTGAGTAACCTGAGAAACCACATTTAAGAGCACAGATGTAGTTTCCTCTTTTACAAGTTTAAGGGCACATGTGGATTATAGAAATTTTCTTCTGTTATGAGAAAATTTAAAGGAAAGGCTAGATTCTAAAAAAAAGTGTTTGTCCATTTGGGAAATATGGCCAATATTCACTTATCAGTATTTTTAAAACCCAGATAACTGCAGCTTTTCAGTATGAAGGCTCATTGTAGATGTCTAGACCAAAAATATTTTTGTCACAGTAGTTTTCTTTCAAACATTTAATCTATGCTCGCAGTTTACACAATGAAAAACTATCTGCCTGTGAGTCAAAATGTTCTGGGATGTCCCGTAATATTAACATAAGCGTCAGATTTATTAATTTTTCTTCCTCTGGTACAAGGAATTGAGTCCATACTCTGCTGCTGCTATTAAAGGGACAGTCCCACTATAATGAGCCTTGACTTAAGGTTATTAATTAGTTCATAATCTTAATTAATCTTAATTAATAATTGTATTTTTTGTTTTATCCCCACTGCTCTTCTTGTACATTACTACTTTAAGTTTTAGCTGTTTGATCCCAAAGTAAATCATTAATTATCATCTGCATTATATAGAAGATCTACACATTTTTCCCCAAATGTTCTATTCATTAATCTGTGATGTCATGTTTTTTAATCTTTACTAGGCTTTTATTACTTGATCTTTTATTACATGTTATATGAGACCTGTTTTTATTTTATATGGCCATTTTTTAAAAACATTATAGGCTATAGAGCCATCTTATAAGATATTTACCGTCTGTGTGAATTCAGAAAAGATTAAAAACAAAACAAAAAAAAAAAAACATTGTGTCCATAAAACACAACATTTTAAACTTACTATTTAACAAAAGACATAATATGGACCTCCGATCTCCCATCTCATCTCTCTATCGATATCTGACAGGGACAATCGAGGCTTCCTGTTTCTCTTTCTCATCATTTGTATTTTGCGACTGACTGCAGCTTCTGCGCTGCTGCTGCTGCTCATACGCAATCCCTGGATAGGTGGTTGCCATGGATTCCTGGGTCACATGCGTGGGTTTCCTGTAGCCAGAAGCAGCAGAAGATGCTTGGATCAAAAATCCAGAGCCATTTTCACTCAAGAAAAAGAAGGGATCCGCTGTGGATGGCTTGCTGACTGACTGGGTGACCTGACTACACCCGTCTGCTAATTTGGCTTTTCAAAAAAAACAACCTCAGCTGTGTGCTTTTGATTATTTCAAATTCGCAGCAAACCGGTTTTGTCCACATCCATAGACTGATAATAGGAATGAGTATAGAAATTCCTGAAGGACTGACGGAGCTGTTACAGAGCTTTACCGTGGAAGTGTTGAGGAATCAGCCCAGGGACCTGCTCGAGTTTGCATTACAGTACTTCACCCAGCTGAAGGACAGTGAGACCAAAGAGGCCTCATTTGGCAATGACCAAAATTCGGCCCCAAGACCTGGAAAAGCGGTCAATTTCATTGACGAAGCCATGCAGATCGATTCGGAAAACGGAGAGGAGGAGGACGACGATGACGAGGAATTCATAGGTAGGCTAACAGATGCCAGGCAGATATGTGAATATGGATAACCTTTGTTTATTTTGAGTGATGAGCATGTAGCCCGTCTGCTCTGGCTGGTGAGAATAAGAAACACATTGAGCGCAGTGATGCTCCAGCGCCCGCCACCTTGCATCCACCATGGCTCTGTCATTTGCCATATATGGTCAGGGAGGCTGAATGATGGTTTAATGAACGTCTCCTGCTCTTCATCTGTGCAGACACGTTTTTGTGATAAGGACATCGTTAAGGCACAATAGCTGCAGAAAAAAAGGGCTTGTGTGTGTGTGTGTGTGTGTGTGTTTTCAGAGAGACCCTGCACCTCTAGGTCATTTGAATATTTTCAGTTTTAGGTGCAGGCCTGATGGGCCTACCCTGATTATGTATCAAATAATAATGACAAATCAGACCAAGGTAGAAAACTGAATGATGATGCAAGCAAATATAAAATAGCAAATACTGAGCTAGATTAATTTTTGCTACAGAAACTGGGGTCATATTTAACACAATGGCCGGTGCAGGATTGCCATAAGGTGCAGCAAGTAGCATAGCAACCCAGAGCTCTGACACAGCATCCCGATGAGTGGTGGGGTCTGCGAGGCTGGCTGCAATGGTTACATAAGGACAAGTGCACAATATTCAATCATTAAACTAACTATTGTAGTATTTATTGCAGTATTTGTGGGTCATGACATTGCCCAAAAATGACATGACTGGTACCGTGTGCCCCTGATATTCTGGTGAGCTCCCTGGGACAACACTGGCTGCCAGGTTATTAATGGATGAGACCTCCTATCTAATGTATATTTCATACCAAGCTATTGTGTCAGAGCTTGGCACTTTTTTTTTTTACTGTGTTTTACATTTGAATTTGTCTCTCATTTAAATTTGATTCAAAGAGACAAACACACTTCAAAGCAGCTGTCCTTATTCAGGTTTTACCCAAATGAATATGGATCCCTAATGAGCACAGGGCTGGGTATTCTCTAGTACACGTATAGTGCTGTGGATTATGAACAACAGCACATTCATCCAACCCTTTCCAGTGATAATTCAGTTACTGTAAGATAGATTTACTTTACGATGAAATCTAACACGTTAATCTATATTTTATGCTTTTGCAGCCCCGGTAATAAACAGATTCATCAGAAGAGCATCAGGTGAGTTGTCATTTGCTGCCTGGTTTAATCTTGCTGTTAAGAGCCTGATCTGTCAAGAGGAACACTCTGGACAGTGTCACTGCTGGAAATATATAAAAGTTCTTTGACATACACATCTGCATCAGATTTGCTCCAGTACAAACAATATGGAAGTATTTTTCCATCTGTCTTTTCTCACTGTCTTCAGCATTATGTAATAGTGTTGATTTATTAGAGTTTTGTCTCGAGCCTGGTTAACAATGTCAATGAATGATGTGTGCGGGGAGTTCAAGACAAGTACTGCTACTAATCATAATCTCTCGCTTATGATAATAGTGAGGTTGTAGCTTCACAAGAGTAACTTTGCTGTTTGACAGTCTGAATGGACACAAGTATGAGCAAGTGAATGTACTCGATCACATTTCCTGAAGCATATTTCTTACTTTTTATCACTTAAAATAGGAAATTAACATCCTCAACATACATTAAGATGCTACAATAGCAGCCAGTTAGGTTCATTCAAGTAAAAGATTTTACAACTGTATCTTACCATTAAAATACAGGAAGGAAATGTGAAATGCTACCACCATCACTGCACCCCCCTAAAGTGCCACACTTAAGATGAGAAAAGTTGTGTTTACTGATTTATTGCATGAATTGATGCTGAATCATCCCTGGGATTTGGATTTTGTTGTTAGATCTGAATGAGGATTGTGTGTACTTCAATGTTTGTGTTAAAACTTTGTTGTCCTCCTTTTATGAAGGACCTGTCAGAAATTTGAAGTTTTAGTTGAATTTGCAGCTTGTAGTTCATTAATTTGTTGGTCTCTGTCATGCAGTGTGTGCTGAAGCGTTCAATCCTGATGAAGATGATGAGGATAAAGAGCCACGGGTAAACTGTGTATTTGTGCCACAAACATTTGGTTCTCTTGTCTGGCTTGATTTTACCTGAAGAGCATGAAACTCTGAGTCTAAATAAAATAGTCTTCTGTATGTAATTTAATGTGTAGGCTGCTATATGGCCGACTAACAAGATTGATTTAATTTGCAGGTCACCCACCCAAAAACAGATGAGCAGAGACAGAGACTACAGGAAGCATGTAGGGACATTCTTCTGTTCAAGAATTTGGATCCGGTGAGTAGATTACTTTGTGCTCTGCCATCTCTTAAATTACACAAAGGAGAACATGCAGAACCTGAAGGTTTTTGCCACAACTCAGTGCACCATGCGTGATATTTAAAGATGGTCATATTTAAGCTGAAACAACACACTGAGTGGATTGTTTCAACACATAAAATTCAAATACTTGACTGTTGTTTTTTTGTTAAACACTGCTACATCATACCATCACAGGAAGAGATGTCTCAGGTGCTGGATGCCATGTTTGAGAAGTTCTGCACAGAAGGGGAGCACATCATTGATCAAGATGATGATGGGGACAACTTCTATGTTCTTGAAAGGTGATCTTTCATGTCATGCTTAGTCAGTGGTTACATCTGAATCAGATTATGATTGACAAATGTATTTGTAAAATGTTTTCTGCTGTTAAAGATTTAAGGAAACACCAGTATGCCTGTTGTGTCTTCATATTTTCTCTGCTTGTCTGTTTTTCTTTTATTTTCAGTGGGACGTATAACATTTTTGTAAAGGTTGATGGTGTGGAGAAGCTGGTAGGCAGCTATGACAACCGAGGCAGCTTCGGAGAATTGGCGTTGATGTACAACACCCCCAGGGCAGCCACAATAATTGCCACTTCGCTTGGAGCCCTTTGGTGCCTAGTGAGTAAACCAAAAAAACCCTCATGTAAGAGCACAGTCCGCTCCATAGTTCAGTTTTATAACAGTCAGTTCTCATGATTTACAGTAAATATCCATGTTGTCTGTGGCACTGATTGCCCCGGTGCCACAGGTGAGATCGAGCCGTCTCATTGAGTTAACACACAAACCCTAAAGAATGAGAGAACTCTAATCTTGCCCCTGGACATTAATTCATTAATGCCAATATTAAAACTAATGAATGTGCAAACCGGGTATGAAAAATGATACTCATGAATGATAATACAGGCCCATTCAGAGAGCTCAACTATCAGTTCAGACAATCAAGGCAAAACTTGTCTGTTTTAGTAAGTATGCACCTCAGATGAACTCAGGTAGCTAAATACTCAAGATGTTATAAATTATCAAAATCTGCAAACTGGGGCTGCCAAACCCATCATGAAGTAGAAATAAATAGTATTGTCTGAATGGCTTCAGTTGAATGGTATTTTAGCTAAACAACATCCAACTATTTTCTAAATTGTAGCCAGAACAGCTGTTTTGAATATTCCGTTGCTACTTGATCCTGTTTCTGTGATGCAGTTTATATATTAATGACTCAGTGAGAGTTGTGTCCTTAAACTGTGGGTAACGGTTTTGTTATGTCATCTGTATGCAGACCGGGCAGGTTCCAGCTGTATCCCCTGTTGACCTGGGTACTTGTAGTGTGTGTTTCGGTCTGTGAACAAGCAGCCAAGTGGAACAGTGTGCAGCATTTTGTGTCAGCCAAGTCCAAGCATCAAGCCCTTTAGGTTGAGGAGGGACAGTGCTGCTGAAGGGCCTCTGAGCAAACAGTAGACTATAGTAGCATGAGCCATGTTTTTGGGCACCCTAAGCAGCTGCCTATAATGCCTACTCTACAGTATGTGACCACCTAACCACTGTTGCCATGTAACATGTTGCCGGCCATCATTTGTTTCTAAACTGTATATCATCCTGAAATGACAAATGAAATTTAAAAGTTTGTAATCAAAAGCAGCAGAATGACTTGAGCATATGGGTGCTGCAGTTTATCTTGGGTGGTGTTATGGTTTTCAGGGGACCTGCTTACTTAAAATCTGGTTTACAGCGACCCCTGCTGTGAAATGTTGTTTCATATGAGATATTATTTGGTGAAAGGGTACCGGAAATGTCTAGAACTGGAGGGAAAATGCAAATGAGTACCTAGCTATCCTGATTTCCAGAGAGTACAGGGACAAGTGCAGCATTTAAAAATACATGTTACATGCTACCAGACTTATTGAGCAACTCGGATTGTTTCTCAAGTGGTTGTTAACATAAACCTGAATGTTTTTTCCTCTGAATCTCTCTCTCAGGATCGTCTGACATTCAGGAGGATCATAGTGAAAAACAATGCCAAGAAAAGGAAGCTGTATGAGGCATTCATTGAAACACTACCACTGCTTACGTCATTAGAGGTTAAGATAAGTTTCATCCTCCAGCGTTAAGAAGCTGCAGTGTGCACCTACAGTAAAGCCATGGTCATCTAAGTTTCTTTTCATCCACAGCTCTCAGAGAGAATGAAGGTAGTAGATGTGATATCCACCAGAGTGTACACTGATTCACAGCAGATTATTGCTCAGGTGATTAATCTCTTTGTATTATCTGTACGTGGATCAGACTTTTTCAACATTTATAAACACATGTTCTTTTTTGTGCTCGTTTACAATTCCATTCATGCTTTGTATTACAGGGGGATCTAGCTGATTGCTTCTACATTGTTGAGTCTGGCCAAGTTAGAATCAACATGAAGAGAAGCAGGGTATGAGACGAGAAGCAGTCTACTTCTGATTATATTCATACAGTTTATACATTGGTGTTTTCTGTGTGGTATCTTATAGTATGCATGTTTCATTCTTTTCAGACGAAAAAAGACCAGGAGGAAGAGGAGGTGGAAATTGCCACGTGCTCCAGGGGCCAGTATTTCGGGGAACTGGCGCTTGTCACAAACAAGCCGAGAGCTGCATCAGCCTATGCTGTGGGAAGCGTCAAATGCTTGGGTACATTTTGTGCAACTTTATGACAAAACATACATTGTTTCTAGCCATTAAATTTCCCAATATGCCACCAATTACCTTATGTTAGTTTAGATTTATCTTTATAATAGAGAACATAAATATGAGTAAAGGCAGGTCTTCTTCCGTTGCATTACTCTCCTTAAACTACACGCATGTCTGACTCTTCTCTTCTTTTGTTTGCCAGTCATGGATGTTAAAGCCTTTGAGAGATTGTTGGGTCCATGCATGGACATCATGAAGAGAAACATTGCTAACTATGAGGAGCAGCTGGTGACCCTGTTTGGAAGTAGCACTGAGATTGAGCAACAAAGTGCATGAGACGGCCCCAATGGACCATGAATTGGTTGATGAAAAAAAAAAAAGGCTTGTACGGATGTTTTTTCCCCTCATAACCACTTAAACAGCTTTTCTTACAAGAAATGTGAATATACACTACAAGATTTGTGTGTCAGATAAATAAAACAGACTATGTCAGTTTCCCATGTGAGACATTTTAACAGTTTGCCACAGAGTGTTATGAGAAAAGTAATGTAAGCCAAAGCAGAGTTGCTTAAAGCTTGTTTAAATTAGATTTCTCACGACTCTTTAAAAATGTAAGTGTACATTTTACCTGTCAGTGTCAGATTTGTTTGTATATTGAACACTTTTGTTAACGCTCACCTTTTTTTCACAGTGTTATAGTTGCACCTACAGCATTAATATCCTTTGTAAATTTCTAAACATAGTTTGTTAAAATCAGATGCCAAAGGTAATTTCTTACTGGATAATTGTGAGCAGATATGTTACAGTCTCTTGTCATTTCTGGCAAGAGCACTCACTAACACTTGCAACGTGAGGGCACACTAGTACAAGAGTGCCCCAACATGAAGAAAGATAAACAATGTTTGTAAAGGAACTGATTTGATTCTGTGTTTGAATAACATCTTTCACACTTTTGATCACTACAGAATGTAGATTTGGCAGTACTTCAACATTTTTACAGAATACATTTCTGTTAATCATAAGATTCAATCCATGTTCATAAACTGTATATCATTGTTGGTAAGTGTTTGTGGCTGTTAGCCTAATACTATGCTTTTGCAACAAAAAAAAACTTCAGAGAGATAGCTGATAGTTTTGTATGAATATACAAACACATTGCTGTACAATTTGAAATTGAGTATTTACTGTTATTATATAGGCCCACCTTTAATTGAATAAGTTGCCCCACTAGACTGTAGTCATTATAAGCAATGTCTCGAGACAGTTAATTTTCTTGTGTTTTAATGTAAAATTTAAGTCATACTGTTTTTGTGTCAGTGAAACATACATTATGATTATGACATCCATTATTGCTGTCTACCTCTGCCAACAACTAATGCTGTTTGGAAACATATATTGTAATGTTCCCTCTCAACAGGAAACTACAGTGGGTCCCCCCTCCTCTCTCTCTCTCTCTCTCTTTTTAAAATGAATAATTGAAGTCTTCTGTATTTTGTCTGTGGTTTACTGCAGCTTAAATTGTTTAAAGCTGGTTTAACATTAAAACATTATACTTTTATTTTCCCCCCCATGTGCAGGTAGTTCTGGTAATTTTTGAAGGCGAACCCATAATACTGGCTGGAAGTACTGTATGTTTCACTTTTCATGTCAATAAAGAACATTTTTATATTTATTTGTATATTTATTTGTTAAAATTAGGGGTAACACATTTTCAAACCTATTCATTCAGCACTCATTCACCATTCATTCATTCCTTTTCATACAGTCATTCATTTATTCATTCATTGGTTCATGCAGTCAGAAGTTTAAGCAATGATGTTATTTCCAGAAAAAGGACATTTGTAATAGAGAAAGCAATGTGAGCAATTAGCTCTTGTTGTACTTGCAACATAACAGATAAAAAATAACCATGTATTGTTCCTGTTATTGCCAATCAGCTGTTACTGGGTAGTAACAGGCGTGTACTTTCATCCAATGAAACGATGATAAACAAACTAGGCCCCGCCTTTTGTATTTTTCCCAACTGTCTAATCCAATAGAATCTCTAGATTCTCATTATTGGCGTTCTTATTCGCCAATAGGAGGCCTTCTCTGAACACATTCATTCCCACCCCTCGAGTGAATGCCAGAGAGTTTCTTGATGGCGACAGATCTGGTAAGTGGGAAGTTGTCTACTTTTTTCGATGAAACAAAAGGTTTAAACTATTTTTTAACGCGAACAATGCGTGACCCGTGTCTTTGCAATTCTAACACGATGTTTTAGCGAGGTTGTCAAGCGCTTATTTAATGTCGAAATGACAGGTTGTGTTCTTGACATTTTTTTTCCGCTGTGACGCTTGTTGTTTTGGTCATAACAAAATTCGATAGCAGTTTATTGTTTCGCAACAAGTCATTCAGTCGATAAAATTTGCTTTAATGAGTGTGAAAATGTCGTCGAAAGGCTTCTAGAGGTTTTCATGTCATTCATTTTGAACGGGGCAGAGGGGTTGCGTCATGCCTCAACTTGTTGACATTCTTTTGTTTACAGTGTTAGACCCGACAACCTCTGTATTTGAGCTGAGGACACTGCTGCTGCTCTAGACGAATGGGAAAACAGCAGGCCTGGCCTTCAGACAGTTTTTTTGGAAATGATAATAATACAGAAACGTTTTATTAACTGACATTAACGGACTGACAATAATGTCGTCAGTAACGTTATATCCGCGTTCACGAAGCAACGGTTTGTTAGAGCGTGCAGCGACAGTTGAACGCTTGTGAGAAACACAACGGATCGTTAGTTGCTCCATGTAATCTGATTTATTTGACGATCACAGCCTCTTTTATATTTTAAACATATTTTCTTTAACTGTCGTGTGAAACCAGATAAATTACAAATCAACACTGAATATTTTTAATTCTGCCGTTCGCTTTCTAATACATACTTTAAACGCAGTGTTTTCGAGTCTCTATACGCCACTTTTTACAACGAAGTGCAGCTTTTTATCACTTTTGCTACGCAGTTATGAATGAATGAGCTCTGGTGCGCATGCGCCAAACCCTTTTAAGTTTATAAACAAGGCCTCCACGCAGCGAGTCACATGACCAGTCACAGAGGTTTACTGTGTCGATTCAGAGACAAAGGATTCCCAAAAGGCTGCCTACCTTTTCCATGATATTGACGCAATACATGGCAGTACATGACATGTCTTGCAATTATTACATGCTGTCTGGATTTTTTATTATTGGCTGTGGTCAGAAATCTTTGGTAGCTTAAGTGTGTTATGTTAATGTTTTTTTAATCTGTATGTTTTCATCATGCCATAATGAAACTACAATATTACTGTCCCAAATCCACATACCATCTTTCTGACTTACTTATGGAATTACATGTGGTAATAGTTACTCTTTTTCCTACTATTGTGAGTGGTGGTTATCGCTAATTGAAATAGCACTGTGCAGCAGTTTCCCTTTGTTAGTGAAAGCTCTAAATTTGTCTTTTGGTTTTGCCTGAAACCAGCTGACGTGGCAGAATATGATGATGGAAGCTGAGTAAATTGACCTGCAGCCTGTTAACAAAGAGGAAACAGCAGATCATTGTAAGAATGGATGAATCCTTTGATCCACTGAAATGTAATGAGGACCTGCCCTCCTCACCTGGGTGCCACATGGATTATGGTAAAATGCCAAAATAGCATTATAAATCACATTCCATATGTAAGCAAAATGAACTATTGTACATATTAATTATGGGTATTACTGGTGGCCTCTCTGAAGATGACATGCCAGAGCTGCAAGAGGTGGAGGAGGACCAGAGGTCTCCGGGGTTATTTCAGGTTGGAGCAGGAGTGTCTCACCAGGAGCTCAGCTGCTCTCCCAGCACCAACTGGCTCGCTGAGCTGGCTAACATTGCCACCAGTCCTCAGAGCCCACTGCTGAAGGACGCCCCACATAAGAGGTTTGTACGAATGCTTACCAGCAATAAAATCAGTTAAGTCTGATGAATACATATATCTGACAAAAACACAAAAAGAAGTTCACAACACATGTCATAACATGTAGGATTGGCAAGTTAGTCACATCGCTGTTATGAAATATCTTCTGAGATTTTGTTGATTTTTAGCAATGGCTTACTATATTAACACCATTATGACCAGGATATTGCAAAATAATTTTCACAATAAACCTGTTTAACCAATTTTGTGGTGTTGAATACTTTATTTTATTCTGTTTTTAGTAGTTATAGATATCACTTTAAAAAATATACAGTATCACATGTCATATGTTCACTTATGATCATAATATATATTAATGACATTTTATTTTTTTTCAGATCATCTCCAGTCCACATCTTTGGCAACAGTAATAGTTTACATTCCTACGCCCGGCCCCCATTAGCCAGTAGTGCACCCAACCCCTCCAGAGGCCACCTCAGGGAGCGCAGGCGTGTCAGGGTAACTTTTCACTTCTAAAAAACATCCAGTCCTGTGATTATGTTCTTTTAAATTCTGTATCAGTATTGCCTACTGGCATACTGACATTGTTTTTTAGAGTTCATTGTGTTCTAACATGTTTTTTTTTTAATTATGTACAACAGGCCAGCAGTGAATCAGAGTCTGGAGTTTTCTCGATGTCCTCATCATTTTCTGATGACGAAGACATGGCCTGGTCTCACTCCTGGCCCTCCACTGCCTGGCACTGCTTCCTTAAAGGTATGTAGATATACACTCATGTACATAGTCATCTATCAGTACATACACACACTTACACCCATCTAGACACGCACATTCAGTATCACCGTGGTCTTTTCTTAGAATTTCTAGAAAAAGAAAAGCCTCATGGCTTAAAAGCACAATAAAAGGTAACAGTCCACATGTTAACGTAAGTGTTGCCCAGTCACAAGTTTACAGGGATGGAACGTGCTCCTAAATGGATCGACAGGTCTTGTAATAATACTACAGAACAACAAAGTCATTCATTAACATAAAGCTGATTAAAGTTTTTATACCACATTTTCTATTATGATCAGTTTAGAAGCAATTTTATTTCCATCTATGAGTCAAACATTTCAACAATGTATGTAAATATGCCTGCAATTTATGTGGTCAAAACATTACTAATTGGGCCATTAACTTCACTGCTCTTGAAGTGTGCTGATGACAGACAGTAATCTGTTGTTTGCTGAGAAGATCCTTCATTTACAATCATTCCCAACCAAGAAAAACATTAATTAAAATATTTATAGAGAAGGTCTGCCCTCTGGTGTCCAAACAGCAATATTGCATTCATTTTCCAGCATTCTCCTTTCAGCCCCAAGAGATAACTGCTCATTCATCATTTTACATTGTTGTGTTGATATTCAGGAACTCGCCTGCGCTTCCATCGAGGTCCTAATGTGGAGTGGCAGGAAGCTGATGAACTTGGGGATTCTGATGATGATTCAGATGATGAGACCATGATGTCATCCTCCTCCTCTCTCAAGGTGGGCAACAAATAGTGATATGTCTGTAAAATGATCCAAAATATTCTGCTATACTCTAGAATACTTGATATATTCATATAAACCTGAAATCTAGCATTGCTGCCTCTCTTGCTAGATCAGTGATTCCTTTTCAGTGTGTCTTCTGTAGACTTTACAAATTCTTTGAATGGCCACAAGATGGCAGAAAGAATTACAGTGACAGAGACTGAGTGCAAGAAAAGTCCTCAAACACATAACATCCTTGATGAGTTGGAGTGGCGGTCCAATAAAGTATTACGTAGACCGAGTTTTCAGACAATTGGGCACCAAGTTGTTTTTACACCAATTCTTATTTGGCGGTGATTTCAGTTCTTTTGTCTTGCTGGTGAGTAAAGATTCATCTGATTGGCCTTTTGTTTCATTTACAGAGATTTGGTTCAGAGGGGCTTAAATTAGTGAGCCATGAAGAGACAATATCTTTTGGCCAGGCAGTTCTTAAACTGACCTTTGACCCTGGCTCACCCGATGACGGCCTTTTGACAGCTGAATGCCGATTGGATCACCCATTTTTTGTCAGAAATAAAGGTAAAATAATACTGTTTAAAAACAATTCTTTAACTATTTCTTGTTTTCTGTTTTTAGTCCATAAGATACATGTCAGCTTTGTTGGCAAGAGAAGAGAGCAAAATTACATCAAAAACAGATTTTTAAAGCAATATGGGGAATGAGTATTTGCCAACATAAGCTTTGCTTTCACTGACCAAATGTTGTTTGCAAATGCAAATTATTTAGTTTTATGAATAACAGCTTTTTAAAAAATAAACAGCTTTGAGATAAAATTAATCTGTAATCAACCATCTGTGTTTTTCAGGGTGGGCCTCCTTTTATCCGAGCCTTACTGTGGTGCACCATGGGATCCCTTGCTATGAGATGCAACTGGGCGATGTGTGCCTGCCGCCAAACCACCCAGATGCCATTAACTGTGATGACTCTGTTGTCTTTGACACTTTCAGAAGGTACAAACCCCCCAACTAATGTGATCTTTCTTTGCATAAGAGACTGAAGTACAGCATTTGTGTCTACAGTATCTGTGTGAAGAACACTTATATCGTTAATGAAAGTCTAATGCAAACACATAGTTGAATGTGCACACACACACCCCAAAGAAGCAGCCTTGCTCCCCTTGAATTTTGTCATAATATTAAGTTTGATATTAAGTACAGTCTTGTTTCCTCTCAGGACAGAAATATTTGAACTTCAAAGTTAATATCTATAAATACCATCTATTATCTATACAATGGTAACATGAAACTTTATTGTACTCAATTGTATTTAAATATTTTACATCTTTATTATCTTATTTTACAAAGTATATAAACTATTCATAGACTTCTTTTTATTATGACTTAAAGCTTGTAGAACAAATTATACTGCATAAAGTGTGATTGTTCTTCTGTCTATATATAGCTTTGAATAAATACCACTACAAACAAGAGTTACAAATATCTTTTGCACCCTGAAAACAAAATAACTAATTCATAAATATGTTTTTGTGTTCACTCATTACATGGAACATGTGTGTCTACAATTGTTCAAAATTATTTATAGATTCAAGAGAAATCTTGACAATTTGAACAAAGTTTAAAGGCCATTTTTTTGACTTTTGGTTGATATACAAACTACACTTGTACATACAAATACACAAAAAAAGTTACAGATAAAATGTGACCGCTTAGAGGAACATAGTATTAATTTCTGTCTGTCTTTTCCTTCCCCTCTGCTACAGTTATGACTTCACCCCATTAGATTCCTCAGCAGTGTATGTTCTCAGCAGCATGGCTCGTCAGCGCAGAACCTCCCTGTCCAGCAGTGGTGCTGTCAGTCCAGACTGTGATAAACTTGAGCGCTCCAGCTCCCCACAATCCTCGAATAGCAAATCAAACAGGAGCCACGCCTCAGGGACAGCCAGTGGTGCCACACCTACAAAATGCAAGCGGCCAATGAATGCCTTCATGCTCTTTGCCAAGAAGTACAGAGTGGAGTACACACAGATGTATCCTGGGAAGGACAACAGGTGTGCTAAATAGACTCAATGCACTCATCACACTATCATACATAACAGTAGCTTTTCTTGTACAGGAGAATGAAGTTAATGAATGTCTTCATCACTGTGTCACATCTTAAGGTCACGTTAGGCCTTCCAACTAACCGTGTCATGGTCCAATGTTAAAAATAAATAAATATTGAGCAGAGTTATCATGAGCACAGTGTTGCAGTTTATAGTCTGGTAGTGTAAGGCTAATGCTATGCCTCATGAACCTCAAAGACCCTAAAGCTGCCAGTGTTCTTCATCAGGTGTTAACACAGTTTTAACACTGAAAATTAGGTGGCTGTATCCGACAATTTCTGTAACTTTCAGAAACTGCCAATCCAACATGAGTGCCCACTTCACACAGTGGTTGGCCAGGTGTGTGGAGGTGAAAGGAGGGTTTGAACTTCTCTCTGAAGATTTCTCTTCTCATTCTGTCGTTTTTTTTGTGTAGAAACAAGCGCAACATTATGATTGCCTTTCCCTCTCTATGACGGTCAGCTTTTCACCCTGCCTTCGAGTGTCGCCATTCAGAACAGCTATAAATACTTTTGTCTTCTGATGTGGTTGGAGAACACGTCGAATGAACTAGTTCTTTTCAAGCAGTACCCAGTCCAAAGGGCGAGGATAAAGTAACACTCTTGGATAGTAAAATCTTAAGAAAGTTAAAAAAAAAAAAAAAAGGAGCCCAGGGAGCATCTGGGTCATTCTTTCAGCTCTGTATTTGTTTTGGCAGTAATGTAGAGGCAGGAAAAGTGACAATTACACTGGTAGATTGCCAGTTCTAATACTTGGACCAGCTGTGAAAATGTGGTAGCAAATGAAAAACACTCTCTCCTCTCTCCTCCACGAAGGAGCCCATGAGAAATGCACTTATCTCACCACCAGAATTTGCCTGATAATTTATTAAGTTAATCATCACTCAGCCAGTGTGGGTCCCACTGCTGACATAATAGAAGACCTTCCGCATTACGTCCAGTGAATATGTTGGCTTACCAAATTAAGTCATTTAATTAGGCACTCTGGAAAACCACACAGTGTATACTGTTAATTCATCATTTAATACCTGCGACCTAAAATTAAATGATAAATTTTAATTTTAAAGAGCTGTAGTTGCAGATCCTGTAAAAATGCACACAGGCTTTAGTCATTTTCCCAGTACATAAAAAGGTAATGGGAAAAAAGAAAAAGAAAGTTTCACAGATCCTTTTAAGACAATAATAATCTGAAAAAGGTGAGCCCTTGATCTTCTGACTCTAACCTTTCATTTCAGAGCCATTAGTGTCATCCTGGGTGACAAGTGGAAGAAGATGAAAAGTGAGGAGAGGAGGATGTACACCATGGAGGCCAAGGCTCTGGCTGAGGAGCAGAAAAGGCTCAATCCAGACTGCTGGAAACGTAAAAGAACCAATTCAGTAAGGACCAATTTCAATGAAGTGTACCACTCAGTAGCTTGTTATATATAGTTATATTTACCCAGTCTTCCGTTTCACTCATGTGTCCACCATATACGTACCACTTATATTGTATTGTCTTTCAACAGGGTTCCCAGCAGACCTAGATAATCCCCCAGAATCCCCAGCTGCTGGTGTTTGGCATGGAGAGGTGCTGGACAGAGTCTGATAGACCGCTTGATGCCTCTTTGCTCTCCTGTATTCTTGAGACTCAACTGTGATGCTGAATTCACTTGCTTTTTATAACCTTGAAACATTATAGAGACAAACCAGTAAGAAGAAAACAAGAATTATGAACTATAAACAAAGCATGTAATCTAGTCACTAACAGTGCATATATTTTCTTATATCTTTAATGTCAAAGATGTCTTATTCCCCTGAGATAAGAATGAATCTTCTCATTTATTTCAGGTTATTTCATATTCAAGGTTGAAAAAAAAATGAGAGTCTGTGGTGCTATGATTCATTGTAGTAGAAGCAGTAAACAAGTGTCTATTTATAATTGTAAAAAGGGGAATTTTAGATAACTTTCTCACAACTGTTCATACTGATTATATTTGTAAGATTGGATATATTGCACAGATTGGTAACCCTTTCATACATTTTGTAATACAGTATATATTCTGCCACTGAACTCTGGCCAACAGTTTGTGATACTGCCCTGCCAAGTCTGTAGATTGTTCTTGCCCAACCACCTGGCCATATGATGAGAAGGCTTTCAGCATGTGGTGGTTTACACTCAGTCACGAAGGACTTCAGGCCTTCACTGTAAGTGTTTATTCCTATTGCACTTTATATAAATATGTAATCTAATCCTATACAGCCATTGTATACTAGTGGAAACCATTTGTATAATACAGCTAGTATCTTGACAGTTAGCCGTTTGACACAATCATGGCCCAATAGCCATGTTCAGCTTTCAGGTTGAATTTCAAGTGCTTTGTTCATAATGTACAGGTTTCACAACCCCATCAACCTCACAAAATATCCTTGTATCATATTATAAATATTTTTTTTTAAACTTGCATCTTATCTAAGTGTTTGGCTCTTTTTCATAAACTGTAGTTTTGTAATCACGGCCTGCTGGGATGCTTGGCTTTGTTTTTGAATACATGTTAACCAGTTTTGTTTGTCCTTTTGAATTATCAGCTTCCTCTCATGAACAAGTGTGAGTCCTTGAATGACACGCTGAACCAGGCAAATTTTACCTTTAAGCTTTAAGAGCTCTTAATATCCATGTATGTAAACGTCCAACAAGTAAAGCCTGTTGTTTTCAGGTAATAACACATTTAAAGTGTGTTTTATTCTCCTGTTTCACTGCTGGTCTGCTACATCAAAACCATCACACGCAGATGCTAACAAAGCCTCTCAAGTAGCAATTGTACTGCAGCAGGATTATTCATTCTTGGACTGAATGAGGACAACGTTAAAGGTTTTAATTGAATCTTATACTTACTGGAACCATGGCCTCCTCCCCTGGAGATGAAAAAAGGGATCTGAAAGGAAATGAAAATGAAAGAACACATTATCATAAGCTTTTAACTGGAGACAATGTTCTCCAGTATTTTCACAGCACTTAAGAATAAAAACGTCCTGTGATGATGTTAGATGTGCAAGATTAGCCTAATTTGCCTTTCTGACTGATGCTTGTACAGACATAAAGACGCTATAGAAAGAAGTGGTAGACATATACAATATTATTACCAATTTTAAGATATCATTTACATTGTTAGAGCCAGAGGGCGCCAGCTCTCCATTTTTGTTCAAGCCTCTCTTCCCCGTGTATAAATGTCTCCCAACTCATCTATCTTTTGTCAAAGATAATGTTATAAAATCACCATAGAGATTATCTATGGATTAGGGAACAATAACATGTTGCAGTTGTCTTTTTAATACCATAAAAATAGCACAAAATAATTTACTTTTGATCTTACTGAAAGTTAAAAAACAACCTAAGACCCCTCATGATTTATGGCCATTGGGAAGTTATTATTTTCATATTTCTAAATATCTTGAGGGCCCTGCTTGTCTGCAAGAAGAGAATGGGTAGTCTGAGAGGATGAGATTCATAGTGCTGCATGCCTCATGAAATAACAATGATCAACACCCCGCAAGCCTTTCAAGCATAGGAATCTAATTATAGCAAACCCGTAACCGGGCACTCCAAAATGAACCGGGTTGAGTACTTTATAGAGTATTTGAAGAAATGGAAAATTACATCCAATGTGCTTCTGGCTCAGTGCTATTAAGTTTAAAAGGTGGACTAAATAAAATATTGTAGTTATTGCGATCAAAAATTAAAAACATTTTTCAAATCTTGTCACATTTTAGTAAATTAAAACACTGTGTCAGTGTCATGAGAGGAAGCAAAGATGTCTGTTTATGAACATTTACTGTGTGGAGTGTAGGGACATGGCACGATGCTGTAAAACCACACCCATCATTTTCTGATTAACATTTAATTTTTCATAAAAGAGTGGCTTTAGGATTCGTCACGCTCACTTGTGCAGGAGTGTAGGCTGGCCTGTCTCACTCTCTGAAGGTTCCAAAAATGTAAAACAACTTGGTAAAAAAGGCTTTTAAATGTTTTGCTTCACTCAGGTGGAATAAACTGCAGCATGATTGGAAGCCTCATTATTTTTGGCTGATTAAAAACTGACATTGTCATTGACAAGACCTGTACCTGCAATGGTTACATCTGAGTAAAGTGTAGACCTTTATGGTTGACTACTGTTGTCGTCAAACTATTTATTTCTGATTTAATGTCTTTCTTATACTTTTACCATTTCATCCTTAAAATTTATTTGCAGTTTTATAAGTCTAAATGTTTGTTTTTTGCCCTTGCTTTAATTGTCCTGTGTGCGCAGGGCGCCCATGCGAAACAGAGTGAACTTCTGTCAGTGGACCACCCTGTATAAATAAAGGTTTAATGAGTGAATGAATGGCTGCTGTACTGGAGTTTAATTGGAAATGAAACATGTAAAATCTTAGCCAGCATCACAAGAGACATGTAATATCAAAACCATATAAAGCGATGGTTAATCTAAGCTGTGACAAGACAAATTTAAAGTAATTGAAGCTATTTTTAAAAGAATTATATAGAGGACTGAAGTGCGTGAAAAATAAAGTAATACTTTAATTAATTTGAGTTCACAGAGTTGCAATCCGCAGACTAAGTCATTCAGGAAAGGCTTGTTTTTGCACAAATGTAATGCATTTATGCATAAGGTCCTACGACTGGAACAATTAAAGAAGAAGTGAATACTAAAACGGACAATTAAAATAGAGAGAAACTGAGACAGTGATCATTACTGCTGGCTTCCTCTTAAATCAGAAGCTGCACCTTAATCAAGGCTTCATAATTAGGGGCAATTAGCTATAGTAATTCACAGAGAGATAGCAGACTCTCTGTCTTTGTTAGAAGCAAAGTGTTTGTGTCTGGCAGTCATCTCTAAACGGCTATTTTGTTATGGATACAGGATTTAGTTTGAACACGATACAGTTTTTAACACCGGGCATAAATCTTACACGATCTTTTAAAACAAAACTAGAGCGTGATTCAAACAGCACCTGTCTTCATTTTTATATTAACAGATTATTGATCACTTCAACAAATGTAGCATGAAGTACTTAAGGATTCTCTTTGCACGTTCATGCTCATTTATCTGGAATCACTGTGCAAGACACTGTGTCCATTTAAAACAAGGAGCTAACAATAAGACGATGAATGCAGGTAAAAAAAAAAAAAGATGAGTGGATTTCTTTTTTCTGCTTCTCAACCGTCGCTGACAGCTCAGTGGTGCCCTGACATTTGAAGAGAGCTCAATATTTCTGCAAATTCACTGACTTGCCAAAACTGGCAGGGGCGAAGTATGTGGTAAAAGAATGAGCAACAAAAGGGCTCCTTATGCCATTTATATCCTGACAACCTTTAACAGTTCACAGAGTTTTTGATGAGTTCTTTGGCGGCTTCACTTTCTTCACTCCTAAATCTATTGGAATATATACTTTTGTGTGTGTGTAATTTATCATTTTGCGTCAGTGCTTTGATACTTTTCTGCCACAACCTAAAATAAAGTCATAATCCCACTGAGGTTTTCTCACCTCTGTGACAGCATATTTCAAAACTTATAAATATTTCACCTTTGTTGAAGCTGTTTAGAGGCCAACAACAGTAAATATTGTCCTGTCAACTTTTTTTTTTTTTTTATCACAAAACCCACTGCAGGAGCGCAAGGTGCAGTGGTCCTGCCCATCACAGCTGCAAGGAGGCGACGCTGAGCAACATTCAAACATAAATCTCTGCTCCCTGACTGGTGGTGATGTGCAGATCACACAGATAAAGCTGCAGCAAAGATTCTGATGCAGTGAGAACACTTTTGTTTTCCTAATTGGACCAAATTAGTATTCTTTACATAATACCACACACCAGACACTCACTTTATAAAGGTACACATTTTTTATACTGTCTTTGCCCCCAGAAAAGCCTAAATTCTTCATGGCCTGGATTCAACAAGGTGCTGGAAACATTCTTTTGAGATCCTGGTCCTTTGTTGACATGACAGTATCATTCATATTGTGACCCTCTCCTGATCCACCATATTCTAAAGGTGCTCTATTCGATTAAGATCTGGTGACTGTGGACTGGTCACTGTAGACTCTTGAAGTAGCCATTAAAAGATGGGTAGACTGTGGCTATAAAGGGAGTCACATGGCCAGCAATAATACTTAGTATGTAGGCTTTGGTATTTAAACACTGCTCAGTTGGTATTAAGGGGCCCAATGTGTGCCAAGAAAATATTCCCCACATGATCACACCACCACTGTTGACACAAGGCAAGATGCATCAATGGATTCATATTGTTTACGCCAAATTCTGACCCTACCACCTGCATGTCACAGCAGAAATTGAGATTCGTCAGACCAGGCCACGTTTTTAATAACCTTCTACTGTCCAGTTGGTGAGAACCTATAGCAGGTGAAGCCTCAGGTTCCTGTTCTTAGCTGACAGGAGTGGAACGTGATGCGGTCTTCTGCTGCTTCAAGGTTTGACGTTCAGAGATGCTCTTCTACACACCACTGTTGTAACTAGTGGTTATTTGAATCACCTTCCTGTCAGCTTGAACCAGTCTGGCCATTCTCCTCTGACCTCTCTTTTCATCCACAGAGCTGCCACTTATTGGATTGTTTTTGTTTTTCACACCATTCTCTGTAAACTCTGGAGACGGGTGAATGAGCAAATCCCTTCTACAGCTCTTGTGTTTCTGAGATAACCAAACCATCTTGTCTGGAACCAGAAATCATTCCACGGTCAAAGTCACTTTGATCACACTTCATCCCCATTCTGATGTTTTAGTCTGAACAACAACTGAACCTCTTGACCGTGTCTGCACGCTTTATGCATCGAGTTGCTGCCACATGATTGATAGATTAGATATTTTCTGAGTGTATATTGAAATTGACTGCTGGAAGAGTGTTTTTCCTTCCTTCCAAACAGTCACTTTCATTTATGTCAGAGATTTGAAACTTGAGCTATAGATAGGCTAATATGTATATTACAGTACATATTTCTCATTTTACTTTGCTGAAAGTTCTTATCATTCAGTCTCTGTGCAGGGTCGATATATCAGTGCAGCTCTAGTACAGTGAGACAGATAATTTTGCATTAATTTCTGCACAATATAGAAGATACACATTGAAGTGATTGAGTGAAAACGGTGATCAAGGGCGATTCATAAATTCAGGTTAACAATGCATATACTGATACTTTAAGGCATCATAAACCCCTCCTCTTTTGTCTCTCTTTCTCCAGCTATATTCTATAACCAGTCACACTACTGCTCTTCTTTTGTCCTGTTATCCTGCCCACATCTCTGCCTGCCTATTGCTCCCTCCCTTGTGTTTCGGTGCCCTAATTGGATGGTGTGTGAACACTGTGAAAGGGGGAAAATCATTCCATTTTCTTGGTCCACGGGTTTCTGGCAACGGAGAACTGAATTGAATAAACCCCTGCTGATAGAATTTGCACTTTGGTCTGACAGCCGAACAACAGAACAGCCAAGAGGACAGAAATCACATAAGAGTGAAAGTAAGCTCAAGAGAAGCCGGGGACACAACCACTGCGTAGCATACTAATCCATTCTAATGCTCATAGCTGCAGCCTCGGATTATGTAGCTGTTAATGTAGAAAGACACGAGCCCAGCCACGTCTGGCCCGAGTCACTTTCCAGGTGACTGGTTTTGTAGTCCAACAGAGTAGGTTGTGCCACAACAAATATAAAATAGAGCTGAAAGTATTAATTATCATTTTTATCAACACAAAATTAATCCACAGCAAAAAACCCAAACATTTGCTGTTTTATTGTTTCACAAAGGCCAAGACAACATCCTCAAATGTCTTCTTTTGTTCCGACCAACAGTCCACAACACAAAGATATTCAGTTTACCATCATAGAGACCAGAAAATATTCATATTTGAGAAGCTGGAGCCAGAGAATTTTTTTCTTAGAAAATGACTCCAAATGAATAATTGATAATTAAAACAGTTGGCAGCTAATCGTTGCAGCTCCACTCTATTTTTCGTCAATCTTATTATTGAACTCTTTGGTTTCATCAAGCTGCTGAACATGATGTCTGCCCTCAAGTCCATATGTGATAAAAAAAAATTGAACAGAGGTTGATGCATTATAATGATGCAATCTCATAAACTGCCAAGAACAATATAATTAAAACATCTCACAAGCCTAAAAAGTATGATGGTGTATGAACGTACCTGTTTTTAGTTAAGAAGTGGTGTGAAGTTACAGTGTCATGTTACTGTACATCAGAATGATCCCAAAGGGCTTCACACAGTTAAGTTTACAGATTTTGGACTGGTATTAGGTAGATACATGGAAGATATCTGGAATTACCCAGAAATCAAAAAGAAATATTGCCAGATTACTTAATAATGTTGATAATAATGATAATTGTTAGTTAGCCCTAATATAATGAAACGGATATTATAGAAGCAAAACTATCCCTTCTGTGAAAACCATGGTCATAAAACGAGATGCAACAAGCTTTTATTACTTCCCGCACATGAATCGATTCATATTTTCTGAGAAATTATACTCAAGGTTCAGACGGAGGCTCAAGCCAGTACATGACTGAAAACAGTAATCATAATCAACCTCAGATCCTCATTTCCTGTGTTTACTATATTGAAAGATACAACTCAAGCTTTGATAACATAATTAACGTCTCCCAGAGATCAATAACCCTAGAGCATGCAGCTAATGAGACATCAAGACATGACAGAGAGAGGAGGGACAGACGGAGACAGACACCTGACTCTACTCACATTATGGTCCAGTGATCTGCTGAAGGCTTAATAGAAACGTTCTTTCTATAGGGTCTCATAAAATGCTTGTTAGTGAGACCCCAACAGGAAATTAATCATTGATTGTTGACATATTTTAGGGTGGATTAAAACATAATTAGATTGTTGTCATTAACTCACCATTGCAATGCTCATCTAATATTATTGCCTCCTTATTTTGCTAAGGAGCTTGAGAGTAGTCGGAGTTGTTTGCCTAAAGTGAGCTGCAGTGGTATCAGGAGACCAACAAAGACATTTGAAATCATGCAGCTGACTAATTCATCCAAATAGTGAAGCCACCAGTTCTTATACAACATCCGCTGCAGCAGAACAGCTGTCGAGGGTATGACATACTGTTATGATCATTACATGGTGTAGGCGTACTTGTATTTCAGAGTTATTTGAGATGATAATGGGTCATGGACTACTTAACAAGCTACTGACGAACTGTCACCATTTCCCTATGGAGAGCTACAGTACAGTGTTTGTTATTTGGAAATAATGTCACTATAATAAATGTAAATGTTAACAAACTCAAACTCAACCATCAATTCTTAAATTAAATCTGCTATTTAATTTAATTATTATCATTTTGACTAAATCAGGGTTTAGTATTTTACATATGAATTAAAAAGAGTGGTCATGTCAGCTGGCACATGTATGTATGCATTTATGGACATGCAATGACTGTGTTTTTGTAAATGTACAAAGTAGAAACATCGTGATATGGTACTGTTTCTGGAAAATCTATTGAAAAGCTGTCTGTCTTAATACAATACTGACATGCCAATATGTACGTGGAAATGGGTCTTGGTCACTCTAACACTTCCTGCTCTCCACACTGAGCCTGAAGCTATTTTTTTTCCCAGAACAGGACTACACTGTAAGGAACAGGGAACGAAATCCACAAGGGTTCCAAAATGGACATAAATACAGCGTTTGCAAGGCTCTGTAGAAGATGAGAAGCTGTGAGAAAATGTCTGCAGAACACGGTTGCACCTGACAACAGCTGACGAGGGGAGTAAGTGTAAATGAATACATAGTATGTAGTTCAATCTGTAATGTGAGTAATAAGTCAGTTCCAGCAACAAATCTACACACGACTGCTAGAATGTTTCCTTTCGCCGCAGGAACCTTTCAGAGAAGCAAAAAGAGGGAATTTTGTTCTAAACAGGCTGCAACTTTGGAAGATACCGACTTGATTACTTAACTCAGACGGCTGAAGCATCATATTAGCATCAGCTGAACATTGAAAGCATTTTTTCACATTTCTTACAGTGTTCAAGGTGTGGAGAGTAGGAATTGTTACAACAACCAAGACCTATTTCCACGCACACATTGGCACGTCAGTATTGTATTAAGACAGACTTGAGAAAACCTAAACCTATCCTTTAAAAGGGACAGATATCACAGCATAAATACTATGGCAACATCTCTGACTGTTGACAAACCATCAGAGATTTTGCCACACGCAGATACACACAAACACACACATAAAAGTCAAAGGTGAATACTGTCACCTGGCAGTCAACTAGTGCTTCACACCATAAATATGCCACCGAGAGTGAGAATTAGTCTGTGCCAAGGACACAGAAGAAGGGAAGCGAGCACTGCTTTGGATCTGGGCGTCGTATCTTTTATTGAATCTTTGGGGACATCAATGAAAATCTAATAGCCTGCTTCTCTAAGCCTGCCTGTGGTATGGACAAATCCTTGATATCCAGTCTGCACATCACGTGTGTATATTACATCTAATATTGCTCCTCTGAAACACTAGCTACAGTCTGTTCTCAATTAAGTGTGTTTTTGTTTTTTTTTTCATTTGCAATTTCAGACTGTAAAACGAAAAGGTAAGCTCGCTCTGCTGGAAACTACAGATAACATTCAGAAAGGTATATAGTGCCATCTGCCTAATGGTCCTTTAGATTAATGTCCTGGCCCCATTTGTATGCAGGAATACTGTCCTGTAATGGACTTGTGTAAAGTCTCCCAGCATTTTAGCACAATAGGACTACAACATCAAATCCTGGCTAAGCAACTACTTGAAAATGGAACATAGGGGAAGATATTAGATATTATAAGCTGCTGAAAATCCTTAGCGATATCAAGTGATTGAGTCTTGCAGGCAATCATCACCCCAAAAGAGGGAGAAGCATGACTGATTTACAGTAACATGTTAATGTTGGCATGTCTGTACTACATCCCCTCTGTTCTCCATCTCCAGTGTAATAACAGACACAGAGAGGAGCTTTCGCAGACCTCAGATTATCATCACTCAAATGTCATCTCCCTCTTAAACTAACGCTCACTCTTTGATGGTATCGCACTTCTACTTTCAAACATTAATATTTGCTATCCTGGTTATTAAATATTTTACCGCAGGCAGCCGTTTCATTGTATTATTCCATTTGTCAAGGAATGGTAGCTGTGAACAAGAGAGGGAATCATCATTTCAATGTGACAAATTGTACTTGTTATATTCAGGGGATGGACAGATTAAAAGCAAACCTGGATAATGTAATGTGATCTAAAACTATAAAACTAAAATAGATATTACAGAAAGGGATGTAAGTGCAGGTAATGTCTGTGTCTGTAGTATAGCTGTACTTAATTGCTTATTGCTCTACCTACAGAAACTAATTATATCAAATATACTTTATAATGCAATACAACAGAACCACAAACCATAGTCTCAAATATGATAAGGGCTGAATCACAACCTCTAATACAGTCTCAACAAAAAATAGAACAGGTTTAACAAAAAAAGAGTTTTTAATGCAGGGCTGTTCAAGTGTCACTTTTATAGTGTTTACCACATGCTGACAGAATAAATGAAAGAATTTCACACACTCATGTTTTCTTAGTGGTTAGCTTGGTTACTGACTGATAACAAGACTAGGAGTCTACAGTCACACTAGCAGCTCTGTGAGGATATGCTAAGACACAGCGGTGGTTTGAGCTGAATGTGAATGTTTCAGTGATTTTTCCAAGCAAAAATGCCAAATATGATTTGTCTCCAGCCTCTCAAATGTGACAGTTTGCTGTTTTCCTTTGTCATGTATTGAGTTAAAGGTATAAGGTTTTGAACTTAACTAAAAACTGCTAAAACAAGTTAATATTAGGGCTGCAACTAACAGCTTTTGTTATTATTGATTAATCTGCTGATGATGGTATAAATTAGTCAGTTTAGTCTATTAAAATGTCAAAATACTGAAAATTGTTGGGCGTAGTTTCTCAGAGCATTGTAAACTTAACATTCAAAACCCAAAGATATTAAGTTTACAATGATATTAAAGAGAAAAACTGCAATTCCTAAATCATTGCAGATGCTGCAACCAGAGAACGTTGGACATTTTTAAAACGTCTTAAATCTAAATCTTAAAAATTCTGATGATTAATTCTGTCAATCAACTGATTAATTGACTAATTGTTTAAGCTTTATTGAATATATAAAAGGCATGACTATAAAAGTATCTTTATTCAATGTGATTAGATTTATTACACTATGAAAGCGGGTGAAATCAGCTGCGGCCCAAAAACCTCACAAAAAACTCACGAGTGACAGGACCATAAATAATCAGCCACAGACCTGGATATTAATGTCAATCTAGCAAAAACATTTGGTTTTATTTGCAGACTTGGAGCATAAAGAGACCGGTCATTTTATGCACAGCAATGTCCTGAGAACTGCAGCAGACTGAAGTGAACAGGACTTGTCAGACTGACACTCTGTAAAAAGGATGACAGCTGAGACGCTGTGCTGCAGCTGCTGTTACCTGCAGGCCACAGCCCAGTAGGCAGAGTCTGCGACTTGATCTGCCCATGATGGATGGTACTGTCAGCTCATCAGGACCACCCCGAACTTATAAACACACATACACACACACACACGTGCACAGACACGTTCACCATGTATGTAGAGTAAGAGGATTCTGTGTCAGCTGCGTTTCTACTATACCTTATGGAAACACTGCATGCTAAAAATATTAAATAAGGACAAGAGGGAGAGAAAAAAATTGAAATAACGAACATCTGAAGGGACAATGGAACAGAGAGAAACGCTGAAAATAGGTGACAGTAATGGTGAGAAGAAAGCGATAGCGGAGATAGCTGTCATGGCAACGTTCTAAATATGGCAAAGCAACAGTTAATTACCACCTCCACCCACAGGTATGATGCATACATAATGGTCAAGGTGAGAGGACAGCCGCTACAAAACCTCAGTTAGTTATCACCTGCAGGTATTTCTGGAGCACCATGTGCCAGGAGACTAGCCCAGTTTCTTACAGACACATAAGGAAAATGTGAAAGTGTGAGGAAAATACCAAGAGATCCGCCGCTCTAACTGTCAAAGACCAAGTTTAACATGTGGTCTCTGCAGGATTGGCCAGAGAGAAAATTTAGAGGTTGCTGGTTGTGCAATAATTACTTTCTGGGTGGTTACATTCTACATGTAGGATATTTCAGTATTCCCCTAAAGACCTTTGCAACCTAATGGAGTAGAAAAGATGACATCCCAGCTAAATTAATGATATCAACGAATTGTAGCACTGTTTCCCACTGCACGCATATCATTATCACTCTCCCGCTGTGTTGCTATGTTGTTTCAAACCAGGTGTGCTGTGATCCACTTACTGAAGCGCTTGGCTATTTAAATGAGCCTATTTGTCACTATAATTTAACGGCTGCATGTCAAATCAGTCACTATCCAGAAAAACTGCAAGTTCATCAAAGATGGTTGAGAGCTCTGGTATAATTGAGACCGCCAGGGAAAAAAAGGGAATTGACCTGACTCCTTGTAGTGACCTTAAGCTGGCAAAAGGGTCATCTGCAGTTGCCGGTGGAATATCCTTAAAATGTCCTGAACATGAGTGAATACCTCTTTAGACAATTTGGGGAAATTAGGAATGAAAACACAAGGTTGAGGCAGACAGACACAACTGATCATACACAGACTTTAATACAGCATGCATGGGGTTTGGTATTTTAATGTAAAAACAGACAAACAAACAAACAAACAAACAAAAACCTGGCAATTCAGTCTTAAGAGGAAGGTCCCATTGTCCCATTCATGTAAGAGGTCTCACACACAGGTCAGGGATGCAGCATTTCTGAAAAAAACTGATTCTGTAATTTATATTTTTTTATTTAACTCTGGGGTAAAGCTGTGTCCTACACAGCTCCCCCGACATTGGTCCAGGCTAGTGCAAGAAATTTGTCCTGTACATTATTTATATGACATAATGTTACTCTTTAAGAGATGCTATGTTGCTAAAAAATGAGAAAACTCACCCATCAGTGCTGAATTACAACCAAGAGGGTAGTTCTGGGTCTGAAAAATGAAGCCAATATGGCTTAAAACTGCATTCTCTCTAAAAGCTATCGGGGGCGGCTCCACTGGTTTCAAAAAGAGGTCAGTTTGTATAGAAATCTATGAGAAAATGACCCTACTTCTCACTTGATTTATTACCTCGGTAAACACTTTCCTAATGAGTTTATGGTCTCAATCACTAGTTTCAAGTCTTCTTCAATACAGCATGATGTTCATTTTGTAAATTATGGGTGCATTTAACTTAAATTTGATGATAAAGCGGTGTATGCTTTAGGGCGTAGTTATGTTGTGATTGACAAGTCGCTACCACGGTGACAACGTTGGTTAAGTAATGTAACCATATGCCAGATTCGCAGACTGTAGGCATAGCCGTTGCTATTTCAGTGTGTTTTCAGTTCATGAAAGTTAATTGTAATATTTTGGTCACCTAAAAAAGTCTTGTTCAGCATTTGGTTGTACTAAAAGACCCTTTAAGGAGTCGGATGTTCAGTTTTATTTTATTTTTTCAGTTTTTTAATATATTTAAACCTGTTTTTTGCGAGAGATAATTAGTTATCACAGTTAACCGTAGACTTTAAATGCACCGTGCAAACCAAGCTGGCAGCTAGCATTAGGGTCAGCTCCACCCTCTTGTCCAAATATAGTCACTTCTCATCACTTCTGGCTCCAAAAATCCAAGATGGAGACAGTCAAAATGGCAAACTCAAGGCTTCAAAACGGGAGTCCACAATCCGATGGATGACGTCATGGTGGCTACGTCCATTAGTTTTTACAGTCTATGATTACAACACCTACTTTATCATATTCTGGCTCCAGGATTGAGTCTGATCAGTGGCTATGAGTAGCATTTAACATTAAGAGGTATTTCTGCACATCTTCCAGCAGCTGAGTGAAGTGCATCTTTGATCAAGGTCAGGAAACTTCAGCGAAGAGAGAGGACAGAAACACGCTGCAGGCCACACTTGCTGTGACTCTGATGAAGACGCAGTAGTGTCAAAACATTTACACAAGTAAAGGCTGTAAATGAATCATTGTGGTCTTGTCCTTTCTCTTCACTGGTGCTTTTTACATATTATGTAAATAAGGGAGAGTGTTGTGTCACAATCTGTTGGACTGTTCTGTCCTCCTTCAGCCATCCACATGAAAGATGATATGTGGAAGATCTCCTTGCAAAAAAGGAGACGGGTAAGCAGCAAAATAAATACTGTTCAAAAACTGGGCAACTTTTAGTCAAGGGAAAGACCTCCTTTGTTTTGAATGGACAGCTTAAAAATAATCTTTGCTAGTTCATTTTGATTCATAAGCAATTGACAGAGTAAACAATTATAGCTTCAGAACCAAAGCAGCTGGTCCATGATGCAAATAAGGTGCTTGTTTCAGATGCTCCATATATGTCATTTTATTTATATGTCATTATACTAGAACAAAAAACTTTTGGGAGGGATACAACAAACACCAACATCATTTGTTTGTTTCCTGTGCTACTTTTTATACAGAAATAAATTTGTGTCTATTCTTACACTCATTTCTACTCAGTAAGAATGAATGTTTCTTGCTTTTTCATGTTCCAGGACAGAAAATAACAAGGTGAACAATGAAATACAAAGGTATTGTTACTCATGGTTGCCCATAGAGAAAACTTTATACAATCATACCCACTTAATATGCAGGCAGAGGTCAAAACTGTCAAACTCTCCATTAATAGCATTTCTCTTAAAGGTTGTCCAGTTCAGAGCTGTGCAGAAGGATGAAAGATGAAACACCAGTATAGCCTGTACTTTGGGAAAGGAGATCTTTTAAGCTAAGAAACTGAGCTTGGCCCACAGATGACAGTTACACTCTGGGGATAAGAAAGACGGGAAAAGTTAGAGGGATCAGACACAGACAAGGAGACTGTATCGGCGCCTTGCTTGTTATCTGATTCTTTCCACTGCTATTATCACTATCAAACGAACCGGACCGCTGTTATTTCTGGAGAAACTGGGCTTGGTCTGCTGAAAATGGATTTCAAGTGGTCAGTGATGCTTTTTTGGGGGTTTGAGGACATTGTTGTTGTTTTTAAAACATGCAGCACTCTAGTCTATTCCCACCTCATGCAGGCACATAAATCCTCTGAGCTTGATGGTTCATCTTTGAACACATGACTCTTTGGAGAGCTTAAGCAGTGATAAGAACCCCAATGCAAGCTAATAATCACTGTTCCCTCTCAACAGATGGAGCGACATGTCTGGACTTTCACACTTACAATAGGTGATGATCTAACTATCAGCCATAAGAGGCACTTCAGAAACTCACTAGCTGTAGACTGTTAAGTGTTTGCTGTCAGTGTAAGAGCATAGTCAAAAGCTAACAGCTCTCATCAGAATTGCTAAGGATGTCTCCCTAGATGTCTGTACTTCAGAAGTTAATCTTTAAAGGACAACTGATGGCGTTGTTCTCATGGAGTTTTAATATTTTAAAGCGAGCGGTACAAAGAGAGCAGGAAATATAGTGTCATCTTCCCAAGTCCTAAGTTTAAATCCACACCCTGTAAATCTCCTAAGCAAGAAAACTCACAAATTCCTCGGTCCCTGTTTTCAGGAGCTTTAATGTCTCGCTGCATGTTCCTCATCGAAGACTAAAGATCCTCTCAAACTGTACAACTCGATCCAAAAGGCCTCAAAAACAGACCATGTAGGATGTTTTTTGAATGCCATCAGAATTAGCTGAAAAGACGTTTCGATATACAGTACTTTCGTTTCTGTTCTCGCTGCACACACAACATGTGATCAACAAACTGTTACTATAATGATTCATCTTTACTGTAAATACCTGTAAATAACTCAACAGGCTTCAGCTACCTAACAATTACCTTACAGGTAAAGGATATAAATGAACTGTTCGCTAAATGCTTCAATCATAGCTAACAACTATAACTAGCCACAGAGGGTCTGTCAAGATTTGGATTTCCCTGAATGCTGAAAAGAGTGGAGTGTTTTTTGGCCTTTCTACAACCAAAAAGACAGGTACAAAATGATAAGAAATTAATTTAACAGCGCATTTGTCTGCTCAAATATAAAATGCAATCTGATCTTAAATTTTTCCTTATATTGTAATACTTATAATACTCTTAGGACTAACTAGCAATACAAGAACAATGCTGCTCCTCTATTTCCAGTCTTCTACTTGAATAACGTTTTGCCTGGGACATGCAGCTGCAGCTTTAGCCTCAGCCCTTTAGCATGATATCAAGTACGTAACCATCAAGTGCTCATTTAATACCCATTTTCAGAATTCTAGTTTAAAAATCAGTCAACTGGAAACATTAAAAAGTTAGCTGTAGGAGCTTTTTTGAACCAATTCATGAAGCTAATGTTAGCTTAATTAGCTAGCTAGCCATAGCTGATAAAATTGCTGAGAAAATGCCATAAATAGTACTTATTTCTGCCAGCAAAACTGACATTTTGTATTGCATATGCACAGTGCAAGAGCACAGAGCTTGACAGGGTTATAGCAACAGAATCTAAAATATGTGTTGTTGGTCAAGTACCCAGTTTGACAGACTTTTATTCTATTTGACAGTCAACTGAAAAATGAAATTCTGTTGAATATCAATTGATATACTGTTGAGTCAAATATCAAAATTAAGTGATACAAGCTGCCCTTGTCATGATAATTTGAATTAATGAGGAAGCCTCTGTGTATACCACCAAGTGACAGTGTGATGGTGCCACGAAGGAATCCTGGCAGTGCCCCTCAACACTCTTCATTCTGGGAAATGTTGTGTGCCAAATTGTCTCTCTATGGAGATTTACGGTCACCCTGACGGCAAGTGGCACATGTTCTTGATTAGCACAAATAAAAACACTCAGCTTCATTTAGAGTAACTGACAGAGCTAAACTTTCCAAGTAGTCGAGGGAGCAATAAAAACAATGGAAAAAGAAATGGGAAAACCAAATAGTGGAGACCGTCTAAAACAACAGGAATGTGAAGGAAGGTTTAATTCTTTATGTTTTCCAACAAGCAGCTGAACATTTTTTACCTTTCTGTTATCTTCACCATGTCAAACCCAGATCCTCATGCTCTTCCTCTGGGCCTTGACTCATAAACTTCCTATTTTGTAGATGTCACTGATCACAGACATGTTTTCTCCATCACACAGTTTTCCTGATTTCTTCAACAATTACTTTGTCACAGATATGTGTAAGAGTAATGGCTTATGGCATGCAGCACAGTAGGCCTACTTACTCACTGCAAATTTAAACAGGGTGCCAACAAAAAAGGGTGCAAAGACAGTCAGGTCTGGTCTGAGAAGACATGAGGATGCCTGGGGAGGGTAACATAATACAAAATATCTAAATAGAGAGAGAACACCAACACTGGCAGCAGCATGATGCAACACCAATCAGCAAGCAGCTGTGGTTGAAAGAAGAAGGAAAACATTTTTCCTGAACTCTTCCTGAACTTGTGGCAAAAATCACTTTTGTGTTCTGCGATGATTTTGACACACCACGTGTTCAGGCTAATAGTGACTCCACTCTGACTAACTTGGGTATTAGACACACAGACAAAAGAGTTGGATGTATAAGACTACAGAGTATGTACAGTTTTGATATTTGGCATCTGGGAGTTGCATCTTGGCTATAACCCAGCTCATTTGTTTTCTCTTGATCTAATTATGATATGGAAAATATAATTATATCAACAGCATGAAGCACCGTAGTGTATGTGCTAACAACAATCAAAAGAAAAATACATGAAATTAATTGGAATACAAAAGTAAATGACTCCACATGCAAATAATTGTCTAGATGCAGCAGCCTAAAAAAAAACAAAAAAATGGCCTACATAAAGCAGACACCATGACATCACCTGCAAGCTGTTTTTAAGCCTGTGCTAACAGGCACTGTAGCAAAGAAATATGGAGCTGAAAACAATCAAATATTTTATTGAAGAGGAAGTTTGAAGTTGAGTTGAAAGTTGTGTAATCATTGGATTTTAATACTTTAAATATTTTAACTGCATGCAGTAAAAATGTTCCACTCAGCAACTATCCAGAGAAGACTTTTTGGTAGAGCATTACGTGGAGTCCTGAAAAACACCACAAACTTTTCAACAACTCATTAAAAAAATTCAAGTGACACGCTACAGAAACCCGCAATATTGAACTGGAACATTTCAATCTGACAGTGTATGAATCATGAACTCATCATCGCCCCCCCCCCCTTTTCTAACAAATACGTAAATGTGAAGGGCAGGGATACCGGCAGCTGTTGTGTGTTAGGCTGGTGTAAAAGGTAAGCCAAAGGTCTTAAAGGGCAATGTCACCCAATCTAAAAGGAAAAATAAGAGCATCCTTTGCTGTGATTGTTATGGAACACTTTGAGAAGCAGAGGCTAGTCTGCCAAACAATCTATTATTTATGTAATTAATGGTATATGTTGTGATGTATCTCTGTCAGAACTGTGCAATTTATGGACATTAATGTTTGTTTTAGAAATGGTATTTTTATTGACAGCTATAGAGTAGAGCAGTGGTCACCAAACCAATTGGTGTTCTCTCCCTATTTGGATCTGTTTGGGTCGGCACTTTTTTCTATTGAGTTTAGTAACACACATAACAAACATGATTCTGATTATTAACTCTTTATCAAGCCCTTGACAAGTTTCAGTCGCTTGATAACGAGTTAATAATAATAATTGGGTGTGTTGTAGCTCTACAGGTGCAGGATTGGTTACCATTGGAGAAGACATCTTCATGGATTCAAAACTTCAGACCAATTCTCTGACAGACTCAACTGAGTCTGAAGAGACTAGGCCTGACTGGACTCACTAAAAAAGTGCCGACCCCAACAGATCCAAATAGAGAGACACCAGCACTGGCAGCAGCACGATGCGCCACCAATAAGCAAGCAGCCGTAGTCGACAAGAGGAGGAATACAGGTTCTTTTTCCAGAACTTGACTCTCTGTCTTGTGGCTCTGTCTCCTGCAATGATTATGACGCACGATGGGTTCAGAGCTAATAGCAAGTCCATTGTGTGTCAGTATGTCTAATACTCAAATTGGGAAAAGACCCATGAACTGTGGTAATTGAGGACCTTACCTGGAACTGATTAGACTAATTTAATCTAGATGTAATGGACTAAATATAATTTGACCCAACCCAACAAAGTTCTAAATTGGGTCTCTGTTGCTAGTAATGTAGTGGACCTGTAAAGACCTCTACTATAGCATATTGTAGTCGTGTATGCAGGAAGATAAAGGCCTATTAATCACAAATGACTTGATTTCCCAATTTCAACACTGATGCTGTAGACGCTCACAATTGGAAATTATATTAATTCAACACAAAGCTTAATGAACTCACGTTTCTTTGACAGTAAATGAAAGCTTTTTTAACACTAAGAGAAACTCGCACCCAAAACTGGGAAAGCAACCAGGAGAAGAACAATGGGTTCCCACTGAAAAACAATGGGACTGGACCTGGATGCTATTTTTATTAATTCTACAGACTTTCAGCTTCTCTTTCACTGGTGTATCTCCTGAAAGATAAATGTAAAGCCATACCTCACAACCTCTTCACAACCAACATGCAGTTGTTAAATACTTGCAAACCATTTCCAAGCAGCATCAATGGAAATAGCTATTGTATGATGGATGACGTTTTAGTTGAACTATTGGATTATCGCAGTGATTAGCCTATGCAGGTGGTCTGTTGCTCCCTCCTTTGTTGTGTCATCAATGTCTACTGCTTCTCTGTGCCTATATGGACCAAGAACTCTGTGGGCTTCATTGTCAGTTGTGGCCCACTTCTCTCCTCTCTTCCCCCACCTAGCTGTATGCAGCAAGGGTTATTAATGAGAAGCACAGAGCAATGCATCAACACAGAGCCAAGATGGAGGTGTGGGTTTGTAATGGGTCGTAGCGACACTATGCTGAGACCAGAATTAATGATGACAACAGCCTCCAACCCGGGGCACAGCAGGAGGACCATAATACACAGTTTGTCCCATGAAAAATAAGGCATGGAGCAGCTGCCTCTGAGTGGATCTGGGTCCTACAAGACTAGCACACTGTGCATCCTGGAGGAATGAAATCTCATTGGGAAGATTGGGGACTGTAATGTATTTACATTACATTAGATGGCAGTTTTATAGCCCCAAGCCCACAGAAATATAGATATCATTAAGTATCCTGTAGCCCTGATTAACAGAGTTCAGACAGCGTTCAAAGAGATGCAGAACTGGCTAGGGTTAATCAGATATCCAGGAAGTACAGTGTCACACCCTGAAGTGGGGACACCACTAATTGTCAACAGAAGACATTATTGTACATTATTGAGCTCAGCATAAACAGCTCAGCAGAAAACACAGATTGTGGACTATTTATATCCATACTTATGGCTGCAGTTTAGCACAGGATCTGTGCATGCATTCGCATGTGTAAAGACGGATGGAGCACCATCAACATCATTTTATATGCTCTGTCCATTGAGATCATGAATCATTTGCAACACACAATCATTTCACACTTTGACAGGAGAGAAAATCATTTAGAGTCCAAGATGCAGGAGTAAAGAATGATAACTCAAGCATGGATTTGGTTGTGGCAAAGTACAACCATGGATTCTCACAGTGGAAACACAGTGCAATTTTCTATTCTGAGTAAAAAAGGTTTCTGACATGATGAATCATTGTACAGGATATGCATGGAGAGACATCTACAAACCACATTATTGTTGAACAAAAAGTGCTAATTTGGTCTTGCATAACTCCGTACCTTTTCTCACAACTGACACCTGTGGGTATGTTTATGTATAGTAACAGACCAGATGAAGATAAAATAATTCATATTCAACATCATTAGCTGCTGTACTTGGTTGCTGCTGGGGAGTGAGCTTTAAATATAGTCTCCAGGGATTTGCAAATTTGGGAGAACTTTGCAAAATAACTCAAATTGGTTTGTAAGACACACCGAATAACAAGCATACTTGTAGTTTTGGACATTTACTCCTTAGCATAATATGATCCACCAAAGCACACAGACACAACATCACAAAATTGTGTGCATGCTAAAAGTGCTGCCTTATTGCGCATGCTAAAATTGCTGTAAACATAAACCTTGTTGTTGCTTTCATGTTTGCTTGTTGCTTTTAATGTGAAGCACTGTGTAACTCTTGTTTTGAAGTGATTTATAAATACATATTTACTTACTTACTTTTTGAAAGATCAATATCTGTATCAGCCTCAAAATTCCAGTTTCTGTAAAGCTCTAGTCTGTCTGCATATTAAAAGCTGTTACTAAGCATGATGATATAAAATGACTCAGTTTCTGAAAGCCATTGCCCTTTTGATTAATGTATACATTTTTAAAGCTTAATCATCGTTACAGCTTTCGCACAGGCTTAATTACAATAAATATTCCAAATTCAGGCCAAAAGACTCTGCAGAGAATAATTGGATAAACAAAGGAACACAGGCGTGCAGAGTAATAGTTCTGTGTCTGACGGTGAAGGGAAGGAAGTCACTCAACTATCACTATAAGCCCTCTAGGAAGGAAATCAAATGGAAATTATAGCAACAAGAGCAACATGTAACAGCACAAAGACAGTTGGAGGACTTGACTTCTTCACCACAAATAACATAATTAAAGCTGCATCAAACACAAAAGCATCAAATTCCCGTATCAAACACAAACCCCACTTTGGGGCTCAGGTGCTGGGAGTCACGAGAGTCATGGTAAGGACCAATAACAGGTCCCACTTTGAAGGAATCTCATTCACTAATGGCTGATCCCTGTGACATTTCTACTTGCTTGTATTTTTAATTCCACTGTCACTCCACTCAAAGATGTCCTTACATTCACTACCTTGACTTATTTCATGCTACATAGAAGGGATGCCCAGAGGAGAGGCTTGTTTTATCTACAATCGTGATACATGTAAAAGATTGATCTATGACAAAATCAGAGCACATGAAGACACTTTCAAATGAATGAAATTCTAGGGAGTGTAATAAGGGACAGTAAAGATAATGGATATCGTAATTAAAAGGGCCTAATTGGTAAAGACCCGGTAAAAATATATTAAAGCACAAGTCAGAGCAGAGATAAAAAGAAAATTAATCTAACTAAAGAGATTGTGGTGCATGACTCCTCAGTGTTGTTTATATAGACACTGTCATCCATTTCCCCAGAGAACTGAAGCAGGGCTACAAAAAAAATACTTGGTCTGCGTGCAAAAGAGGCCAATACAAAGACTGCTCAGACAGGCGGTACAACACATGAATAGGCAAAAGCTGAAGCCCTTCTCAAGGCTTTTTCATGAAAAATAAAACTTTTGAAGACACTTCAACAGTACATCACAGAAACATTTTACTTCATTATAATGAATGGTCATTGTCTATAGCAAATGATATGTTTTCACCATATACTGTAACTGTATGTGCATAACTCTTAACTTCTACTTAAATGTCCAAATATTGCTATAAAACATATTTAAATATCTAGGGTGCTGCTAGTCTTCAGATAATATGGTAATTTATGGTAACTTATGAAAATGACCTAGCTTAACATATGGTTATGTCTCAAGCAAGCTGACACATATAAATGTCATAATACAGACACAAACCATGCACAGTATTATGCAGATATAAAATATGCCAGATAAATATGGATGATGATGTAAACAGATGAATGTGGGCTGATAAGTGAATGCAACTAGGAATATCACCTCACGGCTGTGTGCCTCCGCCAACCACTCAAGTTGCAGTTTACATCCATGTCTGTCCAGACTTATATAATATTTGTAGTGAAGACTTTGAAGAAATTTAATAAAAGGTATTAAGTGTATTTTCCTTGTATGTGTTTACATGCTTAGCCAGTAAAGCTGATTCTGATAGAACAAAAAGTTGTAGCCATGACAGCAGACGATGCTTCAGATATGGATGTTGCTGCAAAGAAGCTATAAATACTAAAACGCCGACACTTGACACACATCTTCAACCCGGCAGCAGGGAGATCTAAACGATCACCGCAGTTTCAAGGTGGGCACCCAAGATAAGTGTCACCAATTCAGTATCCGACCAAATGTGAAATATGGTCACAATCTCCCCCTCTGTTCCTGAGTTAAGGCGTTGAATAACGGCCAGAAAAGTGTTTTTGCAGAACATTATGATGTCACAGTAAAGTTGATCTTTGACCTATTGGATATAAAATGTCATCACTTCATAATTTTATCATATTAGACATTTCTTAATGTATGAGTTCTTGAGTTATGGCCAAAAATGTGTTTTGTGAAGTCACAGTGACCTTTGACCACCAAATTCTAATCAGTTTGTCCTTGAGTCCAAGTGGACGTTTGTGCCAAATATGAAGAAATTCCCTCATGGCGTTCCTGAGATATCGTGTTCACTAGAATTGGACAGATGGACAGTCAAAGCGAAAACTGTCCAAAACATAATGCTTCCGGCCATGGCTGTCGCCGTTGCAGAGGCATAAAAAGTTACATGTGGCTGAACACAGGGTCTCTGCATAACTAATTCAGGGGTGAATTCACAAAGAATGGATTGCGGCCGTTGATAGCACCATGAATTGCACATCACTTGCAACCAATATCTACCCCATCTCAAGGTCCGATTCACAAAAGATATTGTACTAATGATATTACAGCACAAACACGCCCATAAAGTTTTGCAGCTGACTGCAATTATCCATGTGGCAAAGTATGCCTTGTTTGTTTGCCTTTGTGCCAAGAACACAGTAGACAGAACAATTGCAGAGAAAAACTTCAGGCAAGAAATTTAAACATGACAGAGAGAAACCGTATTTGGGATTTAATGTGTGTATTTCTATATATAATAACCTTGTTTTTCATTCATCTTCATTTTCTCATTTTTTTCTCATCTATTTTCAAAAATGATGATATGTTATTCATTTATTTTTCATGACACAACTGTCATTGCATCTTGTCACTGCAACCTCTAACAAAATAGCCTAAATGAGTTTGAGCGGAGCCGTCCATGGTTCTGACAGCCCTTATAAATGTGCTTCAGTTACCACCAACTGTCTCTGAAGATGCTAATAATTTCACACTAACTGCGTGTGGCTATTAGCTCTGGTCTGAATTGGACTGTTTTTGCAATGAGGCTCATTTAGATAGAAAGGAGCCAATTTTGTGCCAAATGTATGCATATTACCTAATTTAAATACGTGCCAATACCAGAGGAGCACTGAGACACTGTTTGCTTGGCAGTGCAGTTTGGGTGTGTTTCACCCTTAGCTGGTGTTTTGTTAATTACACGGTTCCTTTTTGTCTTATTTGTGCAGGTTTAGTGGCCACAAAAACAGCATAATCCTTTTGTGAATTCGCTCCTGAGGGCAGGACATGCTAATTTTACTGTTATATTTTTGAAATTTACTTCATTTATTTTTTAATAGTTCTTGGTTTTGTTGATTTCACAGTGTTTAAAGGAAGAAAAAAAAACTATAAGGATTATGAGGTTTAGAATGTACACCTTTGTGATGGACAAAACTTGAAAAGTTTTTGTGGGCTGTTGTGTGAAAGCCTGTTGTTTGTCTTAATCAGTATTTGATAAAAATGCATAAACTAGTTAAGTGTGAAATTGGGTTTGTTTTGATGTGTGAAAATACAAATATGATATGAAACGCATTGCTTCTAGTGCACCTGTTCTGTTTTCATATTGTCTTATCAAGTGCAATCCCACCAGAGTAGAGGGAGAGTTTTACCCTTTGGACATGAACTATAATGTACATGGTCTACAGTATTACATAGCAGACATTTAGTTATTTAAGAAAAATTACATAGTATTCACACAAAAAATGCACAACATGCAGTACTTTTTTTCCACAATCACAATGAAAATTACAGGCTGTCCGAAAATACCACTACAAAATCTAAATAAGATCAACTTCCCCACAAATGTTTTTCATCACACATTCACTAAAAGGCGTGCTTTTTCTTTGCAGTCATGTCACATCATCAAAACCAATTGTGAAACATTTAGACACCCACATATTTGTCTTGATAAATCACAGATGAATTGATTCACTGACATATCATTATTTATCATTATGACTGAATAATTCAATTGTATTACAATTGATAACAGCGCTTAACTGACAGATTTTTGAGGACAATACCAATGTCAATATTTGAGAGTGAAAACAAATTTAATAAGTATATATCATCCAAAATTTATCTTCTAATATCAACACATTATATAATAATTTTAGACAAGGATCCCTTTAATTTGGTTATTAAGGAACTGGTGACCAGGATGTATGGAGCATGTATGGATGACTTAGCTACTATGTAATGATGACAGTTTCTAAATGACCTCAAACCTATATTTTGAGTTTGTCTACTGCAAGTTTTTGTTAATTATAGGCATACATAATATCAATATTGATATATCTGCAATAAGCTAATATAGTTTCATTGGAGAGGGCTCTACTCGTTAACTAAAATTGACCTGAGGTCATATCAGGTGTTACGTAACTAATTATTATAAGGTATAAAATATGTATACATAAAATAACTATATAATTTTGATCAGTGCCTCGTAGCACAACAAGTAAGCCAGAGACAATCAGCAGTACCTGTACTAGACTCAGTGGAGAAGTTATTACTGCCAAGTTCAGCTCAATATGTGACCTGAGGCAGGAGCAGAAATAACTACCTAAACAAGCTGTGTGTTTAAATGTTTCCTCAGCCCGGTGGAGGAGGAACAGGAGGAGGACAACAAGGACCGGAGGATAAACGCAGGAATCGATTGGTACATTGGAAACTGTAATCATCTAAACTCTATGGATCAAGACGGTATGCTTAAACAGCTCTGCCGCTACTAGCACATGAAACAATCGGTGCCTTTGTCACAACTGTGTTACCACTGGGAGATGCTCAAACTGAGGGCTTATGGATCCGATTGTTTTGGATTACTTTTTTTTTTTTTTTTTTTAAGATAACAAAAGTACACTTGGCAGCGCTGAGCCACTACAACAGAAGACACAAAATACATTTTTTACCTACCTTTCTGCATAGCTTCTCTTTCGTGAATATAAAAATCACACTTGTTGATGATTCTTTCTAATCACAAACATCTCAATTCTATTAGGAAGCTATCAAAGCATGAATTAGCTTCTGGTGTCATTTATTAAACAAGCTTGATTTATTTAGAGATACTGACTCACACCGATACAACAGATTTCCATTTTCCATTCCAAGTTAATGGAAGCAACTAATTATTTTTACATACCGCCTATTACACATCTTTTGGGTTTGATTCTCCAAAATGCATGTGCTGCATATCAACAGCCCACACTCATGTCTGAGAGTTGAGAAGCCTCTTGGAAGGGAGGAAAACACTCAACACATTCAATGTACCACACTATTGTATATACTGGAAAATGTTATTTACATTAAAAATGTGAGATAAAAGCGGTTGCCTTAATAGAATATGGTTTTATATAAATTTGGTTTTGCTGAATAATCATTTTCAAATGTGGGTACATCCTATATTTAAATAGTTTAAGTAGATTGATTGCCTCTGTATTTGAGGCTGCTCACAGGTTTGTGTTGCTTACATTCAGATTTGTATCATATTTGGGGGGGAAATAATGTAAATCTGGATACCTTCGTTTACAGTATGCGCATATAGTTGGTACTGAACAAGTTGTGATGGAGTTTGCTGTCAGGGTAGTTGCGTTCATATATTAAATTATAATGCAGCACAGTACCAGAAATGTCAAAAGTTGCATCGTCAGGCCAGCAGCTCTTCTATGTGCTGGAGCGCCTTGCTCTGCATACCATTAACCCTACAATGCCTGCTGTCACTACTCCAAATAACACCCCAAAGGGTTTTAGCAGCACAGCACAGCATAAAGGATTTAAATATATGATGAGTTTTGAAGTCGGCACAAAATCACGCCCTTGTACAACCTTGCCACTTGAAGGCAATAGTGTTTCATTTCCCCTGTACCTTTAACACTGACTGACTATGGATGTAGGTGAAAAATGAGGGAGCAAATACAATTGTGCATGTAATCACTGACAGCTTCAGAACAATAGCAATGAAGCGACAACACAAATGAGACCAGATGAAGATACACACCATAACAAACTATATTAACTATGAATTAAGTAGATCAACAAGAGTATGCAGTGGGCCCGAAACAGTTTTGGAAAACAGCTGGTTGGTGTGCATCCAGACTGAAGTGTCTGTGAAGTGTCTATTCAGTAATCTGAAAGGCAGTGGAGCATCTGTACAGGGGCATAGCAGACTCCTCCAGGAGCACAGACAGAATGCTAATGCTGTCAGGCTCACCTCCGTCCTCTCTCCTCTCTGAAACATACAAGGGCAATGCTGCATTAATCACGGATTCACATCCCTCCTCCTTCACTCTCACCTCCCTCTAAACACACACACACACACACATAACCACCTTCTCTGCTTCCTGTTTCTCTCCATCACAATCACCCCCCCCCCCCTTCCATCGTGTGCAACATCATTAAAGAGACCTGTTTAACAGACTGTAAAAATTTAAATGTCACTTAAGCTGAAAAGCATGAGATTTTCAAATTGATGTTATTAGACTGTCCACTGCTAATAAATAAACTCAATGTCCTGAAGAAAATTCTGGACAATTTATATGCACATGAACTCACATATCTCTTAAACAACACCCACTCCAAACATGCATAAGTACATACGCCCCCCCCACACACACACAGACACACACACACAGACACAGACACACACACACAATACAATACAGTGCACTCCCATTTTCTGCTCCACTGCTTTGAGCAAAATGAGTGGGAAAGAGATACAACTGTGTGCTTTTGTATCTCTATGAATTCCATTTTCAAAAACCACTTCAGGAGAAAAATTATCAAATGCACATAACGGTCAAAGACCTGTGCAGGAAAATGTGTGCTGTGTTTCAGATATTTAAAGCATTTTCTTCATTGTGGGGTGCAGGTTCTGCATATCAGTTTCACATAACATAACAAAAAGGTGCCAGAAGCCCGCAGGACAGGAGAGTGAGAATAGAAATCGCAATGTGAGCACTATGAAATCTCATTTTATTCATGATTAACAGATGTTACAGAGGGAGACAAATAGCCCTGTGCCAGACAAAAGACTGGGCAATCGGCTGTGTTAACCCTGACATGACGTGACACCATGAGGACATTGGGTACAACAATGAAGCAAAAACTATATATATGAATGAATAATACTTTGTCCTATGCCAAAAACTTAAGTACAGAATACTTTCTATTAATGGCAAGAGCCATGTGCACCATAAATTATATCTTGCTGCTCAAATACAAAAAAGGCATTCTCATATTCATCACTCCAGCAGTTACGTGCACAAAATTACTCTGGTATTGATTATTTCAAATGATGCATGTACAACAATTACACAGGGTTGTTTTGGTAATTCTATTGATCTCTTCTTTATGAGTGTCCTATCCTCACACAGGTCAAAAGGTCAGGATCAGGTGCACAACAACATTCCTGCTGCTTTCTGAGCTTGGCTGGAGGATGTACTCCCTACTCAATAAATTTTGCAATAAAACGTTAATTTGTTCATGCATCATCACATATTTTATAGTAAGTATTGTAGTACACCAGCACCAGCCGTTAAAGGTATTATTGAAGCAACACGTCACCTCATATCGGGCAACTACAGGCTACACAAACACAAACAAAATAGGCAGTTGTTAGATGAGTAGCGTGATCAATAGCCCTTTATTGCTTTACAGGGCTGAGAGCGAGAGTCCACATTTAGGCACTAATGCACTCCTCACTCTAATCAATACAGAGAGCGCCTGATTTGGATAAAGGGGAGAGACGACAGATTTGATACTTTTATTTTAGGTCTGTTGCAGCAGTGTGACCTAGCCAAAGCATTTGTGTAGTCTTGACTATGTGCACATAAGGCTGAGAATGATTAGACAACTATAATATGAACATGATTGGGAAAATGATTTTGATATTGGGAATGCTGCTGTTGTCCTTCAGTCTGGTAAGAAAAAAGAAAGACTTTTAAAAGGGGCATGTACAGTATAGATGGACTTGGAGATGACAAGTGGGTTCCGGAAAGAGAGCTCTGTGAGGGAATGATAATGGAAAGTGGAAAATGGACCTTAGGAGAGGGATATTGGAAAGAAGATTGAAGCTGGGTAAGAGGCTAGGCAAAATACAGGGTGTAGAGAACTGTGTGGTATGGAGGAATGAGAGGCTTTAAGAGAAATGAAAGAAGGATGTCTGGTGGTGCAATAGAAGAGAGAGTTTGAATGCGCTGATGCAGTTTCACTATGTAAAATGTACCCACATACCCACAAAATCCAACCTGACACTGTCAATTAAAATTTGTCTCATGTACTTGAGTTCTGTATAAAAATTGCAGTGTATAATGCATCATTTCTACACTATGTGCTTTACAAACCTATGTATTGTTAGTTAGAGGAGTGTGGCAGAAAACATGGAAGCCAAAAATGTGCTTACAAAGTCCTAAATACCGTATTGTGTCACTTGGAATAAAAAAGTGTAGGCTATATTTTGCGTGATGATGAGTTTTCATACTTTTTGCAAACAGATAGAGTCAGATAGATGAGATGAGTAGAACAGCATGACACAGCATGCTGGATGTGAAGCACATGGGTCAAAAACAGAGACAAAGGATGACACTTACAGATTGAGGACAATGCTTCCTGCTGCTCACTATGAAATGACAAAAATAAAAAAACAACAGCATGGTGGAGATCTGTGTCCTGCCTCCATTTAACCTCCACAAACAGGTACACTACCTGTGGAGACTCAATTAGAAAGCCATTAGCCGCTGACAGACTGAGGGCTAATTGCTGCCTCAGGGGAATTCAGAAATGGGAGGATTCAATGTACAAGGACAAGAACACACCACGAAATCCATCAACCAACAACATACTTTACAAGGACAGGAAGCTGTCTTGTATTACACTGAGCAGACTAAGATTAGTTGGCCTTTTCTGACCAAGAGGAAGACATGGAGCAAACCATGCAAATTTGACCAGTGTATTTTCTTATGTAATCTAATCAGCTAATAATTATGATGGATGGAAATCACCAAAATCATATTCAAGAGGCTTTCACGCACAACCGTAATGTGTGAGATTATAGTGTTTATCCGCAGTGGAAATGTCAAATGAATACAGTCACCAAAGTAATGAAATGCGATGAATGTCTCTTTATGCTCCACGCCAGAGGCCAGGCAGCTCTGCAATCAAAAACTATGGCTACTTAAAGAACAGATGAGCACATTCAAGCACGATAATTAGTCGCCCCAGGAATTCACATCTTGCTATGACACGAATTGACACAAATTATGGTAATCGTTGAATTATCTGCAAGAAAAAAAACACAAAACAGAAAAGCTGGAATAATATTTGCCAATCACAATATTCTGCAAAAATAAATAAATAAAGGAAAACAAATCAAATTCCCTACCTCTTTTTTAAGTAGTACCAAATTCAAATGAAGCTCAAGCTTGAATTTTAACAATCCCACTTCCCCCTAACTGCAGCAGTAAGGACTTGCTTTCCCTGCAGTGTTTGCCCCAGGCTATAAATCCCACCAGCAAGCTCTTTGACTTATTTTTCAAAGTCACACTAGCAAATCCAGGCATTTCGGGCCACAATAATCACAACAAAACCCTGCAAGATCCTCTAGAGACTGAAAACCGGTAGTCTGTTCTTATTAAACAGTCCATAAAATTAAGGTTACTACAATAGGTGTGTAAACAACTGTAACCTCCACACTGTAATAAAATACAACTACCTGGTTAATGGCTAGTAAGCATTAATTAAAAATGAAGTCTATTAGAATATGTTGTTACTAGATCAGTTTATATTACAATTACCTATTTATTGCAGTGAAGGATACTGTAAATGTCTGTAACTTTCTGTCAAAACTGGAAGAATATATGTTATGTAATAATATGTAATGTTATATGTAATTATCAATCTTACTATTCTCTATCACTGATCCTCTAACATATGTTAAATATATTTCGACCGCAGCATTTTTGAAAGCAAAGTTCAAAGTCCAGTGAAAACAGAAACTTTAAATAAAGCATGCTGTTGAGGTTGAGAAGGCTTTAGACTTCAAACAGCATCTTCCCACGTTTCTGCATTCAGCATGGGCCTCCTAAAATTTTAACAAACGTCTTCCCTTCATCCCGAAGTTGTCAGGCCTCCAGCGTTTTAGACAGTGACATCAGCAAAACACAAGTAATCCTCCTAAAACTGGGTCATATTCAAATCGTTCTGTGCAATTGGCAACAATTGCTGAATTAAAAATAATTATTGTCTGAGTTTTCGATTGCAGTGGTCAATCTGTTTCAGCTAAATAAGAGATTCATACTGTATGCATCTGGGCAATATAAATGATTTCTTTTCATGCTGGTAGTTCAAAAGAAAATGTAAAATTAAAACAAACTGCACACATCATCTTAAAAGCAGCAGCTGCCATTTACCAACAAAAGTGAATTAAAACAACATTTATGCTCAAATGTGTTACCAATCATTACCCATCCTGTTCTATGTTCTTTGTGTGTAGATTAGAAACTTAATCTTCTGATTTGTCTGCATTTTGAAAAACTTAATTCATTTCAAATCATTAATTAAATGAAATTACAACTCTAATAAAAATGGTTCCCCATAGACTGTCAAATTTTAATAAAATCTACCAGCTACAACCTCAAAATCAATCCATAAACTGAGTTTGCAGCAACAAGGAGTACTTTATTTATTTATTGGGACCATGTACAGTGTTATACATAAATGTCACCAATTGATGTAGTGTACCAGAGTTAGCTTATAGATAATTTTCATCTGCAGTCCCTTTGACAGGTCACAATTAAAACATATAACAGCACAAAAAACACACAGGACACATTATACAAAATACAAAGCTACACACAACAGCACATCACACACACCCACAATGTCAACTAGAAATGACTAATGTAAGCTTGTCAAATTAAATGTAAGATTAATTGCCCATTGACCATGAGATAAAATGTAGTCAGGGGTTACAGAGCTGAGTAGCTTTTAGCCGACTTTTGAATTTGGTTTTGAACGTACTGATGGAACTGCAGCTCTTCATATCATCAGGTAGGACGTTCCACTGAGTTGTGGCTTTCACAGCGCAAGCTGACTGTCAAAATGCAGTGCGACGAAATGGTATGGTACAATCTTGTATAGAGGATATTCTGGAGGATCTAAAGGAATTTACTGAGCGAGTATACACAAAGTAATGTAGTGGAGGAGAGGCCAAACCATTAAAAATGTTATAAACCAGGCACAAATTTGAAAAATTTTCAGAGCTCAGTAAATTGTATTTACAGTATCCTAAAATGCATTGGCTTCTTGTCCAGAGTTTTTAGAGTTTGTTTGTATAAGGACTCAAGAGGTCCTATGGCTGTTTCTCCAGCCTGCCCCCAACATGTAATGCAAAAAGACATATGGCATGCATCGCATGCATAAATGTCTTGGCTGCGTCCAGAGAGAGACAGTTTCTAATATGTCTAAAATTTGCTAAGTTGTACTTTATGGTTTTAATCATTTTTTAACATGTTTCTTAAAGTTCAAATTTGGATTCAGTGTCATACTAAGATATTTAAAATTAGTGACTATATCAATCCTCTCACCTTTGATGAGAATATCAGCATTAGGAGGTTGTACCATGGTTTCAGAGGAAAAACATACCTTTTGTCCTATTTACATTTAGACTCAGACATGATTGATCAAGCCAATGTGTGATCCTTTCCAACTCAATTGTTAGCTTAGCAGCATTAACTCAGCTGTTTTTGCATGTGTATATACAACAGTGTCATCTGCATACATTTGCAGTTCTACATCATGACTGTGTTGATGGATGATCATTAATATATAGGCTAAATAATAGGGGATCTGACACTGACCCTTGTGGAACACCCATTGTGCACTTCATGTTACTGGACAGTGCGTCACAAACTTTAACACATTTTATCCTATTAGATAAATATGAAGACATTCATGCCAGTGCTCTAGATGAGAAGTTAAATTTAGAGAGTCTCAATATTAAAACATCATGATTGATGACTTTATGCAGATCTAAAAACACAGCACCAGCTACTCCTCCTTTATCGAGCCTTGACTGAATTTGCTCTATTAAGCGCAAGGTAGCAGTTTCAGTGGAATGGAAATACCAGTTGATTGCAGATACAATCAAATTGCTTTTTATAGGCAATTAAGAAAAAGTAATATGGTCTCAAAAACAGTAGAAAATTAAAGAGAAGTTAAAGCAGAAATACATCTCTGCAATGTGGTTTCTAGCTTTTCTCTTTTCTTTTCTATATACAGCACTGGGGTTATAATAAGGAAAGTCAGTCTCTCTGTTGTTGACTTGCCACCAGTTCAGTCTACAACACCCAAGACGCTGCATGATGCCATGTGTGAGTGGGTGGGCTGTCTGTTGTGCGGATTTTAGATCATTTTATGATATTTATATGCATGGTGTATTTTTGTGTAATTGATCATGGTTCCTGGCATCTCTTGAAGCTGTTAAAATGCACACTTTAGTTTTCTGTGAAAATCCAACTTCCAAATAGGTAGACAAACCAACATTCAAACTCAATAAACAAAATATAAAACTCAAAAAACAGGACTCAGATTCATTCAGCTAGTGGCAAACCACAGAATTTGCAACCATTCATTTATACATAGCCTATATACAATGGCTATTTTCCTCCAGTAAATGTTTATTAGTTTAAGGTGTGATCTTGCTTTTAATGCTGCCCCCATCCCCCCATGGCCCTGAAAATCTGTCTCTCTCACACACTCACACTTGTGCAGAAACCCATTACCCTCTGACTATGAGGAACCAATCCTTAATTTTTTATGCATTAAGCCTTTCCTCATATCTCCCTCCCTTCTTTTCTTCTCTTACACAGGGATATATGTATATATATATATATATATATATATATATATATATATATATATATACACACACACACACACATATATATATATATATATAAATAAATATAAGAGAGTGCCTGTACATCCTGACAAGGCTAAAAGAAGCTTCTCTGCATCTGCTTTGACATTAATATTCATGGATCTTTAAAAAATGTTTGTAAAACTACGTTTACTTGGTGATAAAACATTTATAAGCAGAAGTCACCTCAACGTAAAGGAGAAGGTCAGCCCATTTCTTTGATGTTCATGAGACAAAACATACGGTTTACCATTTCTTTTTTATGGTTGGCACTAGAACTGCCAAGGGCTCTTTTTTTTTTTACACCCCAGGTGTTTTCATACATATAACTCTTATAAAATGAAACCCCTACGTCTCTCATGACTTTCCCTAAAATGGGTTTATTAATCATCTAGTGAATTATGGGGGTTGTGGGATAAAATGATAAAAAATTATGATCATTTTTACCTTGAACCTTTGAGGGGTCATTTTTACCCCTCATAGAGACCACTGTATAATGCCGTACTCAACATTCACACCACGTCCGGTTGCTTAGCAGCGGCCATTGTTTAGATGTCTTTTGATTAGCAGGCTGCCATATCATGGGCTAGAGCTAGCTAGATTTGATAGAGGACGAACTGCTGTTTCAAACGCAAGTGCGCAAAAAACAAAATAAAAATGTGCATGTGCCTACATGCAGTGTGTGGAGAGTGTATTGTGAAAGTCAACAGCATGTGTGCAGATTGTGAGTTATGTGCGTGTGTGTGTTTGTGTGTGTGTGTGTATACACTGTATTTTTCTTGTTGAAGTGGGCAAGGCACAAATCTTTGACTTGGTAAGAAAATGCCTGTAAGTCTGTTGCTGCATATACCAAGAGCTTATCTGGGAATTTTCCAGACACATTCCCTCATCATCTCCAGTTTTCATGCATGACTTCGGTGTTTTTGACAGTGTAGCTGCTGTGGCAGCTTTCACTTACATATTGGTGTTCAAGTTTGCTGTGTGTTGTTGTTGCAATAACAAATGAGAACGGAAATCGAAAACCATGTTCAGTTCAGATTTATTTCTTCTCAATGTATATATTGTGTCTCCCAAACCTACCCTTACTCAGCAGTTATTTTTATGCACACAGATAATTTAGCACTACTGCAAAAATGTATATGATCCATTGGTGAACAGATGAAGAGGCTTATGTGTGTGTGTGTGTGAGAGGGAGAGAACGTGCTCCTTTTCTTTATCTCAGTATAAAACAACACATTATCCATAAATCCTTTTCTTCTTCTACAATAATTAAATTATTTTAAAGAGTTAATTATTTTGTTGTTTGTTTGTTGTAGCCTACAGTTTATTGATGAATTTTTAAAATGTATTTGACCTTTTTGATCTGTAATGTAATAAAGCAATTGTAAAATTAATCAATAGTGAGTGCTCTGTTTCTTTATTCCCAGTAGTGTAACTAAAACAACACACACACACATTATTATCCAAAATTCATTTTTAACCTTTACTTAAACCTGCAGTGCGGAACTTTTACATATAAATGAACATCCATTACATTCAAGCCATTGCCAAACAAATTCACACAATGTTGATTAAGTCTATCACCAACAGATAAATCTCTGTATTTCACTTTACACAGAGTTTTTAAATCTCATGTCCAGTGCGACATTTCTGCGCTGGCTGTTTGGCCATTAATCGTGCATCTTTTTCTAGATTTTCCAAATGTTATAGGACCGAATGGATCAAATTCTGATTGTGAAACGCGGGGGTTGTATGACACTCAAAACAGTGCACCATTTTACAGCCAAAACAGTAGGTTACCAGTAGTGTACTGGCCATTGGGAATACTGGGACAAACCCAGTGGGCCAGTGGGCCGTCAAAAAATACTCTTTGGGCCTGTGGACTGTCAAAACATATCCATTTTTACCAGCCCTCTCTGTGTGTCTGTCATTCGGGGTGCGCTTGAGAGCGTGCTGCATGCCTGTCAGGCAATCACAGCCGAGCGCCCCCCTTTACTGGCACTGGCTCACTGCCAGAAGGGGGAGACACAAGTCCCGCACTCCAGCTTTAATGCTCCTCCTCTACAATAATTAAAATCATTTAAATGTGTTAATTATTTTGTTGTTTGTTTGTTGTAGCCTACAGTTTATTGAGGAATTTTAAAATGTATGTGATCTTTTCCATCTGTAATGAAATAGCCTCAAGCAATTGTGAAATTAATAAACCCCATAAACTGAATTTTAAATAGTTATTTTGTCAAGTCTTAATTATTGTTTAAAAATAGATGAAAATGAACAACTGAACTGCTTCAAGAAATGACACCTTTATGATTGCTGATGCTGTTGCGGCAGGAGGTAAAAATGACCCCACCGGCAGTTCTAGTGGAATGTTGGCGATACTTGTGTTAATATTTATTAGTCATTTCATACGTTGAAATTGCCATATTGTTAATCACCAGTCAGCTTGCGAATGTGCATACCCACTTTGACATTGAATTTATTTGAGACTATTACTCATGCGTCTTAATTAGTCTTAATTACTACGAACATTCACACAAGACAGATCACAAGATTAAATGTCAGCCCCATCTCCTTGTTATTCATTCCATTCCCCTCTCATCCACCTCACATGAAATCACCTTTGCATTTTGTATCAGAGAGAATCAGTTCGATGGCAGCGGAGAACAATGATGGTCAAAATAACAGTATTGTCTGATGGTGTGTAACAGAAAGAATGCAGCTGATATATTCTTGTTGTTCCAGTCTGTTTGAGGGTAATACAATTTTGCTGCAGAGTGATTTAGCAGCTTCCAAAAAAAGAGCCACCGAGCTACTGATACAAATTCAATATGTTGGCCTTAGACCCTTAGCCATGGATGGCTTCTTGCCAAGGTTAATAAATGAGATATTTCTCTGCAGTATCTATGATCTCCTTTCTAGAGTATAACTCATTCCGAGTCGATGCTGAGTTCTGTTCCAAGAATTAATATTTTATTTTAACAGGTGTTGAGTGATTCAGTTTTCTTTCTGGAGGAGCAAATGGCAAAATGGCACATAATGTCTTTGGCCTACAATTTGTAAATTCTGAGAGCAATAGGAAGACCTTGAAAGAATAAAGGAGACCTTTAATTAGATTAATAGTAGGGGGACTTCACCCTCAAGCTTTTTTAATTTCAAAGTCTCACAGTGAATTTCAAAAAAGAGCAGTCATCTCAGATGAGCGCAGCTAACTTAATAATAGTCGTTGGTTGCTATGATGTTATTGCATTATTGTTGGGACACTTTATGTGAGATTGTGTCAGCCTGACTTTTAATTGTCCATCTTGATCAACTCTGGAGTCTCTCTCTTACTTTCTGTTCATCTGTCCCTCTCTATATCTACAATATCCATCTTGTTCTCTCCTTCCATTGTGCTTGCAAGATGGGTTGATAGAGATATGCATTATTCATTGGTGTGTCCTTTCTGTCATTGCAGAGCTGAGCTCTGAGCAGAGGGGTGCAAAGCAGAACTACAATCAATCAAGCAAGGTCTGACACTCACCACAATGGGATATGTTGATTGGATGTCACAGGATGTCCATGCAAATGGAAAAGTGTTATGGGCCATTCTGTACACACTGAGATTTGTCTAGACGCTTTTTTGCACCAATCACAGTTGAAGTTCATTGGTATTCGGCTCCTTATCAGACAAAATACCGAAACCACCTGTTTCAGGAAAAGACCTGTCTACTCTCCACAATGATGGCATGAATACAGTCAAAATATTTTCAGTATGTGAGGCACTATAAGCATCTGAAGAAGTCTGCACCATTTAAAGAATGAGCACAGTATTTAAGTGACAGCATTAATCATGTTGATCTGAATGTAAATCAATAACAGTCAAAGGGCCTCATGCAAGAACATTCTCGTTATCCTAAATCTCTCTTAAGTCGTTGTCAGAGCTGCTTTTTGGCCTGGTTGAATCGGACTCGTTTGGGCAGGTGATGGTGCTTGCGTGCGGACTAAAACAATCGCACTCTGGGGCGGTTTGTCTGTGGTGGGAACATGGTCCGACCTTGATCCGACTGCACTACTAGGCATACTCTGTAAGTCTGAGCTCAACAGCTCCTGTACCCAGGTGTGCTTTACATACTGGGATGCAGATGAGCGAAATAAACAGGTGCTACCAACAGGTTGGAGAATGAATTGAAGTCCCACTGAGGACCTTCTTCCTCTGTTTATTTTCTTGCTCCCGCCCAGGACACATCTGACCAATGAGCTGAGTGAACATTCTCTCATGGCTGGTAATAATGCATTTTGATTCGCTTGGATTTTTCTCTGAGGAAAAATAAACAGAACCAAGGGGAAAACACACCAATGTCACCAACTCATCCAATGATTCAGACCAGCGCAAACAAGCTATGAGTTTGAAAACCCCCTTACTTTTGTGTTACAAGTCATATTTACCAAACTCTCTTAACTGAACAAACTTGATGCAAATTACTCATTTCAACCTGATGAAAGTTACTTGTCAATGATTAGGTGTGTGTTTGTGAAATGTATTCATTAACATAATCAATATCCTCAAATTTACATACCTGTTTCACTTTATTTGTAGGCACTCACAAGAACAAGAACAGAAGGAAGAATTTCACACTGTGGTGCTTGAAGTCCTTCTACCTCAAATCAGCAGACAAAAACATAACAAATTTATCAATGTCAGTAGTTGAGTGAATGGACCAGAAACAATTAGAAAATATTAATATGGCTGCCAACAACATCAGAGCATTGTTGTACTGTGACGGTAATTAAGAGGGAATGATTTGATGTGAAGTCAGATGCTAAAAAACATCTTACTAAAACAATGCAGTCCATGACTTAGATGGGAGGTGGTCAAGAGATGGATGAGAGAATATTATACAGTAGGACATGTTAGACTGTCTGGTGCAACGGAGGATTTTCCCCTTGACAGCAGGCTGCATAAAGACCCTGAGGCAATAAAACATTGTTGAATCCTCTCAGTAAATTGGGAAGACATAATGATGTTGAACAGAATATTAATTTTGCATGAGGTTTATTTTAGTAATTTATCTTTATTACGTTTTTGCCCCCTGTGGATGAAGGCAGACTGTCTGTATGTGTCTCATATGACAGCCCCGGACCGCTCAGAGAGAATTCAAAGTACAAGAAAAACGGTGAAAGCGATAAGTCCTCATAAATCACTCGTCCATGCCACATATCTGTTCATACAAGAGGTTCCTTCATGAGGCCCATTGCTCTAACTTGTCTCTCTGAGTTCATCATATGTCTAGAAGAACAACAGGAAGCCTCTTGCTGAATACGTCTCAACAGGGAGACAAATCATGTTCATCAGTTGTATCACTTCCAGGTGTTGCTCTGTGGCTGCCTTGCTGCGTTGACTACGCTTGGCATTTGTGTGTTTTATCATGTTGTTTGTGTGAATATGATATGTTTTTTACTTCGCACCTCACTTGCACTGAAGCAGCAATCATGGATTTTGCCTTATTGTGTGATTGGACTGTTTGCAGTGATTTTGAACACTTATTTTACCCAAGGATGCAACCACAGCTGGAGGTGTAGCCTGGGAAACCCAATAGAGCAGAGAATTCCTTCGTTGCTACACAATCACATATCTCTGGGCTATTCAACCAGACACGATACTCGAACTGTCTTAGAATGAATTTGAAGAGAGGTACATCATGGACAAAGCCAAAACATGATTGTAAGGGCGGCATTCCTCACCCACTGAAGAGGCTAAAAAACAAACTGCCCCTGCCTATTACCCTGCACATCAACGTACAGCCCCTGAGAGTGAAGACAGACGAGCTGTCAGCCAACACCTGCTACCTGCATGAGTATCGGAGTGCCTGTGTCTTTGCGATCACTGAGACTTGGCTGGACAGTAAAGACTGACTGAGACCCCAACAGCTACGGGAAGACTCACGGGGGCGGCGTCTGTCTCTTCATCAGGGACAAGTGGTGTCGGGCAGTTGTGGTGAGAGAGCATCAGTGTACTCCTGACATCGAGCTGCTGTGTGTCTCTCTTCGACCTTTCCATCTGCCCTGGGAGTTTCCTCAAAATTTCCTCACTGTTGTATATATACACCCAAAGGTAAATTTTAATAAGCCAGAAATTATTTTTTACCTCTCACAGAAACTTGAGTCACTTTCACATGATGCACCCAAGTATTCTTGGGGATTTTAATAACTGCTGCATAACTGCACACATACTATCAGTATGGTGACTGCCCCAGGAAAAATAAGACCTTAGACATGTTATGAAACTGTCAAAGACACCTTCACTGCATCCCTGCTCCCACTACTAGGGGTGTCCGACCACAATGTGGTCTATCTCTGCCATGTGTACCAGAGGCTACTAGAGAGGGAGAAGCCTCAAAAACAGGTGTGTGGAACAACAACAGCATAATGGCTCTGCAGAGATGTTTCGACTGCACATTATGAGAAGTCTTTAACAGGCCTGATATTAATGATCAGATTATAGCGGTGTCTGATTACATTGGTGTCTGTGTAGACTCTGTAATGCCTACGAAGACCTTTAAAGTTTATCCTAATGATAAGCCTCGGGTGTCTGACAGATTAAAGAAACGTATAACCCAGAAGAAAAAAGCTTACAGAAACCAGTATGAAACAGCTAGAAGGGACACACACAGACAAATAAAAAGACAAATACAGCTGGACAAGTACAGCTACAAACAAAAGATTGAGGCTTCTGTGGCATCCGGCAATCCCAGAGAGGCATGGCAGGGAATTAAAACCATGTCCAATATTCCACATGAGGGCAAGGTAAAACCTACCCTTGTCTTGCATGGTAGTGAGGGACTGAAGATGGCAAACCAATTCAACACCTTCTTTTGTCGTTTTGAGAGTGGCAACAGTGCTGAGGCTGTCACTGTGATGTCCCCCTCCTTCCCCCCACTTACACCCAACTTAAGGAATCAGGAGTCCTTCACCTTTTTAGAGGCTGTAACCCACAAAAAAGCCCAGGCCCTGACAAGTGTTTTAAAGCACTGTGCTGAACAGCTAGCAACAGTGTTTATTGACATTTTTAGGTCCTCTTTTAATCTTGAAGTCCCTACCCTATGGAGAACATCCACAATTGAACCCGTGCCAGAAATTCCCAGACCTAAATGACTTTCGTCCAATAGCGTTGACATCGCTGGTCATGAAGTGCTTTGAGTGTCTAGTAAAAAGGTACATTGTATCATAAACACAGCACCTCACTGACCCCTTGCAATTTGCCTGTCAAACCTCTAGAGGGGTGGAAGATGCAATTCTGACTCTATTGCACTTCTTGCGCACTCACCTTGAGAAACCAAAGACTCATGCTAAGATTTTATTTGTGGACTTTTCATCTGCTTTTAACACTATTCAACCCAGTATTTTAGAAGATACATTGGCCACAGTATTTTCACTTGAAGCTGGTTTGATTTCATAGATTGTTGATTTTCTTAGCTGTAAAATCCAGCAGGTCAGAATAGGTACGTCACTCTAACAAGATGACTTGGCGACACTTGCACAGGCTCCCTCCAGAGATGTGCTTTATCATCTCTATTCTTTATTTTATACACCAACTCTTGCACTAGTACTTTCCCTAATAGGCACTTTAATATTAAGTACACAGATGATGCTGCCTTTATCTAAAAAAGGCCAGCATCACTTGGACTATTCTGCCCTCTGCCCCCCTAAAGTGGTATGTTCCGTCTTCACTGTGTAGCTCGTTAAGACTGCTGTTCAGGGGAGTTTGCTTTCAGTGTTCAAAGATTGAAGCTAATTAAGTTCAAAGAAGGGTGTAGCTGCCTTCAGTTTTGGCTGTTGTGTGCTTCCATCGAATTGTAAGTACTCTTAATAAAGTTACATGTTTATTCCTTCTTTGCTAAAATAATTTTGCTGTTTTTTTTGTTGGCTGTTACTGCTGGTCATGCTAATTGGGATAATTTTAGTTGATGCACAAGGTTCTTACCCTGTCATTTGTTTCCTTTTTTAGAAACCACACACTCACACATCCACCCCACATGCAGAGACACCCGCGTTATACACCCTGTTAAGCCACCTTTTTGGCAATAAAACTTTCAACTGGAACTTCGGACTAGTTGTGATTTGTCATTTCAGTGGTGGTCTGTGATCTTCCAGAGCCCACATGTATAAGAGAAACCACTGTCAGCCATTCTCTTTCATTTACTTGGTGAGCCTCCTATATGATGGAGAGGAGGAGCATGGGCCAGTTCTTGACTACTTCCTAAATTGGTGTGGGAGTCAGACCTTCTCCTAAACACCTCTAAAACAAAATGTCCATTGAAGCTGCATTCCTCCAACCCAACTTTTATCGATGGGGAGCCAATACACTCTATTACAGATCACAAGTACCTTGGCATTGTGCTCGACCTGTGGACTGACTTCATAAGCACTAAGACGCAACAAAGAATGTACTTTTTTTGTCCACAACAAAATGCTTCAAATGTCTTTCTGTGCTTTTATTGAAAGTGTTTTAACCTTCTGCATCATCTGCTGGTTTGGCAATGCTACTGAGGCACAGAAAAAGACTGTCAGAAAAACTGTAACAAAGACCAGTAAACTGTTATGGATTACGTTAGTAAGTATGGAATGCATCTACAGAGACTGAACGATGAAGAAGGCAAACAGCATTGTGGGTGATCAGAGGCACCCGCTTGCCTCCTCATTTGAATTGTTGCCATCTGGGCGGCGATATCCCCCCCCCCCATGCACTAAAAATAGATCCAAGTTTTCATTTGTTCAACAAGCCATTAATGCATTAGCACCTTATCCCCCATACACATTGACCACTCCTTCCTGGTCACAAAGAACGTCCAGCTGGTCTGGCCTGTCCTCCTCCTCCTGGTATGTGTATGGGTACGTGTACGAAGATGTCTTTTGGTGACTTTGTGATGTTGTGATGAAATTCCTTGTGATTGTGCTGCAACTCAATATCCCCACTGGGACAAATAAAGTATCTATCTATCTTCAAGCAGTAATTAAAAGCAGACAGAAGACATTTACACTAAGAGGTCTTAAAGTTTTTATTCACAGCGGTTGATTAAAATGCTATTTCAGGAGGCAGTTAAGTTTATGTTTGCTGATTGAGTCATTTGCTGATACACTGCATTGAATATAAGCATTCCTTTTTGGACACTTTCTAAACAGCGACAATTGTGAAGTTAATGCTTTTACGCCATATTTAAAAGATGAAGCAAATCCGGTTGTGGAAAAAAAAAAAAAAAAGTACTGATGCTCAAATGTAATTATGAATTTCAAACAAAAGGGTTGAAATGCGAAATTGGTCCCTCAAACTCTCATCTGTTCCCTATTTATCAGAAAAGTCAATTTCATGGCTAATAGGTTCATTACTGTGGTCATGCTTGAAGGGCCTTCTCTGATAAAACTCACTCAGGAGTTGCGAGCTAAGCCGCTGAAGCACAGGTCTTAATAAGGTTCTCTCTCTGTCTCTCTGCTTCTCTTTCTCATGGCAATATTACAGGGAGGTTAAACTTTGACCCTTCAACTCCTGTATTTTAGACTGTTGTGACTGCTGTGTGTGGAGCAGATCCAACAACACTTGGAAATCTTGTGCACAGGCCACAGATTTACCTCAGCTGCTCTATTCAGTACAGACAATTTATCTACTGTTCTGGGGGAGAGAGTTTCTGCAAAGGTCCAGCTAGACAAGAAGGGTCTGTGCTGCATACTAATGACAGCCGACTGTTTCTACCACACCGCCCCGTCATCCTGCATTCCAGCCATGTTCTCATGCTGTCATGCTGCGGAGGAGATGGAGCGCTTTATGAGGCGATGCAGCATGCTCTGTTTTGCTACAGCACGTGCCAAGCTCCGACATGTGTTTGGAGTTGAATTCTTTATTGTCATGCAAATAAGCTCAGACCTAACCCGCTGTCTTTTTTTTCCCAACAAGTTCAACACATCACCCTGCAATATCTTGATTCAGCATAAAACGGTGACCTGACAGGGGCTGATGATTGTGAAAGCCTCCTGGCCCCAAAAGCACTGCCAGCACTTACACCTGCTTAATCCCGCATGCATGTGCAAGGTGCATTAACTCCAGTTCCTTTCCAAAAAAAAAAAAAAATCTCATTTCACCTCCTGCTCTCTTCCTTCTGCATATCCAAATTTAAACTGCATCGTTCAAACAAAGTGCAATTAAATAGTTAGTATGTTTATGCACAACTTGGCTGTGCAAGTCTCCCTTTCATCTGTTCTAATCTAACTCTCTCATGTAATATTCACCAGAAGGCTCTGGGCTTATCCTAATGAACCATGAGGGCTAAATAATCCACTCTTTTGTTCCCAATCTGATTACTTCCTTCTTTTTTCTCTCTCCGCTTAGGTTCCCTGCTCTCTCTTTTTTCCCTCACTCACACTTTCAACCTTCAAGGGCACTGTGAATGATTTAACAGTCCATGCTAAGCACTGCAGGTACATCCAGACACACACGCACTCATGCACATATATAACTAATGGAGCCTGTAATGTTGTGGTCAGGATGAACTAATGAACAGTGGTTCATGTGTTTGCAGGCTATTTATCTGAGCAGTATCAGTGCTCCTGTCTAATCCAGTATAACTGACCGGCCTCACCGGTCCTTATTGATTTCCAACTTAAGTACAAGATAGATCCTCAGTGGAGAGATGGAGTTAATATCTCTGGCTGCCAGTGAAAAAGAATTAAAAATATTTAAACAACGGCTCTAAACTGTTTGAGAGACTTCAGCTTGAGATGACAAAATCAATACCTCACACATTTATCTCTATTCACCTCACTAGCAAACTGTAGCATTTGACCAGTGTTTCAGCCAGAAGTCAAGTGCTTTATAAGGAGCTCTACGAAAACAGAACCCTCTGTGAGGTTTTTCACTTTGGTAAACAAGAGAGGGAAAGAAATAGAGCTGTAAGAGTTTGTGCTCTTTGGCAAAATAGCAATCAGCTCTATAAATAGCTCCCACAGACGGTCCTGGCCAATTATTTATGAATAATAATGGAACGACTTGCATGGAAACATGTCACAGTTCAAAACAACATCATCCATCTCTCCTTCCATCTCAGCTCCCATAGCCCAAGGGGAGGTGGTGGGAGTTGAGGGGGTGAAAGGAAAGGGGGTGGGAGTGTTAGAGGTAAAAAAAAAAAAAAAAAAAAAAAAAAAAAGAGATGTAAAACAGAAAAATCTGTCATTATGAGCAATGTGTGAGGTGAATGCCTGCCTGAGTAAACCACGCTGACACTTAACACAAACATCAACAGGAAGGAGAGGCTCCAGAAATAGCAAGAAATCAAATGTCTTCAGCAAACTGTTTCAGGGTAAAAAGAAAATCTGAGGTTAAAATTATTTCTGGATCAAAGATGGATTTCTGTTTCCTGCTTCACACTGAAAAACACAATGAATATCACTATCCAACTGCCCCACAGAATGAAGATGTTTCAGTAAACATATTGTCTTCTTCATCCCTGAACAACTGCCACACTGCCAACACTGAGACAGCCGCACTTTCAAACGCAGAAGTATTTAAATTATGTCCATGACAAAACTAATGTTTTTTTTATGCTACACAGTGGTGACACTAACAACTAAATAATACTTTCAGTAATAACACAACTGGCGATAACAACTCCACATGACTGTAATGCAATGTCTAGCGGTAGCGTTATTTTTTTTACAAAACTCCTATCATTAAAAGTGCTTTCTAAAGGATGCTGGCTCTGAGTATAATGACCTGAGCCACTGGAGCGTATCACATTTTGGGAATTGGACAAGCTTGGCCCATCATCAAACATTACTCAGCATCAGTGTTCAGTTTAGTGTAAATATCATCTGCGGGGGCACACAGAAAAGCCTGTGCCAACCTCCTAGTGCTGCCTCATTTGCATTTATACAATATAACGCCGAAATATTACTAAGACAGCTGTGATGATGGTGAAGATGCTTGTAGACAGAGTTATGGAAGTTTATATATATATAAACCCTATATTAAATCTGTGGCTAACTTGCAGTATTGTGCAGTCCTCAGTGCACAGCCTATGTATTCAGTATTCAGAAAGCATGCAGCTAATGTGATAGAACATATTGCACACCTCTGGCAGATTAGGTGTATTCAAGTATCTGAGCTGCACACAGGGAATGAAGATTTACCAATGGCACCTATAGGCATAATCCCATGCGACACAGACCCCACGTCTACTTTGCATTGCAAGGCTTGATGGAGTACAGTCTGCCTCAAAGCACTGGTAATAACACTGAATAATGTGCAACAGTCAGAATCAACTAAGCTTTCAACTTTGAGATACTTCTGTCAACTGTTCAGCCAATCAGGGACCCATGAGAGCACAGCTCAAAGACTGTGAATCCCTAGAAGCCCCACCTTAATCCTAATTGCGGAAACCAATGGTTGGCTGAATAATCTCCATAATTTGCATAATATCTCAAATTCTGCAGTTGCTGAATGAATGTAGGGATCATCTCCATGCATTTTTTCCTTCCTCGCCCCTCATCCTTCCATCGGCCCTGCATGTGGAATACGTCTGAATCAGAGCAATACACCCCTGAGTTCTCCTTGACTTTTCTGGGTCATGATGATAAGAGCCATCACTGAGCCTGTTTTCCTTATCTACAGTTGAAAACGTCTTGGATGACATTCAGGCTTCCATTGAATGTTACTTGTAAAAAGGTGCACATGTATGTGTATTAAAGGTCTTAGCTTGTTCTCGGTCAAAAGAAATTTGAGAGCAAAAAGAACGTTATTTTACATTGGCCCCAAAACATTCACATAACAATGATCCACATGGCTCCGCATGGAATACAGCTCTATAGACAGACGCTACTATTCAGCAGTGATAAGACTACTTTTGCCTTCATGACCCTAAGGCAAGTTGATTATGCCATTACAACATCACTAACAAAAAAGCTCCTCTGTTGACTGACAATGAGATAAAGGTTAGTTTTCTGGGAGAAAAGTGTGTGACACTGTGTCTGGACACTGATGCATATTCATGATTTTAATGGTGGGAATGTTTAGGAATCTCCCATTTAGCTAGATTCAATTCCAATTCTTGGTTTCATACTTTGATTCAGAATCAATTTGTGATTCAAAATCGATTCTCAATTCAATTAACAGTGAAGGAGACACTATTTTCAGGCTCTTGTTCCATTGCATTGTGTGCCAAAACTATTCCCTCCTGTTTTTAGTCCACTGGATTTTAAAATAAAACATTGCTGGCAAGTTAATTGGTCTTGATGAAGGTCAGTGTTTGACTGAATATATAAAGCAGAGAAAAGTGTCTAGGACTACACAGCTTTTTTCATTTGAAAAAGTTAACCGCAATAATTTGGAAGCATGTTACAGTATTCTGCCTGTGTGAGAATAGTAAAAGTGTACTTTAAGAACCACCATCACTAGGTAAAATGTCTTTTGTGTAACACAAGTTGTTCTATGTGTTCTAGAGTAAAGGGCAGAGAAAAAAAATAGCACTTCACTGTGTTGTTACTGACGTTATCTCTCCAGCAGTGGAGAATAGTCTCTGCTACGAGGGAAACCCATCGTAATCAAAAACACTGCACAGGCACAGTATTTTTTTTGCCTGAGCAGAGTTGGCCGATGTTCTGTTAAGTGTTGTAGTGTGTTAGTTGACCAGGACTCTTTTGCTAGTGCTGGAGTTCGGTACTCCACTTTACTAACTTAAGTTTCTGGGTAATGGCGACTAAGCATTCACGAAATATCTCACCTTTTTCTTCTTCTTGAAAAGCTATTTAGATTTAGCTATTATTAAATCCTAATGTGCCCAAACACTAGCCTTCTTTGAAAGATGAAGATGAACTTGTGTGTGCACACTGTAAACATTCAAGGTGTTGCACTGTGTCGTGCTGGTTGAGCTCCACCTTTGTTCAGTCAACATCACATTTTTAACGACGCACAAAAATTGAGTTTTGGAATTGATACACAATCGTAGAAGAGTCATGATTCTTATGTGAATTGGTTCCCCCACCAGTACTTCATTTTGTGTAATTTTGGAAATATTACTGAGTCCAAACATTGTGTCAGGATAAACTGCATCCATACAACGTGACCATTGATCGTGCCATGAAGTGGCACTGTGTTTGATGTAAGAATAGATGACAGCACCTCCTCTTTGCTGCCTACACTTAGTGTTTTCTCGTAAATGGAAAATGTGCACCACCTGCTACAGTAGAGCAAGCCAGCAGACTCTAAGCCAGGCCCAGACACACATCTCCTGGTCTTCTGAGTGTGTAGGCGGACAAACTCCTATGTACTTGGTAACAGCCGGAATGTCTCCCTACATGTGTGTGTGAACTTCAGTGCCTCCTTCTCCAGGCAGCTTCCTCACTATGTATGTCTCAATCGTCTTTTGACAGAGAGGGGAATATATCAGCATCACTTCATCAGAGGTGGAGCGAGAGACCGACAGAGAGGGTGATAGAAAAAATTGGAGATCCAAAACGAGGGCAGAGGAAAGGTATAATGAAGAGATAGTAAAAGAACATCAATGTCACAACGTGGTATCCTTAAACAATTTGAAAACGTTAAAATGAACATCATTATGCAACTGCTACTGTGGGATTTGGTTGCATAAAAAGTCAAAGGCAGAGGAGGAAAAAGCACAGTTGTTATGTGCTATCTGCTATAAAGACCAGATCTAAAGAAAGAGTGGGAGAGAGTTTTCCACCCTCTTAAAAATGACACCTTGTTGTAATGCAGACAGATGGCCTGATATCATTCATCCTGACCGCATTTTTTTCCCCTGTATTTTCTTCCAAATGCACACCCCACCAACTCTGAGCCTCCATATTACACTGGACTGACAGGGCCCTGTTGCTTGCCATCTGCTTGCAATATTTGGCACCAGAGCATGTATTTCCTGTTTAAGAGCTCTCCTGTTGGGGACACCATTGATTACTCATTCTGACACTCATGTCATACAGACAGCTTATATCTTCATCGCTCTAATCAGTTCAACGTCGTATTCACATCTCTCTCGGTTATATATTCTCAACTCTGGAGTAAATCAGTCTTGACATTTTAAATTGCAAAGAAAAACAATGTTGTTGCTCATTCCTTTCATATGGGAATTCCCCAAAAACTGTTTTATTTCATGCAGAAGTGATTCTCAAGTCTCTGGGTAGTGCAAAAAGAGCATTTGAATCAAGACTGAGAAGTTGTTGGATGTTTGTTTGCTAATGCTTCCCTGTGAATTTCCTACAGAGCCCAGCAGAAATCCAATCTCTACCGATCATCCAGGCAGCAAAAGAAATTACAGTCAATTTGTCAAGTGGAACCAAAATCTAATCTGTTTGTTTAATGATACGAGGCTCCTTTATACAGGGCCCACTAAACAGCCTGTTTGTAAGTCCCTGTGCCTTCACGGCTTACCACATTCAACATTTAAATACCCCCAAGAACATATCCATCAGTTTCAGTGCTGTCATTAATGCAGTCTTAGTCTATCATAGTTATAGCTTCAGTATATATTATGCCAGGAAAATTGCAGATTATTGAATCAAAGGTGTCCAATATGATTTAGCACTAAGGGTGGGCGATATGACAATATACACTGTGTGATAAATACACATCATAGATTTTTATAGAGTGGTAACAATCCCTTTAATGTTTTGGCTGTTTTTGGCCATTTGGTGGGATTGCAAACGAACACATTAATGTAATGAAATAAAAAATATACAAAAATTACATATATAGCACCATTAGAAGTTTTTATCCATACTGTCGACCCCTAGTTCACATTGTCCCCCTCACAGTTCAATTTCCCAATCACCCTGCTTGGATTTCTGCCTAGATAAAGTTCGATCAATTCACATTCTGCAGAGATGAGTAAGAGCCTGAGAGCATCAGCATCCTCCATGCTGATAGAGAGACTAATTCACAGTGGAGGCAAACATTACTTAATGGAAAATGATCACTAAATAACTAAACGCCACAGTGAGATCTGAATGATACTCTTGGTTTTTCCTACTTCAGAACGAACTAGTGCATGATTTCTTGTGATGTGAGAAGTGTTTGATCACAGGATAAAACTAATCACTAACCCCAGGATGTGCATGTTACAGTGCTGCGTATGAGTCAGCCACTATGTCATCAGCAAGGATGCATTGATTATGTAGAAATAGTTTGGCAATCTACTTCAACATGACTCATACTGATACACGCTGATAGCATTGGCGCAATCCACTTCCGTTGAACATACATCTACACACGATTATAGTCACGCAGATCCCAGCGGTATTACAGTATGTGCCTTTACAGTGAGAAGTGCTGACGGTGGTGACCAGCCCTGTGCTACCTTGACCCTGTGCCAGGCAATCAAGGGAAACAGCCTGGTACGCCCACAGGCAGGGCCGACACCCTACTGCTACCACCCACACAGACTGTCACACTCCTGAGCAACAGTCATCACACTGACGCAAGGGAGACTGGACCAAACTGCACCTGGTGTGTCTGATGCTCTAAAAAAGGCTAAATAATCTACACTAATTTAAGGACATGAATGGTAAAATAGATTATCTGTCATTCCACACATGTCAGGGTTATGTACAATATAGATATAATAGAGAGCTCAATTCACTGCTACTATAGTATACCGAATGAGAAGTTCAGTGCCGCATTTAACTCGTAATGACATATTATTGATCTATTACATTTAACTCAAACTGGAGAAGAAAGATGAAAAGATACTGTCTTCACATTTTATGCCACACATCCACACTCCTCCTGTCATCTAAAATTGGATTAGAAGTGCGGCCGACATCAAGGCTTTGTATTTATATGACTGAAAATTATCAACATCAGCTTCATTCAGTGCACCCTTTGAACAGGAGATGCGCATCCACACTTCCACCACACCTCCAAGTGCATGAGTGTTGAGGTTGATAAGTCCTGTGTTGTGTAGATCGGGATGTGTATGCTGACCTGGGTGGAAGGAGGAGCAGAGATGCTATGAAGATCCCCAGCTGGCGTGACAGACACAGAGACAAAAGGTGCTGATCTTTGTGCCACAGTAGCTGGAGGCAGGCCTTAATGAAGAGGTAGCAGCTGAGGAAGATAGGCTCATCCCGGCTGTCAAAGCCAAGGCAGCGGCCCATTAGTGGTGGACCGCCGACAGGAGAGGCCTTGCTGACAAGGTGTGACTAGGGACAGGCGCAACACGACAGCTAGCACTGCCTAATTATCGTTAGGTGCTACCGAGGAAAGTGAGAAGGAAGGGAAAAAGGCGAAGGCATAAGACAGGAGGCGGAAAAAAATGGTCAATTTGAGGGAGGGAAAAACAGCAAAAGGCTTGTGTCATGGCATCTGTGTCTACAAGGTGTAATACTGGAATCCTCCCCTGCAGGCATTACATTTCATTTAAAATAGGACAGTTGTCAAGAGCCAAATAAATTGCTGTACAGGGAAGCTGCTCTCATGTGAAAATAAGTGAGCTAGAATCCCCTAGTTGGCTTTTCTCATTTTTGTGAAACAGCAGAGTCTCTTTACAAAGTGTAGATAATACTGTATGTCTTAGTAAGGATAACATGGATCTCTGTAGTAATTCAAATGTATAATGTATACTCATTTTTGTGTGTTTGTGTATGGGCATGTATGTGAATACATGCGTACGTGTACAAGGAAGAGTAACTCTGTTTATTAGTGGGCCTCCTGTTGGTGTTCACAGGCCCATTAATTTGAGGTTAATCCATCCACCCCCCCAAAGACTACAATTCAAAGGATAGAAGAGAAGAAGAGAGAAAAAAAAACAAGCATTGTTTTGCCTCGGCAACCACAAGGACACAGTGTTCTGACCACAAATCCTTCTTTACATTAGTGTGAGGACTGTTCAGCACATGTGCAGTACATAATGTACTTAATGCACATGCTGTTAGCGTTTTCTCCCTCCACTGCAAACTACACACACACACACACGCATGTGATGTCACTGTCAATGTAGACTAACAGGACCTTTAAGTCACTGCCACATAGCAGCCATCATGTGCTTTCAGAAACAAACACATTACAGAATAAAAACAATACCCAATACCAGAGTAACATATTAGTCTTTTTCTTAAGTGTGTAGAAAAAAGCATGCTTCAAAGTTAACTCTATTTCCATCTTACTAATAGTGAAGTAACTTAACATGGACAAATTACTTTAAGGAAATGCCAACCAGGGCTCCATAATGGCATACTACTCTGTGACAATAGCATAAAATGGCAGTAAATGTCATTGTGCTCCATTAAGACGTCTTTTGTCTGTGCCGCTGTGGCCTTCAAAGCCTAATGGTCTTTGTAGTCTTTGGCAGGTCATTTCTTTCGAGAAGGGAATTCCCTCTGTATTAGGTCCCCAGAGGCCACTGGAAACAGGGATAAGGCATTGTATTAGTAGACAGTCACTCCGGAAAGCCAAGGGGGACGACAGGATTAGACTACAGACAGCATGGCAGTCTCAGCTCTTAATTACTAACACAAACTCACCAAGACAGACACAAACACGTGCACATGGACAGATATACAGCCTCAGGGGCAGAAATGTCCTTTGCACAAAGCATGCATAAAAAAATAATCAATTTTCCTGATACAGAATCAGCTGACCCAGTTACCCTCAAGTTAGTCAATGTAAACAAACTGCTAACTAAAATCCTTAAACTAGCTGCTGAAGGAGAGCGGCTGTTTCAGAAAACGGCACATTTTCCAGTAACATGAACTCCCAGGGGTAGCAGCATGACCAGATGAAATGAGATGACAAACACTGAGTACTGTGATGGCCGAGTGCCTATTGGGAGGAGCGTAAATGTGTGCATCTGTGTGTGGTTGTCCTCTACGTGCTTTCCCCCAAGATTAAGCCTTCCACTGCACTCGCACCTCCCCGTGGGTGAGTGTGGGGTCCCCAGTGTGTCCCTTGCGTTCCCACGCCTTGGCCGTCGCTCTTTGACATAGCTAATGTAAACAGATGTTTTGCCGTGACAGGAAGTAGCCGACTTCTGAGGGGCTGATGGAAAAGAGGCTGTTCGTCTTCGTGACAGAGAACACTGAGGAGGTCACAGTACAGCAGGAAACAGCAAAGAATCTGTCCCAGGCGAGGGTGTGTGTGTGTGTGGGGGGTTGTTGTTGGGGGGATTGAGGAGACTGCAGGAACAATCCCTAAACCCCATGGTCAGGGTTAAACGGCTGACTCCACCTAGTTCTGCTTTATGGCTCTAACCTTACAAACCCGCAATACCACCAGGACTGTAAATCACTGGCAGAATACAGAGGTTATGTCTTAATTTAAGCAAATGTAAAGATGAGTGATTGAGTAAGAGAGAAGGAGACAACCAGACAGAAAAAAAGCGATTACACAATTTTGGCACCTACTAGAATCAACAATTGTGTAATAGCTGTAGGAGTATAACGATGAATGACAGGAAGGATATTAAAGCAAATTGCAAGATATATGTAAAGTGCATTTTATGGGTGTAAATTCAATCAGTCAATAATGCCATTAAAATAAGCCCATTAACATTAAAAATATACAGTACTTTTATTTCCAAAGTGCCTGTTTTTATGTTTGAGGTAGATGTATGTATGTCCATCTTTGCTGTTGCATCAACTTGTATTCTTCTGACAAACTGAATGCAAACCTCATTTGGGAATTGTTTTGCAGCGTCTATGTTTTTAATTTTTGTTGGCAGGTGAGATTTGTCCATCTTCTACCTGAATGCGTGCTACATGCTGCGCACTGTGATTACGCAAGTTACTAGGACATGAAACGCAACATTTGGTCCAAATCACAAGTGGTCTGTTTATTTGGCCATTGCATGCAGAAAAGTTGCAGTAATTTATCAAAATTGTAAACTCTTGCAAATATTGTGGAGATGTCTTGATTTTGAGTTAATTATTGTGATTGCAATTTCCTGGAGGGACTGACTTAGGGGTGGGATTCAGACCAGGAATTTGACTCCATCCCAGGCCACCCTGTTGATGCAAACCAGCAGACTGCTAATTTTGTAGGATAACCCTATTTGTTGATGTAACATGTATCTTACTAGTTATACATTTAGCCACTATGTTCATCTGGGGGGGAAGTTATCAAGATTACAAAATACAAAACTTTGGGATTCAAATCTCACTCTAAGTTGAAGTCAAAACTTGGCAGCCCTGTTATATTCAAGCATCAAGCATATCAAAAGTATCAAAAAACACACACACATTCACTGAAATTGAACATAAGCTACAACAATGTAAGTAAGTATAATACAAAAGTCCAAAAAGTTTAAGATTACAATGTTCACTCACTGGTGTCCATAAAGCAACAGCACAAAAATAAACACATCTATACACTGAGTCAATGAAACTGCACATCGGCTACATAACTGCAAGTACAATACGAAAGTCCAAAAAACATGCCTCTGTACAAAAGCTTTGACTCACAGCAAATTTTCTTTCACCCTTAAGGGCTGTTGTGTCACACTGTTGTTAGCTACTTAGCTAGCCATGCTGGTCGTGTGTGTGTGTGTGTGTATGTATGTGTGTGTCTGTCAGCCAGTGCTTTTGACTGACCTGAGGGGTATTCCATCAAGCATAGATAAAGGAAAACCTTGGCTTATTTCGATAAGCCTCGCTAATTTAAGTGAGAGTTCTGTTCCATCACCACCCAGCTCAGTAACCATGGCAACTTATACAGCAGAACTAGCCTGCTTCGTGGTGAGCTAAATGTCAAGCTGAGATTAGCTGCGTGTCAAAGAATGTCCCACGGGCGGAAAAAGACTCCCAAAAGACGGTTCCGTCAAGTGTCTTTTCCTGCTTGCATCACTCTTGTCATGTCCATGTTCGGAAACATAGGATGGGAGAACCGTGAGGGACTTTTACAAAAGTACCTATTTCAGTTAATCCCCATTTTATTCATGCTCACCTTTGTTTTGGAGTGAACCCCTTTAATTTAAAAGCTTAGCATTTATAATGTAAGTATATGAAGAAATAAAAGTGTTTTATTTATTTATTCATTCACTAACTCATTTTGTCCAATCTGTGAAGACAAAAAGAAAATTAAATAAAGTTCAAACCATGAACTTCTGCTGCGTTTAAATTTATACAGTGGTAACCGCTTATAGTGATCATAGTTACAGTGATCAGCTACTTATATGGATCAAAATCTTTGGGACAGAATCATTCTATACAACATTTATGCTGTTTAAATAATCTGCTGCGCATACCTGTTGGAACAGCTGTGCTATATTTTGAAACAGTCAATAAAATTCAGTAAATAGTGAAGCTGTCCATTTCATTACTTTATATTCAGATAGGCTAATACATATTCAAATGTCAGTTAGATGGTATTCTGCATGAGAAATAAGGATAAAAAAATCAGTTATAACAATCATGTGCTTATAGTGATATTTGAGCCGGACAGATGTCATCACTATAAGTGGTTTCCACTGTACTTATATCCTTCTCCAGTTTCTTCATCTCTAACTGCAACTTCTTAATTTTTAACTTTCAATGACACTTGTAAATCAAAGGGACATCCTGTGAAAGAGAAAATGTGTAGCTGATTATGTAGTTGGTAATGGTAAATTGGTTCTCTTAAGTTTCCTACAGTATGATTTTAAACATGCATCTGATATTATCTAGCCTACTGATGATACAGCCACAGGCAGTGATCTGAATGTTAATTTATTAACAAATAAAGATAAAACCATAAATAAGGACATGCGCTGCTCTTCACTTTCCTGACCGGATTGATCCTACCTATTCAGGGGATTGAACCATCAACTTTCTGGTGATAAACTCACTCTTCCAACCTTTAGGTCACTAGCCACCTATATAGGCTCAAATAATTTACAATTTTAATGTCAGAAATTTTGTGCCAAGCCATCTCCCTCGCCTTGTTAATTGTGGCAGTATTGCCGTTTTTGTTGAAGACTCCTTTATATTCTTCATATAGTTTCATCAGCAGGTTTGTTCCGCTGCTGAGAGGAATACCGCTCTAGTTTTCCCTTCTTTTTCCAACACAGTATCTTCTTTTCGATAATCGACTGTTCTGGGCTGCTTATGTCCTCCTTGCATGCACACACTGCAAGCTTATTCAAGCCTGACTAGAGTTAACGCTGACTAGACACGGCTAAACTGTGTTAATTGATGTTAATGATGTTAATTCCAGCCAGGCTTTTTCAAGTAAGCGCAGCTTTCTTTAGCTGTATTAATGGAAAACTCCTCTGGTCCCTTACTGACAAACATGTCATTATTTTGCAGCATTTAGCTGCATCTGCAGCAAGGGCCTCTCTCCTTTTTATTCTCTCCCTCTGCTCCACCTTTCCTTTTCTTCTGACCGTCCATTTCACTGGGCAACTTGTCTAAAATGTTATTGGTAGAGAAGCAGGTAGACTGTTGGTACGTGCATCACAGAAAGACATGATGATGTCATTTTTGGTCCATGCACCTTCACACCGGGGACACCGCATCAAGACAGTTGCACCTGATGTGTAGATGAGAGGTCTGTCAACTCATTCCTGCTTGCTATATTATCACTGGTCAAGTTGACTGTTCACGGCAAGCCAAACAACCCTCAGGGAAATGTCCTGGTGCTTCCAACAGGGTGTCCGCATGTGAACTGACTAACAATATTATAAAATATATTTTAAAACGAGTGCCAGAATGTAATTTTTCCTGTTGAAAATCACACCTTTAACTTTTTACAAATTCATTACAGGCTGCTGACGACCACAGGCACACACATCAGTCCCTATAAGAATACTATAGCAACTATAGAGACCTGGAAGTCTACATGTTGGATGCCGACTGATCATATCTGTAGCTTACCATCTTTCTTCTTGCATTATTTACATAGGTGATCTAAAAGGACCAATAGCATCATTCCTCTATCGCGTCACTACATTTATAGTTGTGTGCAAAAGAGCACTCTGTGCTCCTCCACAATTTGTCGGGACATAGTGGTTTGCAAGCCATTGCCAAGCCTGATGTGTATTTTCTTTCTTATATTTCTGACTCCCTACATTTTGCTGTGTCACCTTCTCAGGATTTTTATCACATGATGAGAAGAAAAAATGTAAAAATAATTACACAATTTACTACAGAATACTTTCTCCACACAAACATAAGCACCATAATTTAAAAATAATTATGGTAAATAATAATTTACCATTTGAGGGCTGTGCAGTAATTTGAGGGCTGTTATCTATTGTGTAACCAAATTAACTTGGTGTTTTAACAGTAGGTGTAAAAAACATATGGTACCCAAAAACCCTTACACAAGTGCAGTAAATGTCATGCACAAATGAAACCACTTCAGCACTAATGGACCTGTACGGGGATGGAAGAGGATACATTAACATTTCCTCTAGGACTGAGATTGCATTTTATCTTTAGCTGCTGCTCGTCAATCTCTAGAGTGTTTAATGTAGGAGGTGGTGAGGATGGTCTTCCTTTTTCTTCTCTCCTTCTTACTTGATCCAGGCACTTTCATCACTTACCAACTGAACATGAATCCAAAAGGGACACTGGGAGTGAGGCCAGAGCCGACTGCCCTGTGGTCAAACCCCAGACAAAAACACCTTACTCGGGCTCCTCCTCATCCTTAATCCTTCACATAAGTAGTAACATTCACAGCGGTGTTCCATGGACAGTTTAAGAAGAGTGTGAATTACCAAATACTGGAAGAAGAAAAATAGATTTCCAACAAAACAGGAGCAGCTCAGGTGATGTCAGTTGTCTTTCCCATTTCCATATTTCGGGCTCAACGGGCCTGCGAAAGGGCAATTTAAAAAGATCAGATGACAGCATACTATGACAACATTTGAAACCAGCCACTCCATTAGCGCTGGGCTAGCTCTGTTCTGGAGCAATCTGGAGCAAATCACAGTGGCACCAAATGGAAGTGCATGATGCCTGCTGCAGGGAGGAGATAAAAGTCTGTGTGCTGGGTCCTCTGGGCCTGCCGGCTTCCATCCCACTATTGCATGATTGCCTGCTGATGTTTGGCATGCAAAGCATGGACTTGAAATGAGACGGCCTCTGACGGCACATCTGCATCTCCTTTATCTGATGAGCCCAGACCAGAGAGGGTCCCTCTTCACAGATGCACCACACACACTGTGCCAAGGAGGGTGTAAACACGCAGTATGTGTGGTATAAGCATGAGAAATGCACACACTTGCGCATCGACAGGCACATACATGCATACAGCATATCTGTGGATGTCTGCAGACATTCAGAGTGAGAGGGGAGAAAAACTGTAGTGAATATCAGACAGAGGAGACTGGGGACAGAGAGAAAAAGCTGGATAAAATATTAATTGGAATGAAATATTAACGTCATTCTTCTATTGAACTCTGAAGTTTTGTGAATGCAGTGTTTTTGCAGCAGCATGTTCACCACTCTTGGGAGGATTCTTAAGAGCCATGAGAAGGCTGTCAAGAGATTGGTCCTGTCTTTTTACACACAATGTCTTCAGGATGTTAGTTATGAAACGTGTAGTGCTTTGTGTTGCATGCAGTGACAGAGAATCTGTTTTGCACTGATGTGCTGTGTAATTTTAGTCTGACAGCCAGAGGCTTGTAGATGGATCTCGTGTAAGAAAGCAGGTACTTGACATGGGGTGCATTTAACATAATGCACAATCATGTCCACATGCAAACCTACTGACAAATATGCACACAAACTCACTGACTGTACATACGCATGTACAAAAGTTCTGCACAAACCACACACCAACAACCACAGACAGCCATCCTTTCTGCCCATCTGTCAAACTTCACATCTTTCTTCCAAACACGCACACACACACACACACACAATCCCTTTCAACACAGATGCCAAGTTCCACATCTTGTAATGTGAAGATCTAGTGAGAATTAGACTTGATGACAAGCTTAAAGATGTGACACTGTTTGCTCATCTTAATCTTGCAATAAGTAGTGGTCTATGATCAGGGGTATCCGATGCCCTCGATAATACCAGATTGCACTTGAGTTCTTCCTCTTGACCTCTAATTTGTTTTACATTAAAGGGTTGTCTTTGGTATTGAGAAAGAGATGTCATCAAGAAACTCCAAATGAAACATTACGTGGGTCATGTGACGTGGAGAAATCACACTGTCAACATTTAAAGGTGCAATGATCAATTAATTATCAATTAATTTAGTCAAAATGTCAGAAAACAGTGAAACATGTCTGTTGATGTCTTGCCATTGCATGTTCTGTCCAACAAACAGACCAAAGACATTTAATTTACAACAATATTAAACTGAGAAACGCAGCAAATTCTAACATTTGAGAAGCTGGAACTAGTGCGTGTTTGGCATTTTTACTTGATAAATGAATTTAATGAATAACTTTATTACCTTGATTACCAAATTTGTTGCTTAATTTTCTGTTGGCTGATTGATCGACTGTTTTGTCATTACACCCTTCTAAACCTCTGATCTCTATTCCGAAGAGCAGCAAGTCAAATTTAAATGTCTTGAAAACAAACTGAAACATCTGCCTGACAGAGTGCAATTATTGAACTGTCACCATCAGAATAACAACATCTGATGTATTTTCTGTGGATTTTAATCATTAGTTTATTAGCTAGCCATGCCAGAGCAACAGATGCCCCCCTCTTCTTTACTGGAGGCTGTCAGGTACCAGGATGCCCTCTGGCAATAATTGCACCTGACAAATGAGCCTTGACAAAAGAATCGAGGGTGGTCAACCTCTTACTGATCTGAGAGAGCAACTTAATTGAAACTATCAATCTGATCCAGTATCCTCTATCTCTTCTTCTCTGACTTTCATTCTTTCCTGCATAATCCATTTCTCCCACTCACAGCTGCAAGAATTTATCTTCTGTCAGTCTCGCTGCCTCTCATGCTCACTTGCACACGCATATTAAGACCTATGCATGTACACAAAATCAATACAAAAAATATTGCTTCTCTCTACAGGCTTTCCATCCTCATCGTTTCCCCTACGGTGCATAAACACATTACTTGTTCATTACATTGTGACAAAGCTAATTAATACATCATGCCAGCATTTTTTATTTTGCCTTCAACACTCTGCCTATCCGACTCTGCAGCATGTTCTGTGTTTAGTGCAGTGGCATCTAGAGTCCCTGTGCAAAAGCGTAGTAGAAGCTTTTTTCCAAATCACTACAGCCCCACACGGGATGTCACAGTTACTGGCAGAGAAGAGAGGATAGAGTCAGAACAATAGGAAATACCTCCCCTAGCTGGAGAGGAAAGGGTTAAGCCTATTACAGAAGACCAATCAGGAATGGGGGAGCACTGCAAACCTCCGCAGTAAGAGAGGAGGGAGGGTTGTGGGGAGTGGGGGGGTGATGAGGGAGTGAGAAAGAGAGAGAAGAGAGGAGAGCAGAGCGGGAGATAGAGAGATACCAAGAGTGTGATGGTTTGCACTCCTATCCAGACAGTTAGGCAGGGAGGGAGCGCAACAGAGAGTTGATGAGATGAGGAGTATTCACACACCAGTCCATATGGATGGATGAGAGGAAAAAAAAGGGGACAAAGGGAGGAAAAGAAGAATCCCACCAACATCCCTGTCAGGACTAATCTCTATGGACATGTTTTTTTTTTCTCTGCGGGACTCAGGAAGGGAAAGAACATCTGTCAGTTGTGTGACCCGTGTATGTTCATCAATATTCATTCCTAATTCTTGGATTACTGCTGGAAGGAGCAGATGATAAACCAGCAGTTGGTATCAGTCGACCTAGATTGTTGCAGAGCTGGAAGCAGAGGGGACAGCGTGGTGTATGGACCAGCTCCGGAGCGTCTGTGTTTACCCTGCATGGTGAGCTTTGCTGTGTTTTGATGGGGCACTCTACTTATTGGTTTGATTTACAGCACTCCGCTGAGCGGCACGTATGTGAAAGCGAAGAAAACTGAACGACAATCATCCCCATTAAACAAAAAAACAAATGCACGGGATTAGAAACCATTATCAATGTCATTTCCTGAGTAACTTCAGTTTATGTTGAAAGACTTTTATTTAGAAACATACTGTTGTGATTTAAGTGAAACCTACTTGTAATTGATTTAAATACTGTATGCTCAGCCTTAAACTTGTAATTCCAAGTAGATGTTACTGTAAACATAATACTCTTGAACAGCCTCCTTGTACAGTGATTAAATTAAACAATTATATTATATTCAGAACAGTGAGGCTTTGCCAAACGAGAAATTTGATATGCAAAGTGCACTTATATTCCTACAGAATTTAGTATGCAAGCTCAATCTCTTTTTCATGGAACACAAGCATGGTACTTATTGCTCATATGTGCTGACATTGTGGCTAAAGTATGGCATCCCTCTCTGAAACAACCTTGAAGAATGACCGACATGTTCCTCTGAAGAGATTACATGGATCACGTATACTGACACACGAGGAGGCATCCCTGTCTTTATGACAAGTTCCCCGAGGATCACACTGCGCTAAAGCTCTAAGCAAGTCTGCCCTATCATGAAAATTGTATGACCATTTCATCACCACTGTGGCTGTACAACAGACATAGAATAATTTACAACAGGCATATCCCCGTAATAATTTACACTATACGCAACAAGAATAGCAAAATATAACTACAGTTAATCTTCAATCTGAAAATGGGTGGCTGAGATGTAAAATACCAGTTGCTTTCATGCAGCCCTTTAATAGTGCTACTGTTATGTTAATGCAATAGCAAAGATGTGAAGTGCATCAGGCGATGCACAGGAACATGATAAGACATCAGAGGCTTGTTGCTATGCTAATGAGACTTTCCTTGTCGCCTCTCTACTTAGGAAATGTTTATTTTCACTAACGCATCCCCCACACTTCCCTCTCCTACTCCTCCTACTCTCTCTCCCTATCTCTATTGCCCATTACCCTTTCCTTTCTCTCTCTTCAGGTCACCGTGTAAGAAAGATTTGGGATTGAAGAACAGACGGATGATGTAGTATACAGGTCCCGCCGCCTTAAGTCTGATTCTTGTGCAGCATCTTTGTGTAAATCTACATGGCAGGCTCTCTGTCTGATGAACTCACTGCCACTTCCTCATGAGGATGACCTTCTACTGAAATCGCTGTATCAACCCCCCTCCCATGCATGTAAAAATACTGCTGATCACAAATGTCATGGTGATCACACGTTATGGTGATTGGACATACATGCACTGTAATAATCTGCTCGACTCACGCAATCTCCAGTGATTGAGGGTTCAAAATGTCGAGGGGCAAACTGGAGACCTGTGCTCGATTTACAAGTCAATGGCTGCTGGAGCCAGGCATTCAGAGACTGATGAGAAAGGTGGACAGTGAAGGCCTGTTCCATTAGTGCTCCCAGGGGAGGCATGGGCCTGGATGCTGCCCGGATGCACTGACCTCTCCTGGACAGATTCTGGACATTACTATGGTGTGCACTGGGGAATCTATGGCTGACTGACAAACTCTGTCACTTGGAATACAAGCTAATGGATGTAACATTTTTTTTAGATTTACAGATCTAACTACTATCTTCTCACTGGGGACAAAAAAGCAAAAAGCAAGGATTTGGATCATACTATGAGCAGTGCATTCCAGCCTTGTGCAAAGGAAAGAGTCTGTGTTTCTTTTGTTTTCTTGGTTGGCGGTGTCCCTCTTGCCTGGGAATATCATGAGATTATAAACAGGAGGTGGCTCCGACATCTTATCCCTGTTCCACTCATCAGTCAATGCTCCCACCATAACCAAAGTAAACGGACCAGTCTGAAAAAAAGTCTGTAAAGGACATTAGACTATATTCTCTCACCTCCACTGGATGCAGTTGGCTGATTCCCTAGCTTTCTTGCCACCGAGGTCAGGAAGAAAGAGCTGGCAGCCCATAGACAGTCTTTGGTGAGACGGACAGGTGCATTTCTGGCTGTCAGCCTGTCCGGGAGGGAATAGCAGTGAAAGGAAAAGCCTCACAGGGGTGGCTCTGCTGAAGCGGAAACACTTTTCCACTGGCTATGTTTGGATGTGATGCTCGTCTCTGTGGATCTAACATGGACTCTATGGCCTGATTACACAGCCCCGGTACTCAGATAGTGCTGGAGGGAAGGGTAAATATGACTGGAAACCATTTGTTTTTCTCCTTGTCATCTAGAGCCTCATTCAGATTGGATTTATTTCTCTAGGGGAGGTTGACTGATTTTAATATTGCATGTGCTAATCAGTTATTTTAATTCAGTCTGGAGTGCATGTGTATTTAAATCCCCCCCCCCAATCCAATATTAATTACATTCCCACCTAATGTCATACCTACTGTTTTTTGGTGCACTCGTTGGATTTTCAATTATTTAGTTCTTAGTTGTTTTTTAAAGTGCATCTGTGAGAATTGGAAGCCCACTGGGGATGAGATAAACATTTCTTTTTCCTGCAGAACTGTATTCTTGTCAATTATGAACCACCTTCTGCAACTTGGCAATGACTAAAATGAAGAAATAAGTTTTGTTACAGTGGACCATAACGAAAAATTTATTACCTGCCTCCCCCCTGGAATACTAATTGTGTCCGAATGGGGCTAAAATCTGCTTTCTTCATAATGACCTTCATGACCTCTGGTCCATATTCATTATGCATAAATGCTAATACATTAAAACTGTGTCAGCTTGAGTGCATTGTTCGGTAAAGGCTCAAAAAGTACATGAAGCAACAGCTAAGCCACTGCAAAGCCAAAACAAACCAAGAATTTAATTTGTTCAAAAGTGCTTATTTTATGTGATGTGCCTCCACTGTGGATGCAACAGTCTGATCAAGGATGGTTACAACAATAGTACAAACTGATAGGGGCAAGACAGTTACTAGTTAGTCATGCCAAGTACGTAGTGAAACAATCTAATCTGCAGGGCATGGCAGGAAAAAAGTACCAGCTCCATTAAAGTGTCGGCTCTCAGCATTTCTCATTCAAATCCAAAATGCTTCCTTATCATTTGATATCTTGCAGCAGTCCATCTGACAAGGATATTCTCACGTGTGTGTTAATTACATCATTTTAAAGATGCACAAACACAGATCTCTTTTCTTTCCTTTTCATAAATCTCTCTTCTCTCTACATGCAGGATAATGCATATCCTTCCCTGCCTGAAAGAAGAAGCCACCATGAGCAACGTCACGGTCACCGACAACACAGAACCCATCACCCGCACCATGAGTCCTGCAACACCCAGTCCGTATCCCTATCCCATTAGTTTCCAGGTCTCCTTAACTGGCTTTCTCATGCTGGAAATCCTCCTGGGCCTGAGCTCCAACCTCACCGTGCTTGCCCTCTACTGTATGAAGTCAAACCTCATTAGCTCTGTCAGTAACATTGTCACTATGAACCTCCATGTGTTGGATGTGCTGGTCTGTGTGTGCTGTATCCCGCTCACCATTGTGGTGGTACTGCTCTCTCTGGAGGGAGACACTGCCCTCGTCTGCTGCTTTCATGAGGCCTGTGTCTCCTTTGCTAGTGTTGCCACAGCTGCTAATGTGCTCGCCATCACCCTTGATCGCTATGACATCTCAGTCAAACCAGCCAACCGGGTTCTGACCATGGGCCGTGCCCTTGCCCTGCTGGCTGCCATTTGGGTGCTGTCCTTTGTTAGTTTTCTGGTTCCCTTTATTGAGGTGGGCTTCTTTGCCCAGGGCCATGCTGAGCTCAACCAGACAGTAGTGGAGAACGTGGTCCACACTAACCAGTACTACACAGAACTTGGCCTCTATTACCACTTGCTGGCTCAGATTCCCATTTTCTTCTTTACTGCTGTTGTCATGCTCATTACCTACTCGAAGATCCTGCAGGCACTCAATATTCGTATAGGTACACGTTTCCACGCCTCACAGAAGAAGAAGGCCCGCAGAAAAAAGCGTCCATCCATGACAGCCATGACAACGCAGCAAGAGGCCACAGATGGATCCCAGAGCAGCGGCAGCCGAAACCCCACACTGGGCATGCGTACCTCTGTCTCTGTCATCATTGCCTTGCGCAGAGCTGTGAAGCGCCATCGCGAGAGGCGAGAGCGCCAAAAAAGGGTTTTCAGGATGTCTCTCCTGATTGTGTCTACCTTCCTGCTGTGCTGGACGCCCATCACAGTACTCAACACAGTCATCCTCAGTGTGGGCCCAAGTGACCTGATGGTCAAGTTGAGACTGGGCTTTCTGGTCATGGCATATGGGACCACTATCTTTCACCCTCTGCTCTATGCCTTCACTAGGCAGAAGTTCCAGAAAGTCCTGAAAAGCAAGATGAAGAAGAGAGTGGTGTCGATCATTGAGGCAGATCCTACTCCTAATAATGCCATTATCCACAACTCCTGGATCGACCCAAAGAGGAACAAAAAGGTGACATTTGAGGACAAAGACGCCAGACAGAAATGTCTGTCCTCTGAGGATGTGGAGTGATGGAACTCATATCTTTTGGATATAAAGGCAATAAAAGCAGCTAAAACTGACATCAGGTCATGATGAAAAAGGGAAAATGTTAATCCAAAGCAGTTATGTAAATCATATGTGCAATAGAATGTACAAAAACAAGAGGTGGATAATTTATTACTATTTATTGAGAACAAAAGTAGGTTTCATAGATATACCATATACTGTACTGTAGATATTGCATGGCTTTTTGTAATGGTAGCAACATACAGTACATTGTGTACATAATGAATACATGTACAGTATAGGGGAAACAAGGTATATATATAAATATATAGAGATGAGAAATAGGAATTGTTATGTAAATGTATATTTATAATAAATTTTGTGTTCACTCACCTAACGCAGCAAAAGGTTTCCTATTCCCCCTCCCCCAAGTAAAGTGTTTGTGATTCTGTAACAGCTGTGAGATTACTCCCATTCATCACCATGCCACTTGCTCTGACACCAGACCCTGCATTCCCCAGTGACCACTGACCTTATTGCCTGGAAGCCCTCTGAGGGGAGGCCCGCAGACTGAAATGAGACTGTAGGTATGAGGATGCAACAAAGACAGGTTAAACGTGGAGAGGTAGGAAAGGAAAGGAAGTAGTAAAGTAGTGTAATGTGCTATGTTGCTATAGCTCAGAAGCTATGGAGGTGCTGTTAACAATCACTGCTTTTAGGGTAAAAGAGGAACATTCACATTTCTCACACACAACAGAACACCGTGGTCCTCATCATCTCGTTTGACATGAACCAGATGTAATCAAAACCAAGTCTGTTTCGCTTAACAGTCACTTGAGCCAAATGGAAAATCTACAGTTGCCTTATTTTGGTGTGATGAATTGAGCATGACTTCATGTTAGGATAGGGACTGTGACAGGGAGAGCACATATTGAGCAGAGTAAAAAAAAAGCAAAACAAATATTGCTTTAATTCAAAAAGAATAGAATCCTCAGATGATATGTTTTCTGCTGGAAGTTATTTAATGAAACTAAAGGAAAATGTTGAAAATGTTTGTATTATCAAATTGTCTGTTTTTAATAACACTAGTCAAACAATTCTCTCCAAATAAGCAAATCCATAACTGCAATAAAGAACTACTGCAAAGGTCTTAAAGCCTAATAAAAGATTCTATTAAAAATACACAATAACAGATAATGAAGTTCTTCTTCCCCGCCAGTGTGTGTCCTCCTTTGTTTATCAAGGAATAAGACAGTGAAATTGTATTTCCCATGTGGCTGCTGGTGGTAGATTATAATGCAGCCAGCCTTGTATTTTTGGCTTAACATGTCCATGAACGAAGTTTGCCCTAAATAAGTAGGAATAATTTATTCATACAGCTGCAGAAGATTTTCAGTAGTAAGGATCGACGAGAAAAAACTGTCAGTTTGTTACATTCAGTATGCACACTAATAGCCAATCTAGATTCAGAGTTACAATAGCTATTAGCATATAAAACCATGCTCAGCTAGCCTTGCGGTTCACTTCATTACAATCCCTGGTCAAGGATTACATTCTCTCTGATGTGGATATATACAGTGCACTCACATGCGTGCATGAAATTACACACACAGACTAATGCACGCTGTACTCCACAGCATTTATCTCAGTAATGAGCTTATTATGCCTTTACTGTCTCAGGTACAGTAGAAAATTGAAGAGCCTTTTAGATCCTGAGAGCACAGGGCTGTTGGCTACCAGAACGATTACACAACCTCGATCAGATGCTTCTCTGGCTGTGAGTGTGTGGTTTGTAGTGCAACAGAGGGGGCTGATATGGGAATATTGATGCAGGCAAGGTTCTTTATGACCCTGCTGTAAACAGGCAGTGTGGATGTCATGGTACCTTGAGGGCACGTCTGTGATTGAGAGTGGAGATGGGATCACAGCCAGTGACAGATTAGCCAACAGGGACAGGAAAATGACCTATGAGATGAAACACTGAGCCAGAGGACAAATTTAACACATTAATGAAAGAATCCAAATTTTAGAAGGCAAACTTCAAAAGGTGGGGTATCAATATATGAATATAGACTTATTTTTGTTAGCACTATAACACAACTACCTGCTCATATTCCATTCCTGGTGAATACATACTATAAATTAGATCTCTGCTCAAATGTTAGGTACTAATCTAAACTTCATCAGTGCTGCTGAAGAAATCATTTAAATTGATTACCTTCTAAAATTACCTCTCAATGACCAATACTATTTACACCAACCAGACTTTGAGGTCACAATTTGTTTTCCATTCTGAGGTCCAGCCCCACTGGCTAAGCCAAAAAGGCTTTTTAAGCACAAGCAATAGAACATGATGCTCTGACTGAATTGCCATTTTGTTAACGTTTTGTTTGAAAGGGGGTATTTCAGTCTCACTTATCACTGAAACCTGAAGCCTCTCACCCGCCTTTACTTGATCCTTCATTATGGAAAAGAGTAAAAATAAGAATTTCACACCACAGATCTTCAAGTCCTGTTATCAGAAATCAGCAGACAAAAACATAATAAGTTCATGAGTGTCAGTAGTAGGGGACCCGAAACAATGAGTAAATATTGATACATCGACATGTTATCAGAGCAGAACTGTACTGTGACAGAAATAAAGAGGGAATGCTTTGACATGAAGTTAGATGGTAAAAAACATCTTTCCATAGCAAATCGTTCCATGACTAATATGAGAGGCGGTCCTGTGACAGACAGTGATATTAGAGGAGAGAATATTATAGCCTACAGTAGGTGATGTTGCACTGTCAGCTCTAACAGAAGATGATCACGGACACAGACCTGTAGAGAGACACGGAGGCAGCTATCAGAGAGAGAGAGAAGTTTCCTAGCAACTGTAAAAATGTAGAAGTTGCTGCGCCAAAATATGCCAATAAAAATCATAAAAACTAAAAAGACACTATGATGATAATATGGTGAACAGAATATTAATTTTGCATTAATTTTGTTTTAGTTATATATTTCATTTCAGTTGATTTTGGTATCATATTTAAACTCCCAATTCATTTGGATTAAGATGTTATAATTGTAAATCAAACAAGTGTTTCTCTCCTTGTGAAGAAGGGTGTTGGGGAAGCCGTTCATTATCCCAGAAAATTGATGAATGCCACAAATTGTCTCTACAAATCTGTTCGTATGAGTGGTTCTTGTATGAGGCCCATTTCAATCGTTCCTTATATATCACCTAATACTATATTTCCACAAGAACCTGAGGGCCAATTTATAAAATAAACTTTTTGGAAATCCTCTGGGGGGGTGTGCTTTCAATGCATGGCGTTGCTCCGGCTTAATAGCTGTTATTTCAGTCAGTTTCATTTATAGCCTCGAAAGCTGCACCGATTTGTATCCATGCTTGTTTCTATATTTGCTTGGATTCTGGCTCTGGCACAATTAGGTGACGTTCTTAACCTTGGTCCCACCTATAAAAAGGTGCTGACTGGATCAGTAGTTTCTCCAACTGGAGGAAAAGCCTTTCACGACAGCAAATCCAGAACTATGAAAAACTCAGCAATATTTTAAAAGTGGGCAGAGATTCAGAGGCCTGAGCCAGGCCACAACTAACACTGATTCAAGATCAGAGTGGATGCACTTTTATTTATAATAGCATAGTCCTGTCAAATAGGTACAAAATGTGCTCTTGTAAGCTCTTGAAATACTTACACCGCCTAAATCTGTACCAAAATATCTTTCGAAAGCAGAGCTTAAGGGTACATTGTTAAATATTCTGGTGGACATTAGGCGATTATATGTGACCTCAATTTTGTCTCTGTGTCATCTTTATGATGAAATATAATTCAACTTGAAAGCTGCATTACGTAATTTTGACCACCCAAGGCGGAAAAACAGCAATAGAGTCATTCATTACAGGGACTTAAATGTTTCAATATATCAAAAGCAACGCTTAATGGAACTTAAAACCAACATGACATAAATATGCTCTGTTTAGCATGTAACTGGTAACTTACACCAAAGTTATACAATTTAGACAGTTAGTTTCATGTGTCTTCCTTTTTCTTCTTTACATAACACCAAAAATGTCAGCAAGTGGGAAGATTGTATGGCTACACTGGGCTTATAGTTTAAAATAATAAAAAATCCTTTTGTAAAATGCAGGTCTCCTTCAAGTAAATCAGCAATGTACTGATGGGCAAGCAATGTTTTGAGAAAAGCGTATTGACTGTACTGTATGTAGTTCCACGTTCTGGGACCACTTTCATTGATATTGACATTAACAAACTGCTGCCATGGCTACAAATCTCAAGGTCAGCATTGTTGGTTAGCATATTGGATAAGTTAGCAGACCAGCACCACACCTCTAACCTGAGTTGACCTGCAGAGAAGAAAATAGGTCAATACACTGCCATAGTCAATAGCAGAGGTTCAACGATGCTTCACTGTGAACATTATTAGAATCACTTGACCCTGGTGTGTCCTTATCCTTCTCTCCAATATTCCACATCACGGCAGCTACTTGCTGCGGTCCATGTCACAAGCATTATGTCTTTCCCTCTCTCGCTCAATGGCTGCCTCTCTTAAGCAGCCATCCCCAATTCAGATGCCATCTCTTCAGGGCTCCTCTCTATCCAGCCACAGACACAGAATAAAAGCCTGGGAAATCACATTACTCTGTCCGTATGGAGCCTCTATTGCATTAGGTCAGCGAACGCTCAACTGTAATTCTGCTATCGTAGAGAAGAAGAAAGTGAATTGAGCACACCAGCCAGTACAGCTTGACAAATTGTTGCTTGTGGTCATTTTCCAAATGTTACTCTCACCAAGCCACATTTGGAGAGATGGAAGGACACTTTATAGAGTTGGAAGATATATGACTCTGATATACAACCCATAATCTTTGTACAAGAAAATCTATGGCTGAGATAGAAAGCAGGAATAAAAGGCAGACAGATACAATGGAGTGTGACCTCTACCTGCTATGACCTTAATGGCATCATTGTGCGGTCTTGGAGGAAATAACACACCAGTCTGCCTTTAAAATCAATGCTGTGTAGATTACAGTTCTCTGTCATTATCAGCCAAGGACAGATGTTTAATGACACATCAAGTGCTCTCCTTTATCATCCACTCTGCATCAGAGTAGGGCTGAACAATTTTGAATTATTTTGACTGATTTGTGAAATTAGAGGGAATGATCATTTTTACATCATTATTCTCATTTTCAGTGAAAAATATATTAAAACGATTATGGTGTGATTTTTTCAGGGATCTGTACCAAACAAAGATGTTTTCTTAAGTCTGTAGAATACAATGTGTGGGCTAGGACATCTCTGCAGCATGACAATATTTAATTTAAAATGGTATTTTGACAAACGTTTCTCCTTTAACGAATATTGCACCACCTGCGGTTTGAAAATTGCAGTAGGCCATATTGCGATTTCGATAAAATTTCAATTAATTGTTCAGCTTTATATCAAAGTACAAATGAATCCTTGAATCAGCAACTTTACATCCATGCTAATGTATGCAAGTAGCACAGTGTGGCATTATAATTTTAAAAAGAGCATTATCATGGTTTTTATATGAGAAGTAGGCCATACGACAAGCTTACATTGCTTATGTTATCAAGCATGGTCATAAAACGTTTTAGAATTTTACATTTGATGTAAATTGGCATTATACCATGAATCATAATTATCCTTCAGGAAACGTGGCTCAGACAAAGGGGGCAAGTAGTATATTCTTATCTCACTAAACCAAAAAATGTGAAGGACAAAAAGAAGTCAGAAATGTTGTGCCTACATGGCTGCAAGCCCAGTACCTGCTTATGTGCACCTGCCAGTCAGTGTGTGTTTCGTGTGTGCATACTCCTGCACGTGCAGCTATGCTCATACAGTATATTCACGCTGCCATGTGTCAGTCCAATTGTTTTATCAGGCAGTGACAGAGTGTCAACCACTGTGTGTGAGCGGGGAGACAGCAGAGAGAAGATTGCTGCCCTCCAGCTCTTCTCACAGTGATGACTACTGTCTGGTGAAGCTGCCACTCTTCTCTCCATGTGGAGAGATATGAATGAGACCACCATATCAGAGCTCACTAACACAGCCTGGCAGCTTGAGTCTGACACTGCTGAGTAGTATTGTGCAATAACAACAAAACAGACTATTACATTTTAAATAGAGTCAATTGTCCTCCGAAGCCGTTTTTACATATGAACTTTCCGGAGTTGTCCTTTCACACATGTAGCATGCAGCAGGAGATCGTCTGCGTCAGATGCGCTCTCACTTACTGGAAATACTCAGTTTGGTTTAGGCGAGAGGTGCAGGAGGCAGGACTTGACGCAAAAAGTACACTGTGGTTGTAAATCAGAGTTTTTAAGTTTTTCACCAGAAATAAAACTGCTTTTATTTTATGAGAAATCACAGGAAGTCCTCTCTCCCATTAGTGATAGCTTCACAACAGAGCATTCAGGCCTAGCTTAGCTGGCCTGCTGTATTTAAAATATAATGTGTAAACACGTGTAAAATAGCAGCTGTGGATGAGAGGGGAGTAAGTTTATGTTCTGCTTGTTCAACAGCTGTTTGATATATTACTCATACCGTCTCTGTTACTGCCGGATTTTGTTACACTTATGGCAGAGAGCAGTTATAGCCCACTCACTCATAGTGAATTATCTGAAGAGTCCACTGCTGTTTTCACACATGGGCTTAATCTGACATTTTACAGACTTGTACTAAGGAGCTGGCAGGGTAAAGTCCATTTAATGTCCGGTCCTACTGATTCGGACATTTGCGTTCACACATACAGCTCCTCAGGGTAATGTCCAGAAAATTTCAGGGTTGCAGTGCATGTGTGAAAGGGGCTCAAGTGTCCTCATGTCACAGCAGAGTTATTTCGAGTGCCCAGGCTTCTGGAAGTAAACTTCCTAATCATTTCCTCCATTAGGTACCTGGCAGTTGGAGGGCTTACAAGGCTTCGATGGACATAAAACAGACAAAATCTGTTTTCTTTTTTTGACAAAAAGTCAAAAAGGTACATACTGTAGAAATGTAGGGAGAGAACTTAATTACAACAACCAAGGTGAATTTCTGTATGAAACAACCAACCACCTGGCATAAAATTGTTATCCTTTTGGTCCAAGAATAGCAGGTGTCATACTGTGTAAAGACTGTAAAGCCCTTTGAGGCAAATATGTAATTTGTGAGTTTTGTCTTTATAAATAAAACTGATTTGACTTGTGTGCAGTCGTGCACTGCTTGATGTTGAGATTAAGTTCAGGATTACACTTGATATAGATACCTGATAAAACATCCCAGTTTAAATCAGTTTCTGGGTCAATTTTGGAGAAATTCAGTCACTACTGAGTGGCAACATGTTTTGTTTTAAACTGCAAAAACTAAGCATTTTGAATGGCAGTGGATTTTCTGGAAACATTTACCAGTCGGAAATTTCATAAAGATGACAAAGTTACTTATGGTCAATGCCAAGAAAAGGCAAAGAAAGCAACAACATTTGACCTAATGTTACTGAGTGAATGTTAATTTACATGCACATACACACTGAACAGATATCTTGAAATATAGGCTATTTCTCTAAAAAAAATTACATTGTTGCAGTGTTAAACAGTCCTCACTTATTTGTATTTATATTTAACTGCAATGTCTATATTTTTCTGTTTTTTAAGTTATCTTTACTTATCTGTTACTATCTATTTTTGTTTTTATTTCACACTTGCTTTGGCAATGTAAACGTACAGTATGTTTCCCTTGCCAATAAAGCCCCTTTGAATAGAATAGAATAAATTTAGAAGACAGAGCAATGTTTTTGTTACAATAAAATCAAAATAACCACGCAGTTTCTTTAATCTCAGTTGAGATTAAAGAAAACAGTCAGTTTAAATTATGTATCGCTAGTTAGGAAGTTAGGGTAGCTAGCTGCGTCGATCTTTCAGCCGTTAAACTAACTGCGTTAGCACCTCTCTCACAATTCAGCAAATACTTAATGCCAAAAGATGAACTTTGCGTTTAACACATTCAGATAGCAAGCCTACAAACATTATAGCAGGCCCAACAGCTAGCTACAACACTGACCTGTGAGGATGTGTCCCCAGGGCCCCGTTAGTAGACAGTATCGGTGTTTAATCCCACTTTCTGTTGCTAGGTGACAGTGACATCACAAGTGATAGAGTTCGTCTCTTTAGATCCGGATGTTTTTGAAGTCCATCATCCAAAGTATGGACGGAAGCCACTTTCACCAACCCAGCGCCGCGGTTACGTTTGAATCCATCTTCACACACCTGTGCGGCTGGTAGGCGCCAATATCACCCAACTACAGAGCCACAGCGCCAGTTCTGACCTGCTCTTCTAGACATGGCGCCACCAATAGGCAAGGAGAGGAATTGCAGTAGCAGCTGTTTTACACCTGTATCTGTGCTGCTGATATACAGATGCTGCCTTTTTAATGTTTTTTATAAGTGAGAAAATATATTAAAAACATTATTGTGTAATTGCAATTACTTTTGATTTGCTTATGTTAAAGGTGGGTGATTTTAAAATAACTTAGCCAACCGCTTCCCCTCCCTGAAAGTTTAGGCCTTGGAAGAGAGCTGGAAAATGGGAATGTGGGAATACTCACAAAGCCCCCAACTGAGTGCTACTGACTTGGAGTTAGTCTCAGTGAACAAGAGGGTCACTTCAATGTGACTGTTTATAGGCCAATCAGGTAATCTCATTGAGATCAAGATCTCTTTTGCAAGAGAGACCTGAGTACAGCAGAGAGAAAGAAAACAATCAATTCACACAGAAACGTTTACTGATATAACGTCTCATGGAATAGATACGTTTCTATTTTATCAGATGTAACAATCTACACTATAGTGTGGCTCATGTCTCACTTTTAATGTGGATTCCTTTGTAACTATGGATGAGGGAAGCCTGCAGGTTAAAGACGGATGTCAGGAGCTTGACTCTAGTTTGCCCAGCTATATGTAACATGCCAAAAGACAAAGTCCTTTTGGCATGTTGAGTTACCTCAAAAAGTTCTGGAAAAGCATCAACTTAGTCGGGGGGGGAGAGGAGGAGTTTTGCTCAGGTATTTTTCAATAGGCTGACTGCCTTGTGCAAGGACAGAGGAGTTGAAGTAATCAGTGAACTGGTGGTCGCCAGGCTGTTGTAGCTAACAAACCTCTTCAATGCTGAATTTATGTCAAGGACGATGCTTACGTACTGACAGCGGTGGTAGTCTTGACCTCCAGCATCCAATGAGGCAATCTGAAGCTCAGTGAAAATTAAATGGAATGAAGGTCAGTACATCCACATGATAACCACTTCATATCTCACTTATGGTCCAATTTTGACATCCAAGGCCTCACCTACCTGCTCATGTTGCCCCATACGAAGCCCACTCTTGCAACCATTAGTTATCCACATGGGGAGACGCATATGGAGTAAATGGAGCTGATGGTGGAGCTAAACCATGCAGGGCCCACATGGACATGATGAGTGTGTTTCTCACAAATAAGGGTGAGATGGATCATGAAATCTCCGGTGCACTAACTGCATGCTGGTGTTGGTGTGGTACACTGGGCCATTATAGTGAAAAGGCACCTGACCCTGAAGGCAAAGCTCTCAATTTACAGTTCAATTTATATTCCAACTGTCAGCTGGTCATGAGTTTGGGCAGTTACTAAAAGTATGATATCATGGATACAAGCAGCTATTATAAGTTTCCATTGCAGGGTATCTGTGCTACCCCTCAGGGACATGATGAGGGGCTCAGATATACACCCCATGTTACATCCTTAACAATCAAGACAGCCTATATATCCTGACTAGCCTGAAAACACCTATCCCCAGGAGCAGCAGGACCAGGAACAACAAATTATCTGAGGTCATCTTGTTGGCCTTCTGCTACCATGCCTTGGACATGGATAAGAGGGTGAAATGGTTTATATATACAGCAGTTGGTATACGCTAATAATACATATAATTATCAAGTGGCCAGCATCAGATGTCTGTTATTACATTTTAAAAGTTTGTCCATGGCCAAACATCACTGGATCAACAAAAATAAGGAAAAATTGTATCAAAATAATCTTATAATACATATAAGATAGCATTTATGAAGTCTGCATGCATGATGACCTCCTGTCATCCTGACAAGGATGTATATTGACAGACAATAAATAAAATGAATAGAGCTGTCAGGTTACAACACTCCACCAAGCCCACTATCATCGTAACCTGACCATCTGCTTATTGCAGGCATTTTACTATAATGACTCTCTAGTCTCCTGAGCAGCGACCTCTGAGATGGTGCGGAGAGGAGAGCAATCAAAGCACATTCAGTTCTGCCGAAGTCATTTGCCCGCTCTCAAAAAGCTATCACAGGGTGCAGCTGTAAACATTTTGCTCCTCAACACTCCTGAGACATGCAGTCAAAGAGGATAGCAGTTATCAGTCTCTTTCACAGAGGAAGCTTGTGTGAATACACTTTGCAAGCTGAATATAGCAGAGAGGGCAAAATATACAGAACAGTCCTGGGAGCTGAATTCGGTCTAAAAACTCCATTACTCAAAAGGGAGAGCGTGCTGAAGGCTACGCTCAAGAACTCCCTCAGTCTTTTTTGTTGAAGTGCAGTAACCATGCAATTTATGTGTTTATGAACAAGCCAATAGCTGTTTGTGTTCGTTTTTAAGAAGCACACAAAGACACAAAGAGAGCAATCCTTTCAAGTCTTCTTGCAATGAATGAGCTTTTGGAAAGAGCCTACATCTGCTCTTTCAGTGACAACTACTTATATTCAGCTGGTGTGTAAACTGAACCCATTACCCACTATTGATTGCCTTTATATCTCCCCAGCATATGAGGTATACATGGACTCTTGAATTTACTAAATTAAATACAGAACACCTACTTCCCATGTGCAAGCACTATATTGTATTATGAGATAATATCGCCCTCTAGTGGACTTTTGCTTTGCTAGATTTTGTGTATGAAATGGAAATTAGATATACTGAAATTACGTCAGCTTGTCTATTTGAGACCGTCGGTGATAAATAACAAATACTGCATTTTATAATGTAAGTAAAAAAGCTGAGTGTCCCTCCTCTTATTGCTATTTTTGCACCACGGCATGAAACATGAGTGGGGAGGCACACGCACACACACGCACACACACATACATAGTGCACACTTGTGAAAAAGTAGCTTTGACATAGAGACCAAAGGAAGAACATGAAGAATGTAAAACTTTGAAAGAAAGATTTTTTTTCATCAGCTTGAAGGCCATAAAGGGACTGACCGGTGAGACCAGCAGAGTTTTATTTAGGACTGCTCACCAGCAGCTGTCGTGAATGTGTGTGCACGTGAGCTCGAGCACGTTTGCCTGGACTCTTCTGGACTTCTTCTGATCGCACAACATTGTCTGGTAAGTGAACAACTCCATATATTGCTTGGCATAGATCGACTTTTCAATAAAAATAGAACACCAGCCGATGATACTATGCTGAGGAGCGTCTATAGGTAGAAACCTATAAATAGAACAAGGCTATGAATGTCTGCTGCAGATTGCTTGCTGCATGGAGGCCTACAGGATTTGTTTTTGAGTATGTGTGCACAAAAGGTTAATGTAGTATGTATAAAAGAAGCATCAATGTATAGCAATATATACTGTATACAACAGGCAAAGATTCAATCAAAATATGAGTGATTTTGTATTTTCATTGTATTCCACTGCCACTATGATGGGAACTTTTTTTAATAATATGATGTAATTATTTTTATTTAGTGAAGAAATATGTTCATTCATGGAAGCATGTGTCACAGAGTAGAACGGTCTGTAATATTTCAGTTTGTGCTTGTTAGTCACACTATAAATAGAGATAATTTTAACCTGTTAATCTCCACAGGAAATCACTGTCAGAATGACTCTCCAGTGGACAGCTGTGGCTTTCTTCCTCTATGCAGAGATATTTGTCAACGTCATCTTGTGTATACCTTTCATATCAGCACAGAGGTAGTAGTGCAATTTAACAAACGAACCCAAAACACATAGACAGGCCCTGTGCATAGTCATTGAAATTTCAAGTGTTATTAAAGAAGAGAATTGAAAGATGTTCACACAAATCACCAGCAGTATTATCATCTTTTTCTAAGTAGATCTTTTGTTATTATGACTCAGGCTCTTTTTTTTTTACCTTCTTTGTAGATGGCGTTTGGTATTCAACTGGAGAATATGGAACTGGTTATCTCCATACTGGAACAAATGCTTCTTTACTATGATCATGGTCCTTATTGTTCTTTTCCTCGGTAAGCAATCTGCTGTGAGCAATAATCAGTCTGCTGTAAATGAGACATTTCATAATACTATGTAGACTGTCAGTCATCAGTGATGTTTCTGTCAACCTGCCTACTCTCAGATGCTGTCCGTGAGGTGCAGAAGTACTCAGGTCCTGAGCCCATGCAAGATGCCAAGGTGAACCCAAATCTGTTCGACCACCTCCACATGAAGCTGTTCAGAGCTCAGAGGAACCTCTACATCTCTGGGTTCTCTATCTTCCTCTGGCTGTCAGTGTCAAGTAGAAACGTAGACAGTCAACACAACTTATTCACTTAGGCTATCTTTGTTTTATCATTTACTCTGTGACGTCACTTTGCCTGACCTAACTTTAAGCAGTTTCTTCCTGTTCATGTCTTTTCCTGTGCTATGAACACATCACAGTATCATGCGTCGAGTTGTCACACTGCTAAACCAAGTTGCTACCACCATGGAGAACAGTGCAGGTCTTCAGGCACAGATGGACAGCGCTGTCAAAGCAGCCAAGCAGCATAAGGAGGACAACCTGATACTAAAACAAGTGAGAAGTAGAGATTTAATCATAGCCCGATAACAGCTAAAAGTTTATTGTTTGTTTTATAAAGCCAGTTCACTTCCTTTTTCTCCCCAACATATACTACATACTGTAACTTTCTGTATTGTATACCAAAAGCATGACATACTGTAACTTTAGTATTTTTAAAGTGTTTGCTGCTCATGTCCATATTTTAAAGTATATAGGATTTGATAAATACTGTATTTGGCACAGAGCATTGCTTCTGTGTATTGTATATATTGTATTTTGTATGTGCTTTGTTGTCTGCTATTAAAATAAACGATTTGAACTCCGCAATTAAAGAGAATCCTTTGTTCTCAGGCTCTCCTAGATGATGAAAAATCCATGTCAACAAAAAACCAGCAACTGAAGCTGGAGGTTGAGAAGCTGGCAGGTCAACTGAAGGCTGCAGAGGAGGGTGAGTAATCATCACTGCCTTTGTACAGGGTGCTCTACAGTTTCTGAAGACTTGCATGCAAATGTTAGCTGTGATACTATGAAAGATGATTGATTATGAATGAAAAAGATGAAGCAATTTATAGATGCAGTATTGTTTGTGTGTGTGTAGCTGTGCACAAGTCTCACGCTGAAGTAGAAGCCATGAAGAGGCAGGCCAAGGGGCTTGCACAGGAGTATGACAGACTACTGAGCGAACACCATCAACTCCAGGTAACACAGAAACACACAAGCACACACAGATGCAGTGTATGTGTGTATAAAAACACAGTCATAAATACTATCTGTTCACTGACCATACTAATACTGGAGTGATTATATTTTTAATCCTTTACTTGCTCCACAGAATCTTCAGAGTGTTGAAGACAAAAAGGATCAGTAACCAACAGGAATATAATTTCAACAGGGTGTGTGCTGTATGCAATTGGCCACCAGAGGCCATATTTGTCTCTTACAACTGTCATTTTCCTCTGAAGTTTGGACTTAGGTGTATTTTTTTAATTGATAGGAGTAAACCAACGGTAGGCAACAGGTTTTCAAATAATAAAACATCTTTCTAAACTCTGTATCATGAACATAATATATGTCTTTCTGCATGTTACTCACATAAAAAAATGTTTTCTCATTTTGTCTCAGGGGCTCATGCTTATTGCTACATTTTGCTAACATTTAATAATGATTTATATTTGACAAGTACTAAGGCATCTTATCTTTCTTTAGATTACACACTTTTTATCCAGACAAAAGCAGTTTTATTAATTTTAAAGTCCAATGCTACTTGATAATTTTATTATTTCATAGATGATGTCAATTGTAAAGAAAAGAAATATTCTCACATTGTTTTTTCTTTCTTTTCTAACTGGCATGTATGATATCTATGATAAAGGAATGAGCAAGAAAAATAAACAAACAAAACCTCGGATGTTGTGTCCTTTCATTGATGTGCTGAGCTAATTGAAAAGGCTGTCACCACATTGACACAACATAGGATTACAAACTGTAATATGCTTCATAATAAAGTCACACTGGTGGCTAGATATACTGGATTATATACTGTACAATCAGGTAGACGTGGTAGGGTTTGTAAAGGGCCACTTTGTCAATGATAAAATATAATGTATATATATTAAACATTGTTGTATTATTCATACAGCTAACATTTCTGCCAAACAGATATACATGTATATATATCTGTGAGCTTTGATTGATTTTTTTTGTATTATAAGGTGATATGGCACATAAATTACAATAGAAGTGTATTATGACTAATAAGCCAAACTCAAAATGTATGAAATTCATAGCTAAGATTGAGAGATGAGAGAGAAGTTTAATGATGAAGATATCTTACTGTAGAAATGCTTTGCTACATCTGGACAGTAAGTGATAGTTTCCGCTCTGTATGACATCAGTATAATCTTTCAGAGGGCCCCTGTTCCTATGTTGCCTGTAGCTTTGATCTGACAGTTGGTTTATCTGTTCACACGTTGAAAGACTTATTTTGCCTCATACTCAGTAGTGTAGCCACATTCACAGATCCTACACCAAGTGCAGTGTGAAACCTTCTACAGACCTGTTTTATATATGTATATCTTCTAAATTGAAGGCTTAAATGATGGTGTTTAGCCATCTTATTCGGACGACTCTAAAAAAATCTAAATCTGAACATTGATTTTTATCAAGTTTAATCAAAAAAACAAAGACCAACATAGAAAATACCGCACAATTACATTCTTTTTCTACAAAAGTCTTCCATTCATGAAAAACACAAACACATAATTCTATACATTCCAGAAATAGCATGTTTTGTTTAGAAAATGACTCTTATTTCAGATATTGTACGTCTACACAAATCCTGTACAAATATATACTCTGTGTGCTATGAAAAGTGTCCACAGTGTGTGTTCCTCTTAACATCTGAAGTGCTCCACAGAGCCAGAAGAGTCAGTAGTGGAGAGGTTGTGCTGAGGCTCACAAGCGAGTCTCTCTGTTAGGATTGCAGTCCAACGCCAGTATAAACTGCTCACAGTGTATAGAGCTGTTCTCCTCTTTCCTCAGTGACTCCAGATCTGCACTCCCATTGGTCAGGGCAGCTTTCTCCTCCCTCTTAATATGTCTTTTGAGTAGAGGAAAGCCCAAAATACACAAAAAGAAAGAGACTGTCCTCAGGCCCAGTGTCAGGCCCAGGTACACTATCCTGCAAAAAAACAGAAGCAAGCAAAAGTTTTGGGGTAAAAAAAACAAATTGCACAACACACACTTGTTGCTCCACAACTAACTCCACACCATTGGCTCTCAGATGACTCAGACCTCAAAATAAAGAAAGAACAAGCTGATTCCCCACACACTTTCAGCCTCCAGTCCAAAAACATTTTGTAGTAGTAGTAAAGTCAGTGCTAAACATTTTCTTGCCCTAAGAACAGGCCAAGGGTTCTGCAAGATTTCTTTCCATTTTATACTCTTTTTTCTGTACATTTTCAATACAATTCACCACATCAAAAAAACTAGGTGACATTTACATTTGCCATATTTTTATAATTTTTTTCAAACATATCAAAATGGAAAAAAAACTATTCTAAGACTGGTGACAACACCTCACAGTAATGCAACATACTTTCAGGAACACAAGTTTTCAAGGTGCACAGCAGCCAGAAATACCAACTGTCAGAGGAAGTGATGGAAAATACCTATTATTTGCTGCAACTGACGGTTTAGTCTAACCTTCAGGTCCTTTCATGAGCTGTGTCCTTAAGTGGCAGTCTCTGAATTAGGTTGTAGCTAATACAGCCTTTGCAATGGCATCACCCTTGTGCCAGACTTATTATGTTCTGCCCCAGTAGTTGTGAGTATCTAAGGATAGCAAAGTTGTTTCTCCATTTTTCATCCATGTAACAATTTTGTACAGCCTCACAGTTCCACTAGTGTGGTTACAGACTTTTGGTCTTACAAACTGAACTCTAGGGTTTAAAAGTTGTTTAATACTAATGAAAATTGCATAGAGTTTCAGAATATAACTCAAAGACCACAATGGAAATAAGCCTTGTACTTTATTGTGTTTTCCTCAACATTTGTAAATACATGTGACCTGAGATCCTCCCTCTCATTGTGCCAAATAAAAAAACTAAACCTCTATAGATGAAATTACCTGTAAGCTGAGGTGTTATATATTCTGCATGCTCCTCTTCCTCCACACATCTTGTATCCCCATTTGAGGCATGTTGTGTCAATTATAGCTCCAAAGTATATAGGGGCTGGTATCCCAGCTGTTGTACAATGTAAAAAAAACAATAGCATAACAATAAATACAGGGTTGCTTCAAGATGAGACATCCATCATTTGAAAAAAGTGAAATTTACATTTGACAAATGACAAAGCATTAATTTTTTTTTATTATAATTATAATGATGTTTACATTTTTAGAAACACTTAATGATGAGCTTCAAGTCACAGTTTGTTTCCATTATGACACAACCACATGCACATCATTCAGGTAACTCTGCTCACTTCAACATATAGTATGCTGAATGTCAGGTCTTAGGAGATATCTGTCTGCATTCAAACTAACAAGACAGTAATGTACAGAATACTAAAGATGGTTCTCACCCAGAGTGCGAGTGGCCAACGTGTGGATTCCAAGAGCAAGGGATTTCAGCTCAGGCTTAATGCACCTGTAGAAACAAGACTGAAGTGTTAAAGTGAGACAGATATTTGCTACATTTGTACTGGAAGACATAACCAACTCTACAAATGGGCATTCCATTGATACAGTACTCTAAAGTACTTAAGTTAAAGATTGAATGCATACTTCTAATTTCTGGCGTTTTAAGTTATTTATGAAACATCTTCACTGATAATATTGTATGCTTTGTAAGGAATCATTTTTATGATACTAACATGAATCATGACAAGATTATGTGACACTTCAACAATATGCTGCATGTGAAATGAGTCTAGTGATTTCAGTCTCTTTCAAGGGGGTTGTTGACGGACCTGATGAGCAGCACAAAGCCAGGTGTACCCCCAAGGGAGATGATGAAGGAACTGAGGACAGATAGAGCCAGGAAATATGGAAAGATTTTGTCACAGCTGTCCCTGCGTGGACACTGGCCCAGCGTGGCTGTTAGATTGCCTGGCTGGGCATCAGCCATCGCTACACACCTGCAATTGTCAAACACCTGACAAGAGAGGAATCAGAGGGGTTAGGCTTAAAGAGAGAAAACAATGAGTTTATCAAGATCAAGGTGTAATGCATGTACCAAAGTGTTCATCAAGGTGTAAGATTATGATCAAGATGCTGGCACAGATAGCTGCTTTGGTGTTGCACTTGCTTGTATTTCTTCTGTGTTTGTTTATTGTGCGGTCTCCCTTTCATATAACATTCACCGGGAGAGAACTGTTGAATATTCAACATTTCACTCCACAAACATTTTCATCAGGCTTTACACACCCAAAAACTTTTCTCAGAGATTTTGGCCGTAGGAGCAGCAGCTCTCTGTGGAGCTTAGAGGACATGCAGGTGAGGGAAGCGCACTGGAGCGCTGGTTAAGCTGCGACAACGGGGGTTCCGAACACCACTCCCGTCATTACATCTGGTGAATGTCCACTCTCTGTTCAATAAAATGGATGAACTGTTTCTCATAAACAGAACGAAGAGGGATTTTTCAGGATCTGCTGCCCTGTGTTTCACTGAAACCTGGCTTAGTGAGTCCATCCCTGACAGCAGTCTACATTGGCTGGGCTTCCAAATCCACCAAGCAGACCGTGTAATGGAGTTAATGGGGAAAACGAGGGGAGGGGGAATCTGCTTCTACATAAATGAAGGTTGGTGTACAGATGTCACAGTGTCAAGGAAAATATGCACTCCTCACCTTGAGACTATTTTCATCAACTGCAAACCGTTTTATTCACTGTGGGAGTTTTCCTCCTTTATTCCGGTTGGTGTTTATATCCCACCTCAGGCCAGTGTTAGTGAGGCCTTACAACATCTGGCTGACCAGATAACCAGCATGAAGCAAAAACATCCAGACTCCCTTCTCATTATCCTTGGGGATTTTAAGTGAGCAAACCTCAGCCATGAACTGCCAAAATACAGACAGAATATTAAGTGTCCCACCAGGGATATAAAACACACTGGACCACTGCTACACAGTATTAAAAGATGCATATCGCTCTGTTCCCCATGCAGCTTTGGGACTCTCTGATCACTGTCTGGTTCATCTTCTCCCAACCTACAGGCAGAAACTAAAAATTCAAAGCCTGTGGTTAGAACTGTGAAGAGACAGACCAACAAGTCAAAACTGGAACTACAGGCCTGCTTTGACTGCACTGATTGGAGTGTTTTTGAGGCTGCATCTACAGACCTGGACGAACTTACTGACATTGTGACATCTTACATCAGCTTTTTTGAGGACATGCGTGTTCCCACCAAAACTTGGTGCCCTGATTCACAGCAAAACTAACTTTGTCAGGCCAAGGAGGAGGCCTATAGGAGTGGGGACAGAAACCTGTACAACCAGACCAGAAACACACTGACAAAAGAGAACAGAGTAGCAAAGAGGAGCTACACTGAAAAGCTGAAAAACAGGTTTTCAGCTAACGATACTGCGTCAGTGTGGAGAGGCCTGCAGGACATCACCAACTACAGGAAACCCTCTCCCCACACTGCAGAGAACCTTCAATTAGCTGACAACCTGAGTGTGTTTTACTGCAGGTTCAATTGGGAGCGTGTCTATGTTCCCTCAGATCTGGACTTCCGCCGATGAGGTAATGTTTCCGCCCCTGTCTGTTTGTTTGCTTTGTTTGTTTGTTTGTTTGTCTGTCTGACTGACCCTTACTCTAACCCTTACCCTAACCCTAACCCTTACCCTTCAGGGGACCCCAACAGTGCATTATGTGCATTATTGAAGGGCTGGCTCTGATGCTGAGGGAACATGGGGCCTAATTAGGATGGGGGAAAAACATTCATTAGGGAACAAAGGCTGAGGGCTGACCCTATTTGATCAAACCACTTTCACATTCCTCACCCGCTCCAACTCAGACATCACAAAACCAACTGCACCCCCTGCTATCATCTCCCCCATCCCCCATGACTCCCCACCAGCACAGACGGTCTGTGAAGAGGATGTATATCAGCTCTTTCAGAGACAGAAGATCAGGAAGGCACCAGGCCCAGACAGCGTGTCACCTTCTTGTCTAAAAGTCTGCACTGACCAGCTGGCTCCCATCTTCACACGGTCCCCAAGAAACCCTCCATCACTGGACTGAATGACTACAGGCCTGTCGCCCTGACATCTGTGGTCATGAAGTCCTTCGAGAGACTGGTGTTGGTGTCACAGTCCCCCTGCTGGACTCTCTGCAGTTTGCCTACTGGGCAAACAGGTCAGTGGATGATGTAGTCAACATGAGACTGCACTACATCCTGCAACACCTTGACTCCCCAGGGATGACCACAAGGGTCCTGTTCATGGACTTCAGCTCGGCATTCAACACCATCATCCCATAAGTCCTCCTCACCAAACTCACCCAGCTCACTTTGCCCGCCTCCACCTGTCAGTGGATCACAAACTTCCTGATAGACAGGAAGCAGCAGGTGAGGCTGGGAGAAATCACAGCTGAACACACTCAAAACTGTAGTGATGACAGTGGACTTCAAGAGAAGCCTCCCATCACTCCCCACCCCCTTCACCATACTCAACAGCACTGTGTCAGCTGTGGAATCCTTCAGTTTTGTGGGATCTACAATCTCCCAGAACCTGAAGTGGGAGTCCAACATCAACACAGTCGTCAAAAAGCCCCAGCAGAGGGTGTATTTCCTGTGCCAGCTCAGGAAATACGACTGCACTTCCATCACTGGAACAGGACAGGAACAGACCACAACGGACAGTCAGGTCTGCAGAAGAGATTATCACTGCCGACCTGCCCCCCATCCAGGATCTGTACACCTCCAGAGTTAGGAAATGGGCAGAGAAAATCACAGCACACCCCTTACACCCTGGACATAACCTGTTCCAACTTCTCCCCTCTGGTAGGTGCTACAGGTGACTCTACACCAAAACCACCAGACACACAAACAGTTTCTTCCTCCCAACAGTCACACTTATGAACAGTTAACTCACTGTGGCACTGTGCAATAACCCTGGACACTATAATATCCACTGTACTAACAAATTATATATATATTTATTTTAGTCCAAAATACAAAATGTGCATTTCACTCACTTCTGTATATCAGAACAGGTTGAATATACTGTACATAACCACCTACTATACAGTACGTATATACAGTAACATCATTTTATTTACCATTTCATATATATTTTATCACTCCTTGCACTCTTTACTTCTTTGCACTATTTGTATCCTGTTTACAGTTCACAGAAACAGTTTCACCTGTGATATAATTGTGTTTATTTCTGAAGATTGTCGTGTTGTTATTCTGTGTAAGTACAATGAAAGCAACTAAACCGCAGATTTGCAAATTCCTTGTATGTGTAGACATAAAGATAAAGATGATTCTGATTCTGATTCTGATCAATGATAGATGAGATGCAGCATGGCAGGAAACACTTGTACTATAGGTAAATAATCATGCAAATAAAACCGAGATGTTATGTGCTACTCAGGAGGCATCAGCTAAAAGTACTGCATGATTGTAGCAAATTATGACTACATATTTTGCTCTGTTTATATGGAATAAGATCAGCCAACATTCCTTGTATTTATACTGTGTTCCTGTATATTATTGATCAATGTCATGAGGGCAGTGGTGCATGTCTGACCGTTTTTCTGCCAGAGCCAGTGGAGGAGGTGCATCCAGCCAAGCATGGGGACACGTAGGTGATCCCGTTCTCTCCACATACTGGATCCCACTCCCTCCTTGAGCACAGGCAACCTGAATTACAGTCGGAGAAGAGAGACCGCTCCTGGTAAGATAAGCCTTCCACCCTGCATGTGACAACATGAAGAAAATGCATATATTATTGACAGCTCATATGAAAGATTAATCAAATAAGAAGCCACAACCATTGCTGTGCATGGAATATGAAAATAGTGACACAGAAACACAACACAACACAAAGAGAACCCAAGGAAGTATGCTAGCTGTAATGATTAATTGCAAAATTGTCATTTATCCAAGCCTAGCCTATTGGTCTAAACATTACATATTAAACTAGGATGTGAGGGAAATGTACACAGGCGTCACATACCCAGTATATGAAACTGTGATGCCTGCCACCTTGGAGTTCTCACAGCTCATCGCTAAGAAAAAGAGTGACAGGAAGTAGCCCAGCAGAGAGGTCCCAAAGGCAAATTTAGCTGCTCCCATGACGCCTAGCTTGTACTTCTTCATGACAACCCCTCCAGAGAACATCCCAAGGGCCACAGCCGGGATGTTGATCATTCCTAGCCAAACCGCAGAATACAACAGATTCTTACAGGGATGGAGGATCAGGGAATGACTTGAACGAGCAACATCTTTCCCCAAAAGGGATCAAAGTCAGAACACTCATTCATATCAAAGTAGTTTCATTTATTTTTTATGTAAAGTGAACTGAAGTCATGTCGTGAAAGATGAAAATGACTTTTGATGGTTGAGGGGATATGGAGTGCATTTTTCATCATCCAACACCACATTCACTTGTTCGGTTGTGTGGATGAAAAGAACTGTCATTATATTGTCTTCACTTCCATCAGATTGACTTAATAGTAGGTCTCATTAATCTTTGTACATTTTAAATCAATGCCTAACTGTTATTTCACAATGTCCAACGATTATGGTAAACCTGGTTGTCATCCTGAAGCTGCTGCATTTACTTAAGAGGAATGTGGGAGTTGGAGCATTAAAAATTCATCAAAAGCTAGCTCATGAAACACTTATGATGACCATCCAGCTCACATCACTTTGCATCCTTAAATATTTTCCTTTCAGTGAGGCAACACAGGTTTTGAACAAGCTTGTAACTCATCTACAAAGATTAAGTGACCAGACAAAAATCTCCCAAAGCAAACATGAATTATGAAAAAAGTCTGCTTACCCATGAGAAAATTGGCTTTTGATGCTGACTGACCATAGTGTTGCTCAATGTATTTGGGCTTGTAGGTGACCATGCCAATGAGAGAGTTGAACTGAATGATGGTCACACACAAGTAGATAATGTACACAGGATTCCCAAGGAGACTCTTCAATGTGGGCACAAATTCTGTGTGGGGGAAGTACATTATGAATAACACTTAAAAAACAGACTATGCCTTTTTCAACACAGATGGGACCGTATTCACAGAGTATATCATCTTACCACTAGGAGTCCCTCTAACTGTCACTAAAGGTTCCTAACTAACAGTTTATTCTTAAAACCAATTCACAAAGCTGCTGCGAGTAACTTTTAGTAAGGAAATGAGAGACAGTCAGTGGTGTGGTGTGAACTTTCCATTAGGGGAGGCTAGCCCTAGGTAGCTTTGTGTATTTTGGCTGTGAGCATGTGCTGTACAATGTTGTACAATGTACAATGTACATCATGTTTCTTCAATGAACTTACTCACTATCTCCACAGTGATTGGTTGACAGATGACTGCGTCAGAGAATGTTAGGGAAAAAATTAATCAACACTCAGGGATAGATTAGATAGATAGAATAGGATGGAAAGACAGATATACAGTATAGATAGATTTCATAAATGAAAAAGGGTAAAATATTTACTTCTACTGTAGATTGTATCTGACAAACACCATCTACATGCTGATGCTGTGATATGTTTTTTTCCAGTTGACTGGAAAGATAACTGCATATAGTGCCTGTTTTACCAGGTAATCCAGCAATGGCCTTGAAATCATCTTTATTCATTGATTTTTTGTAGTTGATGATAATGTAATGTGCACGTCAAATGTCAAACAAAGTGGGTCCTGAAGAGCATACTCTTGGTTTGATGAATAATTCTAACAGTCGACTTTTATATTGTAAGTTCATCAGTGCCAAATTGCATTTTCTGGTGGAGGATTGTGTAAATGGTTATTTCTGGTGGTGTTGTTTTTTAATACTTTGGTTAACTGATTGATTCCTTTAACCACCATTAAAATGTACTTTATAAATTTCATTATCTGTGATTTTTTCCAAAATCCTGAAGTAAGTGGGCACATTACCTTTTGAGGAGGTCTTAGTGACTTAGGAGTCCTCTGGTCTACCTCTAACTTCTCTCAGACTTAGGAGCTACTTTTAGTGCTATAAGGCATTATGAACTGGTTTTAGACCAAAAGTGTAGGAGTCCTAAAGTTAGGACTGATACACCTCTTATTTTTAGGAAGGGTTAGGGTTAGGATTAGGGCTCTCTCTCCTCAGTTAGGATCTACTTTTAAGTAAATACGGCCCCTGAGCATTTTTAATGTTTTTCATAAACTTTTCATAATTTACAGATTATTGTATGTAATGTAATATGGCACAACCTTTCAATAAATGTGTTGCTTGCAGAAAAGGTTCTACATGGATCTGAAGACAATTTATAATCATTAGAAGAAATAAAATTTTGAAAAATTCAGCTTGCAGTTCTAGCAGAAATGTGGGCCAATAAATACATCTAGTTATTTACTGGCCCACTCAACTGCAGTTATTTATCTGGTGATGGCAGTAAAAGAGAAATGTATTACATTACTAAAGATTCCACTGACTACATACAATGCCAACACTCAATATTTATTGCAAGCATTAACATTTTCCCAAAATTACAACTTGATGTGCCTGTAATCATACCTTTGGCCATCTGATGTAAATTAGCCGGCTCCTCAGGTCTGAACTTGTGCTCCATGGTCGGGGAATCCTTGATAAATCTGGTCTGCTCTGGAGTGCAGCTGGTATCGTGTTTATCCACTGGCATGGGCAGTGATTTGGGCAGGAACCAGAAAGGAACAGCAGACATCAGGGTGATGGCACCAGCGATGAGGTAGCCCAGCCACCATGCTCCCACCCAGCGGGCATCAGCAGGGGTAATAGTCACAGTCTCTGTGAAGTGATAAGGACCCTATCAGCACAGTCTGTGGATTCATTTAGTTATAGAGCACATTCATTTCAAAGGCAAGGAAAAATTATTTATATAACAATTCATATACCGAGGCAGTTTAAAACTGCATTACATACACTTAAACTTCAGGGCTGTGGTAAATGTTCAAAGGAAACATTTCATAACTTAAGGAAACGTCTCCCAACTTATATTGTTGAACAGAGAGGTTTACAAAACCTTCAAAGCATTTGCTTCCCAGTTAGATTATACTGTATCACCTCTTGGCACGTGTGTTGTGTCTTGTGCAGCTTTAACACTGTCATGTACAACAACCGGTTTCCAAATTTAACTCCTCACAGAGGAATGTGAGTGAATTTGAATGAATGATAAATCTACAGAAACAACCAAACAAGATCAGCATAGTTTATCAGTCAGCTATAGTCATAGATGACAGTTTCCTGAGCTCACTCACCCATGTCCACATAACCAATGTCAACATAGATCTTAGCACACAGCGATCCCAGCAGGTACCCAAAGACAGGACCAATAATTGATATGGTTTGGACACAACCTGTAATATACAACAAAGAAAGACTTTTTTATTATGTACTTATGCAAAGTGGAATGACAATAAAACTGTCAAACAAATTACACAGGTGATCCTAGAAGTAGTGCCATGCCAACGAGAGAATGGTGAATTATCACTATTATGTGCAATCACCATCTTTATATGTGTTATTTATAATATTTCACAGTGTATAGTGTACAATATATCATATAATATGTTAGGCACAACAGATATTATCTCAATAATAGCACTGTGGTCTCAAAAAACATAAAATACATTATTTCCTGGTTGCCTGAATATGTAATATTTTCATTCAGACATGAATAATTATTAATTGGATTTAAAATTAAGCAACCCACAAACATAGACAGAAATCAGATGTATTACCGATATAGAGGGCGGCGTTTTCAGACTGTGCATAATCATCAATATAGGAGATTCCCAAAGGTTGTACAGGAGTCTCTCCAATCCCACGCAGAACATTTCCCAGAAACACATAGATCCACATAGAAACACTAGATTCTCGCTCACAGCCTACAGTCAAAAATGAAATAAGAAAAATGAGCTGAGAATTTATAATTACAAGACTGACAAAACATCAGATCTACTTTGGCCGATGATGAACTAAATCCTTCCCTCACTGGAATGTCGTATGCCGATGAATGCACTAAATTCTTAGCATTGATTTGAACCATCATGAGACAGTTGGTTTTGGTGTAACACATCCGGTCAACTATAGCCAACCTGTCCCCACAAGAAAAACGATAGTATTCAGCCCTATAGTTACGTTTACATCATCTAGTGGTCATAGTAATTATGACCTGGGGAAGTGACGCAACTCAGATGACATCAATGAAAGGTGACTTGATAATATGATTTTGCCTTATTAGGAAGTTTTTGTGCCTAGACCTAACCAGACCTTAACCACAGTGTTGTCACACCATAAAACATAATTATTTTTTAACAGTGATTTGTAACGATTTTGGAAAGTGGCATATTACAGTCCTATGGGTCATTCTGGAGTGCATTACTATGGCTGCAAGATGGCGTAGGTCTTTTTATGCTGTCTGAATTTTAGACCTATACTGTTGTTTAATTATGAGGATGTGTTGCAGGTACAGCAGTAAAGTTACTGAGAATGTCTAAATTTGCTGAAACGTCCTCTGTCACATGTGGGTCACAAGATGGAACAAACAATTCAGAGGAACAGTTTTCTTAATAGATCAGAGTAAGGATTCTTCTACTCCTGGTCTTACCTCTAGAGGGTAGTATAGAGGGTCTGTCACCTGCCCTGGAGGACTCAGGTGAGCTTACTGGACATGGAGAGAGGTTATTGGTTGAATTCACTGAAGATCTAACTGATGTTTCGATCTTATAGCTGCGTACAAAATACCAATGTGACTGTTAAACAAGGGAAGGGAGAAAGCATCAGGTATCGTTAGATACTCACAATGTGAAGCACAAATAACATACATCAAAGACTAAAATTACAAAGTGCAAGAAATACTGTCATTACATTATGTCGACAATGCTTGAAGACTTAGATCAAAGAAACACATGGGTGGATTTTGTGAAATACGACACGTGCATACAGACATGACATTTTGCCTACCGGCCAATGATGAAATGAGGCATGGCGATCAAGAAGGTCCCGAAAGACATCAAGATACATCCAATTGCTATGATCTTGGGTCGGTGAAGCTTGGCACCAAAATAACTCACAAAGGCAATCACCAACAAGTTTCCTACAGGGTTAAGATGATCAGAAGAGGAGATGGAGATGACTTGAAGGCATTAAATATGAGACTTATGTAGAGAAAATCACAATTATAGTATTCTATACAGTTTTTATACAAGTCTGAGAACATCTAAATCAATCTTTTCTGATCAAAATCAGTCATCTAAGAATATATGCTGACATGTATAATCTCTTATAAACCCTGATTCTGATCTGTCTTTGAATGGGAATACACCATGGAGGCAATCGTGAAGTGTGCTGTATTGTACTGAACACGCTGACAAGCAGTAGAATCATTTTCCTGAAGAGGTATTCATATAGAGGAGACTAGACTTTACATTCAGATAGCTGTACCTGCTGTACATTAAGCAAGGATATACTGGAAAACAGGTCAGCACTTTTTTATAAAATATATTTGTTCTCTATCATGAAACTGGTCTGTTGGTCTGCTGCATGGCATTGCTTTGGTTCCTTAATTTGAAAATTACACTGACTACAGACTAAGATGGGCTGTGCAGTTTGTTGTAATTTTTTTTATGGTCATTTTATGTTTAATCTTTAGGATTTTAAATACTATAAAACACTTTTTTTATTTCTAATTTTACTGTAAATCATTCAATTGGTTTTGAAAGCTGTTTGATAAATAAAGCTCTTATCATTTTTAATGTTATTTTAACATTTGTTTTTGCATCTGCATGTCATATAGAGCATCTCATTCACTGCTTACTGGGTTTTCACAGAGAGGGTGGGGCTGTGGTGTCTCTTAACTCCACTGTATATCAATTACAGCATCACCAGTCTTATCAGAGAGCTGTGTAGGTCGTGATCAAAGTCAGTGCGAGTATTCACATTTATTTTTAGTTATATAAGTGCAATATTACATATATTTCATTCAGTGTCCCCAGTCTGTTTTGTAACTATACAAATCATTACAAAATCTCTCTACTCCAAGCCTTCATATGTAGCTTCAAAGGATTTTTCGCTCATTATGAGTCAATTAGGTATGCGACCAGTGACTATTCTGAGCTCAAAGGGGATGTATATAGGCTATAGTGTCAAGCCTGCTGACATGCTGAGGACATATTCTTGGCTTACTTGCATTAGCATCTAAATGCTTCAAAACATGTGCATGAATAGCCAGTAAATAAAGAGACACATGGACAAAAGGGAACCGGGAAACTCACCTATTTCAAAGCTCCCATCTATGATGCCGATCAGATAACTGGGGATGTCAAATCGCCTTTCTAGTTGTGTAATTGTGCTCTTCATGTAGCTGCCAGATAAAGCTTTGGCAAAGTAGGCAAAGGACAAGGCAGCGAGGAACATCTACAGATATACAGAGAGAAAAGACAGGACACTGCATCAAACAAGGTGACTCCGAAGTGCTTCTCTATTTGTATTTTAAAAGCATATATATATACGCCTGTATTAATATTATTACCATCATTAGTAGTAATACATTTCAGATGCTGTAGTTCAAACTGAACTACAACTCAGTGAGCAAAGCAGCCACAGTTGGAAGGAAACATGAAAAGTCATAAAACCAAACTCAAGAGGTTTGACTGAAAAGCAAAAAAAAAAAAAAAAAAAAAAAAAAATAGCTCAAACAAAACAATAAAGTACACTCATTTATCTGAGCACTAGCTTGTCATTTAGTGCATGTATTTCTCTGAGTGAGTGTATGTATACTGTGCAGATACACTTGTATAAAAGCTAAGCTTGCAATGTGCTGTTAAAGCTTTGGCCAGAGGTTGTATTGAGCTCCCTTCTCCTTTTGCTCAGCCACCTGTGGACACTGACAGTCTGTAACAAAGGAAGGATTAGAGAAGCCAATCCCACTAGGACATAGGCACATCCACTGCACTATGAGCTGACAGACCGACCGACATGCAGTATAATTGGAAACAGGTGAGAGGTAACCATAGCCTGCACTCTTAGGAATGAAAATAGCCTGAGCTCAGAAGAGACACGCGCCATCTATCACCACACAAATGCATATATTCTCATGTTTCAGTATTCAGCTTAAATCTTTCTGATGTCATTTGAAAGCAAGTAAACTAAATTCACATATGATTGGTTTTGACACAATGATATTATTATGATGAATTGTAAAAGGAGGTTGTGCTTCAACAATGGGATTCTCAGTGGAGTGCTAAACCCAAAATCCAGTGAGCATGTTCCAAAAAATATGAAAAGGTAGCACATCCTGATTTCCAAGTCAATTCATCACATTGCATATTTGTGACGTGATGTGAGCCAAATAAACAAGTGAAATGTTAGTATTTTATCCTCCTTGACATGGAAATTTAAGATATTATTATCATATTTGAAAGATACATCCTTAGTAGTGCTCCAAAAAGTGTTCCAAAAAAAAAAAAACAACTCAGGACAATTCACAGCTGAGTTTCCAAACATCCAACAGTGAGTGAGTAAGTATACAATATACAAAATTATTTTCCGTATCATAATAAATGATAAACATTATCATGACTCAGTCACATAATGTATTTACAATATATATAGCATAGTATGTATATTGCAGTTCTATGAAATTTACTCAATAAAAAATGATCACAGTTTGTGTTTTGGTTTAGAGGACCAAAGAATCAGAATACTTGAAAGTGAACAAACTCAAGTGCAAATTTATCAATATTTCTAAAACTGAATATTAAAACCTGAAAATCAATTCTTATATTTATAGATAGACATGATAATGAAAAAGTGCAACACTCTTATCATGGCCAAAAAAGGAAAATTTACTTGAAGTGCAAAAGCTTGATGTTTTGGTCTTACAGCCTTCATCAGATATACTAACAATGTTGTTTTTTTTGCATTGGTAATATGCACGCTTCTTAGCACTACAGTAATATCTAAACTTTAAAATACCCAGCTATTGAAGAAAAAAACATTTCTATTAGTCATTCAGTATTCTCTGGTGATGGAAACAGGGTGAAATAATCAGCTGCAGTAAATAGTTGGTCATGGTGTCATCCGCATAACATTGAAAACTGGCGTTATCTGTTTAGATCACGGCTCCAAGTGTAGGAATAAATTAAAACGTAAATGGTTAAGCATTAAGCCTTGAGACACACTGCATATAATATCTGCTCTATACTGGTGACCCAAAGAAACGGAGAAATCTCTATTCAGAAGTCAGTCCTGAACAACATGAATACTGAAAGCATTGTGCTCATGTCTGATAGAACCAATATGAAGTTTAACAATTCTTGTGTATAGATTAATTACATGTTAAGGTATCAGTGTAGGGCTAAGCTCTCTGTACTGTGTGCCCAACTCAGTGGCAAGTGTAAAGACAATGCCTGACATGTGCATACAGCCTAACAAACCAGGTGAGACATTTCATCCAACAACTGCCAAATTTAATAAGCAATTTTTCTCTCTCTCTCTCTCTTTGTGCACCTGTGGTCTCAATTAACACAGGGACGCAGAGTGAGAGATGAGAACAAAGATACAAGCCACAGTGGAGAAAGACTTTGCTACAACCTCTGTCAATCATTGTAAATAAAAGAGAAATCTGTGAGGAACTATGGCAACCACCTGGGTGGTCTGCAGCTGATTAATACATCTCTCAGTGTAAGCACAGACTTCAGTCTCATGTCAAGTGCATAATTACCATTCGTACAGCAGAATATAACTGGATATAATTCTTCAGCAGGAATGCTGAGGCACGATGAGGTTCTCATATGTGTGCCTTAATAATGTTCACTTGGGAATCTTGCAACTTTATTCCAACATCATAGTGTCTACAAATGCCATCATTCAGAGAAACCTTAACCACTTTTTGAAACTTGGAATGAGGAATGTTATTAAACCATTTTTAAATCTTTTCTTGAAACTGACTTTTACCATTGTTTTGTAGCTGTCCATAATCCATCCATCCAGATTTATTGTGTTACCATCGCTAATCTTTCTTTTTTTTTAATCTGGCTGCATCTAATTTGTCCTGTGAGGTACTTTGTAACTTTGCCTTCTAAAAAACAAGTTTTGAAAAGTGTTGTATAACTAAAAAACTCCCCAAAAAGGTCTTGTTTTGCAGGCCAGGGGGTGTCCTTAGTTTCATTTTAGCTTTCATGATATGGTTTTGCAACCATTGTAAATAGTGTTTAGGAACTAATAAATACATTAAGGTTTTAACTTATGCTGTAATGGTTTACAGGATGGCAAATAATCACAAAAGTCTTGTTGTGAGAGAAGTGTCATTCTTTTTTTTCTATAGTAATAACCAAATGTTGTATACTGCCAATAATTCATATTGTCAAAATACCAAGAAACTTTCCACTTTTTTAAAAACTGGGTGTAATGGTCCATGTGGTTTATGCACTGGAAAAAGAACCAGAAATGTGAGACGCATTTAAACTAGAATCTAAAATAGTATGTATACTTTGTGGTAACAACTATTTGACAGCTACTTGTATTTCACAATATTTGCATGTGTGCCACAATACAGCACATGTACAATATGTGGAACAATCCTAATCTGCACTAAACAAAAATGCAGAGTGCTGCTGTGGATATTATCAACACGTGTGCTACAGGCAGACAAAAACCCTTTCTCTACATAGGCTGAATGAATGTGATGAATGTTGTATCAAAAGCACCATGCTGAGACCTTCATTGTAGGATTACCACACACAGAAGGAAAACACATGGACAAAAAGGCAGCATGACTGGAATTCCTTATTATTGTTGCTTGCAGCTGCACAAGTATTTCACTAAGCAGCTTTTTAATTATTGTCCAATGTGCTTCTTAATCCAATAAAGAGGTACAGACCCTCCTTTCTGACCTCTTTTACAGCGACTTAATACCCAGTCCAAAGGGCACAAAGAGCTGCTGCACCCAACACCTTGCATGGTCATCAACTCGGCCTTCCAGTAACATGCAGCACGCTCAACACCAACTTTAAGTGGGTGTTGAAACATTCATGGATTTACATCCACATGCACACGTTAAAGTGATTTTATTCGGCTAGTCGTCCATAAAAATAAATGCCTTCTAAATGACCTGGCTGAAGAAATCATAGTGCAGCAGAGTTGACTTGAGCTAGAGCTTTTACATATTCTCCACACACATGAAACACACTTACAAGAGGGTGCATTCAGCAACACATACACTCAGTGCCTCTCTTTCTTACACACGTGATCCCAGTTGTAGGACAGTTATTTGTGTGTCTCCTCTAGGCCAGTCAGATGACTTTGAAAATGAAAGACATGTGGACCCTCTGTCCTTGCAGGCTGAAACACTTCATGCATGTTCTTATGACTGGTGGATAACACTGTCCCTCCTGGGCTGTGCAGTTGTACAGTATTATGACTTTTTTCCCCTCTCTGCAACTTTCAACACTGGATCTTTGTACGGTCAAACAATGTCCTGCAAGTCTGGAGGAACACGTGTAGATAAAGATATTTCCAAGTCTGATATACTGTATGTAACACTACTCTGAAATTTTGATACTGAGGGTGATACTGTTCTGAAAGTTGTGGATTTCAGCTTTAAAAGTTGCATGGAATTTAATGTTAGCAGGAAAAATATGAAAACAAAAGTGTCAATGGCCACATTTTTAACTATGATATTAGCAAAGACATTTACAGTATGCAAAAGCTTTGACTAAATCTGTGCACATAAAAGTTAAACCCAAATTCTTTATTGAAAGTGCTTAGATGCATGTGTGCCAGTCCACACATGCATCTAAGCACACTAAAAGTTGAAGAAGAAACTGTTACACATGTTTCTATCGGGTTTGCCTAAAGTTCAAATAAAGGTCTTGTTGGGGTCACAGTACCTTCAGATTGGGGTGGCAGGAGTTCTTCACTGTTGAGGAGGGAGGGTTGTTGTCAGGAGTCCAGCTGCCTGTGGCTGTGTTGTCCATTTTCTTCATGGGAGCCTCCTACTGTACTTTGCCTGGGCTGCGGTGTCTCTTCAGATGATTTGTTATGGTTGTCTTCACTAACGCCTGTTTGAAAGAATTGAGATTTAGAGATAAAAAGTGATCTGTCAAGCCCATTTTGCTACAACAAATTAGATTTTGTATTGTTATAGGTTTAGTATAACTAAAATAAGGCTGATGACAGAATTTAAAGGAATACTTTCATGCCATAAGTTGGTTGGATGATAACATTGATATCACATCAGCTCTCCGTATTCACAATAGATACTGTATGTCTAAGATGTGTATAGTCTAGTTCCACCAAGGTGCCTTCCATCAACTCCAAAGAGTTCCCATTCACATATTGTATCTATGTAGCAGTTAGCTTGAGAAGTGAAGCTATTTTTTGACCAACAACAGCACACAGTATTTCAAAAGTCTTGTTGTTATAAGGAAGTTATGGTTTTACACAATTCCATAACTCTGGACAACACCCAGGTGATTCTTGGCTGTGCTGATGACTAGCATAACTAATGGCATGCAATACAATGGCGTACAAAGGCTTCCTCTCCCCTCATTTGGCAAAAGTTAAAGTTAACTGCCTCCCTTTGCTTTCAGTGTTTGGCAAAACACTTCCTGAACTGTGTAAATTACATTTAACCGAGCTTCACATTAAACTCCTGGTAATACAATTTCCCAAAAATGAATATTCCCTTTAAGTAATATTGATCTGTGCTAATCATTTGAACCACAGCTAGCTTAATCTTCGGAAGGAGACTGGAGAATCTGGTCTTGTTCAGATTCTAGTTGTGGAGCATTAAAAACCTTGGACCAAAGGCTTTGTGACTTTCAAGCTCTGTCTGCAACTCTCTAAATCTGGGATGTTTCAAAAGGCCAAAGAGGATTCTGCACATATGTAGCATGTGAAGCACTAGTGCAATAATAAATACCTATAAAGTACAGTAACAATAAGAGATTTACAGTATGTATGCATATATGTGTGTGTGTGTGTGTGTGTGTGTATTATTGTTGTTCTTAACTGTTTTCTTTGTTTTGTTTACTGTGAGCATGACAATAAAAAATCCTTGAATTACCATAAATAAGTTTCCCTACACAAAAAAACTCTGTAACCCCGATAAGAAGTGGGTGAAGACAATGAATGAAAAACTGAATTAAAGAGTCATGATTGACTCACACATCACAAATCTTATCTAATGCAAACAAAGTAAATGGCTGCATTTATATAGCGCTTTATCCAAAATGCTTAACACTTTGCCTCTCCTTCACCCATTCACACACACACACACACAGATGCTTATACATACCTCTATCTCATCTTGTATTGACTACTGTAATACACTTTTCTCCTCGCTTAGTATGTCTGCCCTTGATCGTCTGCATGCAATTCAGAATGCTGCCACAACACTACTCACTAGGTCAAGTAGACGGTCTCACATTACCCCTATACTTATATCTCTTCACTGGCTCCCTGTTGCGTATAGGATCCAGTTTAAAATTCTTACTCTTACTTACAGAGCACTGCAAGGTCAGGCTCCTGCATATGTGGCTGATAAACTTCACCCTCCCTCACCAGCTTGCTCTCTTAGGTCAAATAAGCTAAATTTACTGTCTGTCCCACACGCCTGACTTAAGACCCGTGGTGATTGAGCTTTTGAGGCTGTAGAACCTAAACTGTGTAATGCTCTGCCCACACTCGTACGGTCTGCTGATTTTGTGGATTCTTTTAAAAGGCAGCTAAAGACACATCTGTTTAGACAGGCATTTGGGTAATCTGTATGCACCAGGTCTACATTTTCTGTATTTATTGTGTATTTTTATTATGTATTGTGTTTTTTAGTTTTGTACTTTTTAAACATGTAGCTCGGGTAGTCACTTCAACTTATACGTTTTCTTTCTTGTATGTTGTATAATGCTCTTGTAAAGCACTTTGTGACTTACTTACTTACTTACTTAGACTGACACACTGATGGCAGCAAGCTACCATGCATGGTGCTGGCCTAACGATCAGGAGCCATTTGGGGTTCAGTGTCTTGCCCAAGGACGGGAGGAGCCTCTTATTTAACCTTACACCCTGTGATTAGTGGTCGACACAAGCTACCTCCTGAGCCAAAGTGATAGTAGTTTTCAAGAGGGACCAAGAAATAGAATGTAAACATAATTTAACGCAAGGTCAAGCAGAACTGCAAAACATCCCCTTTTCTTAAACATTGGTGACATGATTGCAGATGACAATCCCATGATGTGAAAAATGTGCAGTCAGAAAGACAAAATGTATCACGGTTTGAAGAAGCTCCTAGAAGATTAGAGCTTATAGAAAAACTAAACCAAGTTACCAACTACTCCTACTGTCTGCCTGGACTATTCTGGAAATAGAAGAAATACTAGTTTAAATGCACATGCAGTACTTCTGATCATCTGTCATCACCACCAACACCCTGCCGTGGCCACGTGGACCTTTCTCTTTAATTTAGGTCTGGACAAAAACACAAAAGTCCCGTAGGCATCATTTTCTTTCTGAAGAGAGGTATAATTTTATAAAATGTTCTTGTGAACATGATGCTAAGTGCTTTTTAGAAAAGGCAAAGTTAACTTCAAGAGGTATCATAGTGTATCACAGTGATGAGTGACAGAAAAATGTGTAAAGAAAAACAAATCTAAGTCAGAATTCAATTATGGATACAGTTGCATGATTAGGCTGTAAATTACTGGGTTTCGGGAGAAATCTGTAAACAGCCAGGTTTGTGTTCTGTTGAACAGTCCTTCTTTTGCAGTTACAATGTTTATGCAATGATATTCTCTCCAATTGAGATTTTTAAAAAAACTATTTTGCAAAGGGGATCTGAGAAATAATGTGACAGCAAACAGGTTCCAAGAAAAACGTAAACACACTCCAAAATGTAGTGATATGTAAAATACTAATCTTGACTACAACTGTAAGTCATCTCAGGAGAAAATCAGGAAGGCAACGAGTGTCAGCAAGAACATGTGAGCAAGAGGAAAATACTTCTTTTAATAACCAATAAGTAACTGATATTTGCATTAAGTCTGTTTAGTGTTGGTGACCTATTAATGGTGACATGATGAAAAACAGATAGAGATAGACACAGAGAGCATAGCAGAGCTGTGACACTGTTTAAAATCCAGATTGCTTAATCAGTGACATGACAACTCCCTATGGATCCTTCCTCCCTGCACCAAACCACACTATTGCTTTGAACTCTGCAAGGAAATAAATGTAGCTGTAGCTGACGACATACATACAAAGGATTTCATGCTCTAACCTTTACAAATATTTACAGTTTTTTGGCACAGCAAGACTGTCAAATATACTGACCTACATTTCTGTTATAAGCAAGGGGGAAGTGCTTATTTTCTGTAGCACTGACCTACCAATCAACTCTTAGCCTACCACCTACTGAGGCTGCACGTGGATGGAGGAGGCCATTCATCCCATCTAACCACCATGTAATGATAAGGTGATGACAACAATGGCTTTCCTTTCGTAAAAAAAATCTTTTAAACTGCGTCCCACATGCAAAGACTGTGAGCAAAGTATTTCACGCACAGCAGTCAAAATATTTCATCTGCTTCTTCATTCGAAGCTTGTGTCTGACTGACTGAGGGTTTTGCTCCAAGAGAGGCGGTTAATGGGCCACATTCCCTTATGCACAATTACACTGCCTTCTCTCCAGAATCACTGTGGGATTCAGACAAGACTGCCCATTCATGTCCATACAGCAGGGAGGGAGGAGTTGTCTTAAGGTGAGTGAATCTGTGAGTTATCTGCAGAAATTTTAAGTTATAACTCTTTTGTGAGTCCAAATCCCACTTCATCTCATTAATTATCCCCTGATGCATCTGCGTGATTTTAGGCATGGTGTTAAATCTAAATATAATGCATACCTCAATATATATTACTGAAATGCATCTGTCGTTTCTACTAAAACCTGCTGTCTTTTCATATTATAATACATTCATGAGCACGGTTTTAATGATACAGACAGTTTCAGAGTATATTAATAAAATAAAAATGAGTTATTAGCATTTGAAGGCAGTGACCGACCGCCTCATCAGGATTCTTGACAGTGATCCACAAGTGTTTGACTGTTGTAAAGCTGAATGACCTTTGCACTTATAATCACAGGGGTGCAAATCAGAAAAAAACTGTGAGGGGGTCAGAGACTTTGAAACCCACTGACTGATTTTAAAGAAACTGATACTGAACAAACAATACACCAAGAAACAGGAAGTAAACTTGTGCTAAGTTCAAAGAGAATTTTAAGCAATATTCAGTGGACTAGGAATAAAGGTATAGCAACAATCATGTGATCTCTGATGAATTATTGGTGAGACCACATGCACTCAGGTTAATTAATCAATGCATATTGAGTAAAGAGATAAGCTTTCACTGGATTCTGCAAATCCCCTGCTGTTTCCACTGACAGCTGTGTGTGCACTGCACCGGTTAAGTGTTTGCTGATGCAGAGTTGATGCTTCACTGGCACTGGGATATTTTTGGTCTATCACTTTGATTCTGCAATTATCTGAAGTCATATCACTGCCACACGCCCCTGGATATACATAAAATGTCAAGAAATCAATATCCGCATGATTTTTTGTAAGTCTTCTCCAAAACAGAACATGATGACTTACCCAACTCGGAGGTTCAACCTGTTCCCTTAGCGACGGCTCCTCTTACTTCTTCTTCCTTATTTACAAATAAAAGAAAAGACGCAAGGAACACTATACCGTTTTGCAGAGCGGCTTCAGTCGCTTAACATGACCCTGTTTCCATCAAGTCACCTCACCATACTGTACACGCTCGTCGGCGGCGGTGAACAGGAGGATGAAACTGTTTTCAGTGGAAACGACAGGGTGGATACTGAGCACTGTGTTCACTGTGAAGCACACGTGATGCGCTAAAGAGAGCTGCGAAAACTCCTTGCCATACCATATTACCACCCTTCTCCCTGCGCTTTAATACGCTGGAGAAAGCGGTGAAATGTGCCAACACCTGCAGTGTGTCGGCAAAATTACACAAAGCCATGATTCAGATTTCCACAGTTATTAACTAAATTGCCAGAAGTACAATAAACCAGCTTTCCCCATCATTTTTGCTTTAACAACACAAATGATAAATTATATGATGATATAATGATGATATTCCCCTCTGCTTCCTTCATGTAGAGTTTGCAGCAAAATATGCCAATCATAAGCATATCATACAGATACCTCACATATAGATGAGGAAACGTGTTTACTGAAGATATTATCATTACTGGGAATATGTGGACCACCTGATGTTTGTGTCCTCACTGTTACAGCCAAAGAGGATTTTAAATGACTCACTCACTCTGAAACTGAATTGAATAGATACACTTAATTTAAACATTTTGCATTGTTAACCATGATCAGGTCAGTAATTGTAAATAATGCAGATAAAATGCAGCATTTTCTTGCTCATCCATGGTTCCTCTATAATAGCGAGTCCCATGTTTTACATACACAACTATGATGCCCTAATTTTCAAAGTAATAATAGGATGACTGGAACTGACATAATATGTCCACCTTTATTTGCTTTTTTGCCAAATCCTGACAAAATTTTGGTGGAAAACAGTGGAATTTGAAATGTGTTGGCACTCTTAACCGTTAGTGCCACGTATGACTGAACCAATATATTCCAACTGTAGTCAAGTTCATTAAAATTGATCATGAAGGCACCAAAAAGGCAACCATTAATTGTGAGGATTTACTCAGGTTTCAAAATGGAAGTCAGTTCACTGCCTGCAAACGAATTAAACGATTTACTGAACTTGTCTCGACCCAAATGAAACAGTCCGTTACAGGACAAAGTGTGAGTTCAACTTCAGACTGTTAAGAAGGAATTGTTGTATTGGTTTCCTCAACTAACCCCAAAGTGGCAGTTTTCATAAAGATGAAAGAAAGAAAAAAAACAAGGGAGTGTTTAAGCACCTTCATTGCTTGGCCCGCTAATAAAAATGCATCTTAAGATAAGGTCATAATTCCCCTGTTGAGCCTACTGACACACCAGGTGGTCAGACCTCATTTCTCAAGTTTCTCTGTTGCCATGGGGATAACTGGTCTATATACAGCAGATCCACTTGTTATGAACATGTCCTCTCTCTATGGCTCAAGGAGTAGGTTAACATAACCTATTAAGCACCCAAATGGACATGCGGAATTGGATAAGGTGCTAAAATGCTCTATATTCACTTTTGTTTCTGATTTTTTTTTCTTCTATGTTTTGTGCTTAACAACATTTTTTAAAATGGTATACAGAAGACGAATTATTACAAGCAGAGTTAAGTAGTTGCTATATGACACTTAAAAGCCCCCATAGCCTAGCTGACATACTGAATCTTGCAGGTCACAAGCTAAATAAATGGTGACATAATGTTGTTGAGTTCTTGATAGGCCGGAGGGTCAAGCAGCAGCTCACTGGTAGTCGATATCCAGCCCCTCTTTTGAGCTTTTTTGCCCACCTCAGCCAGACAATTCATATTCTCACAGGGGTTTCTTTCACTGGTCTATTAAAAAAGCTGAAACATGATGCTGGGGGTTGCTATCTATATTTTAAGATAAATGAGAATATGTTTCTGTGCTTTAAGAAAATTCAAGCTATACATCATTTTAACAGATTCAATAAAAATAAATTCATATCATCTCAGTCTAAACTCATGAGAGCTGTGTGTGTGTGTGTGTATATATATATATATATATATATATACACACACACACACACACACACATATATATATATATATATATATATATACATATTCGCAGGAACATATTCTCATTTATCTTAAAATATAGATAGCAACCCCCAGCATCATGTTTCAGCTTTTTTAATAGACCAGTGAAAGAAACCCCTGTGAGAATATGAATTGTCTGGCTGAGGTGGGCAAAAAAGCTCAAAAGAGGGGCTGGATATCGACTACCAGTGAGCTGCTGCTTGACCCTCCGGCCTATCAAGAACTCAACAACATTATGTCACCATTTATTTAGCTTGTGACCTGCAAGATTCAGTATGTCAGCTAGGCTATGGGGGCTTTTAAGTGTCATATAGCAACTACTTAACTCTGCTTGTAATAATTCGTCTTTTGTATACCATTTTAAAAAATGTTGTTAAGCACAAAGCATAGAAAAGCCATCTGTACCTGAAAACAGGTCAGTCAAAATATAACTTTAGATTGCAATATCTATATATATTGTTATATAGTAAGTTTTATAGAGAAATTATTTCACAACTGTTTATGAAAACAATAAACAACCAGAGATGTCTGTGTTTTGGGCAATCCAGCAATTTAGTTAAAAAATCAAGCTACCTCTCTACTGTATATCATGCAAAAACCAAATCTGAAAATCCAATATTTACACCAAATGATCTTTCTTTTTGATTTTAAATGGCCACAATATTCGTAGCCTAGCTGAAAATAAGAGTTATGTTAATGTCATAGACATTAAAAATTTGTTGTCTTTAAATTGAATATTTAAAAGAAAAGGCATGAGGAAGCACAATAAGCAGAAAACATATAGCCTTAATGATCTACACAGGGTTTAGCAGACCTCTAAAGGATGTTGGCGGTGCTTTTATTTTATTTCAAGGCTGCCAAATGTTTTGTTGCGCAAGCATAGTGTGGGCAGTAATGGATACTGCTCTAACCTTACAACAACATAGAAAGAGAGAGCACAAATAAATCTATATGGAGAGAGACTCAAATGTGTGAGATATTAAAATAGACAAGGACATATTGTAATGGTACGAACAGGTCTCCTATTTATAAGTTTGTTTCCTTCAACTGTGAGTGGACGTCACTTATACTCTGGACCCTAAACTGAAAGATCTTTCAAATAACAGGAGTGTGTATGATTGTATGTTTTTGTTACAAAGACAACAAGTAATTTGTTGCATTATTTACAAAATGTGGTCTTTTCTAAGATCAATGATGACTTTAAAGTGAAGACCTTCATAGAGAGGAGATACCTATACCTACACTCACTCAATTCATATATATACTTTGTCTACATGTTTTTAATCTTTTTTTGTGCATTCTATGTTTCTTGATGTCTTTGTTTCATGTGGTATTTCTTGTGTTGTACTACTGCTGCACAAACAATTCCTCTGGGGACAATAAAATTGTTGAATCTTGAATCTTCAGTCGTTCTCAATCAATTTGATTGGTGCAGTCATGTGTTTTGACCAGGACATGCCACAGTATTTTGAAATAAGTTTGGAATATGGCCAGAGTTTGGTACAAATAAAGCATATTAATATAAAAACAAACATTGATTGTAATCTATATTAAGATTTATTGAAAAATATGATGTGATTCTATATTAAATAGTCATGTTCATGTACAGTATATGTGTCTATAATTCTTACCTTCTGGACAGACATTTTTCTCTGTTTTGGTTTTCCTTTTAGATGGCGAGTTAAGCTGGAGTCAGAGCTCTGCACTACAACTGACTGTCAGACAGTATAGACGGATGTGCATGTTCTTCTTTCAGCTTCAGTCTGAAGATCGAAAAATTCACTACTGTCTGTCATTCCTGTTATAAATTCATCCCCACAACTGTGTTCTTTTCTATATGAATATTACGAAGGATGACCAATTAAAATGCAATCATTATTCATTTGGTACAAAAAATTAAATCGGATTTTATTTCATTTTAAGTAAAATGGCAACATCTTTTATTCATACCCTCTGCTTTAATATGACATTATCAGACTTATGTGCTTATAGAGGGAATTGTGGTTTATCAGTGTTCAACAATTTCAAGCAATTTAACTTGTATGAAAAATGTACAGCATTTGAGAATTAAACTTATATAAATCTTAAATATAATGAGCTATTTACCTGCATTATTTGGGTCTCAATAACTCTCAAAATGGATTTAACATGTCAACAATTTGACATTTATTTATCAAAACTAAGGATTTATTACTTACATGATACTGCAGCCACTTGAGAAAAGGAAACCTGGAAGACCAAGTGGAATGAATATTACAGTGCTCTGCTGTGTTAAAACTGGCATTTAAAGGCACACAAACATCCTGACCAGATGCATAGAGCTTTGTCTAGGTTTAAGACTTTCACCAATTGTTAGCACAAAGTCAGTCTTGATCAAGCGTGACAGCCAAATGTAATAAGAACAGCAGTCCATTAGAAAAATAACTTCGATCAGAAAGCAATTGGGTTTTCTATATGAGAACACTGCATCCACAAGGTCTCAATGAGGAATTGTCTGTAACTCGTTTTGTTTAAAGGTTTACTGCTGTTTATTTGCTCTTCTATGTTTTGTGTATACATAAGTGCACATAAGGTTTAGACTGATGTATGTGCAGACACATGTATCCATTGTCTCTGTATGAACTCTGGTTTCCATGCAGGTTGTGTGACAACATCAATCATGTGGTCTGTAAGTTCAGCTGTCGGTGGTCCTTTGACCAAAATGTTCACTTTTTCTCACATGTTTTCACTGTGTCACTTTTTACACATGAAAGGAATTGATTCTTTTGCATCCTGGGAACCTCTTCTGTTCTTTGTTAGTGTGCGGGCAATCTCTTTATGCAATGAGAAAGCCAAATGTAATATGGAAATTTTATCATGCTGCATAATTTTTAGGGATGGCAATATTTGTCTGTTTGTCGGTTGGTTGATACAGACATTTTCCCCTGACCTCTCTTCTAGTGCCACAACTCCTCAGTGTCACAATGAGGCTAACATCTGTGGTTTTAAGGGAAATGTCTCAACAACTAGTGGATGGATTCCCATTAAATAGAGATATTTGTAGATGGTTATTAATGTCATGATATGTTGTAGATATGCATGCCTACACTGAGTTGTGTGTGTGCGTGCAAATAGATATGTATGTAAGTACGCATAGTATATCTCACCTGTCTTTTCTGATTCATTGATGTTGTCTGGCTTCACTGTATTGACAACAAATCAAAAATGTATGTATTTATTTTTATTCTTTTTTTCTTCACTTCCTTCAATAATTACCTATTATTATTATTATTATTATTATTGTTTATGTATTTACTTTTTCCATTGTGAATCACAATTATGTTGTATTTTTGATTATTAGTTATCACTATTGAACATAAAACACTTGAAACATGATTAAAATGGGGCTGCAAACGCAGTATGGATATTATCAATTAACTCAAATAATGTCTCAATAAATAAAAAAAGAATTGGTACACACATTCATGTTCCCCTAAGGATTGTAATCATTTTGGTGATCCCTCAACTTTTTATTTCATTATCTGGTCAAAATTCAAATTTGTCCAAAACTTTGTTTTTTGCCCAAACACCTGCAAAACTAATGACATTCACATCAGCCTCAGCGGTACGTTTTTAGTGCTAATTTGCAAATGTTAGCATGCTAACACACTGAACTAAGATGGTGAATATGATAACCATTATACCTGTTTTGCATCATCATGCTAGCGTTCAGCTCATAGCACCACTGTGCAGCCTCACAGAGACTCGTTTAAAGCAGATCCAGATTATTGACCAAAGGAGGAAAAAACACAGACACAGGGATACCACAGAAATTATAGTCTTGTAATTCAATGTATTCACATTACAACATCCACATGTTTCAGTTTGTGACGACTTCTAATGATCTTCAAATATATTCACTGTATGATACATAATACCAATAGGCACTTCCAGTAAGTCTGGCAATATTGAAGCTACAGTATAGTGTCTAAATTACAAAATGGTAAAAATAAATAATGTATATCTAAAAGAGTTTTTGTAGTTTTAAAATTTCTTTACTGTACAGCATATATGTATATTGTACAAAATGGAGCATCAACCTGCAAAGAAATTATTTTACTTTCACAAATACTGTGTATTTGGACATATTCTTCCTTGTGTAAGTATTAGTACATGTGATAAGTGCAAGGTACTAGTGAGAAGAAAGCAATTAATTATTTAATCATGTGTCAACTATATAAAAATACTCATCTCATGTTTTGTTTACATAATTGTAAAGCTTGTTTGGTTCCCATGATTACAATTATGCTACATGTGTGAATAAGTATGACAATCAAGTAAAACCAATTAAGACATAAAAAATACAAAACTGATATACCGTATCAGCTCAAATGCAAGTATTGAGTAAAACCGAGTAAACTGATGTGACTGGGGGCGAAATGCATACATCGTTCACTCTAAATAATAATGTGATCACCAACAAATTAACACTGTGGACAGATTCCTTTCATCCTTTAAAGATGAGAGATGTCGTGTGATGAATGTTCAGCTCCTGTTGCCAGTGAGGATCTCCAATCCACAGGCTAAGCACTTTGCAGATCAAAGAGGAAGCGCAAGGAGAAATATGCTATAGGACCTTCAGCGAATAACAATTTCATCTGAGTATCTGAGAAGAAATGAAGAATGACTTACTGCGTCACTTCATCCTTCATTTACTTGGGAGTAAAGATATCACCCCCCCTCTTTCAACAGTAAATGCTTACAATGTTCAAAGAGTCACATTAGAGAGGCCTATGGAAGATTTCAAATAGACATAAACACACTCCCTTACTCTCACACACACTGGACACAGCATACAGTATATACATTCACAAAGCAGGATCTATAGAGTTTGAGTTGATGTTATTATGTATTTGTATATCCTGGAGGCTTGAAATGGAAACTAAAAGTTGAATCAATGTTAGAAACAAAACCTTTTTTTTCTTATTCTAGACCTCTTCAGTTAAAATCGATGTATCGCATTGAATAGCTTCCCTATATAACACTAGTGATAGCTCATCAGGTTTTTTCAAAAGCTGAATTAAAAATCTCCACTGTGTCTGTAATGATGATTATAGCTCATTAGGGATGAATTGGCAGGCATGTTGCACATGAGATACAATTGGTGAGCTAATATATGATCACTGGAGGCCAAAGAAAACTGAAGTTATTCTGATTCATTGGCTTCTAACAAATCCGGTCTAATATGAGTTACTCTTTCCAATGCATTTCTAATCAGTGGGTCAACCAATTACCCTCAACTCCTGTGGCCTTGGCTACAGTGGACTGAGTTCCTCCCACTCCCTCCAGCACACACAGTAACAGAGACACGGCAGCAGTAAACAGCCCATTATGGATGTAGTGCGCTATTCACCACAGCCAGGAACATTGTGTGGTAATAGAGTATGTTAATGTAGAATGTGCAAGGATACAAGGACATGATGTTCCTCATCTGTGTATTACTATGAAATCACCAATAACAGGAAAGCTCTATCATATCCTGTCTACATGACATCTGTGCTGCTCAGCTTATTGAAGATCAGTTTAAAGAAATAAGATTATGGAGGAGTCTAAGTTGAGATACCATTGCATAAGAGATTCAGATGTGCATGTAGGTCATGAGAACTCGACAAAGTTAGCAGTGGATAATTCATTACATATTGCCTCACTCTACTCATATATGACAGTAAACAGACTCGCCAGCTCAGCGTAGAGCACCTTTCTCATTCAACTCAAGATCTACTTATGGTCTCTCAAACACTTTGTCTATGTAAATGTGAATAATTAAAGGAAAGTGGGGTATTCATCAGGGACATTTATGCATTCTAAAAGAGCTACTGCACAGTTGGATATGTAATTGCTTTATCCCGTGGCTTTTTCTAGTTGAAAGTGAGGGCCATCATGTGACTTCAAGTCATACACTACACTGAAACATTCTTTTACGTTTTGTTCACCCTCATGCATCAGGTCAGGACCTTTACACTATTATCATGTTATATACAGTAATGTTATTATGTTAAGCGCCGTTTGCTCTTGTCACATGAACGAGTCATGTTTTATAAAACAATGCTTTTTTTGTCTGGAAATTCTTGAAACCGGAAAAACCGTCCTTGATTTAAACAGTTAATAGTCTGAGGTTACAAGGGCTAAAAGCTTACATAATCAACTATTTTCTTTAGTTTCACAGTGAGAAATACCAATAAAATGACACCCATGAACCATTGTGTGAATCAAAGTTAGATATTGTTTTATCTAGTTTATAGTTTGTCACACTGTGACATAAAAAAGTGATGGCACACAAATATTTAGGGCCAATTTGGGGCAAATTGATTAAGTATGAGTGACAGCACACTGGGGTACAGGTGATATCAAATGACAAATTTGACATTTGGAAGAGTAAAACGGATAAAATAACACATACTGCATCATGACTGTAGCATTGATCACTACTAAAAAGGTCATTAATACTTAATCTAGAGAGAGCAATCTTTCCTAAATGCGTCAGACAGCTTGTTAACCTCAGAGAATTGTTTAGCTCTTTTCATTGTGAGAATATTTTGAGCTGAGGACAGGTCACCTGACTGGATATGACTGGTTGATGTTGAAAACTTGCCAATATAGCTCACTCTATTATCAACCTTGACTAGATTTCAGACTAGATTTCTTCTTATGTGGAAAACATTTCTAGCAAAGTTCGCCTGAATAATTTCCCAGTGTATCATCACTGTAACAGATGTGATTTATCAGGTTGGACTTTTACTTGCAGAAGAAGGTGCACTGTGAAGTCCCACACGTACTGTCTGCTCTTGACTCTGAAAGAATGAATGTCTCCCTGAGGTGCAGGGGAGGAATTCAGATTCTCTGTGCTGATGTGCAAAGATGTTATAAAAGCAGGAAAGTGGGGGGAGTTGTGGGATAAACTTCAGCTTTGTTCTAAGCCTTTCTTGCACATGATCTAACTTCGCTTTCTATTCCTGCATGTTTTTAACTTGATGATAAAGATGTTTACTTTGAATCTCAACAGGGTTTCCTGAGGGTAAATGGTCAGCATCATTTGCAGGTGCTAACATAATGAGGACCAGTAGGTATAGAGTATTATGTAGCATGCAGAGCGCAAATCCATAGTCAGGGAGTCAAAAATGGAAAGAAAGAAAAAAGGGCATTATATTAGTTAGTCTTCCTATAGCTATTCTCAAAGAACTTGGTAGAATTTCATTAATTTGGGGGGATTTTCACCTAATAGTTTATGCTGTCTGGTTCTTTATAATGTCTCATCAATGCATGGTAACCTGTTCTGTTGTTTTCTTTCCCTTATATTTTCCAAATACCTCTGTAGTGTTTATACACAGTATGTTGTGTTCATTCCCTTTTTGGTCTCGTATTCAGCACGATTAATGTGAATCTGTTAATTAAAATAACACCCTATTGCCTCATCAGTGCAGGCCTCTGGACCACAATATTTGGGGTAGTGGTGCCTGATCATGTTTTTACCTCAGGTCTGGAGACCAGAGATGGCACAGATAACAGGAAATCTTGTGAATTCATTCATGTTTTCTGCGGGAGAATTGTGCATGTGAGCGCACTAATTTAAACACACTGACACACACACACCCACACATACATACATACAGAGTGTAAGGAGCCTTAAGTCTCCTATCTTAAACTTATACGGCTACACATAATGGTATAAAGTAGTTAATTTGGCAACTAATGTAAAACATAAAATTTATAAATATTTGATTGTATACTAAAGCCCATGGGTGAGTAATTAAATTTGGCAGAAGTTAAAAGGAAGAAAGATACGCCAATGTTCCTCATTTGATTGACTCCCTTTATAATCCATATATATATATAAAAAAACATATTATGGCCCATGTGAGACCTCAAAAACTCTTGCTAAAATTGAAACACAAGTACAAGTAACTGTGATGTCTATATATAATTGCATTCAGAAAATAATTATGTATAAATTGGCAGCAAATTTCTGCAGTCCTGTGTTACCACATTGGGGTTGAGGTCTGTGTAACCAGTCTTCCTCTTCTCTTGACAGTAGCAAGAGTCTGTATCCCAAAGTACATGAATAATCCCGTATTGCAATATGGAAAGCTCCTTTAAATGTTTGGTGAAACCAAATATTCAGATAAAATGTGTAAAGCACAAATTTTCCCACCCTGTTTTTTTCTTTATAGGCACACATTTCCCAAACATCTACAGTGTTGTGTCTAAGTGATGTGCTGGCAAAAACAGGAGTCAGTTGATAGGATAAGAAAAAAGAAATACTTCTTCACGTCCAAGTCCTGACTGACGCCATATTTCCCATGGGTTCTTTCACTGTGGGTCCACCTCCTCTAGTTCCTCTGTAGGTTTAGAGTCCTCCTGCAGAGACACGGGCCACTCGGGTTCCTCTACTCCCTCCTCTGGATCCTCCCCTTCTACCAGCTCCTCTCTGCTGCCTGGCTCCTCTTCCTCCTCATGAATAGCCAGAATTGGCTCAGCTACATTGTTTAAATGGACAGACTCTGATCCTTGGCCCTGTTTCTGGGCCTCCTCTGCAATCACTTTCTTCCACATCTCATGGTTCTCCAGGAGGTGATGGGTGATCTGGCAAAAGACTTTCCTCCTCTTCTTGGGACCTGCTTTCTCTGGAAGAAAAACAAAACTCAATTGAAAACACTTTGAAGACTGATTTTACACATGAACTGAAAATGAACTTATTATTGCAGCCAATTATCAATAAAAATAGAAATCCGATGCCTCTAACTGCTAAACAGTTTAACTGAGGCTGCACTTACATACACTTGAGATGTCTTTTCTTTTATAATTTTGCTTCAAACTAGAAATTGTAAATAGTACCACATTAATAGTGGAATCAAGTTCAAACAAAACTAATCAGCAGTCAGAAATGTTGGTCAGTGGAATCACTTTACATTTCCTGGTGTAATTATTGTCCAATGATACCGTTAGACCATTACTGACTGTCATTAGTTGTGTTATGTACAGAAATTAAGATAATTGTTATAAAGCAATTTTGTTAACTTTGTTAATATCAATTTTGTTTTTATATTTTATTAAACCTGAGGGGTTTAGAGGCTTACTGTAAAAGCTCTTCCCTTTGGCTTTACCATGAGTTGTCCAAAGTATTTATAGTATGTTCTAACTAGAGGCTTTGTAGTCTATTTTTAATTTAAAACAATCTGCTAAACCAATATATTTTCCATGATTCAGAGGAGAAACCACTGTTTACTGTTGCTATTAAAACTGAAAATGTCCTGCAGTATATTATATTGTATAATCAAATCCAAATATAGAGAATAAATGGAACTTTCATACATGACCCGGGTATTCTATGCCACATATTTCTGTTCACTTCCAGTTCTTGTGCCACTACTTCAGGTTTATAGCTTTGTTTGCTACGATGCAATGCTTACGTGATGCTTCTGAGCTGGTGGACGTGTCCTCCTCTGCAGTATCCTCCTCGTCCTCCTCCTCATTCTCCGTGATCTCCGGCTCCTCTGCCTCTGGGTTGGGTTCCACCCATCGTCCAGGCATGAGGTAAGCCGAGTCGTACGAGTTGCACAGTGGTCCCACGATGTGTGTGATGAACGATTCCTGGAGTTTGGCCAACTGTGGTGCTGCTCGGTCCATGAAGGGGCTGATAGGAAGACCCATGCTGGACTCCTCATCGCCCTACATAAAGGATGACCCATATACAGTAGCATGATTCACATTTTACCACACTGTTTATTACAAAAGAAATGAGTCATTCAGGCCATTGTGAATATGCAGGATTGTCAGTCCTGTGTAAATCAAGCCAATAAGGGATTGTTTTGAGTTGTGATAGGGTAAAATTTTGAATTTTGGTGCAAACTACATCAGAGGGATGAAACCCAAGAAAATTAGTTGTGGCCCCGTCAGTATTCAAAACATTTAGTTACAGGTGGAACAAAAGAGAGAAGCTTAGAGTTGGGTAGAGGCGAGTGGTTTCCCATTTTAATCCTAGCTAGCTAATCAATGTCTATTTTACACCTCACATGCCAAGTGAATGCAATTCAACCAATATCACTATGGGTCCAGAGGGCCAGGATGAGGAAATTTTAGCACAGATTTTACTGCTGAGCCCAGTGCCCAATGCTCCAAGTCCCAAATAGACACACTTGCACTTCTCTTTCTGGTAACACAGTTGTAGGTGTAATAAAATGGTAAATAAATGAAAGCAAGGTGAAGACACTTGATATGTAGATATACTATATGCTAGATAACCACCAACATTCACCACAGCACAGATTCAACATGGCAATATCTAGATTAGGGAACCTATTTTTGAGAACCCAGCGCGTGGCGCAGATCACAGTCAAGTGTACCCTGCGAAGCGGGCTGCAGGCAATCATGGCCAATCACATTTGCTACTTTCATCCCCTTTAAACACAGAGTTTGAGGAAACTCGTTGCTGTTCGGGATGTGAAAAATTTCAAATATGATTACAGCAGCTAAAATATGCTGCCAAGAGCAGATGAGGACTCTTTTTAAGTTGAATTCACTTCTCTGGACACCCTGATGATCCAGTGATTGCCATGTTTTCCATGCATAATAGTTAACTCGGCATCACAATGAGCCATACAATAACCATTAGCAGTTGCAGTAAATACCTCTGCAGTGCCATGAAATGAAAGTATAATTTAAAATGTGGTTTAGTATTTTGCATGTTGATTTTTTTTGTTTGATTTGACAGTTTTACATGTAAAAATAACTGCTGATAGTTTGGGAAGGAAATAGTTGCTAGTTTAATCTTCATGGTGCAACATACACATGATCCTAGTAATGCTTTTTTAAAAAATAATACACTTTTGTATTAAAATGTAAACTGAACAATGTCTATCACATGTTGCTCGTCACATGTAAAAAATTGCAAAACTCCAGCCACACTTTGGCCAGACCTGTTGATCTGCATTAAAAACTGTACAGAATAATTAATCATAACCAATAAGTGTGATGTGCATATAAGCACAGAGGTTTCTGTCGTTATTCTTCAACAGTCTGCTGATTGCACACAGTTTAACAAGCTAGCGTGCTTAATTGTGCCTTGACAACGCGAAACATCATTCCAATTAGAGACTGCAGACGGAACAGATTCCTGCTGCCTTCAAACAGATTTACAGACAGTCACCAGGGTGAAAAAAAGGCCATCCATATAGGATGCTGTGCTTGTGGATGACAGACGCTGGTAATAATTACTCTTTAATCTTCATTGAGTCTCGGGGGGATTTATGCCAGAAAGAACTGTCTGGAAAGTGTAAAGATGAGCAAAACATGAAAAAGGCGGTTTGTGTGATTTCGGAGAGGTTTATATGGGTGTGCCTTCACCGAATAAAGTGACAAAATATTACAGAAGATAAGTGCGATGAGCTTTCGACATGCTCTGAGCAGGTGAGTGGCGGATGGCGTGAGACACACTCATTCTTGGCAACAAGATTGCGGTGCACTGCTGTATTGGCATCGCCACAGCCTCTACTGCGCCTCTCCTCCCAATGTGGCACATGGTGAGTCACCAAGATACTAAGCCAGTGTGGTCAAGGAAATAACCTCAGTGCACTGTAGAGAAATCACAGTTCACTGGTGCGCCACTGCGCTTTAAGGCCCTTTCAGATACAATGCGACAACGGCACCACTATGCTCTGAAACCCATGATTTCCAATGGCTTGTGCTGCACCATGATGGCTTTTCGCTGTATCAAGCAAAGCGTGGGGGGTATGGAAAGCCAAAAGTATCGTTCTTAAATGCCGGGGAAATTGAGACAAAATGTGATACCTTTTTCTTGCACCCAAAGTTTTGGGTGTTGCATGCTGTGACAAATACTCATGTGGCCAATAGAAGCGAGGCAGCCAGCCAGGCATGGAAGGCTAAATGGAGGAAAAGCTAATATTGTATGTGCCTGAATTCCTTGAATTGTACAACATAAGTTTACACTTGTATCAGGACCTCGAGAGGAAAGCCCTATCTTATAAACACATTTCTAACCAAGTAGGCATATAAGGTGTTTTAACAGTCAGGTAGCAAATGTGTAGTTTAAATGATAAATATAGCTTAAGTTTGTTATATGGTTTACAAAGTGTTCCCCCTCATTAGCTCTACAGTCCCGCTAGAAGTTTTGAAAACTCTGCCTATTTTGCTCTGTCCTCTGCGACTTCCCCGAACACCTGATCAGACGCACATACCATCACCAACTCATAGAGCTTTTATTTTATACAACATAGGTATTAATTTAATTTACTGTTCTACAATTTCCTAGGAGGAATTGTGTAATTTTATACAATAGAGGAAATAGAGACAATGTTCTGTAAGATAGTTATTTGAGTGTAGCTAGTTGTGTTGGGTTTATAAGCAACTGTTGATTTCACTCCATTTAATGCAGCTAACTATATTATATTAAAATAGTTATTACTTTCCTTCTTCATATCCCTCATATAGTTTGAATGTATTCTTGTCTGTGGACAAACATATTTGTTACACTTTTGCATGTTCAGCTGACCTGCTGTGCACTGACTAAAAGACTAAAATTGTAAGTAATAACTTGAATGTGCAAAAAATGAACAGCATCTCCTCTCTCCCTAGAATCACAACCTTTCCAGGAAACTTTCTTTGAATTCACGTTTACATATTGGTTCTCTTCTAAGAAATCTTTAGAAACTGTATCTCGACTCAATCTAAAGCAAGATCACCAAAAATGCACAAGCATGTATAAAGGGTAGTGGGAAGGTTGAGGGGCAGCAGCATATATGATATCTATGACGTCTGCATGGATGGGAATAAACAGCAGCTATAGCAAGGTTTTCTGGTTGCCTTGGTAACTGACCCCAAGTGTCATCCCATACACTACACGCTAGAATGCCTCTGTTCCGGCAAAATCAGCAAGCTGCTAATGTAAAGCACAATGAGAGTCATTAGAAGACAGGATCTCAGGTGGATTTGCAATTTGATGGAATTTCTTGACAGGTGAGCTGACATAAATTAGGGGGAAGAACAGGAGTAGGAGCTCTGAGATCCAGCTGTCACCGTGACTACATCCTAAAGAGATGCAGGGAACAGAAGTATCGCAAGGTTAACTTAACAAAATTAATATCTCATGTCTTTGTTATATGTTTAAGAAACAGTGTTATGAATACAGTGTCCAACTTTATATTAACTTAGGTATCGAAATGTCCTCTATAGACTATACGTACAGTATTCTGGAGTAGAACTTATTTATTGTTAGACCCTGTAAGCCCTGCGATTTATCTTGTATTACAGTACAGATTCACACATCATAATTATTTCAGAATGCTTCTCAGCACTGTGAACAAATCTCATCCTCAAGGCTCTGTCAACATGTTGTCTGGTGCTCGATGACAAAGCGTTTATGTGTGTGTGTGCGAATGATGTGTGTATGCTTTGTATACATGCCTGAACATGTTTTGTATTGAGGAGTCATATTGCTTTCCTGTTTTTTTTTTTTCCAAGGTCGATGGACTCTCAAGGCTGTCAGTGTAATCAGTGGCGTCTGCTCTACCTGAATGACAGTTGCCTGGGCACCCTGCTTGCGTCACCACATCTAGCAGTACTAAAACTATTGTGACTGAAGAGCATTTCTCCTGCAAGGTTCCTCTCATTCTTCATAGCCCTCAGAGTGGCTTGTAACAATCCGGTTGTGTCACCTAGCTGACGTAGCCGAGCACAAAAGGGCCTGAGCATGACATGCTTAACCCAGACGTAATTAGCAGAGATTATAAGCCATTCAGTGCCAAGATGACATACTGTAACAAAGGTCACTTACGTTGCCATTATGTTGAAGGCATGACTCATTTCTGTTTGTTATACTGTAGCAGCACTGTATACAAAATGAGGCCACATTATCTCATTACACTGACAAAAATCCCTACATCTTTAGCCCATTTTTATAGCTAAAAACTACAAGATACCTTTAGTGACTCTACTGTTCTCTTGGCTTATATGTAAACACCATGTACAGTATATAACAAAACTAAGTGCACCCCTAGTCAATATCACTAAAAAATGAAGTAATTACAGATCCTTTCCATTTAATACAAATTTATTTTTAGACAATACCCATTTCCCTTGAAAAACAGAATGTTTGACTAATTAAACTATAATGAAAGGTTCATATTTAAGAACCAACTGCAAAAAACATCAACACACCTTTCAATAGTGAGACTCCATTCTTTTAGTTTTAAATGTTTTGTATTCCCACCTTTATTTTTGATAAAAGATTCGAAGGACGATAGTCTTGCCCAAATCTGTGAAAAGATGTTCTGCCATTCTTCACAGATGTTTCTTTTCAGCTGCTTAGAGGATTTTGTTGCACTGCCTTCCTCTTTAAAATACTCTACAGGTGTTCTGTTGGATTCAGGTCAGAAGAACATACTTGACCAGGTCATGGTTTTCACTTTTTTCTTCTATAAAAACTCTTGTGAGATTTTTGCAGTGTGTTTGGGATCATTGACATGTTGGAAAATTCCTCTCCTGCCAACCTTCTTGAGACTGGGAGTCATCTTTCCATTCAGTATTTGATTATACAAACTTATATTCATAGTGCCATCTATAAATGTCATCTCCCCTACACCATTTGCACTCTTGACGCCCCATAACAGCACACTCCCACCTCCATGTTTCACAGTTGGCACTATGCAGTCAATGTAGTAGTCCTGGCTAGGTCCACGCCAAACATGCTGGACCCCATCTGATCCAAACAAATTTATTTTGGTTTCATCTGACCAAAGAATATGCTGCCAATATTCATCAAGCTTCTTCTCATGTTCTTTGTCAAAGTTTAATCATGCAGTTTTGTGCAATTTTGTGAGAAATGGTTTTCTTTTTGGATGTCATCCGTAGAGGTTGACTTAATGCAATGTCCTTTGCACTGTCTGAGCAGTCAATGAAACACCATTTTCCACAGATAATCCTCGTGCCAAGTCAGAAGCACTTGCCCCTCTGTTTTTCAATGCAAGGTTTCGTAAATACCGAATTATGTGTACCATTGTTTTTCGAGGATGGCCACTGCACTTTCTGTTATTGGTAGTGTGGGTCCTCCTGTACCTCCTACCCACTGCTGCAACTGTGTCATGGCTTCTGCTCAGTAGCCTACTGATGATCTTGTACCCTCTCCCATCTTTATGAAGTCTCATTATCTGATTTCTGACTTGTTCAGACAATTCCCTACCATGTGGAGCCATGTTGCATTAGACATAACAGAGGCCAAAACTGAGGAAGTTGTGGTGTTCACAGCTTCTTTTATAACCTTGTTCAGGCAATTAGTCTTAATTGGAAGTCACAGGTGTAATCATTTTTGTTTCAGTGGTCACAGGTGTTCTCATTTTTGTTGCATTGAGGTTGTACTTTGAGGCCTGTATTTTCAATTTAGTCTATATAACCTGTTTGTTTTTAATTACAAATAATATCAAATACCACACACATCACCCTAAAAATACTAAAATTATTGTTAGATGATACAGTTTTGAATCATTTTACATTTTAGTGATATTGCACAGTGACTTTTGTTATATACTATAAAACTACAAAGGAAAAGTTGAATACATAACTGAACAAATACATCTTGCCATGGAATTATAACAGCTCCTCACAGAATAGCAGCGCTCAAAGAAAGCATTACCATTACTATCTCAATATGTTGAAAAATGGAGATTGAATGAAAAATGAATTAAGGAGAGTAAAATCAATAAAGCTTGAAATCCAAAGTCTCCATGGGGGAAACAATGGAGAAATGATCTCTAGATTTTCTAGATGCATAAAAAAGTCACCCAAAAGCAGTTAATTGACCACCTGGCAACCAACAAAATATAGGATTTCTATCAATACGGTTTTCATGCCAACTTTAGTCCATAAACAGCCCTGGTCAAAGTTATTAATTACTTAAGGATAAATAGTGACAATGGTAGAGTGTCTATTTTAGTTTTAATTTAGTATTATTATTAGATCTAAGTGTGGCATTTGACACTACCTATCATGATATTTTAATACAAGAGAGGTGGGTTGCCTATCTGGGTCAGCACTGGACTCGTTTTTATCATACCTCACAGGACGTGATTCTAGTGTTTTTCATCTCATGTGGTGTTCCAGTGTTTTCAGTTTGTACATGTTGCCTCTGCACCAACTCATTAAGAAACACAGTGTGTGTCACCATAATTATGCTGATGACACGCAACTGTATATTACCCTGTCCTCTGATAACCTGAGTCCTAGTGACACATTATCAACACACATTAATGTATCAATGATATTAATAACTGGATGTCTAGCAATTTTTTTACAGTTAAATAACGATAAGACGGAAATCCTGGTTATCAGGGCAAAGACAATCAGACAGAAAATCTCCTTTAAATTGTCTCAACTGTCTTTGGAAAGTGTCACACAAGTCAGAAACCTTGGCGTCATCCTGGACACTGACCTCACTTTCCAGAGCCACATTAGCAGCATCATTGAAACCAGATTTTATCATTGTCGAAATATCGCAAAGTTTAGGGGCTTTTTATCCCAGGAGGACGCTGAAAAACTTGTCCATGCTTTTATTTCCAGTTGGCTAGACTACTGTTATGCGCTACTCACAGGAATACCAAAAAGACATCTAGTCCGGGTGCAGCTACTCCAGAATGAAGCTGCTTAAGTTTTAACAAGAAAAAAGAAATACGGTCATACAACACCAGTGCTTCGGTCGCTACATGGCTTCCTATAAATTTTAGAATTGATTTTAAGGTTTTAACAGTCCATTTTTCAGGCCCTACATGGTCTAGCTCCACAATATCTCACTGACATGCTTCTCAGCTATGAACCAGTTAGACCCCTCAGGTCAACCAGAACAGGCCGTCTAGTTATTCCCTGGGTCTCCTCAAAAGTTGGCTAAGCTGATTTTTAGCTGCGCTTTAAGTAATCTAGGTTGCTGGTCTTAATTACTATTTTATTTTATTCTTACTTTTTTAATGGTTTTTAACTCACATGTCTGATTATTTATGTTTGTTTTAAATGTGTTTATGTATCTTTGATGATTTATTCTGTAAATTATCTCCATAGTTCTTGCGGCTGCAACTTCCATGGTAGCTCACGCTCTATGAAGCACATTGTTTTTCCACCTGGAATGAAATGTGCTATATAAATAAAGTTTTGCTTTGTTTTGCTATGTGTGCGTATATACTTGTGTCACCAGTCTGAGTTTTAAATCCTTAGATTGGGAACATGTTTGCGCAGTAACTGCATTCTGGCGGGATCAAATCAGATCAAGGTCAAGGTTTAGCTTTTGGATTTAGGGTCAAGGGAAAGTTAGGTATATGTTAAGGTTAGGATTGGGAAATGCATGCATTACATCAGTGAGGTTTCTCACGAGTATAGTAATACAAACATGGACATTATTTCTTGTACTGTCTGCTTTGAGTTGAGTTTTGTCTATGTTAACTATGTTTAGATCATGTGGTATGTTTACACTGCAGCTGTCAGGCCTTCATATAGTGTCCAAGTTAAAGCTGAAAATTATTCCTTGTTTACTTAACCCAAAATATTTCAGAATGAAATACATCAGAGGTTAGCAGTTTTGGGCAGGATAGAGCAGGTTTGGGGACAAGTTTTTTTTAACAGAGGCGAATATTCAGGCCTCTGTTTTCACTTCTTCAGAACATTTGTCAAGAAAACAGATATACACGAATGTTAAATTCTTCTTGCCATAGATTCAGCGATGAGGAGGGTTTGGTGGGGGTTTATAATTTATAAAATAAATAAAAAGTATAAAATTATGACTTCAAACATTACCATAACATTAACACCCCAACATTCTCAACAAAACCTCAACCAAAGCCTCACAAATGTATGATTTAGTATTGCACCGTGTTGGATTGTTGCATATTATATGGTGCAGGTGTTTGTGTTGTTGTCCCCCTCCCCCAGCATGCAAACATGACAGTACACTGATCTTTAGTTTAGTGAATACAAATGAGGGCTTAGTTCCCATCAAAGATGGTTCACACACCTGTTCGTAGAACTCGTTGACAATGCCCTCTGTCCACTGGAGATGCAGGTCCTTGCACTTCAGAGGCCCATTGATGTCAGCCAGTTTAATGCACATCTGGCAGACCAGCAACCTGTCGTTCTCGTTGGACCAATCAATACCTGTAGATGGATCGTCACCCACCTACGGGATCAACAAATAGACATGATGACATTTAACATATTCAAACATGTTGGTAGACACAGCATGTGATATGTGAATGTGATGCCATTAATCTGCTGTTCAAAGATTGTGTATTCATATTTATGTCTGGAGGGTACTAATCAGGGAGAAGACATACAGTAATTCTTGAATGCAATGTGAATGAGACAGACTTTTTCCTGTAATGAAATATAGAAGTTACAATCACCGTGTTTTAGATTAATGACCTTAAAACATGACTATTGTAAGTTATGACCACTTATAGTTTCTGTAAGATAGACCTAGTTATGCAGTTCTCTGGATTGAATAAATGGTACTTGTTCAACTTTTGATTATCAGCTATTTCAAGGGACTTGGCAGCACTCAAACATATGAAGTTAAAGTGTGTGTTAATCCCAGTGCTGTTTGAATGAATTCATTATTTCTAGTTATGCTTAATGAGTTCAGATCTGGAGAGGGAGGACCACTTAGTCTTATAATTCTAACCTAATAACCCAGGAAGCTGAGCAGATCAAGTGCAAAAACGTGGTGGGTACTTCACAGAAAGCTCATTTGCTTCCAGGAAAAGCAGAGCACTGCTGTTACTTTTGCTGCCAAGCCAGCAAGCTCAATGCTAGCCGACAGGTCCTGGCCATTGAGCATCACCACCGTACTAATGCTCACAATGGAAAAACCCAAGACCTTCAAATCCAATGCCAACATTCTGTCTAGACCTAAATGAGTTCTTGAAAAGCTGCAGGGAGCTTTGTATTGTTAAGCTGCACATATTGCAAGTGCTGCAATGTTCTGCACAAACAAACCTATTCCTCGAAAACCACTGGACGTTTCCCTTTCAATTAATCCTATTTTTCAGTATTAAAAGAGCTGTGATACTAATGTGTGAGAAAACACCTCTCCAGAATAAACACACAAACTAAATAATACTAACCATTTCAAACTGTACCAGACAATTCATTATTCAGGCAATGTAGATTTCAAGGACAACAAAATAAAATTATTCAAACATGTACTTTTTGTATCTGATGATAGGTATTAAAAACCAAATGCTGAAGTTTAAGTTAATAAAAAAAATCAAAAAATGTCACAATATTGTCAGATTCTCCAGGCATTTAAGCACTATAAACTCTTTAAATATTTGTGAGATTTGATGCAAAATAAGCATGTTTTTAAAGCTACCTTGGCATTGAACTCAGCTAGGAAATCAAAGTGCTTTTTCAGATCAGTGGCCAGTATGGCCTCAATGACCAGGAAACGGAAACGCTTGAACTCCACATGGTCCAAGTTGACGAGGAAGTTGTACTCTGGCTGCGACATGAAGAGGTTCCAAGCTGAGGCAGCGTGGTGGTTTTCCAGAACTGACCGGTCGTTGTAGAGCACTGCCTGCAGAAACAAGGCCATACAAAGTAGGTGTAAAGATTCAACTGTTGCTAAAGGATGGTACTATAGTACTGAACAAAAATGGGAAAACCTCATCATGCTTTCAAAGTATTGTCAAAAAAATTGGAGCCACTGCACTACATTGGTAACCTCGTAAATAATAATCTTTCAGCTTGTTTCCCAAAATATAGGAGATATTCCAAGACAGAAAAAACGGTATCCATCCAAACAAAACCTTACATTTCCAAACTTATGACCTGTCAATTTCTGACAAGCAAGGAGGAATTACTTTAACTGGTGATTGGTGGCTGATTAAGCTGTCAAAGGCTTTGCCAGTAAAGTTTGGCAGTGAAACAGACAAAGTAAAGCATGCACACAAATTGGAGCAACAGGAGAAAATTTCTAATCAGATGAGTATTTTGCTGATTGCAAAGAAAGACTCTGAGTATGAAGCAGAAAGTCAAGTAAAGCTGTGTCTATGTTTGACTTTAATAAAGCACTGTTCTATACTATAGCCTGAATAGCTTTAGTACCTGTGGGGCACTGGTGGCCACGAGGAAAGCATTGGTCCGCCCAGGATGGTCATAGTCGTGCATTGCGGCAGCCACATAAAGAGCCATGAGCTCCAGAGCAGGTATGAGGCCTGACAGGCAGCCATAACCATCTTCTGACACAGTATAGGTCTTTGAAACCAGGAAGCCCATATGACTGTGTGTTATTCCACTGTCAGAGTCTAGCCGTAGGGGAAGAGACAAAGGGAAGAGGGTGAAGAACAGGGTGGCACAATTTACACAAACACACATACTGTACTTTCATGTGCATATACTTAAACACAGACACATACTCCAGAGCACACACGCACAGAAACACACATTTAAACACTCAAATCCACTTATATGTGGATCAAAGGGATGGCCCTAGTAAGGCATACAAATGAGGTTATGGAAATATGGGTGAGAGGGAGCTCTAATCTGCCTGTAATTTCATGCTGTTCTAGACTTCAAATAGTGTTTGGTACGTAAAAGCAAGTGCCGAAAGCCTGAGTAAGATAAGACAAACTGTGAGTAGGATAAGAACACACACTCCTGCAGGTTTGATACTCTGACATTAATGTAATGGCTCACAGTGAGGCTGCAAGCAGACGGAAAAATCTAAATAAAAAGAAGTCTGGCCTATATGTAGAAAATCTTTGTTAAGCCAAAAATCACTTAATAAAATTCAGAAAAACTGATAATGAAGCTTTTGTGAGCCCTTTTGTTAAACTTGACTTGTCAGTATCAATTTCAAAACACTCTTTTATGGACTGACAGATTCACACACAATACCAACATGTATGCATGTACTAAGGAACACACCTGAGTCACTAGCAGAGCCGTGGTCAGTAATGAGGCTGGGCAGACCAGGCACAGCCTGTGTGGTGAGGTACCAGACTGCATGGAGCACATCTGTGGCGTGGACCCTGTTGTGATCTGGGTCAGGAAATAAAAAACTGTTCAGTGGTTCTAAAGCTCTCCACCAGGGTACACTGTTGGGTTGCTTATGTTTCTTGTACGTAAAGGCTGCATACAGTTATATAGATGAGTGACAAATTAAAAGAAAAACCAACATAAAGTGTTTTATTAAGGTGTTGGACCACCACACGCTGTCAGAACAGCTTCAATCCATCTCTGAAGTCTACTGGAGGGATGAACGCCATTCTTCCAAAAGATATTTCCTCATTTGGTGTTTTGATGACGGTGGTGGAGAGCGCTGTCTAACAATTCGGTCCAAAATCTCCCATAAATGTTCAATTGGGTTGAGATCTGGTGACTGTGAAGGTCATAGCATATGATTCACATCATTTTCATACTCATCAAATCATTCAGTGACCCCTTGTGCCCTGTGGATGGGGGCATTGTCATCCTGGAAGAGACCACTCCCATCAGGATAGAAATGTTTCATCATAGGATAAAGGTGATCACTCAGAACAACTTTGTATTGATTTGCAGTGATCCTTCCCTCTAAGGGGACAAATGGACCCAAACCATGCCAGCAAAATGCCCCCCACAGCATAACAGAGCCACCAGATCCCTGACTGAAGGGTTCAAGATTCAGGGCTGTACCATTCTCTTGATGTACACCACACATGCACTCGCTCACTTGTCGAGAATATGGTGAAAGATGACTCATCTGACCATATCACTTTTTTCCACATCTCTGCAGACCAGTGCCTACGGTTTTTGCACCACTGAACTCTAAAATGTGGATACATCATTGTAATGAGGGGTTTATGCACTGCCACCCTACTATAATATCCCTCTCTATGTGATTGTCGACGGACTGTTCTTGCTGACAGTCTGATCACATCCTACATTGACATTCTCAGTCACCTGAGGAAGAGTTGCTCTCCTGTTTTTCCTTACATATCGCACTAATGCACGAGCATCATGGTCATCAAATGTGCGCTGTTGACCACAATTTCTGTCCCTATTTACTGATGTGTTTTCCATAGATCTAAATGCAGGTGTCACTTTAGTCACTGTTCCTATTGAAACACCAGCCAGCTGAGCAGTCTTTGTGACTGAAGCTCCTGCTGTCCTTGCCCCAACAATGAACCCTCTTTCAAAGTCACTTAGATCCTCTCCTCATGCCATCTTGATACAAAATCAGAAATCAACTGGGCCTGCTCAGCCTTTTTATAAATGCAACAGAGCATGATTGGATGTTAATTGCTTAATTGTACCATGCAGTGCACCTGTGTGGAAGCATCTGCATTTCTTAAGTTTCTCCACTCATATATTCAGGTTTTTCCTTTAATTTGTCACCCCTCTATTAATTTGTCACCCGTCCATATGTGTGACTAATACAGAAAACACTGTATAACATTTCCCTCTAGTGGCTGATTTTAATGTTACAGTTACACTGCATTTGAACTGAAACAAACTGAGAAAAATAAGAGGGAGTGATATGTTCAAGCTTACATGGTATGTCTCTGTAACCACTCTCAAGGGCATGGAAATAGTTCATAAATTCTTTGACAGGGATCTTGAAGGTCGCAAACAGGCCAGTGTCTTCAAAGAGCCTGTAGGACACCTGAAACCAAAATCTTAATTGTCAGAGTGTCTGTGAACATTGCCTGGTTCAGGAAATTAACACATTACAAGTAAGAGAGACAGGGAACTGCAAACAATAGATATTAAGATTATGGTGTTGTATATAATACTATGTGATTGTATGTTTATCCATTTTTGAAAGGAGAGAAACATAATGTATTTTACAGTTTTTATTACTTTCAAGCATTTTATTGCTGAAATTTTGTCAAAATCCTATGCATGTGTGAATGAGCAAACAGTTAATTGTTTTATTGACACTTTGGCTGACCTTTGAGATTAATTATTGGTGCTCTCAGATGTGCTCACCTGACTGAGGATGCGTCCACATTTACCATTGGTCTTCTCCATCAAGCTGAAGATGGGGAAGTTCCAATTGTTTAGTTGACTCATCAAAGGCTCTAAGTCCTCCATTATTAACGGCTCTGGAGCCAGAATTGGTTTGTCCTGCACAGTTCACACATAATGAAAAGTGGTTAGAAAAATAGATACAATGTGCATGCAGTATACATGATTATATGTTTGTTGTGTTGTCTGTATACTGTATCAGAGGCTACTAATGTGACTGAGGGCTATTCGAGGTAGTCATTCTGCCCCATCTTACCTCAGGAGGTATTAGTTGGTGGAGGATGACATTCTGGGAGGGGTTTTTTCCTTCCTCTGTGTCCTCCTCTGTATGTGCTACATCACTGCTGTCACTGTGGTTGGCTTCGTGGGTGCTGTCGTAGTCTGATGACACAACCACTTGATCCTCTGCTATTAAAAGAAGTAACAAACACACGTCATACTTGGGCCTCCGGGAAAAATACACAGTTCATCTTTTTTTTCCGGTTTACCCACTTTCCCTTATACTAGCTTGTAGTAGTTGGTTATTTTTGGCAATTCTCAGAATGGAAGTCCCAGAGATGGTGAGATGCTTCTCTGTCATTGCTGCCACGACCCTTGTGACAGTGGTCTATTTAGTATGTCTGGATTTTCAGCACTGGTTTTCTAACTGATTGGCTGCTGAATGATGGTGCGAAATGATGAATCTGAGGAAAATTTTTACTCTGTGATTATGACGGAATGATTCCAAAATCTGGTGCTTACGGTTAGCTCAAAACTATTTCTGTCTTGGAACTACTTCTTAATATGACACAATGTCATGTTTGAATAGTTCTTAGTGTGGATTTTTCTATGTGATACCATACATGGCTGACTGTTTTAGAAAAGGGAAAATGTTTGTGTAATATGGGGCATATATGCTTATATAAGTTTTTTGAGTATTCAAATGTATTAATGGGCCTTAAAGGGAGGAGAAACACTATGACACAATATGTATGCCCACAAGCACTCTAAATATGCTGCTTAAAGGTAGTGGTGGAAGAAAGAAAAGTGAGAGCATACCTGACCGTGGTATCCTGTCTCCCTTGTCTATAGAGCCCTCTCCATGGCTCAGTCTGATGTATGGTCTCCCACAACTGTAGACAAGAAGGGGTTAACAAGTTAGAGATACTGAGGGGAAAAAGAGGATATGTTTCATTTAACTCAATAGTATATGGCATTCCCTGTTGTAATGCTGCATATATATGTCAGAATCAATCACTCTTAATGATTTTTAAGGAAGGAAAATGTTCAAACTCTAGAGGCATAGAGGATGATGAAATGTCAAAACGCAAAAAAAACAACATGCTATTAGGGTAAATGTTATCCTCTGCTTAGAGATTTACATCCAAATGTGTATTAGAACATCTGTTAATCAAATGCAAAAATACTGTAAGATGAAAATGTAATCACTCCTCTAATAATATCATGTGTTTTTCAGTGTTGAGAAATCTACATAGTCATAGTTTTTGTCAGCAGAACAGATTGTCCAGATCCAGAAAGCAACAGAGTTGTACAAGTAAAAAGCACTGCGGGGACAAACAGAATAGTATGTGTGTTTGCTTGTAGAAAACAAAATGTGCAAGTCTTTGCTGTCTGTAGCTGAACCAAAGAATTGGGAATAATGCCATTCACTACATCTGTCTTTGATGTCTAACCGGTCGGCAGAAGTTGTCAAGAAAAAAAACTTAATGGGATTCCTACTGTGCTGTCCCAACATTAAACAGATGTTGTGCAGATGCTTCAAGAAAAATACTCATTAATGAACTTAATGGATGCACACATTAACACAATGCGATGAATATAAACAAAACAACAAATTCGAAAGAGTTGCCAGTACTGGCACTGTTATAAATGACTCATTAGAAACTGACAGACCAGTGTCAGCCACAGGAACAGCTTACTGCTAGCCACAATCTCAGAGACAGATGACAATATTCACATTTACTGACTGGCTTATAAATCAAACATGATCAAATATGATATTTTACGGAAAGAGCCTTGTGCCGGCCTGTACTGGTTAGTTAGCTGTGTGACACCATGGGAAGCCTCCCGATCTGCTCTCAACAGCTTTTCCATGTTTCTGCACTGAGGCCACTGTCAGGCTGTAGGTGGTTCCAATTAAAATACCTCTCCCTAAATGTTGTAAAACCTGCCTTCTCAGAGCAGGAAATGCCTGCCATTAGAGCATGGTGTCACAGGGAGCACAAAGGCCTGTAGTGTGTCTATCTCCTTCTGATAAATTGTTTCTTGAACACTTTTGAGCTGTACCCACCCAGCCTAATGGTCCTGAGGCCCCAACAAAGAGAGTTCTGTTGTGTTTGCATGGCCAGGTCGGACCACTGTGTGTAATGCCTAGCAGGTGTGGAATATAAAATAGTTTGATAGTTTGGCGGGCGAACAGTTGGTACATTATTGTCAGGGGGGTCTGGGCAGGCAGCAGCGCTTGGCTTAAAAGGTTTACTTTTAATGAAAGTTGAAGAACTGGCAGCCACTCTTCCTATTCTGCTAATGCAGCAGAATAACCTCAGCTACTGACATTGAGCCCTCAGTGCAGAATGTAAATAAAAAGGCTGGCCATTTTCACTTGAGGAATCTGTCAGTCAGGTATCATGTGACTCTGCTTTTATCACAAAAACTTCTTAAGTGTAGCTACAGTAGTTTGCACTGTAGTTACAGTAATTTAACTGTCTCAGTGGACCTTACCTACAGTATGAAGACAAAATACACATTCCAGTATGTTTTTGTTTGCTTTTTTCAAGACTAATCATACATTTTCCTTTTGTTTATTAATCTAAAAAAGTGAAGATTTATGTTGAAATTGAACATTATTTCAGTATATGTGCCATCTCAGTGATATAGGAAATTAATTTCATTTTGTTTTCTAAGTCCTTTTTCCGGGGAACTATATGCAACTCCTTTTTTAGCAAGATAAAAACAGAGATTGATTTTTGTAAATATGGAATATGGAGCAACTAGCTTGACCAATTCCTTATAGAAAGCCTGGAAGATGAAAACAAGCTCTTTTTTAGAATAAACTTCAGGCTTGTTGCATTTCCTTTATTTCTTCTATTCTTTGGTGTACAATATATTTGATTTTTTTCACATACAGTAAGTATACAGTATGTTATTTGAAAATATACAGAAGTACATACAGTATAATGTTGTAGCTGATGTTTTTTTTCTTTTGGTTTTGTATGTGTGTTACTGGAAGATTTTTTGATGTTTGATAGTGTTGTCTTGTAATCCCATGATGGGTGGGTCAAATGTTTGGCATGACAAGGAAACAAAAACTAACAAACTAGCTAATATGCAAAGGTCAAAGGTCAAAGGTCAAATTTGGTTTCTAGCTTTACATCGAATTTTCAGATGTTTAAATAGAGCCAAAGTGCTGAACAACAGTCAATTGTGAGTCTGTTACTGGAGTAGAAAATGACTCCTGCTCTCACACACTCTCAAACAAAAGCTCATTGGCATTCTTAAGTATGAACCTTAATTAAGTTAATTATCCTGCAATAGGAAATACTGTATAAATTGCAACATTGTCTGCGCTTTCTGAGAACAGCCTCTCCTCCTCTCACGTTGCTTATCTTAATGTTTCGAAGCATGCAATAAGCTCTGACTGGCCTCTGCCCGCTCCCCTCTCCGCTGCAGTTTACTCCCAGATTTTATACTCAACCACTCACAGCAGGTTGACAGATTACCTTTGGTTCAGAGCCCAAGCGGACAGTGTCCAAGCCACGATAAACACAGCAGCCATTATTTCAGCTTCCAGTAATCTACCTACTCTCAAGCCAGATGACGTGAAGAAGATAACAGCACAGTGGCTGGGGCTGAGGGAAATGGAAGGTATTCAGTCGCCCCTTTTTGCCGTGTCTGTCTGATAAAAAACACGATATTGTAGCTTTGAAGTTTGTGTTATTCCTTCTTAACACTGTACGTCACTGAGAGCTGACATGATGGAAAAGGGGGGGAGAAAAAAAAGAAGCCTAATGTCCTAATTAAGATTGTACAGATTTGATGATGGAGCAGAGAGAAGGCAATTGAAGCCATGTGTTCGCTTTTTCTCCCTCCATGTGTTCTCTCTTTCATTCCCTCTTCCCCAAACATTTCTTGCTCTCACTTTTCTGAGATAACTCATTACATATCAACAATGGTTATTGGTGTTTTGTTTGATCTGTAAATAGATTAATATGTTACTGCTCCCTTGGCCAGGTCTCAATTGGGATAACACTGACAAATACAGGTTATATAAATTACAAAAACACTCCCTTTTACTCCCCAAAAACGTGTAATTGTTGTGTTAAAGCCCACTTGAGAGATGATGTGCTGGCGAGTTGCCTACTGCTGAGAGACCTTTACAAGTTATTGTCAGTAGACATGAACTCCGTTTAAGTGTCTTCTAGTTACACCGAAGCCTTACCAGCTCTCTTTTTCATTTTAGGCATCTGGATTAAAGCCAGATGCCTAAAACAAAATTTAAATGAAGTGTTACTCAGAAGAGAGCCCTCTCAGCTGCAGTAAACTAAAACCAGAGACTCTCTGTACTCTCCAATTGTGTCTGTGTATCCCCTGCCAGAATAAGCAGCTGTGACAGTGTGTCTAAGTGTGTATGTGTGTGTTAATTGTGGGGTTCTGGTGACTGGGGAGAGGCCCAGGTGTTTGTTTATACTCACACCACCATAAGTGGCCATAGCCTGGGCCTGCTGCTGGGCTGGGCTGAGCTTTAAGACCAGGCGACGGGGCCTTTGTGTACAGAAGCGGCTCAGTGTGCTTACATTTACAGAACTTGTTCAAGTATCACACTGTCATTGTGCAAACAGACCCAAACAAGCCACTGACAGACGCAGCCCACACAGTTCTTTGGAGGGCTCAAGACAAAATACATAACAGTGTGCAGGAAATAATTTCAGTGCCGCTAACTCAGTGCAGTAAACAATATAGTTTAGACGTGAAACTTCAAAATATAGTCACCAGTTGTTGACTTTTGCATCAGTTTTGCAGTATATAATGTCAATGTTAACTTTTTATAAATTAGAAGCTACACAATGTCATGGTCACGTTGTCTACACATACTGTATATACTGTATGACACAGATTCCTCCCTGACCAAGGCTGTTTTTCTTTTCTTTGCTTCTTGCTTCTACCTCTTATTTAACAGTGAAGTAACAGATTTTAGTAAATATTTAGAAACCCAATTTTGTCCAAAAATTTACCCTACAGGTGAATGAGTGGGTCAGTCCTACAACTTTTTCATTTCGTTTGAGTGCAGATGTCACACAAAGTTGTTTTAGAGGCATTTTCATCATGGAACAAACAAAAAACTGATCAGGGAAACACTGGATACAGAGACTGGTACATGTGACTGGAAGGCTGCCTACAGAGTGCTGAGTGCTGTTACATTAGGAGGGGGCCGAACTGCACCCTCAGAATCTGCAAGTGAAGTGCTTGCTTAGCGGTCACAAATTTATTCAGTGCAGGCAGTGATATGTGCAAAATGTGCAGGAAAGTTCACACACACACACACACACACACACACACACACAATTTTGAATTCCACTATGCAAAAAATGAGACATTCACATTCTGCAGTGGACGACACGTTCTTTACACAAACATGTACACAGGATTATGCTCAGCTCAGATGATATATGCACACACAGACAAACGAAGATATTATTTTATGCCTTTAGTTACTGATTTGAACATACACTACATAGCCAAAAGTGTGAATGTGGAACATCTGAACATGACACACAACATCTCTTTCTAAAACCATGAGCATTAATCTATAACAGCCTCCACTCTTTGAGAAACAGGATTTTGGAGGCTGACTGCAGGGAATTACTCCCATTCAGCCACAAGAGCACTAGTGAGGTTGGGCACTATGCTGGACTATAAGTCAGCATTCAAAGTCATCCCAACTGTGTTTGATGGGGTTGAGGTCAGGGCCTCAGAACTCCACTTGTAAGACTATTTCTTTGTGGACCTTGCTTTGTGTCATGTTGAAACAGGAAATGGCCTTCCCCAAACTGCACAAAGTTGGAAGCAAATTATTATACTCATTAATTATTCTACTCTTCTTTGGCCTTATAGTGTACTGGCAGTATATAACATTAATTATCGGTAAAGTTCAAATTTCTACATATTTCATACACATTTTTTTGACAGTAGCTCAGATTTATACATTGTGCAGTTACTGAAGTTCCTCTCGCTCATGTGTCACTTGATCCGTCCTGATGGATGCAGCAGCAGACTGATCTGCCCTGTTCAATAAATGTTTAGAAAGAAGCACTTCTATTTTCCAGTAAGGTAAAAAAAAAAAAACATGGAAATATTACTGCACCTAATATTAGAATCTAAAACCACATGAGTATCAGATAATGGCTCAAACTGTGCAAATACTGTAGGTGTGTGTGCCTACCACTAGCTGGAGGCATTGTCTGGCTGGCTGGTTTTATACTCAACCAGTTTCTTCAGGCAGTTTGGCCTAAACCAGGGGTTTTTAAAGTCTGAGACTGTGGGCCTCCCCTCAGACAAAGCTTGGAAAAGGGAGCCCCCCACAACCCCCCCTCAGTTTACTTGCTTAGTTTCACTCAATTCCTGGATGCCTATGAGATCATGATTATGTTATTTGACCCCATTGACACTCAACAATTGAGCCAAGATAGCCTGATATTGCTGCTTGACATACTTCAGACTACACCAAATACATAAAAAAGGTCTGTCAGAAGGCATTTATTTTTTTCCTAAAGTGGGAAAAACAGTAAAATTCTCCCAAACTACTGTATTTCTGAACTACAGCTATAACTTTAATACATTTATCACACACATTTAGGCTATTCTATGTGATCTTGTTTTGATAACTAATGTAATATTTTTTCACTTCCCCTGAAACTGTTTGGAGCCCCTCTGGGGAGGCCCACCTCCCACTTTGAAAACCACTGGCCTAAACCATTAACTTAGAAGACAAGAGCCACATGTGTTCATTTTAACAGTATAATAAATGACAGTGATAACAGTGATAATAAATTAATAGTGTCATGCAAAAAAAAAAACACTTCACAATGCACAACTAAAGACAGGTTGGCTTATTTCACTGGCAGAAACATGGACGAACCACCCTGAGAGAGACAGCACTTCAAGTAGGCTGTACAGGAGTATATGATACCAACTATACTCAGAAGAATAAGACAGTACATTTGTCACTTAGTCATCAACATAAACCCTAATTTCCAAATTAATCAAGCTTGGCACCTGCTCTGGAAGTGTCAAATTTCTCCAAAACTATCGACCAAAATAGGCCATGCAGTTGCAGAGTCATGCCTCATTTCACATATACAACACTTAGTTTTAACAATCATGTTTGGGGAGTTTGCAAAGGCAGCAAGTTCATTTTTATCTCAAAGTTCACTGATTGGTCAGGTAAGTAAGTGAGCAAGCTGATTCAACACACAGACTCTAAGCTTGTAGCGAAACCTAAAGCTCATGAGATCTAGCCTGTCTCTAAGAGGCTCAAGGAAATTGACAAGATGTGCTTTCTTAATACCAGTATTACATAAAGAAAGTAAGAAACAAGATCCATCTATTTTTTCCCCCTAGTGCATGTACATACACGTGCACTGAACAACACAAAGGTTATCATCATTTCAAACCAGTATTGTTTGAATCAGTGCAGACTGTTTTCAGTGTGACTCTGAGTCAGACATGGCTTTCTGAAGTTCTTCTACGCATACATAATTAAGCTCCAGCAGTTTAGACATCAGACTAATGTTCTGATATAACATTTTAAAATTAAACTAATTCTGAACAACAACTAAACACACATATACACAAACCTACAATGTGTACTAACCGTCCCCCCCCCCCCGTTTGGCACACCACAGGCATTGTTGTTGCTGCTTTACAGCTAAGAGTCACTCAGAAGCGTCTGCATTTACAGACAAATGCTGGCCTCCATCAGAAGGTTTTTGTGACACAAACTCAACAGGGGAGAAACTGAATACAGTAGATCAAATATGAGAGACAAATAAGAGACTCTTTCTTGTTGAGGCATAGTTAATATTTAAAAGACTGTGCTGTCGAGTACTGCTCATGCACCCACTATATAAAAACACTGCATGCACAATAACTCATACTGAAGTACACACACACACACACACACACACACACACACACACACACACACACACACACACACACACACACACGCATACACAGCTGAACTCTTTCAAACTAAATCTCCATTTTCTTCCCCTTTGAAATTCACAAAAAACATTATTTCCCCTGAGCTGTTCTAAGATAATCCAAACATAACGTCACAGTAATCACACAGTAATTGTGAGGAATGCAATCTCTGCACTGATCACTGTAAATTATGCTGAAATAGTTCACTGTAAATTACGCTGAAATAGTTCACTTAGTAATCATAACTACTGTAATAAATTAAGTTCTTATGTTTATTCTAGATTTAATGCATCAATGTGATTTACTAGCAAAATAAAAACAGTAGAAACATGTTTTATTTCCAACAATATGGGATAATTGTGTCGTGACATTTCTACTGATTTACTCCATCTGTATGAGTCCTTTCTGAACACAATGCAACTATCAGGTCACATTTCTCAAGAGCTTCTGCAGAACAAAATCCATTCAAGCACAAACCCCATCACACATATACGTGCTTTCATGCACACAGGCACCCTTGGATGCACACAGATACTTATCAACACTCACACAAACCTGCAACCCTCTCCAACCAACAAAACGCCCAAAAAAAGCACAAAACCTTTTAAAACAACTTCACATGCCTACTTCTGAACCTCTGAATTCTGAATACTCCTGTGTAGACTGACTCTTGTGCTATCTTCAGCACTAATGTGCTGAGAGTTGATGTGTGTCTTAGTTATTCAGGTTAATGCGTTCGCCTGTGGGGCATATTTCCATTCTGGCTCCCATTGCTCACACATCCCTTTCTGAACTGCTGCACCATTACTATTCACTCACACTGATGCCTCCAGTATAACTACAGCCATACTGCTGGGAATAAACCTCATAACATTAAGAGTATTGTGTCATTCATTCCAGTCCTCCTTAAGTATTAGCACTACGGTCATGTCTACCTATAGTACTATGTTGCACAGTAGGACCTAATTAGTATTGAAACATTAAATTTTAAAACAGGGAATACTATGGGTTTGCTTCAAACATAGTAAACTTTTATCATATAATTCCTTTTGGGGGAAAGAAAAAAAATGAGGCCAGCAACAAATAAAGAAAAATGGGACTGCATTAGCTAAATTTCCAACCTGAGAAAAAGTGAAAGAAAGCCTCTGAGGATAGGAGAAATGTACACTGAGATAGAAAGGAACAAAATAAGATTGAGACATCAGTCAGTCAGCTGTGGCTCGGTTACCTGCATGTGAGTGTTTCATGGTAGGGTTTGATGCTGGCGCTGCGGTCCCTTCGGACGGGCCCGGGCTCGATGGTGGGGAGGCCTGTGGCGGAGGTGGTGGTGGTCCACGTGGAAGAGATCCTCCTCAGAAGGCCAGGGTGGAGACTCCGCCTCAGACGCTGCACACATACACACACAGGAATATAAACACACGCACAGTTAACACTACTGGAAAAACCTTCGTCATTTCTCTTTTAAATAAATGAATACAATCTTCACCCATGACTGACTGCAGGAGTCAAAAAAACATAGCTGTAATTGTGTTTGCATTTAGATAAAAGCTCTAAAAGTACTCCCACCTGTAAGATAAAGTTAATGCTTATTCACTTTGTCTCCAGTCAGATGGATCATCTAGATGAGACATTTGTTTTTCCTGCATCTGCCCAAGATGAAACAAATTATGCAGGTGATATAGTATAACCTAGAATATTTTTCATGATTGGAAGCACTTGAGTTTTTTTCTTTACTGGATCCAAAGAGAGTCCACACTGTGGTCATCACTGAATGGAGGATAGTGGCATGGCAGCTGTGCCAATAATGCTCATTATTTATTATTAGATACAATGTCAGTATTGCATAGCACAGATACATTTCATCATAGGGATTCTGCCTCTGCTTCTTTATCTCTCTGTGAGTCTCCTTTGTCTCATTCTCTCAGTCTTTTTCTTTATCTGTCTTCTCTTTGCTCTTTCTCTGGGATTCCCAGTGGCCTGTGCCCTTGTGACGCCTCCATCTGTTCGGTGCCATGCAGCAGCTTGGCAGCACAGCACTAAACATGGCAGGCGCTCTCTCTCTCAGTCTTCTGCAGGGTGACCTAGTAAAATCGCCTCAGAATCCTGAATGAGCCCATTCACAGCAAGGCGTCATATACTGAGTACAAGCACACTCTCACACACGCTGTTGGTTTAGGTCAATTTAGGGAATATTTCACTGACTTACATTCATTTACTTTAACTATGCACATAACCAATGAATGGAATAAACAAAATACTATTACAGTTTTAGTGCAATTTTCAGTGCTGAAGTCATTTAAATCTGAGACCACTTATTTTGTCCATGGTTGTTTTAAATCTGTAATCCAAAAAGGCACACACAAACAGACACATTAATGCACACAAAAATGCATATGTATATATATATATATATATATACATATATATATATACACAGTAAAACACCAGAGCTCTCCTCAAAAATCAAGTGCACAATAATGGTGTCATTTTCAACAAAATGTATTTGTACAGTGTATTCTGACATTGAGTAAAAACATGCATTTTAACTCCCTATTTTGAAAGTGGAGTGATGGTGCTACAGTATGATTTTGTGGCACTAAAGTTCTGTTCTTTATTGGAAGCCCTGCAGACATCACCAAAAAGAGAAACACACATGACACAGAAACACACACACACACACACACACACACACACACACACACTCATCACCATCGGCAACAGCATGGCAAAACCAGGCCATCTTCACAAAAAAGAAAAAAGATATACAGCTGATCCCTACTGCTGTCAGTGTTAACTCATTTCTATATCTGAAACTTTACAACTGTTTATGTGTAATAAATGTAGCAGTTTTGGGGTTTTTTTTACATTTATGCACAATTTTGTGTTTTGACTTTCATGTTTTTCATGTGTAAATGTGCCTCTAATGCACTGCAGCGTGGAGAGCATGCCCTGTTTTGGACATAAAATGAGTTTTGGAAAACTGCTTGAAAGGCATCAGTATGCACCGCGACAGACATCAAACTCTTAGCCAGGAGGCAGAAAAGCAAGCACAGGGCTTTCCACCCCTCCACTAACCGCCTTCACTCCTCCTTCTATTCTCCTCTCGGGCAGTTAGAGCCGGGGCACAGCGTCTCTGGAGAGGAGAGTCCTAATGAGTGCAGCCTCACTGGTGCAGTTTTTCTTAGCTACTTTTACAAAGTTCAGACAATGTAAAAATACACCTGTCAGCCTAGTGTTTGGCTTGATAGAATGGCAGCCGTCGACCACACACCAGTTTCCAAGACATCCAGGACAGGTATCTTCTTCAGAAAATAGCCCAGATAAATAACTGCATCCATGATCGTGGTGGTCTTGGAGTTATGTGGACACATACTCGTCCCTCTTTGTAACCTTTTGAGAGATGTATTCACCTTCATGTTGCCTCTCCTCTTCTACTTGACTCATATACACACACTGTCTGGCTCTGCACATCTGTCATGTTGACACAGCTGTGGCTATGAAAGGGAGAACAGTGCTCCGAGCAGTAGACGCGCTCTATTTTTCTTCACTCAACTCTATGAAAATACACTCCTTCATCTGATGCTAAAAGCTCTGAGAGCAGGAAGCACTCATTAGCTGAAACATGGGCTAAAAGATTAACATGTGTGTGGAGCGCTGTGTGGCGTATAAATCATTTGGCCTTAATAAGGTGGACTACATTTCCATCTAAGGATTATTTCAGCTACTTCACAAAAAATTGTTTCGTGTCTGGATCATGACTACTTGTGATGAACAATTGTGAATTTTGATGTTTGGGTGAAATATCCTCACGTTCACCTCTTCTTTCTAGTGCTGTATACATTTCCAGTGAAGTGTAAATCATGACACTCTGTTTTACCTTGTGGATAGATGTCTTCTCCCCCTTTTCAGGTCCCTCCTCTGAGTCGGAGCAGGTGTAGGCATCACTGGGGTTAAGCAGGGGAGCAGGGCGTGGCCGGTGCAGCGGCTGGAAGGTAAGCTGGGTGGTTAGCAGGTTGCTGACGGCCCGCAGTGAGGTGCAGGTGTTGGGGGGCAGAGAGGGGTCGGCCAGCAGGTCTGTGATTAGTCCGTGGGCTTCTCCCATCACTGCTATGTCCACCATGACAGTGGTGCCTGATGACTGTGGGGTGACAGGGAGACAGAGAGAGGAGAAATAATCATCATTGCTGCTGTGGCTGATGTGAGTTGATGCTAATTAAGGGCTGGGTCTGAAAGCAGTTGTGTGCCGCTTGTTGGTGGAAGGCGTGAAGAGCAGGTGCATAAACTATGTCAGCGGCTCCCTGGTGAGGACATAATGTGGTTAACGGTGACACTGACATCACTTGTGTTGTTTATCCTACAGAACTGGCAGTCAGAATACATTGAAGTGATAGTTTATGTCTTTGCATGAAGAAAGATATCTGAGTCTTTCTCAATGCTGGGAAGTGACTCTCTAATCACTGTATAGTCCACTATATTAACCATTCAACATTTTATTTGAGGGTCTGAATTCTGAGTGTGTAAATTTATCCACTATATAAGTATAAGCACTATATATAGCTGACAGTGATGATGCAAAAGCCAAAAACTGGACTTATACTTTACACACAGGATTAACAGTAGCTCTGCCAACGATACCTACAGTGTAATTTTTGATTTGGTAGCACCACCACAACACTTAACACTGTATCATATGTGTATCATATGTGATCAGGCCGTATCGTGCTTTAATTATATTCCCCACAGCAACTGTGTTTACATTGTTTCATGAGCTTTGTGATGCAAGTTTGCCATTTTGGGAAAAACACGTATTTATTTTCATACTGAGGATTAGATGAGAAATTGATTACATTCTCACATCTCTTCAGCAAATATTTAGCTGGAGCCAGCTGCAGCAGTAGTCAGTTTAGCTTAGCATAAAGACTGGAAAAAAGGGGGAAACAGCTAGCCTGTTCAATGGTGACAAAATCTGCCTATCAGCACGTCTAGAGCTCACTAACTAACATGTTATAATTGTAAAAACAACAATTTTTATGTGCTGGGCTTTTTCTTTCAGGCAGCCAGGAAGTAGTCTGGCACATAACCCCCCATTAAACTGCAAATTGTCCTTTTTAAAAGGGAAAATTGTACTTTTAGGAGAGGGAAATATTCTAAAAGGGATCAAGAGGGAAACACTGTACTTTTTTTTACATTGTACATTTGCAGATTTAAATGATAAAACATGATGCATTTCTATACAATAAATTACTTAACTACTCAACAATGCATACCATGCAACCAGCCTCAACATTAAAGAGAAACTTAACAGCAGCTGGAAATCTTGTTTTCTCTCATCTCCAGTGGTTTAACTTCTCACCATGCTGCAGTGATGTAGGAGTGTACTCCAGGGTGTGGTCAGTACAATGTGACATCACTTCTGGGTGTGATTATATGTACAACAGAGCACACTTTTGACTACACTCAATCATACCCATCTGTGATGCTGAGTGTGGTCCAAGGTGGAACACACACACTCATAAAATCAGTGAGGGCAGTGAAACTTTTTATCAGCTTGGTATTAAGTTGCTCTTAAATGCTGCTTACATCTTAATGCGTTAATGCTATGTGAGCAATGAGAGTGAACCAAAACAGTAAAGTTGCAGCTGGACAGTTAAACAATGGGCTGAAAATAAATGAAGCAGTCAGGTGATGATTCTCTGTACCTCTCACACACTGTCATTTGGTACACTGATATTATAAAAATATCGAATTATAGCCGCTTTACAGAAAATAATGTAAATAGTTCTAACACCACTAGTGTTTCTTCTATCATCATAAAATATCATAAGCAGCCACAGCTATGGCTGACAAAACAAACACTGATTTGAAAACTACTGCAGTGTGCATGCAAAAATAATGTGAGGGACCAACTGTACAGCTGCAAAAATTAACATTTGTCAGGAGCTTTGTCCCATTTTTAATAGAATATGTATTATACTGTGTGAAGACAATGACAGCACACACAGCCATAACCACATCATGTTTCAGGGAAAACCCAACATGGCACAAAATAAAACAAATTATACCCACAAACAATACCCATACACGACAATATGAAAATAAAGAAAACAATAGACAATTGATTTTGGGCTGCTATTATAAGGAGTCATATTCAATCATAATGTCGGACTGAGATTCTGCCAAGCTTTGTGCAGTGTTTTATTGTTGAGGTAGCACACACAAATTACACACATGCAGGGACACGCACACACACGTGCACACATACATACACTCACGCATCAAAGGCTTTATTCTATGCCTTACATGGCTCCTTTTAGCTCCGAGAAAGCAAAACATGGTGAGGTGCAGGGAGTGGTACTTCACAGCAGCATGAGTTGACATACTTACAGCCTTTTAAACATCTGAACAACAACATGTTCAGCACAGCTGTGCATTACTTGATGCTTAATGAATGGGCTCATTAGCAATGTCTCAGCTAGAATCTGAACTTTGACTTCCTCACTCCTGACCCCTCAGACGACCAACAGCCTTCATCTGTTTCTGACCGTCTGTCCTGCAGCTTTGAAGGCACCAGCGTAGTGTGAGCCGGCCTTGTTTTCGCAGAGAAGAGTGAAAAGTTCACAACCCAGTCTTAATTGCTGTGCTGAGAGCCGTTGAACAACCACAACTAAACACAGGTCAGTCTTGGCTGCCAGCAAATTTATCTAATAGTCTCATGAGTTCCCCTTTTCCCCAAAGAATGTTATCAGATTTTTCTCCCCCAATGTCCCATTCACTTTGACACCAGCTGCCAGGCACCCAGAATTATTCTGTTTACACTGGCTATGTGGCAAGAGGTTGACCTGAACAACACGTGTGTGAACACCTTTCATTCGTCTCCACTTGTGGGAACAGTGAAGGTTTCGCATTTTATTTTCCTAGACATATCAGATAGGCCACTGTATTTGTATAATTTTCCTATTGGTCTGCAAAAATACAAAATGTCTGTGTTCACCAGGTGCGTGGATATTCCTCCACATGTGATGATGACACACATTTATTGATAAATCTGAGGCATGTTGGGTCTTGGGACCAAACTAATCTCTTTTTAAGATAAGAAGATATCCTGTGGGAGGGCTGACGGAATATTTCTGGACAGAAGACTATAGTGCTGCTCTCGTCCCTCCTCTCATCTTAATCTTCTCCTCTTCTTTTCCCTCATGTATTTCCTTGCTCTACTTGAATGCTTGCTGCCAGGATAAGATGTAAACACATGTCTCTCAGCTGATTTACAGGCTGATTTAAGAGTTTACTAAAGCAGGGGGTTAAAAGAGAATATGGCTGCTGGAGAACATCTGGCTGGACAAAGACAACAGTGACCCTTAGGGGGTCTCGGCATCTCGACACACACATGCGTGCACGCACGCACGCACACACACACACACACACATACTCTTACATACTCAAACATACATCTGCAACTTCTACAAACTTTTTCCTTTTTTATTCACACCACAGCTTTTTTGACAAGCTCAAAAGCCAAGTGACAAAATAAGGCATATATAAAAGTACAAATATACAGTGATACTGGCACATAAAAACATATACAAGGTTTCGTGCTAGGCATACTGCACAGAGAAACACACTTTGCAAGGAGGTTAAGCTTTCTGTCACTAAGCTTGACTTACTCCAAAACTGGACGTGAGTAGCCATAAAAGGGGTGGGAATGATGAATGGTTGGATTTGATGTTGCACCGGGAGCCACTTAATGCCCAAAATCTGACATGAAAAATAAGGTGTTGTGAAAGGCTTGAGGTGCATGGGCAGCATTTGAGAGTTTTTGAGCTTTGGGACACAGTGGGGATCTTGCATCCACTGAATTTTTACTATTTTTATCGACCTGGAAACATGGCAACACCTGTCTCATATAGTATACAAGCCATTACCTTGCTGCAATAGAAAGAATGTGCTGTTAAAGTATACAGTTTCTACCTTTAAAAATCTTCTCTTACGAGGAGTTAGAGCTTTGAGCTATCAAAACTAAGCCGACTGCAGGGGAAGATAAAGAATGTAAAGTCCAAACCATCCCTGGCTCCAACTTTTACATATCCCTTAAAAACTGAGTCTTGGCTGGAAGATACCTCCTGATGTTCCTAATCTTCCAACAATTTGCAACCTAAAACTCAAAAATCATGGATGGACATCCTGCAACAGATCAAATTCTCAGTATGTTACATAATATCATAAGGTTATATAAGCATTTCCTGTCAGGTTAGATGATCGGTTTCATTCATCAGCCATGGCCACCTCTGTAGCAGCAGGCTTCACTTTCTGGGAGGATAGATCTCATACAAGCCTCGTAGAGTGACCCCTGTCTGGGAAAAAGCACTGCGAGTATCACAGAAAAGAGCTTTTGGACAGATGTTATGATGGAGCATTTCAAAATTCTCCTCAATATTTCTCTGACAGTACCATGGAGGATATCCTTACCTTGGATACAACAAATTCCATTACGCACGGTGATTAAAATCAATGTATTTCAACATAATTATTTTTTTAAATGGTTCCCTAAGCATACATGTTCTTTTTACTGCCGTCCTGCACCAATATTCATCGTAACACACATTCACATCTGGGAACTGTCAACAACTGTCTGCCACTGGCTCACACTCCTCTCTGTAGAGATTTTTCTGAGAAATACACCCTTCGGAGTTAGTCAGGGATCCAACACCTTGGAGAGTTGTACGGAGGAAATATTAGAATAACTTTACTTTACTTTAAACTATAAAGCAAAAAGAAAAAGGTTGTCTCTTTGATAATTGAAACAACAGCTTTCTTGGTTCGAAAATGAGTCATCATTTTTCTGTTTTTTAGTAAAATGGGTCAAACTTTATAAGCAACACAGACAAGGCCAGTGGCCGTGAAGACAGCTGGCAGGAGTAGGCCTGCATGTTGGGAAAGTGACAACCCATCATCCAATCAGATTAATACACTGGCAAATGCTGGTCGATATATATATATATATATAAATATGTGTGTGTGTGTGTGTGTGTATGACCTACTGTCATTACCCAACACCACTACAGATGTTTTAAATAAATCAAATAATCATGCAACAATATATGTTGCACTTTAAACTACAGACCAGTGCTCTCAGAGAACAACAGATTACAATGTCAAGGAAGTTAAATATTTTGTGCAAGGGCCTTAATACTTGGGCCAGTTACAGTAGGGTAATACATATCCATTTTTAAAACTTAGGTACCTATTTATAACTGTAGTGACCTTGTGCTGTCCAAGAGGTAATTTCTTTTGGAACACGTGGATTCTTTCCTGCACTTTCTTTCCTTGCAGCCATTTGGTATTTTTGTGGCTGGCCAATCTTTTGCATTAAACTAGCAGGAGGGGCACTGCTTTTAAAAGGTAGCAGAGGAACTGATCTGACTGACGCCAACCCTTGACATTCTGACTGATCCTCTTAATCTGACCCCTGCGCAGGCACCTCGGGTCACAAAATGACCTAAATCTGCGTGACTTTTGGCCTCCAGCTTTTGTTGACATGCTACAGTACATTTGATAAAACTGCAAGCATCAATAAACATTTTTTATGACTCACAAAGTCATATACTAAACCGTGCATGAACATTTTGTTATGACATTTTACTATGAATAATAACAGTGATCAATGGTTTTAATTGCCTGTGTGAACACAGCTTGGAACAGTACATCAATAGACATGCCATAGATTTACACCCGCACAACAGTTCATGTAAACCAAGCCGAGGGGCCAGTCAAAAAAAACAAAAAAAACAGCAATCACTCCTGTAGAGTGAAAAGTTGTTTGTTCGCACTCGCTTCTATGAACTCAAGGCCCTGCTCTGTTGTGTCTCCAGATTTAGTTGCTGTAGAGTGCACTAATCACGGACCAAATAATATTTACAAATCATTCTTCATGCTGGATATTGTGCCAGATCAGTGGAGTTTGGACAAGAAACCTTTGATTAAGGTGTTCTTTGATGAATAACTTGTCTGACAGTCTTTCATATCATCGCAAACCACACGCATGCATAATATAAAGTATTTAAAAAAGACAAACTAAATAATGCTAACAATTATTTTCCAAATGGTGCTGTGCACACATGCAGCCCAATGATGCAAACCTGTAGGAGCTTAAGATATATGCATGCACAAAATGTATGTTTCTCATGTGAAACATAAGAAAAAAAACACCATAGACTGTCGCAACAAGATGGAGCAAAGGGGATATGATTGTTGATGTTCCTGCTGTGTCCGTATGTTTTTGCCAATAACTCTGTAGAAGACAGATGAGGTGCATTTGGTGCAACAAACAAAACGCTGATCCTTCTGTCTAATGATGATTATTAATGGGATACACAGGCAGAGAGGTCACATATTTGTAATTTCTGACATGGCTCCTCTGCTCCTTCATCTAAACAGACAATCCTCTAAGGGTAAAATGGCAGTGATATGTGCGCTTTTTAAAATTGTGCAATGGTGAGAATATAATGTACCCCGGAGGAAGGCTTAAAGCTGCATCCAGAGACTGGACAAATGCCTCAGGGGCCTACTGGAGAAATAGAGGTATTTGATTCCCTTAGTAAACACATTTCAATAATGTAAGCAATTCTTACTCCTCATAAGGCACACAGATATACACATTGCATGCTTATTTTGCAATTAACCCCACACACAAACCTTCACACTCTGATATATGTAGGAATGAGCTGAGCAAGAAGCTAGGGAATATATCGAAAAAAAAATACTTAAGTGCGTCCATTATTTTTTCTTAGGTTGATTTCATACACAGAACTCTCAGCATGTTTGAAAAATCATTACCGTGCAGTTTTCTGTTTCAGTGGCAGTGCAGTTAGTGTAATGGCCCTGATTACATCTGTCTAGATGGATTAGCTGAAGAGGAGCCTGGGAGATGGTGATGTTCTCTACTTAGAATAACAGAGCAGTGATACAGTGTGAATCACAGCAGAACGGTAACACAAAACTCCACTGAGACACTCCTCGCTCCCTGCCTCAGCTCCGACAGCCAAAACTACGCCCAGCACTGCACTTCCAGACTTCCCAAACAACCCTCACCCCCACCGCGACCCAACTCCCCTTACCCCCCCCCATCCCTCCCACCTCCCCGCCCTCCCTCCCCGTCAGCTAAGACTGAAGCTGTGCTGAGACAGGTCCTCGGCTGCAGCCAGGATACAATTACATGCTATTACATATTTCATTAAAAAGGGGGTGTGTTGGGGGATGTGGGGGATCAAAACAAAACAAAAAAGAATAACTGCCTCATTAAAGATTTACTGGGAAAGGTCAGGCCAATCGACCCTTGCAGCTATCTCATCTCCAAGGAGAGATGTGTTTTCCTTATAACAATTCCAGGGTGTTTGATTACAGAAAAAGAGCTACCTAAGACTAAAAAGAAGTGGTAGAGAGACACTCACACATATACAGAAGGCAGAAGCAAGAAATGCTGGGATGAAGAATAGAGCAAACAAAAGAGATGCATGAGGTAGAACAGATGGCTTATGGTGGGCGATGAGTGAGCGATGATTTACCACATGTATACAAGTGGTTAAACATATATCCATCATCAGCACTGCAGCGGGCACAGTCCCCAGTTATTTAAAATCTTGCAAACTGAGTAGGCATACTATAAATAAAAACCAAAAATTCATTCTATTCACCCAAAAGTGTTTCACCGTTGCACATCATAAAAAAAAATAGGCGCTTCGTAATTGCTAAATGCTTCTGTATCATTTATGGCAGATCCAATTATTTCCCAGACAGAGGACAATCAGAAAGTGCAGGTACTTAAATGTTTTCATCCCAGGCCTTAAATTCAGTCTTGTCACAGGACTCGATTTAATGAAAATATACTCTACTAGACTGTTATGACGGGATCAGCCGGAAAAAGGGCAGTGACCTTTTTCATCTCACAAACCAGCAGTATAAGAAATGCTGATCACTAGCGCTTAGATTTTTGAGAAATCTTCAACATGACTGCACTGTCATGGCTTGTCTGCCTCACAGACCACTCTTCCAGCCTTTCTGTAATTTAGAATAACAGTCACAAGATCCGGGCCTACAAACACCCTTTTCTCCGATAATCTCCCCGGGTAATGTTCCAAAACCAATGTGTTTTCAAGTCGAATACAAATATTTAAATAGCTCTTTCCATACATAACTTCACTGTCAATTCCTAAGCTAAAACATCCACCACAAGCTTTGGACGGGGAAAAAAAGATGCGGTTTGGAAAATGAGGCTGCTAATGTGTGCATGTTGGCGAATACGACACAGTGGAAATCAATCAAGCGCTCTGGTCACCAGCTAAAGAGGGGAGTGTGTGATTTACACACGCTACGAGGTGACATGGCATAGTGAAGCGCTACCAGCCTCTCTGACCGACAACCTGGTCCAAGAAACCAGAGCCAAGGGAAAATAGCCACGAGATGGAGGGAGGTGCCAACATAAGCCTCGACTTCTCACACGTCTTGTCAGTCTCTGGACTATTACAGGATTCCACTGACGAACACATAGCACCAATCCAAATAAAAAAAGACTGAACTGACCACTGAGTCTAAATGGCAGCTTAAGGGAATGCATCAATCAAAAAATATGTGCTTGCCTACTAACCCCACATAACAAATTGATATGAGCCTTAGACAATATTTCAAAAGGGTAACATGCTATTTGAAAATTTCTGAGCTCTGAGGGCAGTGGGATAATACTGTAAGGCTGATTTTTGGGTACAGATACACCACTATATGAGTCTTAGCATCTATAGGAAATTATAGTGTGCAATTTGATTTCAAGCCATATCCAAAATTGCACAGTTATGATCGCTATTCATGAAAAATCCCCTAATTTTCCCTGCAACCACGACTTTGCGGCATTTATTGCTATCCAAGCATACATTGTCAGCACTGACGCGCCATCTATTCATTTCAGGAGGATATCCTCCTGATAGGAGCACATGCAGTACAGGACACACACATACTGTATATGGCCATGCCAGCGCCAAGGGCATTGTTTGTTCTTCATGTACTCCAGAGTTCTGCCCTGTGGCTCTGAAGCAGCTCAATACATCAATTCCCAAGCACACACACTCACACATTCTCTGGGAAAGGTAATCTCAAAGATGTGGCTGTGTGTGTCTGCCCTCTACAAGCTGTGTCCCCTGTGCGGAGTCCTTCCAGTTTCAATTCCCTGGCCTTTAATGGCTTGTGCAGTGCCTTGCAGCCAAATCACAGACCTGTGTCCTTTAGACTAACAGAGTACAACAAGGACTCTGGTGGGAAGTGACACCTCTGAACATGCTGTTTAACCACGGCTAAAATGAGTGGGTGAAGAGGCCTGTTAGTGGTAAGGTTTTGTGCTATTTGCGTCATTTATAAGGTGTGTGTAGGCGAGTGACAGGGAGCCAGTGTGTTGTCCTTTCAGCTGTTTATCATTATTGTTATTACTAGTGTGTCTCTCTTTCTGTGGGCGATACTAACCTGTGATCCTCGGGAGCCTCTCTTGTGGTCCCAGTCTGAGCGGGAGAGCATCTGTGAGAAAACAGAGACAGAAACATGGTCAAACCACAGCGGTGCACATCCTGTTTCTGTTAGCGTCCTACAACAGAGGCAACACCATAATGGAGATATACTGTGCTGTGTTGTGCTGTAGCGGAAAAGAGGAGGAGCAGGACCAGTGATGCAAAGAGTTGAGGAAGTTTTGGGGGAATGGAAACGCTCATAAATGCAAAAATGGGTTTTGTCTATTTTTTTCACTTTCCATTAAGCATAGACGTCTAATGCAATTTCACAGTCAGGTTTGGTTTACTTTAGCTCCTATTCACTGCCTAAGGGGCTGGTGGAGGCTGAGGATTTTTACGCTGTCTAATTACCAGCCACTGTGTCCTCCCACAGGCCTCGTAAACCCGTTTTCCACTTTCTCGGGAGTCACCGAATGGATCACGGCAGCTCTGTCACTGATTTTTGGCCAACACGTTGCGGGAAGTCAACATTAAACCCCCTGCCTCTGTTAGGGCTCTCTGCCTCAGAACTGAGAAGCCCTGAGAAACCCAGCATGTTGCTGTGACAAATTGCTGCTGCACACACTGAGGCAAGGGGCTCAGTATAAGAGCCAAATTGATAATTCAGGTGTAATTTACTGTGTCAGTGGAGGTCATTGAGTTGTGTCACGCTGTGAGGGAAAACATTAGGAAAACAGTGGGTTTCAGTCGCCAGTGCTGTGAGCCTGTCTGGACAGCAGTGTTGTTTTGTGCAGTATTTTCCCACAGTGCTGCTTAGCTCTAAACAAACACAATAGTGAAGTAATGGTTCCTGTTTGCCATGACATAAAGTTGTTTAATTTGTCATTTTTGGACCATATAAATTACAGGTATATTTGTATATAAAATTGAGGAATGTGACTTACTGTAATGGGTTGGTTTACCTAAATTATCTGATACGTCAGCCTCCACACCAATTAAATGGAGGTTAATGGGATTTTATTTACATTCCTCACAGCAATGAATCAAATTTATTTTTAAAATCAGCAACACATCTTAACAGAAACCAAGCTGCACAGACCTTACTGTCAACACTTTTTATAAGGATTGTTTCTTCACCGTTTAATGGTGAAAAAATATGTATGTATAGTGTTTATTATATTATCATTTATATATATTATACTGGACAATAAAAGCTTGTTTTACTGCTCTGTTTGCAGAAATTATTGATTTAAAAAAAACCCTTAAACTGCACCAAATAGAAAAGAATAATAATAACTTTGTCTGTTGTCCAGTGCTGTAACTTCCACTCTTAAATATTTCTCTTTAACATTGAATATTTAAGACCCAGTAAGAAACAATGCTTGGGAAAAAACATCCAAAGGTATTTTTGCTTTATCCAGAGTGTGTATGCGTGTCATGTAAAATAACCAAAAATGTTCCAACTTATTGGACAAAGTTGAAAAAAATATAGGCCTTTATAGGCCTTTAAAGACCTATAAATCAAGTTGGGAGTCATAGCAGGTTTCAGTCCTGTGATTTGAATTTGGCATCCCCTTTGTTTACATTTTGAACACTAATTGTGCCTTTAACTTATTTAGTTGGGCAGAATTGAAAATCTAGTCTGTTGGTTACTTTGTGGGACTATAAACCTCATCCTTTGGTCAAAAATGTGGCAACCCTGACAGAAAGCAAACAAAGTCACCATCACAACAATCACACATAAAGCAACTCACACCCATTCATTAAGTGTAACAGCTTTACACAGTTTGACATTTAAGTCAGCTGAGGTTTTGAAAAAAAAAACAAAAAAAAAACAGCATGAGCGGTTTGCCCTTTCACAAGAAACATCTTTCTCTCATCCTCCATTTTCTCGACGGAGCACCACAACGATTGTGAGTCACTTTTAAGCTCCATCAAGCGTGCACTCTCAAGCATTAAAATAACCATACTTGAGGACTGTTGGAAAAGCAAGTCAACAAGCAATCAGCTGTGTAAAAGGCTTGTGTATGAGATGTAAATGACTGTAAATGATAGTATTAGCTTCTTTACCGCTTTGACGACAGGGTATTGCTTTTACAGTATGAGAGCTGGCAGCGGGCTCCACCATGGTCGCGGCTGAGTCCTGCTCCATTAGAAGGTCCTAGTATCAATGAGGCTCTCCAGGCACACACACATAAACAGCCTTTCGGTCTTATGGTCTTATGTAACCCAACCTTTCATCTCTGTGCTCTGAGAGAGACAGACCCAGACTACACAGAAGTCTACATGTGTCCCTTTGATGTGCCAAAACAAAAAACCCACACAAAATCAAAGCTGAGCATAAAATTTGAACAGTGCAGATAGCCTCTTGCACAGAATGACTTTACAGGCCACAGTGGAGTTCATTTCCTCTGAGACGGACTCAAAAATTTGATCAACAAATACATGTGGATGACGTACTACTCACTTACAACAGCGAACAGTTGCTGCAGTGATTTAGGGCCACTATGATCAATTTTTTTTTTTTCTTTTTACCAGAGGTGGAAAATCAGTAAACAAATTTCAAAGTTTGGTGTTACTGCTTTCATACTTCATATTACGAGTGTTGGAATACATACAAGAAATGAACACAACCGTTATCATGGTGTCAGAGACAAAAAGCAACACTATCAGTCACAAAAATTATACAAAACAGCAGACAATGATCTCACAGAGGTCAAAATTACACATCAGCGAAGACACAAGCTATATACTTCTGGTAAAGCCTGTTAATCCTTTTCAAACAATAATGATGAAAAGCAAGAAATACAATAACAACAAAATGCCTTGTTCGAGCTTTATTAGCTGTGTTTTCTTCAGGATGGAAGAGAACAGTCTAAGATTATACTTAAAACATATGACAGCTCACTGCCAATATTATGTCTGAAGAGGTAAAACCACACATGAATGATTTCTTAGATATCTCCTGGTTTTTCATGGACACCCTCCAGGCAGCATAACACAGCTGAAGCAGTAAAATTTCCAAATGGATTTGTTTTTGTCCTAAAGCTCCAGTGCACCTACTGGGAAAAATAACAACTTTGTAAAAGTTATGCCCTTTGTTTCACCCTCTGCTAGATTCATTATGCTGCCCCATAACTCAGAAAAAGCCAGGTCTAGCAGTGGCTTTCCATCACTTATAGCAATACTCTTGATTTATATGAGACTGAAACCAGTCCTCTGAAGAAAAAATGCGTTGTGTCTTTGAAAATGGAAGTATGTCTTTCAGTCATGGCACTATAGCTACCAGAGTAACATGACACACTCAACAAGGTCTGAGGCATTTTTATGGGACTCTGGCTCCATTGTGAATGCATTCTGGAAATTTATTATACTTACATGATCCAGAATGATACTCTCAAAAAGCAAACAAGAGAAAGCAGTGACAACAGTGTAGTTGAGCTGCATGTTAATAGAAGGTGCAGTTACGTAAAAGGATCTCCACTAAATAAGTTTGGAAACACAGAAAAGTTTCAGTGGACCAAATGAATATCTATCTATTGCTCTTGAGCCTTTATGAATTTAAAGGTTCCATATACCCAAATTATAAATAACTGAAGTACCAATTAACTGAACTGATTTTAAACTGGATGTTATTAACACTGTTATTTTTTTTTCTGATACTGATCCTGGAATTGTCTGTCAGTAGGCCAAATTTACATTTGTACTACTACAGACAGACGCTGGAAGTTACAACCATTTTATCTATTTCAACAAGTCCTCTGAATTGAACAACAAAATATGTTCTTTGCCTTCCAGAACAACACATGTAAGCATTTTCTGATCTGACGACCCTATCGGCAGGACGACAAAACCTATGCAAACCACTGTTGAAAATATAAATCACTTTTATGATGTGAAAATGTTATGGTTAAGGTTTGGTTAGGGTTAGGAATAAACATGACTTGATTAGAGTTAGGAAAAGAGGATGGTTGGGGTTAAAATAAGTACTTAATTAAGGTTAGACAGACATTTTAGTTTGGATTAAAATTACTACTTTGTTAAGGTTTGAGGACCTTTTTCATAATATGGTTACAATAATAACCACTTGGTTAAGGTTAGGGAACGATCACGGTCATGGCTAAAAGAAACCAAAGTTGACTGTCGGTAGCAAGCAGGAAAAGTACTTAGCAAAGTAACGTATTTTGTTGACCCCCTTGTTGATCTACCCATCCACCCCAACTTCCTCACTTTGCAGACTTTGTGGCTCTATAATAACTTCACTTGACTTTCTTCTTTGTCATTTGAATGTTAATAAATTAAGTTTTTGGGCATTTGCTGTAATGGCTGATGCTGCCTCATCTACTTTCACTAGTTTGCTCGCTTACTAACTAGTTTTCACACACTCTCAATGGAAGCACATGGTGTTAAGGTGTTACAACTCATGTTGGTGGGAGGTGTGTCCTGTGCAGGTAGCTTATTTGTTATTGTGAACACACCAATTTGTAACCCTATTTGTGTGTTCATTTTTCTTCCTCAACACAAATATTTGGATGTTTTTTTACCAAACATTTTTCTCAAATTAAGTCAGCTACCCACAATCTTTCCACTTACCTCTTGGCAATCACAGTGGTGCCCCCGGGGTGCAAGTACCCCTGGTTGGGAATCACTGTTCTAGTGGTAGTTAGCCATGTAGTTTGTTTTGGTTTCTAGTAATTGCAGAGGTTTTGAGATATCCATATCTAAGATTTCAGCCTGTACCCCAATAAAATGGATATGAATGGAATTTTGTTTGTGGTGTGTCAATGTGTCAGCAACGTGTCTTTCCAGGAACAATATCCTGGTTACTGTGGATAACCCACAGACCTCACAGTCAACAGTTTTCTTTGGAACTGCTTGGGACCAAAGAGATCCCTACGAAGTCTGTTTACAGTGAGGTATTTGGATTTTCCAGAGTCACTGTGACATTGTTCCTGGAAAGTGATGTTGCTGTTTAAGTTTCAGTGCTGTGAGCACCAAAAACAAAAATCCATTAATCTCCATAGTACTTGAGTGGAGGCAGAAATGTCAGAGATGGATATCTCAAAACAAATTAAACCAAGATTTTCTGCATGGCTAGATACCATTATTGAGATAATACTCTTTTTTTAGCAAATTGGGTCAGCAGGCCCTTTAAGGGTATCTGAAGCCATGATGTAAAAGAGCTAAATTGGTGATGCTGGCAGTTCAGCTGAAGCTAATATAAGTCTTCAGCAGTCTTCAGCTGAACTTCAGTATATCTTTTTTTACAGAACAAGGACTGTGGATTTTTTTCCTCATTTCTTACAGTGTGGTCACTTTAAAGGGATCACTTCATGGCCAGTATGGAGAGGAGGGGGGATTACAGTGATGATAAGTCAGTCACGACAAGTCTTTCAGTGTACGTGTATAGGATGTGAGTGCTGTATTAAGATAGATTGAGACAATCAGAACCTATCTTTCAAGATTTTATTTGGTGCACAGGGAGTCCTGAGTCAGTTTCTGTTGACCTCTCTGTGTCCTGTCTTTGACTCTCTAGCTCTGTTAAAACACATTTATAAACAGAAAGGTACATAATGGGATGGTGACTCATAAGTAGATGATATGAAAATGCCAGCCAGAATATGCCTGCCGCCATCTGTAAATGAGCTGCACTCTCATGACTCAAAATAGTGCCAGCCAAGTAAACTCCCAGCCTTCCTCTCACCCAGAGTGTTAAGAGGGTAGCAGTGTGGATGCCAGTATGCAGCCATGCCCTGTCCACCACCATGGCTCCGAGCCACAGCCCACAGCAAGCTGCCATGCCTCTGAGGTGCTGGGTAAATACCATGGTGTCAAAGCACAAACAAACTACTGGAATATGCTTGTTGTTTGACTTGCTCCCGCCAATATCCAGTTGAGAACCACTTCCCTGTGGGTGTGAAGTGGTGGGAGCTTCAGCAGCAGCACCCATAGTGAAGCTCCACTTGAACACTGATCAATCTGAAGCCTTGCCCCGCTGTCATCAAATTACTCCAGGGTATTTTTTCAAATTTGTCTGGAAAGGGAGCCGGAAACTGCCTCGTCCTAATATAGCTCAGCGCCAGATAACTGCTAGTGTTTCTTAATCATTCATTCATGATCAGATCTTTCTTTCTCTGCCTCCTGCGTCCTATTTTGTCCCTCATTACATGGCTTCACATGAGTGGAGTTGATGTGTGTCTCCTTGGATCTTCAGTAGCTGTGTTAGCTTGTTAGTCCACTGGATTTACTGGGACCCAAATTCAGAGTCCCTTGAGGACACAGTTACAGGAAGTGCAGAGTAGAGATCTCCTGGTTGGAGAAAGGAAGGAGAAAAAAGAAAGTGCTGATTTTACAGTATGGTTTGGTTAATTAAGTTGGTGTTGAAGAGCCAGGAGATCAGTCTGCAGGATTTCCAATCAGCTTGACCCAGGGGTTTTATGCACCACCTCTCTGTCCAATTAAACTCACTATGCTCTCACTTACAGTAAGGTCTGCAAAGTCATGAATTCACACATGTGTCTGCTTACGTGAGTGCACACAGACACACTACCGTGCACTTAGACTCACACGCACTGCCTCAAGGTCTCAGAATATTTTCTTACTTATTCCTCCTTTGTTCTTTTATCACTGCTCTCTGTCAAAGATATTCTGACGTCTGCAGTGCTTGACTCAGACATCCCTGTACTCACTTTCACTTCAGCTGACAGAAAGAAAGTAGGTCAGATTCTACTAAGTCTCCGTATATGAAGGCTTCAGAAATGACAGCAGCTTAGCCATGAGGACACCAATCAAAGATCCTTGTACTCACTTTCATGGGTGTTGGAACCACACTAAATTCTATATTGCTCATCAGGGCTTTGAAAATCAGGTGTAATCTTGTTTTGCACCTGCAGGTGGAGGTATTCTCATGATTAGTATCATATACTGTAGCCGTTTTCTCTTGGGATGCTCTGTGACAAACTGTCCCTTTGTCTGATGACAGTTTTGTAAAGAACTATTATAACATATATTTACAATATTCCCTTCTTGGATAATGGCAGAATTTTGTTTCACCAGCTGGAATAAAATACATATTTTTGAGAAAACTGATACAGTATAATTCTTAGCATAACTTTTAACATTTCCATTAATTTTTTACCTAAGTTTTGCAGGCAGCTTTGATAATTGATCTTTATTTATTTCTTCCTTTAAAGAGTTGACAGATATAGGCCACTCAAGTACATGAGATTAGCTTGTGTTACGTTCTTTATAACTGTCAGCCTTAAAGATTTCTAAATTTAGCATTAGGATGGCAGAAACAGCTGATGCTGGCTATGTATGCTTTCAACATCACTGATATTATAGCAGACTAAACTTTGAATCTTACACTCTCTGTGTGTGATCTCACGCTCTTACATTTTCATCAAATAAGCCTCATCGTCTTCCTCGGAAATTTTCTACATTAACTGTCCTGAATTCAATCAGGTACACGGCAATAATAATAAGGCAGAGCAAAGGAAAATGGATATTAATAAAAATGCTAAGAATGAATAGGGGTGTGTACAGTATACAGCAAAACTGTAGGCGTAAAATGTGGAAAGGCTCGGGTCCAGGCAGACACCAATTTCTGTCCCAAACTGTCTGGCTCTTCGTCCAGGTGACTACGAAAACTTCGCCCCACCTCCTCCACTGCCACATCCACCCCGAGCACAGCAGTTGTCCATTGGGAGGACACTTATAAATCCCTCCTCGCCTGCCTGCTGAGAGGAGAGTCATTCCTATTCACGCTGGCTAATGTTTTACAGGTTTTACCGTGGGGGTCAGTCATCGTGGGTCATTTGCGTCATTGCTGGAGGGAAGGGAACTATTGAGGTGGGCTGCCAAAGCGGATGGGCCGTGCGCAGGGAATGAGGAACACACTTGTGTGTATGTGAAGATTACCGCACGCACATCTAAAAGCTGTTTGGCATCTGCACACTCTCACATTCTCCGCCTCATGCGCACCCAGCGGCCTGCGAAACACACACACACACACACACACACGCACATAAAGAACAAAACTACACTTGCACGGGCATTAAAAACGCTCACATGCACAAATATGATCCCATGAAATATTTCGCACAGCAGCCCTGCATGTGCACTCTGGCTTCTATTTACCCCTCCTCTCCTCCTCACACTTTCTTACTCAGACCCTTCTAATTTCTGAAGTGTGACTAATGGGATTTATCGTCTTTACATTTCCTGGGAGAGACTTAGCCTGATCCTAGAAGAAACCAAGTGTATGAGTCTCTACCAGAGATAGATCTGTCAGTCTCCCAAGGGTGAAGGCACAGGCCAAAAGGATGCCATGGCCCAGAGAAAACCTCAATGGGAGTACCCCATATTCTGACCTCAAAAACTATCAAACACGACGGCATGAAATGTGTCACTGACAAAGCGAAAGTCTCTGAATATGAAAGCCTATTTGGATAAAACATTTTTAAAACATCGTCCATGTGGTTTCATGATTCCAAAGATGGTCAATGATTTTTCTGTAATATCATTTGCGTAAACACTGTCTTTCCTTGCTTATGAGCTGTGGCCGACTCCTTTTCGAGCAGTTAGGTTCCCAGCTCCGCACATTCAGCTGGGTGAAAAAGAGGGGATCTGGCTGGGTAGACCTGGCAGCCCACCTCAAAACAGCATGCCAGAGCCATTAGTGTATAATGGTCCAGTCAGGATTACTGCTGGGGCCTGGAGAGCTGAGAAGGGAACACAGCACTCACTTGTTTGTTTGTTTTACAAGCCTCTGCTCTGTACAGTCTGCAAGGTGCCAGTGGGCTTTGTGTGGTTTAATTCACAGTTGATTCAAATAGTGTATACTGTGTCAACAATAGTGGGGACTCTCTGGCCACAGCACACTTGTTTCAAAGAGTTATGTCAGAATAAATTGGTTATGACACTGCAATTTGTTTAATAAATCTAAGCTAACTGTTTTTCTTCCTCTAAAATACAAAGAAATACAACTTGCGCTGTCACTCATTCTGTGGTCAATAGATTACCCCAAAGGTGACCGCACCTGCTTATTGACTGGCTAATCAGATAAATCAAGAGTACAACAAATTCTCTCTTGGGCTTTTCATGTGTGCTATTGGCCTAGTTTCATGTTCATCAAAAAAGATGGACAGCATTGAGATAAAGAGTGTATTTCCCCATAATCCATCAACTCAGTGATTCAGCCCTTCAGCCTGCTTCAGCCACTTGGGTATTTTCCAGCTGAGCTTTCATTACAAAATGGAAATGGTAATATTGATTTATGTGTCTTCTTAAAGACCTTCTGTAGCATTTATGAATTACATTATGAAAGGCAGGAGGATTAGGAATGTGGGCAGATAAAACGAGATACACAACATTTTTCTCTATTTTGTTGCTCATAGGTCTTATTTAAGCTATGAAAAATGGATATATTTGTGTTATTATAGTGCACAGCGCTCAGTCTCAGACAACAGGGCTGGGTGTTACAATTCCATTGTAAAATGTTTTTATGAAGCCATAAGTCTGACTGGGACAGGAGGCAATATTTCTTTTGGTGGAGGCGATCTAAGTCAAGAAGGGTTTTCAAAGTTAATGAACACTTGAATTACAAAACAATTTGAACCTGACCTTGACAGGAGAACTGAAGCACATACAGTGCACGTTGGAGTAGCGTTAATTGTGGTTTTGGCTGAACAATAGAATTTAGGAATTTTACTTTTTTATATTACACAGTTCTAGCTTGAGTATCAGACTTAATCTTTGCTGTAAGATAATTCAGAGAATGCAGAATGAGAATGTGAGAACACAAGAGTTCAGTCAAAGGCAATGTTATGAAAGCAGGATGGGAATTTTTGCATGCATGCTGCCTCCAGTGCATACATTATTTCATCTTTTATTCACAGGCCTGACTCAGCAAGGTCTATGCTCTGTGTTTTGTCTGTGATCATCAGAGAGAGGACCACACACACACACACACACACACACATCTCCCCCACTATTTCAGCTGCACATAGAACATTTACAATCCCATCAAGATTCCCACAGGACTCTGGTACACAAACAGACAGCGACTGCTCGCTGAAGCATATGCCTTTAAATCACATCCCTACATCCTTTATAAATCACTGATGTAGAAACATAAATGTACACTCAGAACAGCACCTATGTACTGACTGATGTACTGAAAGCGCGCGCACGTGTGTGTGTGTGTGTGTGTGTATGTGCATGCCAGCCTCTAATAAACAGCATGTGTACTTGTGTGGGGGCATAAATCTCTGCTTCCTCTTTTTGCAGGTGGAAGGACTTACATTACACAGCCTGTTCCCCTAGAAGAGGCTCACGTCAGCCCCATGGGCAGGTTTTCCACCATTAGCTTGTAAAACGCTTGCTTTGTCAGTGAAATTCCCATAGGGCTCTAGTTCCCCCATGTAGAAGGAATGCAGCGGTCTGCGGGGACCATAAAGGTACAGGGGAACAGGAGACGGCCTTCCCTGACACACTCTAGTGGGCTTCTCTTCTCTTTATGAGGCAAAGTACAGAGCCATTAAGAACTGGCCATCATGCTGATAGCCAGCTTGGAAACCTGGATTAAAACAAAGCAAAAGGGGGACATGAGATACAGGGGATGCTGGTTGTCCTCAGGGGAAATAGGCTGCAGGTTCCACGGGTGACAGAAAGCCATCTTCTTCGATCACACCCTCACTGAGGCTCACTAAGGCTTAGCAAGCAATAAACAACATATACTATCTTAAAGCTCTCCGCCCTAAATGATATATGATGTGATAATAACCAAAGATTTTGTAGTAATAATATCTTGTCACTGTATCGTGCAGCAGTTACGCCTTTGGCAAAGGTAAATCATGATCTACGATTTTAGTGGAGTGCTACTGAAAAGTGACAACAGCTCCCTGACTGGACCACCCAGTGTCTTGTTCACAGGGCCACTGCAGAGACACATTTATTTATGACTGTAGATGTGTGTGTTGATACATGCTGTATTTGTGTTTACATATGTGTAAACCAGTAGTGGAAGAAGTATTGAGATCCTACTTGAGTAAAGCAGCAATATCACAATGTTTCAGTCCTACATTCAAAACTTTGCTTAAACCAGCTTTAATATTTTTTGCGCCAGTTGGAAATCAGCACAATAGGCTGTAAACACAAAAGTGAGGTATTGTTAACTTATTATTAGAATTCATATTATCATTTGGAGTCATGTTTGTGACCACCTGATGAATGTAAATCTAATATTCACTTCAGCTCTGTTTTGCTCTCCACTGACTCTTGAGGAAAATATGCGGCTCTTTAGCTGCAAAATGTTCCACTATGTTCACCATAGATAGTCGCAAACTGTGTGTGTCTGCTGTTTGGTGCTGGGCAGGTGGTGTAGTGGGTTTATCAGAGCTTTTTTTTTTTCCACTGAAAACAGCTGCTTCTCAAAATGTGGTTGCCTAGCATAGTGAAACTGAACCAGTACTGTGAAACTGGGGCCTGTAAACCCAAAACAACAAGCTGAAAAACGCTAAATTACTCCATAGATATGGGGGAAACTGCAGAGTTGGGTGATTCTCTGGGGTTTCATACTTTAAGCCATACTATGTACTTACTTACTGTGTTACATAAATGTACAAGTACAATTGTACATACAAGTACAATATTGATATATGCATGTGAGCAGGTGTAAATACATGCTTGTTTTTTTACAGTAAATGCCTGCATAAATCAAGAACTGGTTCTTTTGTGTGTTTATACTATACATACACATGTGTGTATCCATGTAAAGGTTTGCAGTAAACATACAGTATATACTGTATGAGGCTCAGTTTCCATGCCTGCATGTACAGATGTGTAATAATGACCATGTCTGCATGTGTGCACAGGATCTAGAACAGCATCAGGCCAACCACAAGCAAGGAAAACATTGTTAAAAACTTTGTTAGTCTGCTGTTTAAACATGGAAGGAATCCTTATAAAAATACACAAAGCATTTGTTTCTTTTTTCACACTCAACAACACGGAGCAAAACTCTCCTGAAGAAAGTCTTTGCTCCTGGATCCTCTTGATCAGAGCTACTGGTGCCACCCACACACACACCAAGCCAAACGGCTACTTGTGTTTACCTAGCCATGTGACTCAAGCTACGGTACGTACCATGACGTCAGCTTGCATTCCACACATTCATCACGCTCAGTTCTCACTGATACTGTCTCAGATGCTGCGGAACAGTGGGAGCAGAGATCATACATTATACAAGCCAGCAATCATTCACTGGGCCTGTGTTTGCTATATTTATCTTTTCCCGATAAAATAAATAAGCACTACTTTGTGTTTGCCATCTGAGCTCATGAACAGCTATCGCCTGAAATAGTCCTCCTGTTCCACTTAAAACATGAAATCCATAAATAATTGCAAAACTGCTGTCAAGAGATGGATACAGGGAACAAACAACTCACTACATAAATATGCATGAATACTTCCATTTTAAACTACATACAGTATATTTTGTTTTGTGCCTTTGCTTGTTGTGTCGGCAGCTTATTGTTAAATCACTGCATTTCTCTATCTTGTATATCAGAGGATAACAGTGGCAATAAGGAACCCAAAACTATAATGCATGTAAGACAATGCAAAGTATGTGGTTCAATCACTTCAATCTGTACTTTGAGTACAGCATGCTGTTACTGAGTACCTGCAGTAGATTAACTTTTCATTAAACTGATAATCTTGTTCTGGTGAAATACACATTTTTTTGGTTCTTATGGCAGTGTATTGTGATGTAATTTGGTGCGTGTGATGGATTCAACTGTCCTGAATCGTCCAGATTACCAAAGCAAGTAGGACACAAACTTTACCAAGGCTGATGTGACCCAAAATTGACCAGATAACAACGTTACAGAAAAGAATTTCTTGTTGATGGTTGGTTACCAGCCCAAAATTGCTGTTAGACTACAATATTTACTAGCTATAGCCAAAGATATCGATTGCTTAACGCATATATATACAGGCCTATGAGTGATGTGGATAATTTGATCTAGTGGGAAATGTAAACGCTGCCTGGATTATGTTGACAGGCAACATTTTTTGAATTATGAAGCTCTACATTTCTGTACTGCACCAGAGTCGTAGGGAGGGGGCCAGGGTGGTTGGTGAGCACACACTGGAGACTGGGGTTCGCGTGCGGTTTAGGTTCAGGCAACAGAAGGGCTTTGGTTAAGGTTAGTGAAAGAATGTGGTTTCAATTAAACATTAATAAACATGTCTCGTGTTTGAAGTCACTGTGGACTTGTTCTGTATTAAACAAAGACCATGATATTTAAATGAACGCTGTGAGTGCCTAAACATAACCATACATAAGTTTATTAATGCAATATTTGCCACAAGTGGATATTACATTGCAAGATTTGATATTTTGGCAGAACACAAATGAAATATGTTGTCAGTGAACATTTTAACATTTTGCCAGATACTGTATATCAATTAGCAACATTTCATTATTATGGTGATAAAAAGAGCAATTCAGCAGAATTAAGTGTCCTCTAAAATGCTTACTGTTGCAAACCAGTCTACTATAAATGTAATTTCTGGTCGACAGAGTTAGAATGTGAAGAATTCTTCAGTCTTCTATGGCACATTGTGTTGGCGTTGCACCATGTGTTCATAAGTGCTGATTTGATTATATCAGTCTGTCTTATCTGTGAACTTGATCATGAGCATGAACACAAGTGTTCATGATGTCACTTTGTGGTTGCTTAGAAAAAAAAGCCATCTTTTTCTTTCTTGTCTAGTTTTCCTTCTTGACAAAATGGTGCCTTCAAACTTCTGCATTCTGTTGCTGAAAACCACAAAAACTCTCAAAACAGACAAAGTTTAAGAAAACACAACTCTAAAAGGGCTTCTAAATTCTTAGCATGTCCCGAACAGTCCACTCTGCAGCACAGCTGAGGAAACAATTTGCTGAGACCTTTGCCTTTTACATTCTGCTCCCCACGCCATGATCCAAACACATCACAGAACAGCAGGCTCATCTTGCTACCATCTGAAGAGGCGAAGACAACATGATGGAGAGTGTAATGGAACCAGAATGGAGGCTGTGTTTAACCTCACTCAGTCATTGCACTGTCCCATGCTCCATTTGTTATTCTGTTAATTGGCCAATCAGTAATGATGGCAGAGTAATTAATCAAGCAATGACAAGGAGGATGAATCCTGGTTTTAAGATCGTGTTGAGCAGAGGTTCACACCATATACTGTATATGTTCGAAAAAGGGGGTCTATAGCCTGAAGCTAGTGTGACTTCTCATCTGTAATTGCTGTAATTGCACTTTCTGTAGAGCATGTAAAAGCAGAAACAAATAACGTCTGCTGCAACTCTGGATAAATGACGACCATCAGCCAGGATTGTTTTCACAATCCTGGCTCAAAAAATACCCCATTGGAAGGGATAATCCAGTATAATGGGAAGTAGTTCAATTAATTAGGGAGGTAGACTAGAAGAGGGGTATCATAAAACTGAGCCATAAACAGCTACAACAGCACGGCTGATAAAGCAGTACTATTCACTGTGTAAGCCTTGTAAATACAAAATGGCCACCCTGGAGTTAAAAACCATGGAAATTTTGGGAAATTGTCATTTTTTTCCCATCTCAAAAAATCTGCATGTTTATTATCTGCATGTGTGCATTAATCAAATGGAAAACAGACCCCAAAACAAATTAGTTCTCCCCATATAACCTGATTAGTACTACTGCACCAGTGAACCAAATGGATCTGGTGCAGACAACCTGCAGGGAAAGAAGCTGCAAAGACAGCTTACAGATCTGGCTGTCACACTGGCCCTGTTCACACCTGGCATTAACATGCATCTTGGGTGATCCAATCACAAGTGGACAGCTCTGGGTATGTCAGTTCACACCTGGCATTCGAATGCTTCTCCACATGCTCCCTGAATGATCACTTGTGATCAGATCTCAATTCCCTGCTCTATATGCAAATAAACACGCACATCATTTCCATTTGCTAAGACAAAATGTGTTGTTGTTGTTGTAAATGGTGGGAGGCAGCAATGCACTTGGAAATTAAAAGAAGAGGACGTTTGCAAAGCCCTTGACGTGTGGGCAAAATCAAAACTCTTCGACCGCAATGTAAATGTGTGTTTCATGTGAACTCCATCCACAAGAATCCATTTTGCCTCTTGTTGTGGCTTTTTCTTGTTGTTTGGCACTTTAATATGGTGCCGTTGGCGCTCAAATGAGTACATACTTCCACTTACACAGAGGACGTCAGTTGAGTAGGCGGTCCTTTGACATGGCCCAGGACACATTCATGTATACAATGCTAAAAGAACGTGGCCATATGCAGCCCAGACCACTTTCGAATGTGGTCTGAGCGATAGGATCTCAATGCATCTTGGGTGCAATCACACCTTACTTAGAGCTATCCACTTTTGATCGGATCACCCAAGATGCATTTCAATGCCATGTGTGAACAGGGCCACTGTAAAACCCCTGAAGGCAAGAATGGAGGAAGAAGCCACAAACAGACCTCACCAAACCTGCATCCACATCCAAAACATTCACTGTCAGTGATTACAACATTACAGAATTGATCACAGCAACAATAATGAACTGTCAAAAGTTGGAAGCCAATAGCTAAATGGCTCCTGTCAGGACGAAGGGAGATTGTTTTAGTGGAGCAGTGCATTTTCCATGTGTCACATTTCATTTCAATTTTTTATACACTGTGATACCAACCGCTAGATTAACACTGATGGGCTGTAACACAGCAGCATTGCTGATGAGACCGATTCACTTAAAGGAATAGTTTGATATTTTGGGATAAACACTCTTATACCACTCTCATATTTGTCCATTAAATATGGAGCTACAGCAAGGAGACTGTTACCTTAGCTGAACGTAAAGAGTGTAAACAGTGGGAAACAGCTAATCTGGCTCTGTTTTTGCATGAAGTTGTATTTAGATGGCTCCTCTTTGCAGTGTGTAAATCCATCCAGCCTGGGTCTAACCCTCACCTTGTCTGTGCCCTTGACTGGCTTCGATCCCTTCTCTGAGCTGGCAGTGCCACACTAAACTATAGGCAACCAGGGGACTTGTGTTGGCAGAATGGGCTTCGCGTCTGGCAATAATGCCCTCAACTGTGGCTCGTTGGGTTACGGTTCGATAATGCTCCCAGTTTCTCGGGTCAAAACTCCAGTTACATGCGACAATGCTCTAATGGGTATGGCTCTGTCTATCCTTAGGCCACTGAAACAAGTCAAGGCCAAGCCAGCCAGAAACCCAGCCGTGACTCCAGGCTGAGCTGTAAGGCTGCACTTTTTTATGGCCATCATCTGGTATGGCTGCCTGTCTGGCAAACTGCACAGAATCACACACAACATCACTCATGGACACCCCTCCCCTGCTTTCTGTATCTGCCTCTCTTTCACACACACACACACACACAAACACACACACACACACATGCACCTGTGTCAGACGGCCTGTTTTCCACTGAAGTCTAATTGATTGGAAAATGAAGACAGACGCCTGTGCGAGCCGAGCCCTGTTGATTAGCAAGAGACACAGAGTCTATTACAGCTGCCCTGCTCCCGACCCAAACACGTCACCCAGACAACCAGTTAGTCTTCATTGTTAGCCACCAAATCACACTCCTGACTAGATGAGTGACAGAAACGAGCATCCACATGACAGAGAGGCGGCAATGGATCACTGTTGAGTTTTTGGGGAAACAGTAATACTTCTTTCCTTAGCAGTGATACACCACTTTAAATAGGGGAAGGAAATGGGTTGGAAATGGGCAGCGTAATGCTTTCAGCCCCGGCCTCTCTGAGCAATGACAACAGACATAACACAGAGCCATTAACTGCTTCACTGTGTGAGTGTTTGGCTAGCCAGAAAGACCAGCCGCTGCTAGCTAGAGCTCGAGGCTGGCCTCATTATTGACATTTTGATGGTTTTCAGGCTTGGAAAAAGTCAGACTCTGCGGGACTCTGATGGATTTTGGCTATCACGCTTAAAGGCTTTTCAATAATTAGTGTACACAAATACACTAGTTAGTAGAGTGATACAACCAAACTTATCTGGTTTAATGAGAGCCTCATTACAAATGAATTAATACAGTATCTATGAACTCCAGCAGCCATAAAATTAGACAGGTGATTACTATGTTGGATGCTTCCTCCTGATACACATTTCTCTTTTTCTTTTGAGTTATAAATGTGAACTTGCTTTATTGTCTTTTGGCACTCTGGAGATGGCTGGAGCTGTATTAATCTTACGTAGGCACGGATACACAAGGGAGTATGTTTCCTTTTCATCTGAGACTGTCCTCTCACCAGAGCGAGGAAAGAGAAAGGAAAAGGCAAAACTGTAAAGAGGAAGAGCCTGTAGAAAAAAAAGAGGGGTTGGCCGTTCACTGGAATTCAACAGTGCATGAAAGGCAGGGAGAAAAATGAATACATCTGGCGTGGAAATAGGAGAGGTGGTTTGTCGGGCATTACGGAGTTTGGAGACGAGAAGAAAGGAGAGGGGAAGGGAGAGGACAGAGTAAAATGGGGGCTAATCATGAAAGAGACAGAGCTGGGAGGCAAGAGGCAGAGGATGACTAAAAAAGAGGACAGTGAAGTAAGAGAGGGAGAGGCTCAGAGTAAGACGCAGAGAGATGGTGATGAAATGAAAGAAAAAAAGAAGCAACGGAAGCTAAAAGAGAGCAAAGTCTGGGGCTCTAATCATACATGCACATTGCGAAACTATAGATTAGGGGGAGGTGATTTTAGCTTGAGGAGTAATGTCTCCATCCAGAGCCGGAGCTTTGAGTGCACATAGGACGAGATGTGGGGGAAAGGAAAAAAAATGAACGCACCTCCCCAGAGTGGGGAGCACTGTGTTACCATGGAAACAGCTCTGACGTCAGAGCAGGCATTATGTGATTACTCATAGAGTCTGTTGAGGAGCGGGCCAATAAAACAGGGACCATTACTCACACACACACACACACACATACACTCACACACACACACACACACACACAAAGCAAAGGCATATGCATACACACATGTATACACACGAAGTACCAACTCATTCTTGCAGCTCTGCCTTAAATAAATAGCAGACCGATGATACACTTTATGAGCATTTTTACAATCCAGACTCTGTAAAATCGTCACAATTTTACAAGGGCTTCTGATTTGGAATGCAAAACGTGCAAATTGAACATTTGCTTGAGTGCTGAGGAATGAGGAAATAACCTGAACACTCCAGCGCTAAAACCTCAACACGAATGTCCCTTCACTGACGGCGGAGCACAAGTACGAGTCTCCATCCCAACAACGAGGAGCGCTCACACTACCTCATCAGCACAACCACAACCAGGATATCACTTGCAGAATCTGCATGTTCTGCATTCCAAACACTCCGACCCGTGTCTGACAAAGTACATCAAACATGCACGGTGACATGTAGGCCTACACTATTGTGCGTCACAACACACATGCACACACGTACGCACACTTCCTCTTGCCATCTCCCACACATTCTCCGCTGGGAGTTAAAACACTGTTAGGGCTGATAAGGATCCAGGCAAACAGTGTGGATAAACAGTCACTCTGGTAATTAAGAACAACGGGCCTATCAGAGAAGAGTATGCCGAGACAAACATGTGATCCAGACTCCATTACTGAGGCCTTGTGCATTCCCACCACAAAGACCATTAGGTGAGTCCAGACAGACGGCAAGAGTCACCAGAACCAACAAAAGCAGAGACTGGCTCCAGTAGTTTAAACTCAACAATTGCACTGACTCACTGACAAAATGAAAACAGAACACATACAGTTTCTTGATAAACAGTCACGTAATACCTTTGTAAGACAAGTAATACGTAACACTGTAACTGCAGTTAATTTCAGACCTTGTGTGAGAGAGGGAGTGGTCTCACTGCTGGAGAATAGTGGAGAATAGGCCTTTTTCAAAGGAGACTTTTTGACTTGCACAGTAGGAAGCGCAAAAGTGTTACCAATAACATTAACGGTGGCTCTGTTCTATGCAAGTGTCCCACTAAGTCATGACAGCAGTGAGACAGTGAGGAGACAGTGTGCACAATACCAGGACCCTGAAACCAAGGTGGCTGAGTTGAATTCAGCCATCAGTAATTTTCGAATTTACACTTCCATCTCCGACATATGGAAAAGGCCTAATTCAATGTTGAGGAGTGTTCTCTCACAGGCTGCATCAGTGATATTACATAGATTTCAAAATGTATTTTGGCATTGAAGCCTTAATTAATGACCATCATGAGTGTGAGTCCTGATTTTCATAAGTGAATTCCCTATAAATTTGAAAGTGAAACTGTGAAACTGTAAATTGTAAAAAATTATAAGCAAATGTCTTGACAAGAAAATGTTGCTCAGCACAGACATCAGATGTTGCAAACTGATGTCTCATGTTGAAACAATGCTCTTTATTGCTTTTTCTGGAAAAAAAGTATCTGCTGTGAGTGAGACGGATTAGCACTGATCAAAAGACACGCTGTAACTGCAGCTAAGTGATTTCAGCAGCTCAAGTCAGAAGTGAATGTTCATATTTATCTTTCTCTATGTTCGTACAAGATGTTACATGTGTGAGCTTCATCGAGCGTCATTTGCTCTTCCACTCCACTATCTGCATTTTAGACTGTCCTTAATGTGCATGACGCAAGTTCAGTTATTGCATTTGGGACAAGTGCTCCATGTCACTTCTCTGCCACAAATGTGACTGAGCTCTGGCCAAAACCTGATATACTATACTCTGCATCATCACTAATTTAGTTATAATGATACCATATCTGAGTTGATCTGATTAGAGGCTTACAAGCCCAAGTAGCTCTCCCTCCCTCTCTGTCTGTCCCTGCAAAGTGTGTGAACGTGTCTTATCTGTGCACCTATTAGCAAGCAACCATGTATACATTCATGCATCACAGTGCCAGTTTATGCGCATCATGTGTGTATGTATGTGCTAAAGCGAGCTGTAGTCCACCTGGCAGGCCAGTAAACTTAATGAGTCTCGTATTCATGCAGCCTCCTGTGCAGCCATATCCGCTGCCTGGAGCTCTGACCAGGTGCTCTGACACAACACATCTTCAAACAACATAAGCAGGATCGTCCCTGAGGGCCGTGCCTCTCGTAATATCACCCTGACTAACAACATACCACCAAGAAGGAACATTTTTCTCTTTAAAATTCACTCCAATAAGATTACCTGACTATGACTAACTTTTAAAAGCCTAGAAGGCTCTCCGAACATGATCTGAAGCAGGATGATTGAGTTACTTTCCTGATGTAATTCATTACTGACGAACTTCTGAAAATTATAATCACATTGCATGTAATCATATTGTTTTATATTGCATTTACAAAAGTAGCATATCAAGTTAAATGGGCAATCTACTCCAGTTTCACACCAGTACAATGATGTAATGTAAGTTACTTCAGTTACAACTAACTAATTAATTAACCTAATTTTACAAACTATTATATGAGTTACTGTATGTCAAGTGTGTGATTATAATCTTCAGTCAGTGCCTTTTTCCTCTGAATATATTTTGGGAATATCACTTTTTCAAACAAATGATATATATATATATGATATAATGCTGAAATAATGTTCCAATTTCATTACTAATATGATTGATAATGACCTGTTGTGGTTCAACCAAGATTAAGATTTACTACCACTTCCCTCAGTGATATTAATGATATTACTACCATGACTAATCACTTAACTAGCAAACCAAACATCAGCTCATCTAAATACTGTGTCAACAGACCTGTTCACCATAGTTTACATGGTCATCTCATATGGGGCTCACCATATGGTTCTAGTAACAGAAAGTGAATGACAGAGAGGAAGAAAATATTAAAGATCAGCCAGAGTCCCAAAAAGTATTTAAAGGTATACTATGCAGGATTTTCCTAAAAACAAAACAAAAAAAAACAACAATGTATAGACTCATATAAAAATAATCCCTCTCAATCATCACTTATGACACACTAGAAGTGTGTGGCTGTGTATGTACCTACAGAGAACCTGCCCTCTGCCTGTATTTTCTTATTTTCTTATTACATTTTCTGTGCTCGAGACATTTCTGGGCATCAACCTTTGGGCAGTGGGTGTGTAGCCCCTAGCCAATAACAGCCTGCAGGGTGTGAGGTCGGGACTCGTAGCGTAGCAACCAGGTTACATCGCTGTCTCCGTCTCTCTCCTCTGCTCGGCTCTGCTCTCTGTGTCTGTGTCATGGATGTATAAAGAGCTGCAGGTCTGTGTGTCTGCTTGACCGAGGACAGGATGAAGCTCGACATTCACACAAAGTCCAGCAATGTGGCACCTTCCCGCAGGGTTGTGCAGAGGTGTGGGTGTGTTTATTTGTGCTTTAAAATGTAACCGCCTTGAAACAATCAGAAAATAACATTTTATTTATCTGATTTATGGCTTGATTCTTGCTCTCTCACTCTCTTCATCCACTCTCTAGCTCACTTGACCACTGCTGCTCTCTCTCTCCTCTCTCTCTCTCTCTGTGTTAACAAACACCAACCGACAAATCCTGCATAGTATACCTTTAAAAATAAAAGCAATGAACAGATAACCTACAGAAACTTAACAGTATAAATGCTACATTAAAAATATGAGTTTTTGCATTATTCTTTTTCATTATTCTTTCATTAGTATTAAAAGGAGTCCTGATTAATTCTTATTATTTCTAATAATAAGATTCTTCTCTTCTCTTATAATTTTCGAAAAAAGTGAAAACCAAAATTTATGAGCCATTCATACATTACAATACAATGTTTTTGTATGTGTTTTATCCATTACACATGTAATAGGAATGTCGTTTGGCGCAATGGCATTAAAACAGTGAGAAAGTTCAAAGTAAGATACAAGGGCAGAACAGTGTTGGCCCAGTAGGAAGTATCCTGGCCTGGCCTGGCCTGGTCTGGGTCCATACTTGGTCCAGTCAACTCAGACCTAGAAACACAAATATTCTAATGAATTGCAGCTGCAGAGCCCGAACAGAGGGCCTCCTCCTTTCTTTACTTCCCAAAAACCTTTGCAAAACACTCCTTCACTCTCTGCTCCTCCTCTCTTTACTTTCTGATCCTCTTCTCTCACTGAAGTAAAGGGGATAGACCTGCACTCTAGAGACTCATCTCACCAAGTATTACAGTAAGGTGGACTTTTCCTGCAATAATAACTGTTTTGGTAGTTGTGAAAGATTTCTCGGAGTTGACTCTGCTACACCCTTTACGCGTGATCCTCAGACTTCCTCAGAATAAATGTCAAATTTCTCAGGGCTTATGATTTAAGAAATGGCCCAAGAGGAGATAAGTGTAAGAATGTGTGGAGGCTCCAAATGTGTGAGAGTGAGGGCTTATTTACAGCCACAGGGTAGATGACTGCTCCAACCTGCAGCCAGGTCCTGTGGATATGAACGATTTGGCCGACGCAATACTACCAGGGCAGTGGTGAAGGGCACTACAGGACTTTGAAGAGTGTGTGTGTGTGTGTGTGTATCCACCATGCATCATCTCCCCTAATGTTTTCTCTCAAATGTGACCCCTGGTTCCAGTTCCTTTCCAGCAGCTGACCACCATATGTAAAAGGCCCGCACAGGTCCACTGAATCCCCATCTAATGGGCTGCACAGATGCCACTTTCCTGGAACAAATCCTCCCGTGAGTGTGTGTATGCGTGTTCGTGTGTGTGTATGTCCCTGTCTGTCTCCGTGCAAACAGACTCTACCATTCCACACATTTCCCTCAATATGTTTCACCACTGTCTGGAAACAATGAAAGGTGCTGGGTGAGAAGTGGGGAGGGGAGAGAAAAAGTGGAAGAATGGTGGAAAATGGCACGGTGGGAGAGAGGGAAACACATAGGGGGAAAGTTATGCTGCTGTTTGGACAAGCTTTGTTGAGGGTAAGTAAAAAGGGAAGTACGTAAACTAACAGCAGGTCAGTCGTGAGGGGTGGAGAGAAGAGGAGGAGGAGGAGGAGGAGGAGGAGAGTGAGGGCAGATTATTGACTTAATGGCAGAATTGAGGCTGTCAGGGGCTTCAGAGACACTGTTTGTGTAGTTTGGACCAGGCCTGGTAGAGCGTGCGGCGTGATGATGGAAATCTTACACTCACTCAAAACAAGCCCACTGACCTTTTCATCTACCGGCCCCTGAATCAGTCTTAACATTCTGCCAACGTGGAAATGAATGAGTGCTTATTACATCTGTGGCAACATCACAAGCTCCGGCCCCCTTTGCGCAGGTGTGTGTGTGCGCGCGTGCGTTCATGTACAAGCGTTTTATGAATGTTGTCTGTTTGTATTTCCTTCAACATCCAAGCGTATTCCTGCCCATCAAGCAACAATATCGACACACGTGAAACGAAGCAGGGATGAGCGTGTAATGTTGTCAGGTCTGCGCTCACCTCAGTGTCCCTCAGCAACAGAGTATACTGGGCGTGACGAGAAACGTAAAGACCTCAGTCACAGTAAATTGAGTTGCTTCTTGAAGGTGACCAATCTTCATTACCGCTGACATTTCAGAAATAATGAGCTCATCATAGACAGTGCGAGAAGCTTCTCGCTGGAGGAGCCACCATTTTGTTTTCTGGACTTCGCCTGCATTCCAAACACACAGAAAAAAGGGTCCGACATCTGCCTGAAATGATATAGCCTCTAATTCTTCCCTGGGGAAGAAATAACAAAAGAAGAGGACACGGCTGCCAAAACAGGGCTAGATTCAAAACTAAACATTATCAATGTATCAATAGCACACACAGCCGAGCTTATGATTGAGATCAATAGGCATTGATGTTTCCCTTTTCCATAGATCTGGGGTATTCTGCAGATTTTTCTTAGAAAATGGGAACTCTCTGCCAGCTGCGGCTTGGCAGAGAGCAAAGCAATGTAATTTTTTGAAATGGAGAAATGCTCTGACCCCATTATGGACAGAGAGATGTATATTCAATATAGATGAAATCCAAAAGTATATATCAGAAGTGGTCCACATATAATCGCAAAGACAGTTAACAGGAACAATTCCCTGAGATGAGGTGTTTACATAGTCAAGCCTGTGATGTTCATATGCAAACCACAAGAAATCTCAGATTGCTGGCTGAAGCGTTCGGCTCACTACCTTCTCCAGTTCTCAAAGAATCGCTACAAGCGTTGTGAACAAACATACTGTGTCCATGATTTGATTTAATCAACTAAAATTTGTGAAATGCTTGAGTTTTTTTTTCCCTCATTACCACAAATTACGTACAAGATCGACTACACCGCAACTCCTGATGTGTGTATCAGGTTTAGGGGGTGAAATCAGATTAGATGAAACATTATCATCTCCCACAGGGGACTAAGTTCAGAATCGCATGGTGGAACATGAAAAAACAGTAACCTGACAACAAACTGCATAGAAAAGCAGAGGAATAAAGCAGAAAAAAGAGGGTGGTCCTCTCAACTTCTTCTTAAAATCATAATAAAATGAAAGTGGCAAAGGAGACAATGGGCAGAGGTTTTTGGGTTGCATTTTACAATGCTCCAGTTGGAATACATGTCAGACTAGAGCTGCGCGATCCTCCCAATCTCTTAGAACAAGCACTATGATTTTTGTATTTTCAATAAAAGGTGCAAATAGCAGAGAGATAAAGAGAGCCTATTGCACTGTTACACATCTAACTAACTGACAGACCAGAAAGAAAAGCTTTATGTAACGTCTGAAAGTGCCAGAGTGATGGCAGAGAGGAGGAGGAGGAGGATATTGCCTCTGGCTGATAGGCAGGAAGGAGCCAGTAGAGAACTGAATGAGTGGTTCTCTTGGGCCCAACATCACCTCGACTTCCCAACATCCACCTTACATAACAAGAGTAATACAGCTGAAAGACATGCTATAGATGCCGCTTCAGGCTTTATTCTACCCCTCCAGGACCAATTTAGAGAAAATCCACCACATATGACCCGAATGACCCACAAACACCCTCCCCTTTTGTCGTGTTTTACCTCTTCTGCCAGTGAGCGCACAAGCTCGACCACATCAGTTCACGCCTGTGAACAACCACAAACCCGCTCAAGTTCCTGCGCAGTTGATTCTTTTTCTGTGGGTATTTTAATGTAAAAAAAAGGCTGAGTAGAAAGTGTGCATGCAGGGTAGGAGCGCATGTGTGTGGTTCTGTGTGTCTCTGTGTATGTGTGTGTGTGTGTACACGCAGGCTCATCTGTGCAACATCTGCTCAACCAGCCCAAGGCTCCTCGCCTCTTGAGAAGTGGGTCACGTTTCCCGATGACGTCAAAAGTCCTTCTGCCTCTCCAGTTTGTGGAGCTTTGCCAAAACCACCACATGCCATTCCTCATCCTTACAATGGAAAAGCTCCCTCCAAAGCCTTGATGAATCACCTGCCAAACCTCTCACAATTCTTAAATCCTGACACTGGAGTGAGTCTGACCATGACAGCGAAACACAACGCGAAGGGTTCATTATCCACGGAGGAAAAAACATGATAAAAAATGTCAACACACATACTAACACCAGCTCAAACGGGAGGCCAATAAGAAAGAGATGAAAGAGAGGTGCCGAATTACAGACAACATTGTAGCACTGTTCTATAAAAGACAGAATTTGCAATGTGGTCTCAGAGGCATCATTGTGATCCAGGATCTGAGGCTGCTAAACTGCCTTGAGCCTAGGGACCTGACTCTAAACTCTTTCCACTGTCAAAAGGAGAGGATAGATCAGAGAGCAAGAAAAAGGCAAAAAGAAGAGAAGAAAAGAGAAGAGAAGAGAGGTAAGGTGTCTGCTACAGTAGGTATGGAGATTTCATTTAAGCTGTCCAGCCCCAGAGGAGACGACGCAGGGATCAGCGAGAGTATGAATGGAACAGCAGCTAATGGAAAACATTATGGAGAGAGAGAGAGAGAGAGTGTGGAGAGAGAAACTTGAGGCAGCCCCAGGCGCCTAACCATTAAAATAAAGGCCCAGCATGCCTATTCCAACCCCAATCACATTGTTGTGAGTCCCATTTTCAATTTTCACCCTCTCTTTACAACATGGGAAGACTTTTCAGATCCACACAGAGCATGAAGGTACGTGTTATCTGTGTGGATGACGAGGGCTTTGGATGGGGATTCATTTGCAGTTTCCTGAGACAATGCCATGCGTCTTATCAATGAGGCTCACATGTTGTCATGGCACGTCTTTTCTCACTTCTTGTTTTCCAGGCAAAGACGTGACCTGAACTAGTGTCCATGGATCAGGGTTGGCTTGTGCTTCATAAAGCAATTAGCTAGTGAGCTTGGCTATCTTGGGCAGGAAGGAGCACTTGGAACCAACATCCCACTATCTCCACGACACAGGACACAGGTCTGACCACACACACACACACACACAAGCCTGCTGTTCATAGCCATCGATTACGGCCGAGTATAAACGGATGTCACCTACACAAGTACACGTCAGCCCTGACATCGTTTAGTGTCTCCAGGCAGAGCATAGCAGAAACAAATCAATGAGACATTGCCTAGCCTGTCTGCTGGAGCATGTGTGAGTGTTTGCAGGTGGTTAAAGCAGTATGTAGCATTGGATGGGGTCACCACTTTATTATAGTCCTCATGGACAAAAAGAGAGAGGCCTGAACAGGGATTTGGGAGAGCCAACTGAGGACAAGCCATTGTCCCTTTGTCTCACCAGTTCTCAGAGACTCACACTTTCAAACTGAATAATACAGTGAGTGGTTGAACTCTTGCGAGTGTGGGAATAACTCGAGGCCTTGTCCTCATCATGTACCTAACAAGTGACTGTCAACTTGAGACGACATTCCCTTTAAAAACAAAATCAAATATTTATTGCACTTAGCACATTGAAGTAAAAACAAGTTCCTCTAAACTTTTTCTAGTGTCCCACATTAATAAGTAATAATGTACAAACTTCCACACACTTTCTTCACATTGCAGATACTAGTCTTTTTTTTTTTTTTTTTTTTTTTACAAGGATTGATGCTAACACATGCTACAGACAAATAGGAAACACTAAAATCACAAAGTAAAAATGTTTCTAAAACTTTTAAAAAATCAGCTGACTACTTTTCATTTTTCACTTCCCTTGACAAATATTGCTATTTTTATAATCAATAAAAATAACTAATTTCCTTGAGTTGACCATCAGTGGTTTCTGTTTGCAGAGTGGATTCAGAAATGTGACCAAAGTGGTACCAGAACGGCTCCACGCTGTTAAACTGAGCATCATAACCAGCATTTATTTTGGTATTTGTGAGTATATGGTGTGTCCATAAAAGTCTAAGACATATAGACACTTTATACATCATGCAAATTCAGCACAGAACTACAGCTATACATTGTGCTTTTAATGTCTGACTAATTGAAAGTGACTACGAGAAAACAGCCCTCAACCCAAACCCTAAGACTCCAGCCCCTGCATGGGGCGAAATAACCCAACTGACAGACAGCTGTACAGACAGATTTTTTTTTCTCTAACATATTTAGAGAGTAAAACATAGCATTGAGCAGGGAACAGCAGAAGCCTTGTTGGCTGCAGGGACAGACAGGCTCATGGCGAGCCAGTGAGGCAGCGGGCTGGACGGACGGGGAGGGCTCACCAGGCAGAGGTTACAATAACACATTTCCTTGCACCATGCCACTGAGCTAGACAGACATGCAGCCTGCTAGCTGAAATATTTAGGTCCCAAGAATTTCATTTCAAAGTTAGAGCCTGACCAAAGCTATGTCTCTATGATAACTCATTTTATCCAGAGAAGCAAAGCTCATAAGGGGCAAAATATTAAAATATCCAAGACAATTTGCTCTTAAAAGTGTGGTGAAAGAAATAATACAACTGCTTGTACCTTGGAAATAATGTGCAACATTCCTGTGACTTTAATGTTTAAGGGAAAATGTCTTTTGCATGTGAATTTAAAAAAAAAAACAAAAAAAACATGCAGTAGCCTATCCAGTCGTAGTCATACAAAACCAAGCAGGCGATGAATAATTAACTACAATCATCCATCAGTGAAAACAACCTTCCTTGTCAAACTCCTGAAATAAATAATCAATTAATAGCTGACCATGTTTGGGTTTATTGGACAGCCCCAGTCAGAGGGGTTCAAAATGTTCCTGCTTGTTAAATGAATCATGGCAGCAGCAGCAGCAGCAGCAGCAATGGCAGCGACTGCGGCCTGCGCTGTTTCCAGCAGAGACACAATGGCCAGACTGGACCTGAGGGATTAGCTGCACTTCCTCTCTGAACCCGCACACCAATCAAAGGCCATGAGATCAATTTTTGGGACACCGCTGTCCCAAATGTGCACATGCACACTTTGAGAGGGGAAATTAACAGTTGTTTCTTCCATTTGTTTTTCACACATTCTACTGACTGCAGCTATTTACGTCTAGGACTACACCCCCCCCCCCCCCTCCCCACGCCCCCCCCCTCTCTGCTTCTACCTCCCTCTCACAAACATGCACACATACACACTTGAGCACACACTCCCCAGGGCGATGTGAGAGTGTCTATTCATTCGGCAGAGGCCAGCTGCACACCTGGTGACAGCCCAGGATGGTGGTGTTGGCTCGGGTCAGGGTGTGTGGGGAGAGGAGGGCCGGGGGGGGGGGGGGTTAGGTGAATGGGCCCACAGGCCTGTCCTTCAGGGCCTGCTCAACCTGCACATTCCAGTTCATTTAGCACCAAGGCAAGCGCAGGAATGTCCCCTCATGTAAAGGATCACTGTCTTAAAGGTGGGCTCCTCGTGTGATTGAAAAGGTCCTTCAGGAGGATAAATAGAGATGAAAGGCGAACGTGTTGCATTCAGTTCCCCAAAGTGATGTGCTGCCATACCGGATGTATACTGGCACCTATTAACCTGTCTGTCCTTTAAGGGGCTAAAACATTTCTTCAGCGTTGCACACACGAATACTTGCTTTACGCATAGAGCTGGGAATCGAACCTCAATCATTTTTGGTAGTGCCCACAAGTGCTGAAAGTTGGCATTGAATGTTTTGATCAGATCAGACACTTCCTGATTTTTTGTGTACACTGTTGTACTGAAGGAACGCAATTTTGTTCCCCTGTACACTGAGTATTGTACATGGAGAGAATGACAATAAATTCTACCTTTACCTTGAGATAGGCAATAGCCCAGCCAAGAAATTACCAGACATTTAACACACAAACTCCTCCATTCTACGAATGTTTCTCCCATTCACTAGTTGGTCTGGTCCATTAGGGCTCCCAACTGCAATCGTAAACTTCTATGCACTGGGATCACCTGGGTGAGTTTGGGATGTATTTATTTAAGTATACTGTTATCCAGTTTGCTTAGTAGCCTCGTCAAGAGGAAAATGAGAAAGCTGATGCAGGCATTAAGACAAATAGTTAGAACAGCAGGAGGAGACCACCTGTGACAGGCTACAGTAGCTCCTCTGGTGCTGCTAACTCCTGGCAGTGCTGTTAGTTAGCTGTTAGCCGACTGGCAGCCATAGGAAGTACCCCAGTGCCCAGCCTTGAAAATGAAACCCCTGCAACCATTTCACAAGCAGCACAACTGTCATTTGGAGCTGGTAGAAGTACAATACTCCTGGCTGGAATATTTTGTGTCTAAAGATGCAACTTTTTGTAGTCATTTCCTGCAGTCCCTGTTTGTGTTGCTTGTTTGCAGAGTTGTGAGATGTGGTTTCTGTAGTAATTCTGCCTGTTTTTCAATTTCAGTTGTCTGAATTTTTCAAAGTTGACTTGGGTCCTATCCAACAATTGTCTCAGAGTGTTTGAATGTTGTCAGTGTTTTTTAAACTTAAAAAAAAAAATCTACAGTAGTGAAGGGGTTTACTAGTAGTAGTATTAGTCAGAACTAGACGGCACATGATATTAATCATTGACACACATCTGCGCTTATCTTTGTATATTCATGTATTTATTACAAATTCCATAGTTCCTCCAATAAATGATTAAGCCCACAACTTGCCCCGCTAAGAAACAAATCTCTGGCGCTGCCTATGCGGCTGCTTGTCTTCTGAAAACAGCTAAGGTTTGAGAAGTTTGGCTTCTTTTCCTTATATGAAAAAAAGGTTCTGTAGAAAACATGTTTATATTTCTCAAAGTGAATTATCAACATTAGGTAATGGTGCTAAGATATCAAGTATCATATCAGAAAAAAATTCAAACAATACTCAACCCTTTTCACGCATACACCTATAAGGGCAAGTGCACCCGGTTCTTCACAAACACACAAATACACTCTCCCTGTCTTTTTGCCTCACACACTCATGCACACGCACACACACCCACGTACTGCACGAATACACACGTTTGTGCCAGGAACATTCTGTTCACCTCCATCACTGAAATAGTCGGTCTCTTATGGTAACACAGAAAACTTGAGTGACATAATTGCTTTAGTCTAGAACAGACAGCAGAAGAAAGTACAGCATGTAATCTACCGCTCAACACACACACGCAAAAATCCATAATTCTCTTAAAATTCGGCTATTCTATTGGAATACGAGGCAATGATTAGGATCCTGAGGTGTTAATATGTGTGCTGTGTGTCAGGACTGGAGGCCTGTGCCTGTCTAGCAGTTCCAGCTGCATTGGGTTGTGTCTGTGGTTTGAGGCCCTCCGTGTTTCTCCGAGCGGATTCAACCTCTCAGCCTGCAGCAGCTGGCAGCCATCAAGCTGCTGGCAACACACATATACACACACACAAACACACACACACACACACGCACGCACACACACACACTCGCTTACATGCACACACATACTCACACAGACATCCTTCCATAATTTCCATGGTAATCAGTAGGGAGCCAGATCGTGGTCGTGCCAGGGGTTGGGAAGAGAGGGAAGAAGGGTCAACTTAGTCTTGGACCTCTGGTTTAGTTGGCTTAGGTGATCAGAGACACAGGGTAAGATTCAGGATATGAGCTACTCTAAATGAAGGTAATGAAAGAATTGGACACAGATGGGAGAGCCATGTAATGTTGAGTTTAAAGGACAATTCCGGTTTACTACAACCTGGGTCTTGCAGCAGGAGGAAACAGCCAGTCAGGCTCTGTCCAAAGGTATATCTCATTATTTAACAAGCTATGGTGTGTTATATTGTGGAAGATTTTCTTAACCTTTTGGACACAGCCAGGCTAGCTGTTTCCTCCTGTTTCCAGTCTTTATGCTAAGCTGGCTCTAGCTTCATATTTACCAGTACATGAGAGTGCTATCAATCTTCTCATCTGACTCTCTGTTAGAAATAAATAACTTAATTTCCTAAAATGTCACACTTTTTTTTTTAAACAAACCCCACAAGTAAGCCAATTTTTGGAAGATGAGAAATGATCAAACTGTCCTTTGTAAAACGTCCATCACAGTTTATAGACCAACCTTTTGGTTCAATTTTGACCCAGCACACTTCCTGTAGTTTCACTGTGCAATTAGGCATTATTATCTAGATTTCAGCCATGCTCACTTAACTTTTTACCTTCACATAAAGTGGTTCAGACAATTTGGCTAAACTGTTGTTTATAACCTGTCTCATTGTCTGTCTGCTTTGTTTCTTGCTGCAGCAGACTTTGTTGTACAAATGTCAGCATGTTTCCAGATCTTAGCAATTTCTCTAGTGAGTACAGTGTTATCACAACTGATCGAAATGATGGCCAAAACTATAAAAACAGGATCCAAGTTGTAATAAACCTGTATTATCCTTTAAACAGCTGGGAGCTGGCCATTGCAGCACTTTGTCCAGAACCTGTCTGTTTGGTGAGACAAAGAAATGTGGGCAAGTAGCCCTTGTTTACATGGCCGCAGACCAAAGCCCTGTGTAATGTGGCTTCATGCTGGGTAGCCAACATGGCAGAGGTAACACATACAAATCTGAAGCACAAGCACGCTAAAAGTTGCTACTCTGCATCGGTCAAATGCAAGACTCTTCCACCATTCAGGGGGGTAGGAGTAAGCCTGCTGTTTTGCCTGGCTACTAAACAAAACCTCGAATGACCTACTTTCATTCCTACCCCAATTCCTCCACCCCTTGCCTCCTCACACACGCACAGCGCAGCTAATACACTGGGACTGAATGGGGATTGAAAGTGTGAAGTGGATTGCCCAATCACAAGACACACAACCCCATGCTGATATCAGCTTCCTTTCCAAATGCAGAGAGAGGCTTTCAATGAGACCGTTTCTAACACAGAGGCCAGTCCAGTCAAAAAGAAAAAAAAAGTGAAACAAAAAAACATAAAACATCATATCCCACGAGGCTATGTGTTTAGAATACAAACAAGCTGTTTGGGATGAGAGTGTGCAGTGGCCCAGTGGTAAATCACTGCCCTACAGGCTATCAACAACCTCCCCCATCCAAAACACAATTCAATTATGGACGGTGCAGCAAAAATAGAGTAACAGGAAACATTTACAACAGCAACAGTAATTGTGTTTGGATCCCATTCCACAGGAAGTCATTATCATAGATTTCAAGAATATCTTTATCATCCAAGTTAAGAAAGAATTTCCTCTTCTGGTTGGGATAATATTTGCGTTGGTGTCAGTGGAAGGACAGAGAGCAGAGCGCAGTAAGAAGGGGAGGTGGGGGGGGGGGAGTTACTGACAGAAAAAGGAGTGGCTTTCAATGCCTCATAAAGATGATCGTCTAAAAATCAGAGGCACCTTGCTAATGTCTCCCCCCCTCCCGCTTAATCAGCTTCTGCTCAAACATTTGATGTACTAGACTGCTTTCCCCTGCCTGCAAGGAGAGAAAGTTCTATGACAGCGCTGATGTCTGCAGCAGGGGAACCTTGGGCTCAAATTTCCTTACACGCTGTGAAAAGCGATCCACACCACAAGTCCACACCTCTTCCTCCAGTTCAATATCCCCAGCTGAAACACAGAAGACTGGCCTGTCATTTTGTATTAACCCAAGAAGAAGAACTATCCCGCAGAGGCCCCCGCTAACCGCTATCAGATCAGCTGATAATGACTTTCTTTTATTACGCCCGTGATGGGAAGGATGACCCTAGCGTTGTGAAATGCACCTACTTAGTGAGCTGATAGATGCTGGCAGCCAATTTGTAATCAAAAGGAGGGAAAATGGCTGTTTATTAAATCTACAGTTGTGCAGATTGAAGCATAGCCTCGGAGCATGGATTTGGCAGAGCGGCGGAGGGCAACATGGCAGCTTTAAGGCTTGTGAGGACGAAGAGACAGAGGGATTCCTCTTTGCTCTATTTATTTTCTGAATAAACTGTTTTTACACAGTGACTATCAATCTGAAGGGCTTTTATATAAGACTCCGAGGTCTGTGGGAGAAGCTTCCTGAGAAAAACAGTGTTAAGTGTCATCCAACTCCACACTATTCTTCAAACACTTCAGTCACATAGCACTAATGCAAACATCATCAGGTCAATAAAGTGCAGATCTACTCCTTGTCATGGCTCTCTTACTACTTTTTAAAACATCATAACTCTATTGAACACAGCAAAAGGGCAGAACTGTTAAAACCTCTTTCAGCCTCTTTAAGTCATCTAACCGAGAGGCTCTACCTGGGAAGTTATGACCACGTCGCTGCTGTGCAGTTAGCCTATATTTTGTTCTTCCAGGCAGAGTCAGTTAGCTGTCTGGCATCTCTCCTCTTCCCGTCACCATGTGGCGGCTGCATTGTAGCCCCCAAACATGCGTCTGACCCCCCTTAGGGAGGCCAGATCCCTGTGTGAGCAAGGTGATGACTAGTGCGGGTCAGCATGGGCTTGTTTACACATTACAGACCACACAGACAAGACACAGTTAAGACAGCATATGTACACCATGTGTGTCTCAATTACAGACAGGCCACAACTGGTCAACTGCTTAGCACCAGAGGGAATGGTGGATCACTCAGGTTTTGTTACAGAAAATCTAGTGTATTGTTAACTTCATTTCAAAATACTATGAAGACAGCATGAGCACTGCTGTCTATATCTCCTAACAAAAACATGTAATAGAGATCATCTCTCAGCAGAGGGCTCCAGCATGGCCGAGGTGACAGAGCAGAGGAGAGTCAGGGATGTTGTAAATGTTTGCATCTTTGCATGATATTGCCTACTTTGTTCATCAAGCAGTTTTATCCTGCTCAGCTTTTATTAGGACATCACTACAAGAATAAAATTTTAAAGCAGACCAAAACGGGTTCATAGCCATAGTTGCATCAATGAAAGCTGTTTACGACTAATGTCTTGATTTTAGGACTATTTTTATTGTTCTCTAAGTAACTCCATCTTGAATCCCTTACAGTCATGGAGTCCGAATCCAAACATAATGGTATCCGTCCTCTTTTGTTTTGCACACGGTTAACGTCTTTAAAATATTGCTTCAAGTGAAAGAAAGTTAATTCATCACAGCTCGGTAAGTCTCACAGTAAGGAGAACACCTTTGGATGAAGTGGGAAAAAATAGATTTTCATTTCCTTGAAAAACCTTTCACCAATTTAAATTATTCTTGCATTAATGCATGAGTAGAGAATATGCATTGTAATTCCAACTTTATTTTTTTAATGAAATAATAAAAGTATTTATTGTACAGTACACTAAATGCATAATTTATTTATATATTGTCTATGTTAATAAATATAAAAGTAAATTGTTCAGGTGTTCTATCAATAATTTGTCGCACTGCTAGTTAAAACACAGCAGATCGTAATATAATCAGCCTGCACATGCTTGCTTATAGCCATATAGTAAATATCAAATGTAAATTATATAGCCAGCCATTTTCCAGTTCACCACTCAATCTAAAACAAAGATAGATTCCCACTCCATTACCACAGCAGGGCAACTGCTGCATATCAAATTAATAATGACTGGCACTTGAATAAGCTTCAGCTGAGACATCAAACGTAAATCAGAATAAAGTGTACAATCTGTAAAATGTCTAAAAGTCCTTTCAGATCCGATTTGTGTATGTGTATGTGTGCATCTATATGTATTTGTGTGTGTGTGTGTATGTGACCACAAAGAAAAACAAACAAGCACACTACAACGCTAACTAGCCCTGAGAGCTGAGGGCACCTTTCAAGTGGCCGAGCTGACAGTGCACCCTCTCATCTCCCAACCTAACCGCACTCACAGGTCACAACGAGAGCTTTGACCACTCCAAAAATCTGTTTCCCATTCACATGCTCAGCATGCTCATTGATTTTCCATAAGGAGGGCTGAGGAGCTGATATGAGTCTGCACAGGTATGCATGTGTATCAGTAGCAGAGGAGGTTTGAAAGCTGCTACATTCCTGAGGTTTAAGGACAGAAAGCCCCACTAGGTGGTGAAGGGCAAGTGGCCTTAAAGTCCAGGACAGAAAGATAAAAATGCATTTGTCAGTTTTGTGGCAGTGCCTCAGAGATGATCTTAGGAAAATGTTTGACATAAATAATTAGGGATGAAATGAATCACTGACATCGTATCCTCAGCTTCCCTTTCTCATCAGCACTTGAAAGCACTGCTTCCAAAACAGTACCCCTTCAGCGACAAGATACCAAATTTGGTACTTTATTTTCAAATGGAGAGCTACACTTGAAACAATACAAGTGTACATGAATTAAATGGATCACCTCGACCCAAAGGGTGCAACATTTATATTCAAAATATGGAGAATCTGGATTGTATTGATCATTTTAGTAGAAGATGATGTATCATTTTTATTCCAAAAAATATATTTGTAATGAGGCATTACAAGACATTATGAGTAAAAAAAAAAAAAAAAAGGTTGTGAATTACTATGACCTGTTTGCCTGCCAATGGCTGCAAGTGTCTCTTCTCTTTATAATATGATGAGATATCAGTCCAAAAATTGATCAGAGCAATAATAAGAACTGATCAAAGATCAGGAGATCAAGAACATCCAAGCAAACTGTAATATCTACACAGCAATGTAAAACACAATCATAATATGTAAATACAGTATTATTATTATCATCCTTATTATGAATAATAATAATAATAATAATAATAATAATAATAATAATAATAATAATAATAATAATAATAATAATGATAATAATAATAATAATAATAATCTATAATATAATCTTTAATCATAATAATAAAATAATAATAAATGGTTGTCATTGTCATTGTTGTTGTGAGGGTGTTATACTAAAAATATGACATACTTGACTTTTTTAATTCTATAACATTCAATATTAATATCAGCCACAATAATAATAAAATATACCTGAAAATTCTAACCACAGTCAAAAGAGGCCAGCACTCCATATTTTATTGCCACTGAACTGCTCCATCCTGTCATCCCTTCGCCTCAAACACTAAACTCGACAGCGGAAGAGAAAAACAACAAATAGAGAACTTGAATGGGACAGAAACGTCTTACCTGGTCCCTCTGGATGCATGGCAGAGAGGTCCGGCGATGTGACTTACTGTTGGACTGACTGTGTGCCATGTCTGTGGCTATCGCAGAACTGGACCTCCTGCGCCTTTTAAATACAGGGATCTCTTCCCTGGCTCCAATCACGGGGGTGCAGCCCTCCGTGTGTCTCCCTTGGCTGGGAAGGAGCTTGTCAGCATACCTCGCCAGCAGGATGCCCAGCACTCCAACGAGATACGCTACGTACGGTCTCCAAGTTGCCCGTACTTTGTGCAGCGAAAAGAGTGATATAGTCCTGACTATGCTGATGAAAACGATCACAGATATGCCCTGATTCAGCCGTGCTACCATTAGTGCGCCGGTGGCCACGCAGATGAGCACGACCACGGCCGCTGTAGTGAATGAAAACAGCTGCTCATCTGTCCCGTCCAGGAGAGACCACGCCGCCGCCTCGCCCAGGTGGCACAAGGTTAGGAGGGAGAGGGCGGTCTGGATTAGTACCCCACAGCGGATTAAGTACACACCGACCCAAAAGAAGGCACATACAAGGGTGAACAATGGCGAAACCACATTCCAGCAAGTTTGCAACAGCTCCGACGCGCAGCCTGAAACGAAGTGAAGGGGAGACGGTGAATGCGAGAGTCTGTTGTCAGCACTGCTGCTGCTGCTGCTGCTGCTTGCTTCAGCTTTCCAGTCTGCACATTTGATCAACAGAGCGAGAAAAACCGAAAGCGACCCCACACACACTGCACTCCGGAGTCTCTGGGAACTCCATATTTTTGTGAACATTAGCCTCACACACGACTCGTAGTCTCGGTCACGGCACAGTGGGATGACACATGTTTTCACATAACCATTGCGATCCGGTGCGCTGAAGCTTTTTTCATGAGTGCTGCTCTGCGCACTGGTACTGTCAGATTCTGCAGGCATCGCCATCACTCATGGCAGATATGAAGTATGAGGAAGTCTATAATGCATCTATACCAGTGTGGTCATGGGACAGGACAGGAGTTAGTGACAAAACAAACATAATTTACTGTACGCATAGTGAAAAAGTACAGCGAATACGCACAGATGCGTCTCCATTTACGCATGGAGATGTGCTGCCACTGGGCGCATTCTCTTTGTTTTCCCAGGTGCGAGTGAAGGAACTGCTGCCCAAACAGCATGAAAGGAGCCTGAATGACAACGTAATTCAGATGTTATACATATCTAGGGCACTGCTTCTCTGCACACACGCGTCCTGCTTTGCCCTCCTTTGTGGCGCGCCGTCTCTTTGACTTCTGCTGTCATCCTCTTTGCTTTGTGGCTCCACGGCCCGGTCCGTGCAGCAGCAGCAGCAGTCTTTGCATAACATCAGTCCCGTTCTGAGAACATTCAGCGATAAAAGGCGCTCTCTGTGTTCATTGTTTAGCCACTTCCCGGTCTCTCTTGAAATGGTAGAGACTCCCGTTACTTTCCAGGATAAACACTGCTCAGGAATTTAAGCTGATTGAGTGAGTGTCCGTCAGGTTGGAGCTCGGCGTTTTCAGGGGCAAATCCGGAGTGTTTGTCACCAGCTCTCTAACCAGCCCTGAGTCTCAGCTTATTCACACCCCCGATTTCCGACTCAACACTGGGAGCAAGATACTGCAGCAGCAGTGAAACCCCTAAATCCTTCCTCAGCCAGCCCAGCAGGCGTTGTCCTCACAAGATCTGACTTATGTTTAGATTTTTTCTTGAAAAAGGAACTTCTTTTCTTGTAAAAAAGATATATTTATTTATTTATTTTATGTTTTTTTTTTATTTTTTTTTTTTTTATTTAAACTGCAGAAAAACCTGTTTCAGGGGCTGACCTATTTTAGTGGCCTCCTCTCTGAATGGGATAGTGTTTTGAGAAACAAACATTTCAGGCCATATTAGATCTCAGAGAGTGCATTTTGATTTGTGGTTTTGGTGTAATATTTTTGCAAGGTTACCGAGCCAAACTGAGGGCTTTAAACTGCCTTGACATAAATTCATTTTTAATTGAGGAGAAGTGTGAGGATGCTGACGTGAGGAATGGAAGCTCTGTTTTGCAGTTAAATTCCCAGAATAGTCTTGTGGTTGCCCTCCAGCTTGACTCCAAATGTCCCTACTCCACCAGGTCATTGAAATATTCATTTCACTTTAAGTGTCACTGATGATGTTTGCGTCACAGTGGACGCTTTCCATCAATGTTTCAGCACGCAAATCTTCCATGTGCATAGGTACATGTGTTCACAGTTCAGGAGGCACACGTGTGTTCCCCTCAGATGTCCATGTAATGCTCTCATGGGATCACACCCTCTCACATACTGTAAGGTGGATATATGCACCATATGCAAATGCTAAGGAAGCACATGTAATTTCACTCACGTTTGCTGATGCACATACAAAGAAGCTGACATACATAATGTTAAGTCAGACTTTCTGTTTCCTTTTCTCTCTCCCTCTCTCTCTCTCTCTCACACACACACACACTTTTATACTGTACAGTTAACCCTGAAGCTTTTCAACATCTGGTCCTCTAACAGCAGCATCTAAATGAAAACAGAGCTTTTTAACAGACAACACTCTGTCATGCCATGCTCTTGTTTCTGCAGCTCCACGCTCTTCATTAATTTATGGAAAATACTGTAGCCGTCAAAACGGAGAAGCAGCGTATTTAGCAGGACTCATGCCTGTGAAGCTGATGTTCCTCAAATCTTTGGCTTTTTCACCCTCAGTCCTCTCTATACCTGTGCTCATTCTCCCAGACCGAGACAGTTCGGCACGACTTTTTCTATCCATCGGTGCAGACAGTCCTGTGTATCACTTGTCAGTTGTGATTAGCGGGGAGCAGGAGAGGAGAAGAAGCGCTAACAGGGAGCGATAGGAGCAGGAGAAGGCCAGGTCCTGTCCATCACCTCTTAGCACATATTCACTGAGTGCCAGACAGCCCTTTCAATGCAGTGTATCACACAGGACAGCTGCCGGTTCCAAGTGTGAGCAGATTTTTGCGACAACATCTGTTTTTTCAGCTTATCAGAGCCTGTTTTTTGACATTTTTTTGGGAGGGGGGAGTTGAAACAATACTGCTTCATCTGACTGGTTTATTTCATGATGACAGAAACAGAAACATTACCTCTTCACAAACTGAAGATAAGAGCAAGACAAAAGAGAAAGGAGATGAAGTTAGCCAGAAAACAGGGATCATTGCGAAATTTCCTTTCGGTTGTCTCTACAAACATGTCCAGAGGCCTTTTTGAATTACCCGTAAGAATTTTAACGACTGGGGAATGCACATGTAACCGTCTTACCCTATTTGGCAATGCCACGGTCCATTGTAAAAGAGGAATCTTTTATGAGGAGCAATTCATCAGACATCTGGTTTGGATGTTGCATGGGGGGCAGTCGTCTGATGTGACCTCGCTCAGACCTACAATGGCCTCTGGGGCTGCGGCTGACAGATCTGATGTATACTCAGGAAGTGTGAAGATCCGAGGGCCTGTTTCCTACAGAGTTGTTTACCATTGAACCACTTCACCCTGCAGCCCCTATGCTCTGCCCGTATCCAGTATGAAAATGAACTGATGACATACCTTACACTTGATTTACACCTCAGGCAAATCTGGATGCAAATAGCTTTCAATGATATTGACTATAATCACGAACAGCTGTCTGTTTGATCACACTCTGGCAGGAATTGAAAGTGAGACACAAACAGGCAGATAGAGTCATCAAATGGTAGATTATCCATACATGATAAACATTATTCTTATACTTTACACATGAAATACAGTACCTCTTAGAGTTTAAAGACTGAGGAACGGAAGAAAAAAGAAGAAAGAGCAGCTGAATGAAGTGATGGAAACAAGTTTACATTGTGTTTGGCACTTGTGTGCAGAGAGTGAGATCCATCCTGCGTGTTTACCAGCCCTCATTGGCAACGGTCGGCTCAAGGCCAAGTTTCCACTGAGGTGCTGTGGACACCCTTCTACACACACACACACACACACACACACACAAATGCCACCACCATCATACACACAGATATGCATGTGCACACTCTTCTTGGCACAGTCATTTATCTGCCCATTTGCATGTTCACACAGTTGCACAAGCGCCTGCAGAACAGAGGCCTTACATGCTGATCACCCGAGGAATCAACAAGCTTCCTTTCTCTTTAGAAACATGCATCTCACCTGACGTCGTTAACCAAACTGCAATTAGTCCACACTATCTTGTATTACACGATCAGAGCAAAAACAGAGCAGGAACCTACAGCGAGAGCCGACTGCATTATGTATGAGTCTGGGTCAATGATTTCAACATCTGCAAAACTGCTCCCATCAATATTCCGATTTGAGTCATGAAGAATCAAATGATTCACAGGCACAAGAGAGCTATAGGATTTAGATGTCTTGATACAAGTTTATAAATCTTACATATACTGACATCAAATGTTTGGGCCAAATATGAAGAGACAAAGCAATACTATTGATACTATAATTCTCCTTCAGTTTAATAAAAAAATATACAAAAATATGCAAAGCACTGGTTGCAAGTCACTGCAGTCAACTATAGACAAGGACATGCTCTGTCTGCCACCTTCCCTCTGTGTTTGTTGATAAATAACACTGCTGACTCTCTAGACATGACTTTAACAGAGTGGTAATAATATATCACAACAAAACAGGTATCTATTTATGGTACGTGCAAATGCAAACTAACGCAAACACAAACAGGTTCAGCAGATGAATTTTTGAAAGCTGATGCCAATAAAGTTTGTACTGCGACTGCCAATAGCTGTTTTGGTTTTGATATCTAATATCTTAGTTGTTGCTCATATAAATGGCAGAAAAAGTGATACAACCTGCATATTTCCTCTGAAGTTACATTTCAACCCGTGGGCACAATTTAAGTTTCTATCAAAACTCATGCAAATTAAATTCTTTTGGCAGGTCCAGAACGCAGCATAACTCACCCACACTCACACTCTGTTTAACAGAAAATATATTTTGCTGACTTACAATGAAAAATTAATTTGTAGAAAAATTCAGGAGATATTGCTGGTACTTCGTTAATAAAAGGTCAAACTGGCTGCATATCTGTCTAACACAGGAATATACATTTCCTTTTAGACGGAGTCACTCCTCCATCTATCATATAATCACAATCTGCCTCGAGACTCTGGCATACTCAGGTGAAAGGGTTGTATGTGTCTCCACCATGCACATTCAGACACAACATGTGCACACTAGCAGAGCTCATTTTTTGGAGAAGGATGGGGAAGAATATTGGAATTGAATTAGAAGACGGGTACTTAATTCACTGGTGTGGGTGGGAGCGCTGCGGGCAGAGAAAGAGAGAAAGTTGAAACACTGCCTCAGATGAATAATGCAATTCCAAGGTTTGAGTGGGAAAGGAGCCACACATTTTATTGCATATATATTCAGGAGAGTTAGGAAAGTTGCATGTATGAGTTTTGAATATTTCAGATCAAAGTTTTCAAAGCTGTTCTGCCACCGCAGCGCGCTCAGACCATGTGGCAGTTTGCTGGCGTGGGACGTGGTGCTTGTCTTAGACACTAGATATCTGCTTGAGCCTGGGATTTATGCTAACCCAGGGAAACTGCAGGAACTTGCGTTATATATCTCTGTCTCTCTTGTTCTGCGGAGTACAGATTTACTTCCTAAGCCTTCTCAAATAATGCAAAATAAAACTGTAGATCATGGCTTGACACACCAGGCAGCCCAGTGTAATTGGTCTGTGTTTGTTCAAGACATGCCAGGAAAAACACCGGCCGTCCACCTTGTATGAGAGTTGTCCAGCACACAAAAGTCAGCTTTCATATGGGCATCTGGGGCAGGCGAGAAAGGCCAAGGGAGCTGACTGTTCACTTTTACTTTTCGACGTCAGTTTACATGTTTTCCTAAACATGAGGAATGCTGTTGGGAGCTCAGGCCCAGAAACAGATCCTTGGGCTCTATTCACTTGTCAGGGAAACAGGGGGTCATGGATAAAGTGCTTCACGGCAACTTTCCAGTCAGGAAAAAGGATGAAGGTAATGGACAGCCTTTTCCAAAAGCATAATCACAAACAACAATCAAACAGATTCTTATTGACTAGAGCATACTTCAGCCTTGTTCTGTATGTTCAAATAAGTAAATACCTGGAACAACCTTCAAAAGAAATTATCATCGTCAGGAGAAACTGGAACTTGTTGATTTTATTCAACTGAAGGATCACAAGGATCTTTGTGGGATGACAAAATCCCATGATACTTGGGCTGATGAAACTCTCTCCGAGCCAACTGGATGAACTCAAAAATGCATGAGTCTCAACCTAAAAAACAAGCCTGTTTTTCAGACTTTGAGCAGCTGACATTTTGGAGACCCAAGTTTTCACTTTGCACCATCAAAATGTGACTGATGAACACACAAGTGGAATTTTAAAAATCAAATTTTTCCAATTCAGTGATCTCTCTTGATGCTTCACAGTGGGTCTTTGTTCCTAGTGTTCTCAATTTATCTGGGGACATATGATAGCAATGGTAGGGATGCACAAATATGATAATGACCTTATTAAGCAGATCCGATCCACATTTTTTTGTCAATGTCATTATAAAATTCAGTGTTCCAGCTCTTTCAGTTACATTCATTCAGTCACGGCAGGCCACTGACCAAGTTAAAGCTGCTGCTGATATTAACTCATCACTTTCTGCATGTAAGTCACAAAAAAAATGCATTTAAGTGTGAAGGAAGTAGTAGGCCTTCACTGTGAAACCAAAGGTGTTGACAATGCCAATCAGGGTTAGCTAACATTCCCAAAAAATCACTCAATATAGTTCAATGTACTTATTTTTTAGTACATGTTTAACAGCCTTCATAAAGGAGAATGGAGCAGAAAAGACCACTGATGTTTTATACGTTAAAGTTTGAGCAGCTGGAGTAAAAAAAAAAAAAACACAATAGAGGAGCTGCACTGTTTAGCAGGTCGGTTTTGGTTAGTGAAGAAAAACTTAAGAGGTTGATGTAATGTCATAAACTTTCTATTAGAGATGCACCGATACTGATACTGATATCGGTACCCCAAGTATATACCCAAAGTCCAGGTATCAGTATCGGTATCAGGACTGAAAAAGTCAGATCGGTGCATCCCTATAACCAATATTTTTATATTATGACATGACTACTTGTATGTGAAAGGTATCCCTTGTTGTGATGAACCCACAGAGAATTATCATCTGACTCTGAAGGTCCCCTCAGCTCTGCGGAGCTTTAAACTCTCATCAGTGTTGTTTTTGGGTGCAGCTGGCAGTTGTTTTCAGTGAAAAATCTCTGACACACCCACTGTAAACTACCTGTCTAGCACCCGAACAGCAGACAGACAAAGGTAGCAACTTGTTGGTGAATATAGTGAAGCATTTAGCGGCTGAAAAGCCAGATATTTTCCTCTGGAGTTGGTGGAGATGAAAAAGGCTAAAAAGACTGTTGGTGTGTGAATATCTTCACTTCTTGGGAAGAGATGTGATGTTACAAGCTCATGTTACCTTATATGAATAATCAAAATAAGTTCCAGGCAGAGAGGATTTTAGATTGGGGAAAAGAGAACATTGGTACTTAATCAGTACTCAGTATCAGCTCAGTAGAGTTTAGGTATTGGAATCAGGAGAGAAAAAATTGGACTCACTGCATCCCTAAATAAAAGGCTAAACTATCAGTTTATCCAAGCTGTATGTACAGTAATAATTCGGTGACATTGCCAGGCTGGCTATCCACTTTATCCTCCTGGGGTGTAAATATGCTATTGGAGAATGTATCTGGCTGCGTAGGGAGGACTTCATACACAGAAGAATCTGAAGTGCATGCTATTGGTCTTTCAAATGCCAGACACAAACAATCATCAAGGATGAAAACCTACGGAACAATTTAGGGTACCACTCAGAATCGGCCAACAGCTGTGGGCTTTCAGTGATGCATGCAAGTCAACTTTCCTCTCTTGAAGCCAAATCCTCCAAAACTTCAGCAGACGTTCATAAAAGTCAGTTTTTCTGAATCACTTGTCAGGTGATTTACTGTAAAACACGATTTCGCACTGTGATGAAAAGGGAAAGATGAGGTTTTAGCTTGATGTTGGCTGACCTGTGGAGCGTTGGCGCTCAAAAAAAGCAGACAGACAAAGACAGCAGATGGGCAAACTGGCACCTAAACAGAAGTAGAGGCAGAGGGAAGACAGGACACCACTGCAGACTTCCTGTCCCTAAGAAAGAAACAGCAGCAGACTCGTTCTCGTCCCGGCTCTGTCCAATCAGCTCACATCTCACATGGCTGGTCTTCATCTCTTGATTCTGACAGCCTTTCTCCCCTCCTGTTTCTTTGTAACTTTTATTTGGGGGAGAAGCTTTTAAGCTGCCATGTATCCCCCGCTGTTTGTACCGTTTATCCTGGTTGCCATCACAGTGCATGGCGCCGGCACACATCAAGACGTTCTTGGATTAGAGAAGAGGAGGAAGTGATCTATAAAGTGTGTGGTCCCTCAAGAGGAAGCAGGCAAATTGAGGCCTCCATACAAAAACTCTCACTCTCCCTCGTTCCCTCCTCTATCAATAACATTTTATGGGAGACACCTACACAGTTGATACCCTAAACAGAGACTTTTAAGGCAACGTCTTTGGCTCTTAAATTGAGAATATAAAGCATCCTTGCCCCTTCACTTTTCTCCTTTCATCAACTGAGGTAGGAGGAGGGGGGGGGGGGGGGTGTCGGCATAAAAATCTCCCATTAAGAACAGCGCAAGGACAGTTGTGTAGACTGCAACAGACTTAAAAAGCCCTATTTAGTCTTTAGCAGTGGCTGTTTGACGTCATTTAATGGTGGAAAGGCAGTCTTAAGTAAACTGACAAAAATGAGAAACCTCTCTAACAGCTTACAGTTGTCATGTGCTTAAGCCTGAGCGTTGTAAACATCAAGGGAAAATCGTACATGATCCTTGCCACTCATGAGCCTCTGAAGAGTACAATATGTGCTATAAGTTAAGTTTTAACACAGTAGAATGTTTCAGGCTATTAATTATTTACCTCATAACACTGGAATGAAATTCTTCTTACTTCGTAATACCTTAACACCATGGCATAAAACATGCATGTCATTGATGAGTGAAAGCCTGATCCCTGCAGAAAAGAACTAATGATCAGCTTTGCAAATCCAGATGTGCTGTAGGACTGGATTGAAAGAAGAGAAAATGCAAGGATACCTCTCATAGTTTGGAATTAAATTCATATGTTTAGTGTAGAACAGCAAACATAGCATCTTTTAAAAATGTTTTCATCCTATATTCATTTGTCTGCAATCTAAGCATCACCAAAAACAGGTTGCTGCACAAGAATTTTAGATTTAAGAGGTTTAGGCTAAAATGCTAAACTGATGGTTGCAAACATTTTCCGTATTTGTTGAAGTTCTTTATCCTCCTCATGTTTCCCTGCATGTGTTTTCTTCAAGTGTCGGGTCACTCTCTCTCAGTTGGTCAACTACTCAAACTCCAAATATATTTATTATATTGCCATGGAAATTGACACAAATATAATACCCTGAGCAGAAGCATTCGAATGCATTAATCCACAAATGCAGTGTTTTGTTGTTAACAGGATTTCTCTGACTGACGTCGTTTAAACAGATATTCAGAGTTGGCACAGAGAGCAGACGTGTGTTTAATTTACCAAAAAATCCTAGATTTCATTGCTGTATTTTAAGGCATAAAATTAGACAAATTAAATTTCATGAATCAAAGCTGTAATATTCATCTGTTACTGGATGTTAAGCTTTGTCTGACTCCTCTGTTGTTTGGAGCTAAAGAGATTTGGTTCAATTTACAGAAGGCACTTGTGCCCCAGGATACACTGAACATTACCCTGTGTCAGGAGTGTTTATAAGAGCCTGGTACATGCACAGACACTCTGTACCAGCAGATCCCTCTTGGCCTTTAAAGGCAAAGCGAGCGGCGATACATGTTATTGTTTAAATAATGATTGAGAACGGAGGGGACACACATGTTTTGAGTTGCGGTCTGAGTTGCCCCAACCTGAACTACAATAATAAAGTTATCAGCGTACTTAGCGAGAAAAGATAATAACTTTGCACTCAAACCATCATGTACTGTTGTTCTCGCAAACTGTTACATCACACTCTGTAAGTATTTTTTGCTTGAATCTGTGGGTCTAAGGTGAAGCAAAGGACATCAGTGACACCTGGACTCTCCTCTGTGTCTTCTGTAATCTGTGCTGACGTGCTTTCTTATCAGTACCAATACATTTACAATGGTATTCACTCAGCTACAGGAGCCCTGATGAATAAATTAGAAAGGTTTAATTTGAGGTCTTCTTCCATATTCATTTGTTTTTATGTTGACAAAACATTTCTGTGCTGTGACGCAACAAACCCCTGAGTGTTTCTTTTTTGCTCTTTCAGAAAACGGTAACTACACCAAGTACAGACATGAGCCAAATTCTGCAGAATATATGGTGCTGAAACATTTCTCTGGGTCTGCATTATGCACAAGTTATTCACGGCTCACTGGGAGCTTTCAATAATTAAAGTGCTAAAATGGCATATGTTTAAAAATTTAAACACCCCTTTTTGCCGGACTTGTGCACTGCACTGTTCCTCTCACTATCCTACCAGTTTGATGCTCACGGTTGATGTGTCATATAGCGACTTAAAGAGGATACAAAAACATTGCTCTAACACAAAACAACTAAAGAGATTTTTAAATAAGACAGAAAAAAGTAAGATTAAAAAAATGAGTAAGAAAAAAACCCGGTCTAGGATTTTCATCTAGTGTGTGATTTCATTTTTAAAAATTTCTATTTGATCAATATTTGACTGTCTAAATTATAATAATAATTTCTCTGTGGGAAATATGTCCGTAACAACTACATTTTTATGTGACTGTGCCATGATATGTTGGATTTTAAAATATTAAGATAAAATACATTAATAGATTTAATAATTTAGCTAAGCCATCATCAGAAATCATATCAAACAAATACTGTCCCCTGTGCAGCACCAAACCCTACCCCCTAAAATTACAAACTGAAAAATTCACTGGAAAGACTGAATAAAGTATCCACAGGAGAGGCGATGGGAGCCGCTGAAGCGTGTCCTATCCCTGTGGTATCAGATTAAGGGTTTAATGACTTCCAAAGGCCCAGGCCATTTCCTGTCTGTACTTCCTGGTGCTCAGGCCAGTGTGTGTTGGACTTGGACTTTTCCTGCAGCACTCCACTCAGCTTGGCCTCAACTGTACTCTTCCCTGGGGAGAGGGCCTCCATGCAGTCCAAGTGGTAAAAGCCAAAGACTTGGAGCTCTCAGACAGACCAAACCATCGGGCCCTGGCTCTGATCTAATCTGTGCTGGGCAAGAAAACCCAGCAGGGCTTGTTATTACTTTGGTGCACGAGGAAAGTGCTCCTTCCTCTACACATGCACTCTTACTTTGGCCTCAGCAGCCAGATAAGGCTACAGACTAACTAACCACTCAGGAATCCAAAGATAAAGTCTGTTAAACCAACGTTCGCCTGTGGATGGATGTATGAGCATGTAACCATGGCTGAGTGTGCGTGACAAAACGTGCCCGCAGCTACATTTGCATGTGTATGAGAGCATTTTATATTTGTTAGTATGTGCAGCTGAGGGCACAAGCACATCATGTTTGGCTGATACAGCCGGCACACCATCTGGGAAGAACATACTCAGTATTTTCAAGTTTCCTTGGCTGGATATTTTGCTGATCCATGATGACTGGCAAAGAGGCTGTATGGAGTTTCCATTGCACGCAGAGGGAGAAACACACTTGCTGTGTAGTGTGCTCTGTAGGAGACATTGACATCATGTGATTTCATTCACTGACTTTGGGTTGAACCCAAGGTAAGCCTTTAAAATTCATACACAGCCATGGGTGTAGTACAACCTATACACAGGTATTCAGTGTATACCCACTATGGATTTAATACACCAAAAAATAGCGTGGGGTCGGTGTCAGTGTCCATCAATCAGAAGTTGGACTGTAGCCGATGAAATCATGTTATTTTCCAGCTCTTCTTTGTACGTGTTTGATGTAGTGATGCACTGGCAAATGTATTTAGCAATTCTGTAGTTTATTTGAAAAGGTTAAGCCTCTAACTAGACTTTGAAATATGGTAATGTGAGACTAAGTAAAGTCCAATGTGCACGAACATGAGGCTTCTCAATTAATTTAATGGAGGTCTCTATGGGTACGCTGGGTTGATGAGACGTTTACATTTCATATAGACATCTTATACACTCCAACAAAACTATGGCTTTTTGTAAACAAACAGAAACAGTTTCCCCTGTGAGTTTCAGGAGCAGGATTGTTCTCCTCTCAGTCCTGTAATATTGTAATTGATGTAATTTTATACACATGAAGCTGCCACCACATTTAGGCCCTGACATTCGGTTTACCATTCTGCTCTCTGGTTCATTACTGGAGATAATTACAACACTCACTGCTGCATTATATATTATAAGGTTGGTTGGTCTTCCCTGACTGGGAGATATAATAACCACTGGTATTTATTTATCTACAAAGCCCCTGTTGGAAGATTGCCATCTTATATCTCATTTTTGGAACTCTGGTCCATACTTAACTTGCTTCAGTGATTGGCTGATGCTTCAGGAGCCCATACTAGAAGTGATTTAGGATAGACTGCTTTAATTGTGAACACACTGATCTCATGCGGCATTCTGCAAAACCACCTAAAAATCAAAACATGTATACTCCTCTGTGACTTAAATACTGTGTAATAATCAGTCATTTACCTATAAGTGCTATAGCTGAGCCTGCATTCTGATAGCTTATTACTCCTTTCTGTGTCTTTTGTCATTTTATCTATCCTGCAGTATAATTGTAACCAGGGCACTGCTAACCTAGCCTGTATAAATATAAGAAAACATAATTAACTTTTATAAGGTCTGTCAAATTCCTACAGCTACAAATGCAAGACTTTCTGAGCAGACAGCAGCTATTTTCTTGCACTTGCTGTGGCTCTCTGGCTCACCTAACAGCTGCTGGTGATGTGAGTTAAGAGAGCCGGGTTCAGTCGACCGACTGGCAGTGCATCTTCGGCATGAACGAGCAGCGCTTGGGTGAACACCGGGAGCACACCATTGAGGTTATAGATCTTAAGGAGGTTGGTAGCTGTTTAAGTCTCATGGGTTAATTTTTACAGAAAAAAGTTGCAAGTTACAACAATACATACAACATATACAGAAAAGAGGCTGATATATACTATACTGCACACTACTACAGAATGACAATACACTGCAGTTATGTTGGCTCATAAAGCACACCCTGTAATTTGACTCTTTATCCCATTAACTCTGAAATCCCATTTTTTAAAAATAAACATCAGTTTCAAGGTATCTGTGGTAAATATTCTAATCAGAAGGAAATATAGAGCCAAATAGTCAGTTGCTTTTAGTTTGATTCTAAGCTTGTACTTAAATAATTCATCAATAATCAAAATAGTGGCCAAAATAGCAATTTTCTGTCGATCGACTAGTCCAGTGGTCTTCCCTACTTTTTTCATGGGACTCACACCGGCAGGACACAGTCAATAGAAGAGCCACTTCTATCACACAACACCAAAACCCACCCATTAAGTAAATCTGCCTACTAATTTGTCATGCCACAACATATACAATATGTAATGCAGCCAATACAATCTGAATTAAAAACAGGCTTACCTTAATACTGGGATGAGCAGAAGCAGGCATGCTTCATGTTATATATGTAGTTTGTTGTTGTAATCCTTGTGAATTATGTGTATTGGCTGCATTATTTTATTATTAACTGAGATGCGAGCCGCCAATTAAAGCTTGGTGAGCTGCACAAGGCTCTCGGGCCGTGTGATGAGCAACACTGAACTAGTCAATTAATCAACCAATTGTTTCAGGTCTGAAAAGAATAATTCATTCACTCACAACAATCAGTGGTGGAAGAAGTATTCACATGCTTTACTTAACTAAAGGTGGCAATACAGCAATGTAAAAATACTCCATTACAAGTAAAAGTCCTGCATGAAATATTCTACTTAAGTAAAAGTTCATAAGTATTAGCATCAAAATGTAGTTAAAATATTGCAGTAAAAGTAGTGGTTTGGTCTCTCTGACTGATATATTATTATATATGACATCATTAGATTATTAATACTGGAGCATCAGTGTTAGAGCAGCATGTTACTGTTGTAGCTGCTGGAGGTGGAGATAGTTTCAACTACTTTATATACAGTTAGATAGTTTAGTCCAGTGGTTCCTAACCTAGGGATCAGGCCCCTCCAAAGGGTCACCAGATAAATCTGAGGGGTCGTGAGATGATTAATGGGAGAGAAAAGAAGAAAAAACAAAGTTCTGAGACACAAATCTGTTTTCAGTTTTTAGACTTTTTCTCTAATCTTTGATTTTTGGTGATATATTGGATCATTTGAACATTTATTGAAATGAAACCATGTGAGAAGTTTAGAGGGAAAAATCACTATTTGGTGCAGCTGTTCACAACTCATTGACATCTGAAATGTGACCCGACTACACACTGCTTTTTGTGAGACAAAAGACAAAAAGGTTAGAAACCACTGGTTTCATCTTTAACAATGTGTTGTATTTTAAAAGCTTGTTATATTATCCATTGTGTCAAATCTTCATCTGAAAAGTAACTAAAGCTGTCAAATAAACATAGTGGAGTGGAAAGTTTCATTCTTTATGCATATTTTGTGTGTGTGTGTGTGTGTGTGTGTGTGTGTGTGTGTGTGTGTGTGTGTATGTTGTGTTTGCAGATGCTAGTATGTTACACTCCATTTGGATCATTTATAAATTATAGTACCTATTTACCCAGACACCATGGCAGCACTGTACTCAACAAACAATGAAATATGTACACATCATATATTAAACGACTTAAACTAATTCAAAAATATTAAATATATTAAACAAATATTAACAAAAAACATGATAACACTGCCACTTAGTTGCACCTCAAATCTAAATTACGGCAGATCTGTTACCATATTGACCAACACAGAGGCATTTTCAATTTAGAGGTCACACAAGTCACAGCTAATAGAGTTCTGTCAGGATTACCAGGACTTAATTAAGATTAATTATAGAATTTATTCCTCTCCACTTAGTGTATAAATCAAGTGTGACAGCACAGTATTGAGTCTAGCTGCAGGGCTAGTGGGTACAACTATGGTGCGTTGACATCCACACACAAGGCCTCTCAAGGCAGGTGGTTTTAGGCTACGGGGATTTTGACAGGCTCCATTAGCCAACACTTGACTCTGACACTGAGGAGTGAATGCAGACTGGAGCTCCCAGACCCCCCTGGGTCCTGTTTACCTTTCAGACCACACTAGACGATAGTCTATCTGACAAGGAAGAATGTGAGAGATACAGTCATACTAACACTGCAGGACACCCAGCGAGACACACTTAAAAAACAATGTCACAACAGAAAAGGGGGGAAAAGATTAGGAATAAGACATATAAGTGTGGTAAAACAGTTTTACCAATTATATTTTAAAATTTAATTGGTGCCATGACCTGGATACTTTGATACACTGATAATTTGTATTTGCTGATGTCCAAATCAAATCCTTGACCTTTCAGTCTGGGGAGGGCATCTCTGAATACTGGGCCACCCTGACACCCCACCAACGTTCCTCCTTTCTGCTTTTCTGTCTTTAGGGCCGAATCTACAAGGGAAACTTTCCAGCTGGCTTGTGGTGTGTCTCTGCAGTAATCAACAAAGGAATCTGTTTGGTTAGCAATGTACAATTAGATGGTTTTTAGAGCATTTTGTAAGCGACTGGATTTATTGCTGGGGAAAAGTCTAACGTTGAAAGTGGAGAAGATAAAGTCAAGGGATGAAAAGGACTACCTCAGTTTCCAAAGAGCATCTTATAACTGAGATCTTTGTTGTTAGTGGCTTGTAATTTCACAAAAGTAAGAGCTTTATAGTCTGAAATCTGTCCCTGTTGACAATGTACCATAGGTGACCTTGACCTTTGACCTATATGATAAAATGCCAGTATGTATGCATATTGTATATAAATTGTATACATTCTATTTTGTATATATATTTTATATGTTCTGTTTTGAATTAACGGTTAAATCTCCTCACTAGTCATAGAGATTTATTATCGTGAGGTCATATAGTGCAACACAAGGCTGGAGGAACATTCATTAAGACATTGTGAAAGAAAATTGAATAGTAGGTTATCATTTTATAAATCTTTTGTATATATGTTACAAATGTTTTCAAACTAAGGAGTCAATGTTTGTTATCAACTGAATGTGATGTAATGTCATTGTCATTTTGGGGATACATGTTGGTGAAGAAATCCTACTCCTAGGCTAGTTGAACTTTTGAACCTGTTTCTATCTGAGGATTGCTTGCTGACCTCTGGGGTTAGCTAGAGATATCTTTGTCTTAAGCCTTCTGTTTTAGAGACCATACTTGTTTGTAAGACGGTGTAACGGTTTGTGGAAGTGTCCATTTAGGGACCAGACTGTTTTTAGCTTTGCTTCTGAAGAGGTATAAAGCTGTTTGAGTTAACAATCTTTAGAGAAAGGGCTGGCTGAACAACATGCTTTCTCTCCAAAAATACAAGATGATTGTATTTTTGTTTGTGTGTGGACATTTGTATAATTGTTATTGATGATGTGATGGACTGTACGGTGTCTACAACTGCTTCAACAAGTAACAATGTTTAATGCTTTCTTTATGTCTCCATGTGTCTCTTTCTCAAGAAAATTTCCACAACAACATCAACTATTCTTCATATTTAACAAATACAGGCAATTATAAAACCTGCAAGCTCAAATGATTTTCTTAATCATCATCCAGTTAATTTGGTCATTCAAATGTAAACTGAGAATCGATTGGTTCATGAATAAAGTTAGTTTGAACAACCGCAAGCTCTTATATTTAAATGTAACATGAGTGAGAATGGCTGGCACATCACCAAATCTTATAGATAGAGCCTTTTTTTACTGCAGCTGAGCAGGAGTTCAAATAAAGCTCAGAGGAATATCTCATATAAAACATATGAACTCTGAAATGAGCCATCATAAAACTGATCAAAACAAGAGATGAAATGTTAGATTGTGTATCTCATTTCCAGTAAAATGAGTTAAATAATCTAATTTACCGCAATGATTACTAACTTACTTTAGATTTGATCTGAATTAAGTATAATGTTGCATAACTGCAATATACGTATACTATTGACACAAATATATTTTATATGTTTTATTACTATGCATGTGAAAAAATATACATCTATATGTCCAAATTTTATCAAATGAAAATGTCATATTGTTGGTTCCCCAGGTTCAGTCTTCTTTGCTGTGGCCAAGACTAAATTTTTATCGGTTCCTTTATTGTTTAATTCTATTGATTTTATTACATGTTATTTAATGTGTGTGTATATATATATATATATATATATATATATATATATATATATATATATTTCAGCATTAAAGGCTTAGTTGTGAGGACCCTTTAAACACCAAAAGATCCAGATCTCAGTAGCCCATATTTTTTTCTCTGAAAACCATAATTATTGCAACATTGCTCTATTGGTGAATCAAAGGAAAAGAGCAGCTGCACAGTAACTAAACATTAGTTCAAGAATTGTGTTCAGTGATAAACTTTGAAATACATTTTCAGGTTTGAACTGAGGGCATTGTTTCTACAATAACAGCCCAGATAAATCTTGGGCCAGTTTCAAAAAGCTGAAAAATCCAGGCTCGTGTCCATTAATCAACAATCAAATCAAGTCAACTTGGTTATCTGTGTATGAGGAACAGGGCCCGGAGTCACTGCTAAGGGATAAGGTGACTTTTTAAAAAATTCCTTAATTGTAATTTGTTAATGTTTTGAATCAAACAAAATCAACAGTGTTTACTGCTCAAACAAGCTCAGTAAGGATCACCAGACCTTGTGTGTTAATTATGTTTGGTTTATTTTCACCAGGAGAGACAGATGTGTTTTGGTCACCTTCCACCGTTCTTCAGGAGTCCACTTCATCAATGTATGTGTTCCTTCTCCAGATAACAAATCTCAGACCTATGAAACAAATACAGACTTTTATCAAGTAAAAGATTTACAGTAAATGGAGCTGCCAGCGTCTCGGCACCGAGCCTCAAAGAAGCTGTGCAAATGAGACAAACCAGTGCCTTGAGAGGAAACTATCACAGTGCATTTGAGGCTGCTGCAGCAATTGATAGATTATGATTCATCAGTCCTAATCAGATTTTTCTCTTTGATCACTATGCAATAACCCTCTACATGAAGCTGTCATTTGTCTTCTCCATACTTCTAACTGGGTGACCACTTCAGATTGAAAACAATGTGTCTAAAGCTAAGTGAGGTTTTGACATCAGTAATGGTGGGAAATGTCAGTGTGGCTTTGTTTGAAAATCTACCAAATACTGAAGTGTAGATCATTTTTTAAAGGAAAGAGGAGAGCATCTCACAAGCCACAAATCATCTACACAGATATTACAAGCTGGGCTTAACCTGAACCAGAGCTTTTCAAACTGTGGTGCAGTTGTCTTGATTTTGATGGAGTGGGGGCCCACAGTGTCAGACTAAACAAATTAGGATCCAACTAATTATTTTTATTATCAATTAATCTGCTGATTGTTTTCAATTAATTAATGAATCCTTTTGTCTATAAAATGTCAGAAAATAGTGAAAAATACTGATTAGAATTTCTTAGAGCTCAAGCTGGCATCTTCAAATCTCACCAGGTGTACAAAACCTAAAAGCAGCAAACTCTCACATCTAAGAAGCTGAAACCAGTTTTTGCTTAATAAATGTCTGAAATAATTAAAACTGATTATTAAACTGTTCATTTCAACTCTAAATTAAATTAAACAAAAGCTTGACAGGATTAATAGTAAATATTAAAATATTAAAATTTAAGAGTAACACTAATTTTCATATACAGTATATGACCTCAAAGGTGTCTCCTAAACTATATAATTAAAACCTAATGCACATGAAAAATAACCTGTCAAGGACATACAGTGGCATGACATTTGTCTTCTTTGTGCATGTGTGAATTAATAAGACAATGAAACAGTCTCTATCAGATTATCTTTCACAACATACCATCAGCGATCCCACAGTATACAACCAACGTCACTGCCCTCCTCTCCAGCCATTACTGTCAAATTCATTTGAATCAGGCCCTCTTCATTTCAGTATTAGAGTATTCACTGGAGCTGAAGTCTTATAGTTGCTGACTTGGCCTTACTTGACAAAGTTTCACTGAGCTGGCAGAGATGATAGATTCTGTTGGTCGCATTGTTTTTCCAACATCCCTATTTGGCTGTTCTGACCCTGTCATTTATAATGGCCCTAGTCCATGTTTAATTCATACAAGCCCCGCAGAGCGAGGCTCCATACAGGAAGCTGGCTTTACAGGCGACAGCCATTCCACTTTCCTGCCTCAGATATTTTATCAAGACGGAACTCAGGGCCAAGATTTATGTTCAGCAAGCTGTACATCAAACATGAGGGATATGCCAAGTCCAGCTCTTGCACCCCTGCTAAACCTCACGTTTCAGATCAGCGTGCTAACAGCTTAACAACTTCTCCCGGCTATTCTCCAAAGCATTCTGCAATTACATCCTGAATGTAAATCTATGCTGGGGATGTATGTGACACAGTGTAAACACTAATAAGTTATCCTGGAGGCTTTATCTGCACAGTGCTACTGTGTGGTGGCATTAGCTGGGTTCCTTCCAAGTTGCATCAGAGAAGCCCTCACAGAGGTGCAGTCTCCGCAGCCTAATTAGGCGCTCCAGTAGCTGCTGTCAACACCACCATCGTGGGCTTCAAAGCAGGGGCTCAAACTTGTGATCTGTCTAAATATTTCTTTCATGAAACCCTCGTCATATCAGGGCTGCTATCACAAAAAAAGGTCAGTGATAGAAAGGAGGAGAGACTGGAATCAGGTGGTGAGATGGAGCCAATGAAAGCGAGCTTGACCTCCTCAAAGTATTTGACGCTCTTGTGCATGACATGAGCAGATCCAGGGGGACTTCTGTGATACATGAAAAATGTCCTTTCATCTGTCCTCGCTTACACTCTCTGATGCTGCACAGCGCTGCTTGAATGGTCAAATCTGGTTGAGTTTGTTGTTGCCACCACATCACACATTCCTGAGTAGATGTTTACACCCAAGTTGAGACAGACTGGTGACAAAAGGTATTCAGTCAAAATTTCCTCACCCAGAGGTTCATCTGAAATCTTTCTCTTACTATTCTTCATACTATACATCCACTTTTTGACAAAAACAATTTGAGGAGTTGCATATGCCACAAAGAAAAAAAAGGCTTACCTAAAGAGCGAGCACTGCGGTTCAGCAAACATACTGTACAAGCAATCCTTCATAACAATCCACATTCTGCAGGGAAGAATTAGCCTACATTGCTCGAGCTGAGGGTGGAAAGATGGTTGAGAGTGAGTGCTACAGACATTCTTGGAGTGTTAATATCATCATGATGGCCTGACCATGGGTCCGCAAACTGACAGACCATCATCTGCATCTGGCCTCCAGGCACGCTTGTGGTCCGCTGTCTCTCAAGAAAGAAGCAGAGAGAGAAATCTGCAGTTGTTTAAAGGTTACATAACACAATATTTGGAGGTGATCTATTTCTTAGAAGGACTGTGGCAGCGGCGGTGACGGCAGTGGTGGTTGTGGTCAGGCTGGAAGATTCTAATCATATACCGGCTCAGAGTCTACTTCGACTGAAAGCATGTATGTTAAATTTCCTGCATAAGAAGAGCATCAAGATGGAGAAAAAAAATTCATGTAAGAATTCAGTTCCACCAAATGTAAAAGGCATAAACAATAGCCTCACTCGCCATGTTTCCCTCATGATTTCATGTAAAAGATGAAATAAGACAACATGATGCAATGAAAAAAATGCCAGTGGCTGTGGAGAAGGTCTTGAGATTGAGACATGGATGCATGCAATAACAGTCATATGCACGCACACATTAGTGTATGCAGTATATATGTGCATGCCCCCGTTTCAGTCTCGCAATGCCTTTTAATGTTTTTCCTTCTTTTCTTACTTTTCCCTCCCTCTGAGTTGATGTTGGTTTGTGTAACATACTGCCTGGCTGCTTTGGCCAGTATTTCAATCTCAAGAGACTATCCTGGTAAAATAATGTTCGAATAAAAAAAAAAATCGAAATAAGACAAAACACACATTCTCTCTCACACACAAATATTCACAACAATGAGGCACATGATCACACACACAGAACATTCCAGTCTTGCGACAGGGCCAACAAGCTCCACTAAGCTGCGTTAGAGACACAGACACTCGACCACACAGTGAGATGTTTTCAGAAAAGTGACGTCCAAGCCCTCCCCAGTGATGCAGATGACAGAATATTACATTCAGTCTCTTTTATCTACAGATTTATTCAGCGTAGCCATTCATTATCTAATGCTTTGGCATTAAATATGTGGCCCTAGACAAGGACAGTATGTACGTCAGCATCTATAAGAGATCAATAGCTCACACACGATCATAGCAGATAATTAAAACTATACTTAATACCTAATAATTCAGATGACAGGAATTTATCAAAATGGATAAACAAAACATTTCAGTAAAAACATAGTGACAGCGGGTCAACACAGTTCACTTAAGTGCCATAAAACTCTCAGTGAGTCCATAGAGCATTTTTCCCAGACTCCATATCAACAGACTGGTAAAGTTATCTCAAGTCAAACTGTACACTTCCTCTTAGACTTCCATAAATAAAGTGTTGTTTGTTAATTCTACTCTCACAGATGAACACTGTCGGGTTTCATCATCAGTATTTTCTTTCCATTCTCTAATTGGCGCTCCTCCTATATTGATTACAGACAGAGATAAACAAACAGTATTTAAGATGTTAAAAATGTACTGTAAAGTCAGTGATCCCATCCATCCCCTCAGTTTTTTTCTACTATTTAATCTGTTATCTCAGGTATATAGTTCAGAGGCTCTGCAAAAGAACAGATTTAACCTGTTTAAGTTATTTTTAAAAATATTATCAAAGGTTTCATTTGATATTTTAAAAAGCAGATCTTTCTTTCTAGTTAAAGCAACAGTCTTAAAGATCTGTTTCATTCTCTTTGGTGGCACCTATGGTGACAAGTTGTAATTGCAGGTGTGTTTTTGGACCTCACTCCCCAGAGATCCAAACAGTGTCGCCTGTATGACGTCAGTCAGTTGGCTGTTGGCAACGCTAGCAGAGACAGGAAAAAACAGTGCACCGCTTCACACGCAAGTGAGTTGAAGATGAGCGAGTCTGTTGTATTAGCTCTGCCTACCCTCTCTGGCAGACCAACCGTTGCTGGGAGATGAAAAACATGTCACTAACTGTGTGCCACTTGTGATTTTTCACCAATGACACCCAGTTTGTAATACCGCAAATGGAAGGGGTTTCATCAGTGAGCCATAGGCTCAATCACCAATGTGTTGCCTCATTGGGCAATAGATAGTGACTTAACAGACTTTATTTAAATGAAAATCTTCAAGATTATTACTATTTAAAAAAAAACAACATCTTCAACAGTGAGATGTAGTAAAAGCAGAGATACACAGAGGTATTGCTCCCAAAGCAATCAAAGACCATTTTTCCTTTTCAGTGTCTTCATCATAGGAATGTGATGCAGAGAGGCTAGACTCACATGAGCAAAGGATACTGTCACCATAATCAACCCAGTCAGAGATGGGAGCATGTGTCATCAGAGGAGGACTTAAGGTTATCGTAGTTCAGGATGCTCTGCCCATTTTCTCTCTCTATCTCTCTGTCTATCTTTTCCCGTCTCTCTCTCTCGGCTCCGCAGCCTCCTCCCGCGACACTGTGAGCAAACAGACCCTTTCCATCAGCCTCTGCTATCTCTAAATGTCAATCAAATAGAGAGAAGAACTGCAGGCAACACATTTTAAACAACCATCATGGTGTCAGCTTCAGATGAACTACGGGTGGGACACAGGAGATGCGTTTTCCCCAAGTCCTATCAAATCAAAAGAGCCTTTGAATTTCAAATAGTGAATAAAAAGCGGCAGCGCTACAATCACCTGTGGAACAGCAAACTGTGAGGCAACATGTGCCACAGGCTGGCTTTTAGAGCAACATCAGCCAGCCATCTAAAGAACACTATGTTCCAAGTAGCTCAATGTTTCACCAACATGAGAAAATGCATCAAAGCAGAAAAACAGAGCCATTAAAGTGGTGACAATTATTGCCAGGAGGCACAGTGGATAGAGCTGTCAGTGGATACAACACAACACTGGATGCATGGCATGTTGCAGGGCAGTCGTCATTGCACTGTGGCCCTGAGAATCACAGATCTTTGGTGGACGACAACCTAATAAATCAGTAGAGTGGCTGTTTTTATGTGGGCCCTGCACTATATGCTTTTATCTTCAGTATTTAACTACTGTGAGTCTGATAGATGCGGGCAGTAAAAAGGAAGAGGTCTGATAAACAGTGCAGAGGGCACCAGAGTAATCTATCACAGCAACCTCTAGGTTTGGCCTTCTACTGTCGTGTTGACAACAGCAGGAGATTATCTACCTGATCACTGGATACCCTGAAGGGTGGCAGCCCATGAAAGTGTTGAATTTCATGTAAACAAATGATGCAAGGAAATACTGAGTGAAGCTTCATGTGACAGCTCAATTAGTAATCACATCTTGATTTGTTCAAATTACTCAAATTACATTTACATACAGTAGTTTTGCCCACAAACTATATACATAAACTCAAGGTCCCCTTACTAGTTTTTTCTAGAGTTTTTGAACACATCTCATGGTCTCAAGTATTAAGTTGGCTCAGTTATCATGGAGAGTTAAGATAATTCTTACAGTACTATTTCCAAGGTCAAGACTGAACATTTACACTCAAATACATTTATATACTTTGGTCCAAACTTAGTGATCTATTGCTTATCATCAACTACTTACAATTACAATACAAAACTACTTCTAATTGCAAATAATGTGCAACAAAATCTGAACTTGTGCCAAAGAGTGTCAAAGATGCTATCTACACTACGTAACTGTATCAAACTTCACTTAAACGCTGAATATGTAATTTCTGCCACTAGGGGTCTCTAAATCATACAATAACAAAAGACAGAGTTTGCTGACATGGGAAGTAGCGTGGGATCATGGGAGTTGTTGTCTTCATTGTTAAACAACCAGCTTCTCCATTTCAGGATTACTTCAGCGTTCGGCAGAGGTCTCCTCTACTCCAGAACAAACAGACCCAGTGATTAAAACCAGTAAAAACACTGATTAAAGCAGTTTCATGTAAAAAATCAGTGTTTCTCCGACGCTGTTTGGTGGACACAGGACGTCCGGGAGGGGCTGCTAGCCAAGCTTCTCCTAACGTTTGCTCAGCTTGTTTCTCTGATAACTTAAGATCCAGACATTCATCAGGTTTTTACCGGGAGCTGAATTATCCGCAGAGGTCTCCTCCTCTAAAAACAAACGTACATGGGGATTAAAACCAGTAAAAACACTGAATAAAGCAGTTTCACATGAAAAAATCACTTTTTGTCCGACACTGCTCGGCGGGCACAGGACATCTGGGAGGGGCTGCTAGCCGTGCTGCTGCTAACGTTTGCTCAGCTTGTTTCTCTGATAACTTCAGATCCAGATGTTCGATGACTAAAATCCTTCATCCGGTTAAAAGTTATCCTCAGTAACAACCAAAATGCCGATATATTATCTTGTATGCGTATACTCTTTGGTAAATGCCATTGTGGCGGACAACCACAATGCTGACATATTATCTTGCATGTGTATATTCTTTGGCAGACGCTAATCGTGGCGGACAACCACAAGGCCAACACATGCATCTTGTGCACTTATACTCTTTGATAGAGGGGTATGACGCCATTGGCAACTGGCAACCAAATGAAACAGACTGTTACCTCGATTAAAATTACTGATTTCTCTGGGTTTGAATATTGTTGGAAACATTTGGAATAATGTAAGTACACAACTCGACAAAATATATAACATAGGTCTGGTCGTTTTTAGATATTTTAATGCGGAATAGTTACATATTACAGCTTTAACCATAAACAAGCCATGCTTCTGTAGATCGACTAGCTAATGTTAACATATTAAGTCATTGCAAGAGAAACTAGAGCTTTACAGACAAGAGCCTGGTTTTCTGGTCCTGCTGTGACTGCTGTGACTCTATTTGACTGATGAGGTGACTGAGGTGTTTTTGTGTGGTTAGTCAAAATAAGACTGCTAATAAAGACAGGAGAACTGTGCTGCGGTCATGGTGCCCACTGAAAGTGGCAATAATCATGCTAATGAAAATGGTTGGCGCTGTATGTGTCACCACAGTATATAGTAAAAACAGTACACTGGCACATATATACTGACAATACACTTTCTGACGTCAGAATAAGGGGGGCTGCGTCTGAAACCGACTACCCGACAAACCACTGCCGGTGTGCACACGAGTCTCTCTCCAGTCCTCCTTGTTATTCTATTCCATTCTTCACATAACACCATGCAACGTCATCAGTGCCTTAGAGAGACTGTCCAAAAGTAAGCACTATTATTCACATATTTATGATTCATGGCGGTTCGCCCCTCTCTATGACGGCATGATTTTCACCCCGACTTTGAGGGTGGTCATTCGGAACAGGTGTAAACATTTACAGTGAGTGTTTGGAGCAGTCATTTAAAACCTCATTAATTGATTATACAGTAGATTGAATCAGAGCAACAAGTACAAGCACGGGGACATTTCCACAGCAAATACACACTCTTACAAACATTACAGATAGTCATCTTTCTTCAGTCAGCCTAATAAATCCTCTCCAGCTACACAACAACACTGAATGAAATGAATAATGGCCTGTAATCAGAACATGAAGTTTGGACACGCTTTGGATTTTTATTATCTATCTGTCAGCATGAAGTGAACTGGGCAACAACTTTTATTGAGTGCACACAGCAATCAGTGAGAAGTAAAATTGCAGTGTGAATTATGTGAATCCTCATAAGTTTAATACACTGACTCAGGAAGAGATCTGCCATCAGTGAAGGGTGACTGATGAAACTGGCTGAGGTTTTGGGGCTGTCTCTATAGTTCATTGACCTGTTTGATTTCTCTGGCTCAGTGAGTAAAGGATCTTGCCAAAGCAAACTAAGGACACAATTATCTGTCTCCCATTTTAAGCTCCCCACTAATCTCTTTCCTGTCCTCTTTAGAGTCATTACATTTGCAAACGGTACATTCTTTTAATGTCAAGAAAATGAAGAGATTGTTTCCCAGCTCTGGCGCTGTCTATGTCTCCTGTGACGCCTCTGATCGCTGTGGAGAACCAAAATTTCACCCATCATCTCCCTCTGCCAGGTTAACGGCTTGGAGCTCAAGAGACAAACTTCCTTTAAAGATTGTTGACTTCTCACTCGACACCATAATGGAGAGAACTAAAGGCTCGCTGGCACATCTGAAGCCACAGCAGGATGGTGGTCACTATCCCTCTGTCCTTGCTCTCTCCTTCATTTGACTTACAAACAGATGAGCGATGAATCACACTACCCACACCTGCAGGAGATCCCAAAGAAAGAGGAATGTCATCAGCACACATTGCCTGCTGTATGCATCTATGCCAAGAGACGACTGTGCCGTCTGGTGTCTTGTCATGTGTTTGGAGCATTCAGGAAGTAGAAGAAACACTCCTACATCTTTGAAGCTATTCCCATCTCCTCCCATTCATTCACACTGTACATTATTATCTTTCATTGATGTGCACCCATTCTCAGGAACGTGCATGAATGCATTATAATAATGTGATTTATCGGTATGTATCTCACAATTCATAGCCAGAATTCAAATCATTTTTCAAAAACATCAAGGTAACATGATGTGACAGGACAATTGGAAGATATAAATTCATAAAATTACCTTTTAACTCCTAGGATTGAACTGGGGCATTTTCTATTTGGACAGTTATACTTCAATTATTTTTCGGATTGGCATCTAATTCTGTGGAAATTCTTGAATCCATCCTGACAGAGTTGTAACAAGTGTGGTTTGGCTTTTAAGGTGAATTATTAAAAAAAAATGAAAGAATGAGCAGTCTTCCTCTATGCTCATAAATGTATTTTCATTGTCACTATATCTGTTTTTTTTACATGATAAATTTATTATGATGATGAGAGCTCTAATGTAATCAGAAGTGACTGACAGCATTCTCAGGTGATTTCCTCCAAGCCATTTTCCGTGTCATCAGTTCATTTTTAACTTTCTTCAGTTGTCACAACCATGAATTGTTTATGGAGCATTGTTTATAAATTACTTATAGATTCCAATAAATCAAGCCTGGCTTAATGGCGTGGACTTGTCTGACAAAGAAATCAGTGTATCCAGAACACTATGGAGGACACCAATGCATGTTGCATATTTGAAGAGAACTGGACCACAGGTGGCTACATGTGAAGAGTTGTTTCATTCATCCCCACAGTGATGCAGAAATATGGCTTGATTGCAGGCTGATGCAGAGCAAACTACACTAGAAACACAGTTCACTTAAACAAATTCATTAAATGATCAGTGTTCTCACTGGTGCGAGTGAACGGAAAGTTTCTCTAAAAATGTAAGTGAAAGGTTATCTATGATTTATTGTTGTTACTGTATGTATCTTGTTTAGAACAGTGTAAAGCTAAAAGGCCAGGTAACAATGCAGCATATTTTAGGAGAGGCATGTTACACCTGATCTGATACACCTGATCGACACTGATAATAACCACACAGTGACTCATACACATGAAATAGTGTTTCTTAATCACAACTGTTATAAAAGTGTAACAATACAACAGAATATTACCTTAGTGCAGATATATCAGTACTGTGTATGTCAGCCAATAAGTAACTAGAAATTGCAGAACAGAAATGCCAAAGACAGTTTTAAGGTCAGTTAGTTAAAGGGAACCTATTATGCTCATTTCCAGCTCTATATTTTTATTTTTGGACTCTGTTAGAGCAGTTTTGAATGATTCACACTTCAAAAAGCTCCTTATTTATCTTAAACTGGCCCTTTATGCAGCCACTCAATTCAGCCTCTGTCTCTTAACAGGCAGTCTAAGCTCCTGTCTCTTAAAGGCCCCCCTGCCCATGAGCCCACTCTGTTCTGATTGGCCAGCTTTCCGGAAGCCTTATTAGAGCCGTATCAGAGTCATGTTAAGTTACCACCAATGCAAACCCAACATTTTCTGCTTTATTGCATCAAATTAAAAGCTTTTAAATTACTAAATAACAGGAGACTTTTTTGTGAAGAATTTACAGGAAATTAAACAAGTTCCTCACTGAATTAGTGAAGCTTTGTTAGCGGCACTAAAAACCAGTTGAAACAACAACATATTGAGATATTTGGAGCAATTTATTCAGTGGATCAGTTGGAAATAATGCAGGGACGAATAGTACAAACAGAAACAGCCACAGTGAAGTTAACGTTTGATGAAGAGCTGCAGATGACCAGCACACCTCCAACAGGTAAACAACTTATTTTACTTTGCCGGTGCTGTGTAATGGAAAAAGACTCACAGCGTGCCAGCTCGACTCGGGTCATGGCTCGGCGTGACTACACCCAAAACAATGGAAAAATGCCATAATGTTAGTGAAGCGGAGCGCTGGAAACCGAGTGTTCAGAGCAGTCTGAAGCCAGTGCTTTTTGCTTACAGGGATTACTTCTACGTACGTTTACCTAATTATTTGACACTTTGGCCACGTTTAATACGAACATCCGACACTGTAACATAATATATACATGACTAAAAATAAGGAAAAGCATTATAGGTCCCCTTTAAGTAATTTTTTTTTTTTTTTTTTACATATCCTGGCTGCAATTTAGAATAATAATAATAATTTAAGGAACCTAAATGTCAAAAATTTTAAGATATTGTCAGTTGAGATATTGTTGTCACATATTTAAAAACTTTTTTTCCAAACTGAAAGAAGAAGCTAGTAAGTGGACCATTTTGTAAAACTACTATTGCATATTCAACTTAACAGACCTTTGAGAACAATATACTTAAACTTGCTCTAACTTTAGAGAAATAGTTCAACATTTTAGGATATAAGATTATTCACTTTCTTGATGAGAGTTAGATGAGAAGATTGATGCCACTCTGTGCACCAAATATGAAGCTGCAGCCAGCAGCCGGTTAGCTTAGCTTAGCATAGAGACTGGAAAGAGGGGGAAACAGTTAGCTTGAATACCAGCACCTCTACGGTTTGTTTGATCTGTACAAAAATCAAAGGGTAAAAACAAAAAGTTATGGTTTTACAGGGGGATTATGTCTCCCCTCCACCATAAAACCACAACTTTTTATACTGTTAGTGATAATCGCAGGGTCCACACCTAAAGTTCTGTCAACTGAAAAACTTTCAATTTCAGTTGACAGACATCTGACTAAACTGATTAGATATGAGTGGTTCTCCACTTATTCGAATGTATAACACACCTCTTTATTGAGCACATTTGATCTCCTTTGTATTTTATCTGGTTCCAGCATTTCTAAATTCACAGAAGTGTAATTCCATCCCTCCTCCACAGAGCTCAGATTCAGTGAGTGAACAGGCGGAGATTGTGATCAAATGGTCACAGTACTATGTGCTCTATGCCCCAGCTTAAAAAGAAAACTGATCCGAGTTCGCCTGTTAAGCTGCAGATGTCACATCATACTCTCACACAAAGTTCATGTTCAAAGTGCTATTCTGCAACATTGCAATGTCTACTGTGAGCCTGTTCTCCTTTGCCATGTTGCATCATGATTGGCTGATGTAAGCTGGTGAACACAAGGGAAAACGCCATCCATCCCAGCACTCGGCAGCTCTGCTCTCATACTCTGCGTCATTTCTTTGGGGAAGCCTATCCTGCTGTTTCTATTGCCCTCAGATATTGTCATTGGCCACACCCAGACACCACTCCAAACATCTGCCTGTGTCTGGCAGTCCTAATTATGATAAGACTATGAATCAGTTCAGCCAAGTGCTGAACTCTATAAAAGCAAGATGTATCCTGAGAGCAATTGTACGCAATATGAGAACAATATGAAATCTGGAACATTCTTTATTCTTCTCAAAGAAATCAGAAAATAATATGAATCTGATGAAAGGAAAGGATCCATAAATTATAACAAAGAACAGGATGATCAAAATGCAGGGACGATGTGGGTGGTTGAGTTTTCTAGTTCTGAAGGAGGTGTGGGCTGCTGGATACAGCTGTCTCTGCCATAGCTGGCCATGCCAAATTCTGCGACACATCTAAGAGTTGGCGTCATGTCCTGATTTGAATTCAATGAAATGGAAAAAAGCGGGCCATCCAATTTTATTCATGTGAATCCCACCCAAACCCACTGAACTTCTCCATTGCCTGACTTTCCACTTCAAAGGAATATTGAGAGAGTGGCTCTGTTTTTCCTTTTTTTGCTTTGTGAGTAAAGGTTCCAATCGGTTTGGGACTTTGTTGCGGTTTACTCTAAGACTGACTGCAAATGTGAAATCAGGCGTTGAAAATTTTATTTGAAAAAAAAAGAAAAAAAAGAAAATGCTTTCTGTTCCTGCAGAGTTCTCTGCGGAGCTGGCGTACTTTTGACAGCACCACAGGGATAAATGCTGTCACATTAACAAAGAACAAGAACAAAGCTTACCTTTGTATTAGAGGCAAGCCATATGAGGAAGGGTTCAAACTGGACAGGACATAAGGGACTGCATCCCAAATGATGACATGGAATGAATAAACAGATTTTGACCCACTTTCACCTTTTTCACAGCCACTGAGAAACAAAGAAGGAAATATAAACACAAACCACACAGAACAATTATGAATTTATATGCTCATTCAAATATCCAGTACACAGAGAACCTAATTACAAGCTGAGAGTTTTGATGAAACAGCTGTCCAGGGGTTGGTACCTCCCTATCCATCCATCATGGATAGTCTGGGTCCACTGCCCACCTGTGAAAACACAGCACAGCACAGCACAGCAGACCTCTCCTCTCATTATTGGAGGAGATGGTGCAGCAATGGAGCTTACTGGTTCCAAATTAACCCCAATAATGGTTAGACAGCTGGGATACTTTTCCATTATCTGTCTTTGGAGCAGGTCTTCACTTGGCAGTATGTCATGCATTCTATATTCTATTCTATATCTATATTCTATTCTATATCTATATTCTATTCTACATTCTATTCTATATCTATATTCTATTCTATTCTATATTCTATTCTATATATTGAATATTCTTTTATCTGCCTTATTCTCTTTTTAGAGCTGAAATGATGAGTTGATTAATTGATTTAGATGAACGGAAAATTAATAGTCAATTATTTTTATGGTTGAATATGTCATCTTGGGCTGGAGGGAACTGTAAAGGGTATTTATCACAATTTTCACATTTTACAGATGTACATCAGTAATTTTTGATGACAATGAAACGTAACACCCACTCATTCATGGTCCTTCGTTTCTCTGGTTGTTGTATGTTTCTGATTGATTATATTTATTCCATGTTTTAGCGCCAGGTTGGGTATTTACAACTCATCTTAGCATTGACAATAAAATATGGAATCCCTCCTTAAAACTTAAACTTAAAACTTGTTTTTTTATCATATGAGTTTCTCCCAATTTATGGTAATTTGTTGTAATTGTTTAAATGATAATTTTGTATCATTTACAAAGTCTTATCTTGCTTTGGTTTTATTACTTGTTTTACTGTAAAGCACTTTGTAACTTTGTTTTTTAAAAGTGGTATAAAAAATAAAGTAATTATTATTATTAGAATAATGATCATATAAAACATAAGGATACATGGATAAAGCTCTGAAAAGACAGGGAAGAAAGAAAAGAACATATGTTTTATTATTAAGATTCCATTCAATTTTCCAATTATTTGAAAATGTTGCCATATGAAGTAGGAGAAGTCATCATTTATGCATTTTGCAGTATATCTGATCTGGTTGTTCAAATAGAAGTCTAAGGAACACTGCAGCTGCAGACATGGGAAAAGGAAAAATCTTGCATGTTAATAATTGTATACACAGTAGATGTGTAAGGGATTTAGACTGAGCATGACTGGCCCGCAGGAGTGCGGCACTAAGACATGTGCACTGATAATTGGTTTGAGATTTTGGAGGTATGAAACGTGACTGATTGGGTGTGCATTTGTCTCATACTGTACAAGCAGCAGCATCATAATCTTGATGGTTGTGCTTATGTGCAGTCAAATACTACAAGCGCCTGCAAGTGTCTGCGTGTGTGTGCGTGTGTGTGTGTGTGTGTGTGTGTGTGGCAGGTCTGAGCTGTGCAGAAGAACAGCTTGGAGATAACCTGATGACGTCACAGCCAGAGTCAGGTCTGCTATCTCTCCCTGACAGCAGGGCTGTGCGTCACTCCTTACATGCAGAACCAGGGAGAAAGAGCAGGAAGGAGAGAGGGAGGACAGGGAGTGGTGCAAGGGAGGGAAGGAGGACAGAGAGGAGTTGAAGAGCCTGGAGGATGCCTCAGATTATTTAGTGGAGGCGAGTGGGACCTGGGCCAGGGTGACTAAAGTGGGAGAGTTTTTAATAAGAATAGGGAGGGACAAAGGGAGGAGAGGGGATGTAGGAGAGATATAATGGAAAAGAGTCTTTACAGTAAGCAGTAATCAGTGGGAGAGAGGGCAGGGAAAAAAAACTGCAGGGTACACATTCTTTTTGAAGAATGGAAATGAAGCAGAAACAAAGAAGAAAGGAAGGAAGAGAACAAGAAGGGGGTCATCTGACGAAGAAATAGAGTGAGATGACTGCAGGAAGAGGCAGGTCAACAGTTCATCATATAATAATGAACATTTTTACAAGAAGAAAGAGTAATATGATTCAAAGAATTTGGAGCAAGGTTTGTCATTGTGCTAAAGTGCACCAGCTTGTACTCCTGCTAATTATAGACACTGTTGTGTGATAATTACATTCATGCCCGTCTCTTTTGAAGAGGAAATTTTCTCCCAGTGGATCTCTTCCCCATCACATTGCTCAAACTCCAGTATCACCACAACCACAAACATAATCTGTTTTTCATTACGTTACAGTGAGGAAAGCACACTTTTATGGTTGTGGCAGGCGAGGATCAAAAAATGTATGTGAAATATAAATTAAATGAAAGAAAAAAATGATAATTGCTCATGCCATGAGACACTCTTATAATGTTTGTGTATATAAACTTTGCGAATAAACTAACACAATTGCACAATTGCAAACTGTGCAGCAAGCATCCACTAGACTCACCTTCTATGTGAGGGCACCATAACATTGTGTGGCCATTACTCAACAAAACACTTCCAACCATTGCTGTGAATATAATATGCAGTGACATGAGATAAACAGATCTAAACCCACCAATCCATTTGATATGCAGCAGCAAAGTATGACATGTAGCAGATAATTACTAACGTACACAAAAATTATGGCTTAGGGCAGGCAGCCTTCTACTATGACGTGTTACATATTAAGCAGATGATATAAGCTCATGTTGGTAAGTGTGGGTGAGTGCAGCAGCAGCAGCAGCAGCAGCAGCAGCGTAAACCATAGAACAGGAGCTCAGAAATTAAAATTAGCAGCCACAGAAGTTAGTACTTTGCCCAGACACAGATTTGTGAGAGAACAAAAAACAGCCAGCAGCATCGACAGCCATATTGCCAAGCACATAAACCCTAACTGCACCAATCCCTTGATCACTTACAAATGCACATTAACACAAGTATTAGATAAATAAGCTGTAGAAGTAAGGCAGAAGTCATGATCCCAACCAAACTTCTTAAAGTAGAAAGGCATGTTTTAGGCCGACAGATGATATAAAGTAAGAACAACCGGCGGACAGAGTTGCAAGAATGCCAACAGCAGGACGTGCTGCAAAAAACAAGATTATTCCTCCAAATAGCTGTACTGACACACTATGATCAGTCTGGTAATAAGCAATCTTGTTTATAAATGTAAATACTACATGAATAGAAGAAGCTGGGGAGCAAAGGAATTACCAGGGCATTGAGAATTTAAAGAAACAATCCTAAAAACAGACTTTTAGGAAATACACTTATTTGATTGCCAAGAGCTAGATGAGAAGATTGATACTGCATTGATAAAGGGGGAATGGTATCAATCTTCTCATCTAACTTTTAGCAAGAGAGGGAACAAATGTATTATCCAAAATGTTGAACTATTCCTTTAAGTAGTCTGCCTTATTGCAGAGGGTGTGTTTGACATTTGTTGCAGTGAGTTGAGTAAGTAGCAAAGTGAACTTTTCGGCTTTGCTCCATTTATGCACATCTACAAACACATGTTTAAATATGTGGTAGAGTCTGGAGTTCACTGGGTCAACATCACAGGAATGGGTTTACTGATGAGGAAGATAGTGCCATTAGTTCCCTCTCCATATCAATGAGCTTGCACTGGGTTGTGCGTCATCAAAACAGATCACAGTGTTTACAGTCAACTCCAGTGTCTATCTGTCGCTGAACACTCATGTGAAACCTGTATAGAGAGAGAGGAAGAACTCCAGTCACACAGTGTAGAGTAGCAGTCTGTCACATATGTCTCTCATATAAATCTACTGTTGTGTCAACACCAAAGATTATGTGCCCATTAATGATGTGGAGGTGTAGTGCACCAATGAGCAGAAAATATATTACCTTAAACTTATTTGTGGCAGGAGCATGGGAAGAAGAGGTGACATTAATTGGCATCAAAGATGTTGTGCAGGATGTACAGACAGCAAAATATCCCCCTAAAGTCAGGTTAGGGGAATATTTTGAAAATGCCCAAATTAAACGATCACACAAATAAGTCCTTTAAATTTTGTTCAAATCCAATACGTAGTTTCTGACATGTTGAGCGTGATATATCAACAATTAAAAAGACATTGTTATTCCTAATTCCAAAGTGTGGGATGCATCATTAAATTTCACATGCCGGAGCCTAGCCACCATTTAGCTTTTAGGACTTACACAGCGCTGTTACAGTGGCCCTTGTGAACAATCAAGCTTTATGAGGATAAGCATAAAGATTTAGGGAAATATGGTTTAAATTCAGGAACACAGAAAATATCTAAAAACATACAAAAGCACAATTACGGGGAATGAGCTTTACATTCAGAAACACTGCAAACATCAAAAAACATACAGTACAAAAGGGGCATGCTAATGCAACACAAGCAACAAAAAAGGATCAATAAATCAGATGTTTTCAACAACTGCTGTACAATAAATTAATAGACAGTTTTGAGCATTAAAATAAATACAGTATAAAAGATGTAGTTATAATTGTATAAAATGTATTTGAAAAGGCAAATACACAACTTTCTGTTTTTTCTGCCACTGAAATGCATCTGTTCTTGCAGTGGAACCAAACGTGTAGCACCCAGTCTGATAAGTAAAGCCGATGTGGAAGTGCCTTAAACCTGCATTCTCTCTAATGGCCATCAGAGGGCAAAAAGAAGTCTGATTGTATGCAAGTCTATTGAGAAAATGACCCTACTTCACACTGGATTTATTACCTCAGTAAACAGTTTCCTAATTAGTTTATGGTCTCAATCGCTAGTTTCAAGTCTTCATCAATAAATCATGATGTTCATTTTGTAAATTATAGTCTGATTTAAGGTAAAATGGACGTTAAAGCATGTAACCATGGCGTAACCCGAGTATAGCCGTAGCTGCCACTACTTCACAGTGCATTTTCAGTTCATGAAGGTTAACTGTAACATTTTGGTCGTCTAAAAAAGTCTTGCTCAGCATTTGGTTGTACTAAGCACCCTCAGCTGGTCAGTTTTTCTGGTAAATACCTTTAGTTTTAATGGTTTTACGCCTGTTTTTTGCTAGTGAAAATTAGCATTAGCATTATCACAGTTAACCATTGACTGTAAATGTACTGTGCTAACCAAGGTAGCAGCTAGCATTAGGGTCAGCTCCACCCTCTTGTCCAAATATAGTCACTTCTGGCTCCAAAAATCCAAGATGGCGAAGGTCAAATCCAAGATAGTGACGGTCAAAATGCTAAACTCAAGGCTTCAAAACAGCAGTCCACAAACCAATGGGTGATGTCACGGTGAGTACATCCTTTTTTTTTTTTTTACAGTCTACGGGTGGAACACAACTTTAAAGTCTTGTTGTATGAAAGATCCTCAAACAGAATAAGTTGTATTTTAGGACAACTTAGGAAACGTTATCTCAAAGCAGATGTAGCCTTTTGATTTAATACTCACCTGACAGGGGTTTTTTTTACCCGTCTTTTCACCTGCTGGTATAAGTTTCCATCCTCTTAATTTTGAGATAAAACCGGCTGCCTATACTTTTTAAATGATTAATATGATGTTCAAGAGCCTTTAATGACCCACTAATCTAATTAATGGGTCATTTAAAAAACTGGTGCATTCCTTTAAGGCTGTATACACTATAGTGCATGGTGAATGGAGCCTGACAGTCCATTAAGACTGTTGTTTTCATTCACAGAACTTCAGCTAAACTTTTATCTTCCTCTCTGTATTTCTTTCTTTTACATTTTCACACAAACACATTCTCATGCATGAGGAGACTTTCATCACTCATAGGTCAAGCGCATCTGCTATTTATCCAAATGCATTTCAGTACTCAAATGCAATGTGTGAAGCCATTGTCCTCCATGTTTTGGGATTGTTTGTGAATGAGCAGCAGGAGGAATCTTACTGGTGGTAGAGTGCATTAGAATTGCATGCATTTTGCATGGGCAATACATTTGATGGTGAAGCCAGAAGCTGAGAAAAGAGAGACAAGAGGGAAAAAGAGAGACGCAAAAGAGAAATAAAGAGAACAAGTGTGGAGAACGACTGTTTATTTGAGGAGGGGTGATTACGATCAGACAAGGTGAAGTGAGCACTTTTGGGAAGGGTGTGATCCCTGAAGGGAGGGAAAATTGGAAGGACAGACAGAGAGAGGGGGCAGAATATGTGAAAGAAGAGATAGAGAGACTCACAGAGGGGGAAAAGATAGAAAGAGAGCAAATGCAGAGAGTGTGGCTGCTTTAAAAAACATCTGGGAGCCATCAGGGAGCGGACAGAAAAACGCTGGACTCAGCTGAAACTCTCAGCTCCTCTTGCTACACTGCTTGCCTACTTGCCTGCTTCATATCCAGCTAACACCTTCCCCCAAAAGACACAAAGTAGAGGAGGGAGAGTACAGTCTATCAGAGAGCAGAGAGAGTCCTTGAGCTCTGGAAGCTTCTACTTCCCTAAGACTACAGGGAGGGCTATAAAAGTGGACCATGTATTGTTAACGAATGGGATTCGTCTGAGGTCAACACATTGCAAAATTTTAGCTGTAAATGACATTCAGACACGCAACTTGCCATGTCTGAGATTCATTTGAAGCTGGAAAATGCATTATATAAACAATGGGATGTTTTTGTGCGGCCACGCGATGTCTTAGCATGTACTGCACTCGCCTGCATTTCCTCCGTGCTGCCACCTGTGCTCATTGATCATTTGAAGAATTCAACATATGACGTTTAAGGAGGCAGCGTGCTTCCATAGATGGCTGTAAGAATTTACCTCTGCAGGCTTTCACTTGAAAACACAGAGAGACATGGAGTTTCCTGTGTGGTCACAGTGGTGTGAGCACAGGGTGGCATCTGTCCATGTCTTCATTGAAATGGCACGGCTCATGTGATGGCATTAGCAGAAATGTCAGTCACCCGGTCCCGGCGGTTGCGTAAAGTGCAGACTTTCTTTCTCAATAGCAGCACTATAGCTATCCAAAAACCAATGGATAGCATATGGATATAGCATGTCTCCATTTCATTTTCAAAGGATGGAGCAGACTGACATCTATGGACGGCATATGCATTTAGATTGCGGTCTTTGAGCAATAGAAACATCTTTTGAGGAGCGTTCCTTTAAAAATCAGATATCTATGGCATCACTTGGGAAATGTCTATTTGACAGTGAATTATTAAGGTGAAACTTTAGACGTTTTTGTGAGGGTGACAATAGAGAGGAAAGGGAATGGAGTCATAAAAATCAAAAGGGGTTATCAAAAAAGGTTGGGAGAATAAATGTGCTCCAATGGCAATGTGCTCCTTACTGTAGGTTACGAGATATAGTGCAAATTTGACATTTTGGCCTGAGGGGAAGAGGAAAGCTCGAGATGAGTCCAAAATGGAAAACTGTCAAGTGTGCTGAGTGAATATCACGGCAATATGAACATCAGATCTTGAATTCCCAAAGCAAATTAAATCAGTGGATATTCAGGATCCTCATGAAAAATAATCAAGAATAAATCTCTGGAGACATGGATATCCATACAAAATTTCATTGCTTGCCAGTAGTTGTGAAGATGACTAAGTGGCTGATGGCTCCACAGACTGATGGTGTGATGACCCAAAAACTGACTGAAAATTTGCCAGGCCTGAGTCCAGATTCTGGAGCTGAAGTACATGCAGTGTACAATGTGGATTACTGCATACAAAAACCAAATCACCACCTGATTCTTTGTGACATTGTTCAGTTTCATTACAGCCCATCTGGCATTGATAATATGAGTCATGACCTTGAAATTGCAAGATTATAGCTGGTAAACAATTTGCGTACTTGTGCATTTATCATGCAGTAAACAAGCATCTATGAGGATGTAGTATTTGAAAATATTCAAATATGTAAATACTTATATGCTGAAAAGTATAGAAGATCATTATCTGCTGAAAGGCAATTATCATTCACCTCCATCCATTACAGTATCATCCATAAACTACCCTGTAGCAGCTTTGCACATAGCTGAGTTATCTCTGGTCGCTACAATGACAACTTAGCATCAGCATTCATGTCAGGGAGGGAGAAAATGCATTCCTTTATGAGCCATTTGTAGAACGCTTCTTTCCATCAAATCTGTAACAAGTCCAATTTCTGTTGGTAATCCCTCTCTGAAGGAACACATTGATATGTAAATTGTTGTCTCAGAATGGCAGAATGGTTATTAAAAGGGGACACAGATTGAAAATGATTCAGGGACGACCCTGGTAATGTATTCACACCACAGCAGCACGCTGCTGTCCTCCCATTTCCAAAGTAACACGCGCCATCGCCGGCACTACCCTCGCAATCATTACCTTATAACTCTGCTTGATACGTTTTCAACAGAGCAGAGTTAAAGGAGTTTAACTGTTAAAACCTCCTGCCTCTGCGCTCATTTATAATCAAATAATTCCATCACACACTCCACAGCAGCAGCATGTAAGAGTGAAAATAGATATTCTAAATATAAAAACAGATATTCATTGAGGCTCCCTCTGGGGCATTTTAAATTGATGTGTTACAAATATTCCCAAATAAAACTGACGTAAAATGTCATATTTTGAACATTTTATTTAAGCAGGATGCAGGAATCCTTTAAACTGGTGTAAATGTAGCACTCATTCTTACTCTTTCCCCAGTAAAAACTGTCAGATGCTTTTTAGCTTTTTGCCCACCTTCCCTTTTCTGCACCACATTGTTTAAGGGTAACCCTGCCATCTCATATCCAGATGCTCGCTCCTATATGACAGGGGCATATATTGACATTTTCCCTCTCTGTGCTCCTAACCTGTGTGTGTTCACATCAATCTCAGTCAGAGCATACAGGCACAGTAAAGGTCTTGACCCCTGTGGTGTAGTGGAACAACAATGATCTGTACATGCAGGGAAAGCTCATCTCCCAGCGTAATAACTATCCCATCAGACCATGGATTTTAAAGGCTTATGGCAAACCAAATCCTGCTGACTGTAGTTGACCTCACTGTGATGAGGGAAAACCTACCTCTGAACATCTGAGTCCTCCATGTCTCCTACCCAAAACTGCCTCTATTTCCTCAGAGAGAGGAGACTGAAAACGGCATGATTACAAATAAAGAAATATACTGTGGATGAGAATATTTTTGCTCAGTAAGGTTATTGGCTGATGTATCGCATCAGGCAGAATGGATGCTGTATGTTGCCATACATCCTTTCTAACCGTTTAAAAACTTTCTGACTGTAATGAATATTTCTCTCTTCTTCTACACCTGATCTGCATGTCATCTTTTAAGTGCTTTTCTCCACTCTCTGACTGTTTCCGTCCCCTCCCCCACTCCTATCCTCTGCCCTCCTTTTATCTATCTTCCATTCTTACTCTCTTCATCTCCCCCCACACAACATCCCTCCCCCCCCCTCATCTCTTCCTCTTCTCCTTGCCTCTTCTTTTCTGGCACGTCCCTCTGTCTTTATGTTGCCATCCAGAAGAGGTAGAATAGTGACAATAGCTGTGATATACAGCCGGGGCAGAGTCCAGGACAGAGTTGTGGAAGAAACACGGGCATCATCATCACCATCATTGTCATCATCAGCCAGATGAGGAGAGCCAAACTTGAGCTCTGTCCATCCCCATCAGGCTGGCTGACAGTCACAAACTCATCTCTTATTCACTCCACTCATCAATTATACACAGGCCAAAGGAGCCCTGAGAGGCAGGAGGCTGCAAAGGCCCCTCTCTCCACGTGTCGTCCCCAACTGCAGCACAAAGACACATCGCAGCGCTCTGTGCTCAGCCCTTATCATCAATGTCCTCCTTCAGTCTCTCTGAGAGCAGGAGGCAGCTTGTCATCATGCCTTTAGCTATCGCTGCTATGTGCAGATGTCATGTATCTCATGGTGAGGTTAAGGTTAGGTAATCTGGACAGCAATGACAAGACGGTGAGAGTGTAAACCTGGGAACTGTTCCGAGATATGTTAATGTTTCCATAAAGTCTTCATTTGCAGTGTCCTAAATCGGGATCCATTAAAAGAGCAAATACGATGTCAATATTTATATTTTGAACTGGAATCTGCAACCTGATTAGTTGCTCCCTTCGGATGAAAACACGCTGACCAAAACAAAACTGACAGATAGCCAACATTAATCCTGCGCAGGTATTTATACAAGGCTCCATTTTTCTGTCGGCATGCTAAAGCATTATTTCTCCAACTGTGATTTACCACACAAGGGGGACCAATAACAACTAACAAACATGACATACAGTCCTGGAAAACAGAAAGAAAGGAAAAGCAACATTTTAACAGTCAAAACAGTCTGTTAAAAGCTCCATGTTGGGCTTGTATCAGCCGTGCGTCAGCTAAAAGCGTAGTAAAATACTGCTTATGAGTTACAGCTTTGTCATCAAAGATTAGATATCTTTTGATGTTATGTTCAAGGAAACGTCTTAAATATAAGGAGAGCTGACCCTCATGATGTTATCTGGAGGATACGGCTGTCAGGTGGTCACTTCTAGCAAAAAAGATCACAGACTAATGGTCAGGTTACCTATTACCTGTGTGCAAACACCGCTGATTCCGACAAGTACAAAACCTTCTCTGCCATTCTTGGAAAGATGTAGACTACTTGGCAACAAAGCTGCTCTCACTCACTTTGTCTTGGGCTTAATGATCCCACCTCTAAAAGTGCTGTACAGACAAGAACGACTTTATTTTTTGTAGATTAGGCTAGTTTGAAGGTTTCAAAAGACACATCCACGCGCACACACACACACACAAACACACACACGCAGTTTTACAGTCACTAGTTATTTCCATATCAGGCAATGCAGCTGGCGTTGGAGAGCCCATTCAGAGAGATGGGCTGGCCCTTAGATGAAAGAGGGAGCATCCACGCCAGACATGCCCGTAGCGTGACATGCCCATTCCTCCTGTGTGTGTGTGTGTGTGTGTGTGTGTGTGAGGGAGAGAAACTGGTCACCACTGCATTAAGTAATCTGACCTGAGCAGGCAGCTAAACACTAACCTTGCGAGTCAGCCGGATCTAACAAGCTCAGCTCAACAGTTTCATTTGCACGAGATATGACTGTAACAAGCAGAGTGCGATTAACGGATCTGGTTTTTACTTCGCTGATTTAAGATGAATACATTTTGACCGTCTCTCCCCACAGTGAACATCTGTTGATATATCTCTTTATTAATATTATTATTACCCTTAAAGTAGGTAGTTATTGTCTTCTTGCTGTTTACATTTAATTCTCTTTTCTCCGTATTTACTATGTTTACCTTTTCTGTGTAGTGCATTCTACAATCATTGATTTCTTTTTCCATTTTATTGAATCTATGATGCAGTAGATTCAATATTTTTTTAATACAATATTTGTTTCCATTGGGGCCATTTTACAGAGGCACATTTTTATCCTAAGATGTTGTCCACTGAGATGCAAATTGCAACCACAATGAGTGTGGCTGTGATGTTTACTTGACAAAGCCTGACACTGACCTCTGTGAGATTGAAACATTAATCTATTAAATTCAATTTATTGGGAGCTATCAGTACAGTTTCCAGGTCTTTTATTAAATTCCTGCCAGCAAATATGACTGTGACATCAACAAAAGTTGCACCTGTTGTCTCTGGTATTGCAGCGCCATTATAAAGGTACAGTTTAGTATATGAAAATGTTTTTTACACTTGTTAGAAAAAGACAAGTTATTGTCCAGCTTAAAATAAATGATTCCTATTAGAGCTCTATCACTATCTGTGCTCAATCACATTGCCTAATAAAACATCTTGGCAGCATATCCTTTGCTTTGTTTATTGTATACATGACAACAATGTGTCAACATTTTCCATCATGTGCACACACACGTTTGTGTATCCAAAGAAACATGCTGGCGTACAGTGACTGAGCAACTCACACACTCACTAAATCATGCACATCATACTTTTTTTTCCTGTTGGAAGGCCTGCCAAGTCCATATGGGACTGATGGATTTTCATCTTACTCTAAGATATTGCCTAATGTGAGAAGGAAATAGAGAAATGGAGTCGTAGCTGTCAGAGCCTAATGCTTGATATCATAAGAAGATAATGAAGGGAGGAGGGGATGGAAAGAGGGTGAGAGATAAAGACCACACAGAAAGCTGGGCAGCAATTCTGACAAATCATTGAAGCCTGGAAAGTGGGAGGCCTCAAGAGGAGAGGTAGCAGGCCAATCACATTTCAAGGACAAATGTATTTAATCATCAGAGAAAAAGGGGGTCCAGTTCAGATAGAAAAGGAAACTCAACGCAACCAGCAGGTTCCAATTACTCCGCTGATACCTATTGTTACAATGAGGGAGAAAACAATGATGTGGAGATAATGCTGATGAGTGTAAGCCATCCTTTTCTGGCAATTATGAGTGTATAACTTGATGTCCTGAGAGTAATTTCTTTTGATTATCTTGCACAAATGCTCAGTGTTGCTCCATCTCTCTCATGTGTCCCCTTTGTCATAGAGAAAGTAGTTTTCATTCTGTGTGAGATTGAGGATGATCTCAAGCAATCTGACAGCAGGGAATTGGTTAAAAGGAAGACAAGAAGCGGGACATTATTCCCATATGGTGACCTCAGTCACACACAACTTCCATCCTCCAGAGACATATGCATGGGAAATATGTTATGGCATAATACCTAAAGGACTGAGACAGACTTATTCTATTTCACTTGAGGTAGAAGGAGAGATGATGCTGGGCATGGCTAATGTGCCTTCACTAATTGGTGATCCCCAGGGCCTGAGTTCAGAACACAGAAAACAGCCCTGACCATTTGTTTCTGCATCTATCATCACAGCACAGCATGTTGCAATCACTATCATCCCATCCCCTGCCCTTGACCCTCATGAATCAGCCCGTCAAACCTGAGACAAGTGAAGTGCCGTCTGGAATCAAATATGCTGATGCTGGCCAGGAATCAGGAATGTAGCAGGAGAGGCTCCTGAAATCGGTTTACCCTCTTAATATTCTCACACAACAGTTTATTCTGTGTTATAAACTCATATAATCAGTTCAGTTCACACAGTACGGAAATGGAAAAACTTAAGTTATAGATAAATAAGGACAAATAAATATCAGAAACAGAGGTCAGAAACATAAATTAATGCTTGTCTGGAAGCGAAGCATAATTAGCTCATGTTTATATTTCTGATTATTTGTCGTATGATGATCACCAGCTGGAGGTCGTACAGTTTTATCTCTCTGTAGAATCTAATCCCACCGGATCCTCCCTTATTCCCACCAGAACTAGAAAACAAACATTAAAAAAAAGAGATATGATATACTGTATGAACAAATTTCTCACAACAAATCCAAACACAGAACATTATTCTGAGCAGAAATAGGAAATACACAATGTTCCAAGCATATCCAAGCATCCACTCCCCATTGTTGCTGTTTTTCTTCCAGCGCTGATGACACACTGTGGATCTGATGAAATACTATCATCTATAAATAAAAGCTGTTACTATTGTTCAGCTGCACAGCCTGATGGGAAAGCAGAGAGGGAGCGTGATGCTGGGTAAATGGCCAAAGGGCCATTCGACACTGTGGCAGAGCCTGAATGTTGAAACAGCAGTGAATGAGTCTTGGGTAAGCACAGCGCTTGACATTAACTCATTAATGCAGGCCTTCCCATTGCATGCAGGTCAACTGTAATGACAACTTACATAACCTCTACACACCGACTTCCCCCCTTCATAGGGTTGTGTTGTGATATTTGCTAGTCTATTAGACTGATTGCACTGAGGGAGCAACCACGTGATTCTTTGGTAATGGACTCTATGAAAGGATGCTGACAGGCATGATATATTAAAAGGAATGCTTTAACTTACATGCTTTGTTCACTTTCTCTCCGATCAGAGGATCAATACCACTCGCATGATTGTGTGTTAAGTATGGAGGTCCACCAAGGAGACAATTAGTTTAGCTTAGCATTAAGACTTGAAGCAGGGGGAAACAACTAGCCTGGCTCTCTCCAGTTTTCAAAAATGAGCCTACCAGCCTACAGCTCAACAATTAACAGAATGTATCTTGTTTGTTCAGACTATATATAAACAGCAATGTAAAAGTGAAAATTAACAATTTATTGACCAATAACAGTTAATCCATTTGTCCAGTACTTCTGTGTAGTGTCTCCATTGGCCAGGAAGACTCAGAGAAGTCACTATACCCTTAATCCACAAACTATCAGTTTGTGTACAAATGAACCAAACTAGCTTTAGAGTTGTTGTTATGCATATTTGTGAATTCTGGACAGAGCCATGATAGCTGTTTCCACCTGCTTCCAGGCTTTATGCTAAGGTAAGATAAGAGCCTCCAGGCTGTAACTCCATAATTGATGTACATGCTCTTAGAGAGAAAGGGAATACGCATGTTTCCCAAAGTGTTGATATATTGTTGTCTAATAGTATACAAATATGATGGTTGTATCACTTTAATTGGATATTCTACTATATTCTCTATATATTCTAATGTTGACATATCTTATCAGGTTATCTATTGCTGATTTGTTGCATTTCTATGGACAATGTAAACCCACCTTTAACTTAAACCTAATCCCAATCCTAACTCTAACCTTGTCTGTAAATCTAGAAATTTCCACTCTCAAACCATGGCGCACTATAGTCATTTGATAAACAAAGCATCAACATCAGGCTGTTCAAATAACTTATGACCAAACACCGCAGCGAGTTCTTTCAAACATCTTATGTTATATACAGTAGCTAGGGAGGGATATCCTGCACGATAACTTGGCAGCGTTTGCTAGCATGCTTGTGAGAGACAACCACTGAGGATTGACTGGCTTCCCCAGCAGGAAGATGTTTGGACAGGATCAGGTCCTTGTGTTGACAGGAAGGGTCAACAGTCAGAGCCACTTAAAGATAGATTATTGACCGTTTCTCCAGTATGCAGTCTGCACTAATGGAAGGGTCCAAAGCTGTCAAAATAGATTTGCGCACAAAGCTTAAACAAATGAATAACCCATCAGAATGAATACTAGAGATGAAGATGAAGCTACGTTATGTCACAACAGACTTGCAACTTCTCAAACAGGCTTAAAAGAAAAACACTCAGGTGGAGAAGCCACTCAATAAAAAGACCATTAGGACTTCTTCCCGTAGCAAAAGTACCAGCAGTATGATGGAAACCCAATGAAACATCTGCAGAGGAAGAGTTAGGTAGTTTACAAATTGTCTTGCAGCTGATCTGTCTCTGTCCTATTTTTTTCGCAGACAAGGGCCATGTGTATATTTGCTTCAACTTCATGCATGAATCCCTTATATGAGCTTTTGTTACATTGATACATGTGAAACTGCCATGTTGGTGAAATATTATTTCTTTGATTCTGTAATTTTTACAACCAATATGTCCAAATCTATCTCCAAAACATACTGTATGTTGTGAAGTATGAAGTGACATTTTATTGGTATTGCTAAAGGTTTTGGTCACAAGTCTGATGACAACGGCTTCAAACTTCTAAGAATTGTAATAGTGTGTTTAGCATACCACAATAATTGATCAGCCCCAATATAATATAGTTACTGAATTGCTCAGGTTTACCAGAGAACTACCCATTTCCTAGCATTTCTTTCTCTGAAATATGTGAAGCAGTGAAGGAAAACAATTCCTGTCTGGGATTTAGAGCAGCAGCTCATCGCTTTTGTTCTTGATGTAATGCCTTCATTCTTCACTAAGACAGCAGCGCATGTAGCCAAAGCAAAGGGAAGATTTTGTGCACAATGAGAAACTCAGATGGATGATTCAGGACCAAGTGTAAGCAGAGCTGCAGACAATGGAAGATCTCCAGGTTTGAGCAACAGAACCAACAGACAACACTTAGGGATACAGTGTCACACATGACTAATGGGCCTGTTTAATGAGGTTCACGTGTCACGGTACAGAATGTGCTTCCACTACTCATGTAACTTAGATCAATATTAAAGAATGTTACATCAACAAATTCACATCTGCAAACATGCTGCGATTAATCCAAAACAAAAATTGTTCAGCTGGGAACTTTCCAGTCGAGATAGAAACGAAAGGATTGGCATCACAGCGAGTGTTTAGAGGAAGGAGATGAAGGAGGGGAAACTCATCTCATGGGTTGAGTGAACAGACGTCACTTCAGGGTACCATCCCAGCGTTTCCTTCATGGGCAGGCTGAGACAGGATTAGGTTCTGCAGGCAGTGCTGCTGTCCGCTTTCTAAAGCTGCCTGCCAGTTTTTCTATCAATCATTCTGTTGGCTCCCACTCATGTCACTTCTGAAGTCATGGTTCGGACAAACTGCGGTAACAATGTGCTTTTGTTTTATTCTAAATATCCTGTAAATATTCACATATGGGAAATGCTGGAAATACGATGTGCCAAGAGAACAGAAATGCCGATGGTCAATCCCTCAGCAGCAAAATGATTGACTGTCTTATGAGAAATAGAATATTATACAGTAATTTTCAATACTATTTATCAAACTCAAGGTTTCTAGGTCAAGGTCGTGGCATATAAAAAATAAAATAATGAAATAATTGTCTGTATTTTTGAACAGGCACTGATTGATTACTGGGAAACTTTGAAGTAATTCATGACAAAATACTCATGTAATTTTACAACAAGTGACAGTAATTGTAAAAGTAGCAAGAGCAGAAAATAAAGTATTTTGCTAGACTCAAGGCCACATCAGCCCAACACACATGAGCTGGATAGAATTTTACTTTTAACTGGTGCTGTCAAAACACTGATTCTTCGCCCTATTGTATTACAATCCTGAAGAGGGAAGGGCAGAACACTAAGGCTTAGGAGAAGTTTGCATTCAATAGCTTTTTACGAATATATCTGCAAAGATGAGTTATTGTGGGCAACAAAGCAAATCATCAAGAGTACACTGCAAGCGTGTCTAACTACTGAGCAATATTGATCGTTATTGGAGAAAACACTGCAGACATGGCTCACTTCCTGTTCGTAACCTTGACTCCAATTCTGTCACAGCCAAACGTTGTGAAATAAATTGTGTTTTGGACAGAACTGTGGGAATGTTATTCACTCACTACTACAAGAAACGGATAAGTCTATTCAACTGTCTTGCACTGTGACTCATGAGCAACTGAATTAATAATGTGTGCACATGCTTATCACGGAGAACTTCCTGCACGTCAGTGGTTTTGAATCTGTGATTCTGTGATAAGTGCTACTCTCTAAGTATCACACTACAAGAAAAAATTAGTAGCTGTTGAATGCTCTTTTTAGCGTGGTTAAATGGACAGACTGGATGAATGGGGCTGGCACAAATATATATCATGGTTAACCTTGCATTATTTTCTAATCAATTGTCAGTTTGGCATCATGTGTTTGCATGTTCAACTCGAAAATCGATGACAATCAACATCAAAATTTGAGCCAATAACTTCATAAAGTTATGTTGCTAAAGGGCTTCGAGTATGAAAATCCTCTTGAATATAATAAATATTCCCCAATGTTCTTTTCCTTGGCATATGATGAAGACAGAATCACTTCTGTACAGGATAGAAATGTATTTTTAACTGTAGGTAATGTGTTAAAGGATTTAAAAAGTCACTCTGATCTAATGGTGCTGCTACAAGGCTTGTTGGACTTATGGCTCGTGTCTCATTTATGCATCTTCACTGACAAATCTCTGACAACTCAAACAGTTTGGAGTTTCAAAGTTGCTAAAAACAGGCTCAACTTTGTCTGACAAGAAGTAACATGTTTTTGTTCAAAGTTGGAATAGCACTTAGCCTTGATGCAAGAAAACCAGAAACAAATAATGAAAAGATTCATTATTTAACCACACAAAATATAAGTGGAGCTGATGGTGGCGCTATAGGAATTGTTGCACTGACCCTAAAATTTGTTGTGCTCTTGGACTCATCTTTTATCTTTTTGCCTCCAAACAGTTGCCACAGACTCTCACTGTGGATATAAAGAAATAAATAAAGCAAAGCACACAAAAACAGTAGGGTGCCAGCAAACTTTCACTGCTTTCCCCCCCAAAACAATCGAATAACACCTGAAGGTCTCATTATATCAACTGCTTGAGTCCTAAATCCCCATGAATTTTATATGCGTGAGCGTGTAAGTGCATGAGATATTGAAGAGCGGGACATCAGTATTGTAGCAGACCTCTCCCTGAACTCATTTTTCTCTGCAGGCATGTTCACTAACAGCTGAGGCCGGTGGGGGTTCTGCCCTGCTGGCCCAGTCATTAGCTCCTCCACAGCATGCTCCCAAAGCTGCTCTGCTAATGGACGCCAAATAACTCAGCCAATCCCTCCAACGCAGACATAAGGAACTCATATTAATTCCACAATGGATGCATTGCTTCTTTCTGTCATTTCAGCACCTTGCATCCTCATCTGTGCAAACAACCTTCAATCGTCAACATCTGTCGTTTCCCCCATTTTATTAGAAACACAGTACTCCATTTCCAACAGGACGACATACAGTAGAAAACACAACTATCTTAACAATAATTCTTAAGTGCTTAAATAGCTGTATTGTAAATTTATCATGATATACACAGTTCATGTTACGAGGGGTAGAAGAGGTGGGGGTTTAGTTGGTATGATAACACTTTTTAAGTGTTAGTGCTGAAATGTGAGTCATTTTTATGCTGTACCATCTCCAGACTGGGTGAAGAGCTACACGGTAGTGTCCATAACTACTGAGTTATTGCTCCTGTAACAGAATGCATTGTATTGTATACATGTCTGACATGATTCATCGTTACAGACACAGTCAACAGCACTGCATTCAGTAAGTATAAATAGTATTATTTGTTAAGACTTCGGTCATATATAATGTAATTACAACTTGAAATGTCCAAATATCCCTACAAGTTAACACAGATTATCACAGTAAATACGGTTCTTTTTCAAAACCTTCACAAAAATCCACAGTACACCAGAATTTTTATGGTATAAAAATAAGTTACAAATCTGCATAAATATTTTACACAAAACAGTTATAAAATTTGCTGTATTTTCTGACAAGGATACACAAAACAGTTTTTTTTACACCATTGGGTATTAAGAATATTTTCAGTTTGGTGCTTGTTAAAAAAAACATTCATTGACGTTTTTGATGAACACAAAACTTTTTAAATTGTTAGTCCCATTCCACACGACACTTGGCTGCGACAGTGGTTTCAGATATACAAAATTGAAAATGAGAAGGAAAAAAAAAAAAAAAGGAGAACTGGAGCATAGCCAAGTTTCACTTCCTTTTATCGCCACTTCACTCCCCCCGTTCAGCAGAGACAGATGAAGAGCGTCCCATCCCATATAGATAAACCTCCTATGAACAAGGATTTCCCCTTAAGTATCAAGTCCACAGATGACTCCTTACAGGCTGAGTACAGAAAGGAGAGAAAGACAGAGAGAGAGAGAGGGAGAATGAGTTGTTCTCAGTGTGTCATGAAAGAGATTACAGTATGAGAAATGGGCTTTATCCTGGATGTTCAGACATTGAGCTGACTTCCTTTGCAGACACATTACACTGTGTATTTTAGAGATTTTACTGCGCTGAACCACTGAGGTCAATTAATGGAATAATGAACAACATCCAAATATGACCTCATGTTTGAACGAGACTAGGGAATGCCAAGGGTCATGGCTTCTAAACGGCCCGTTTCTCAATTAACTGGCTTCACGGTACATGGGAACCATGAAACTGTGGGCGATATGTTATCAGTTACCACAGGAGAGCCGGAGCTACGGGTAATATTACAAATGCATGAACATTACCATATCATCAAGGCATCAGCACGGTTTGATCCACGTATGGAAATTTTACATGCGTTATACTACAAATATGTAGCCTTAAGAGTTTAGTTAACAAGCAATACTGAGGTGGCGACACTGTGCTGTCTGCATAAACAGACCAACACCACTGAACTACAAGAACTGTGCAAGAATGTTGATAAAAGACGTTGCAGTTTTCATATTAGTGTTTCTTGTGTCTATCTTTTATACATCAGCTTAGACTTTCCTGTACATCTGTGGCTACACCATCGCTACTACCAACTATTTAGATAAGAAATACATTTAACATTTTAATTCACATGAATTTGCAGGAAACATTTTGAAAGAAAGTTGAGTAAAAGGCAGTAGATACTGTGCCTGAGAAAATTCAAACTTCTGCTATTCAAATACAATTTGTACTAGCGTTACATTTTTTCTATGGTGCACTTGTAGTGTGTGTCTAATCTACAAGGTTTTAATTCAGTGTATGATTCTGCACAATGCGGTCTTGTCCTGCATTGTGTATTTATCATTTAATGTGCATCAATAAGCAGGTCAAATTGCTTGTGCATGTATTGTAATTGATGAACATGATTCTAATTGCTGGCTGTGAGCCACTACAGGACTGTAGTGGTTCAGCCAGAGAACTCACGCAATGGCACTGTGTGTGTAGAATCTGTATCTGGTGTATATCGATACATCCTGTATATCTAACACACATACGCACGTGTTGAACTTGGCTTACCTCCGCTTCAGCCGCTTCTGAGGAAGTGCTCTGGAAAGACAGAAGGAGAGTTTGTGAGCGTGTGTGTGTGTATGAGATACGTCTGCACTGAATATTTTAATATTATACTGTGTGATCCCATGTTTGAGCTGATTTCAGTCCAACATGACTTGCAAGAACCTGAAGAGGGAAACCTCCTAAACCGTCTCTAACTCTCTTTCACTCCATCCCATTCACATATACAGGGGTTCAATCACCCTACTATATTAACTGCCACATACACCGACCACCTCATTTGTTTGGGGATTTCATGCATTAGGACAACCTTGACATAAATTGGCTGAGTGCTGACGGTTATATTCAACTATGAAACCAGAGTCCAGCAGCAGCCCCTGCAGTTACTGAGCCTTCAGGTCTAATTAAAATCAGCCAGCCTGTGTGCTGATCAGCACACTTGTGTGCCATATATCTCCGGTGAGATGACCACTCTGTTATTTTAGGCACATTGTTCCTCTTTCAGGGTTCATTTTCAGCCTTTTATGGTGTGTCATAAAGCTAACCTTGTTTTCTCATCTCAGTGATGAGTGTAGTAAGTCTTGCAGAGCTGTACAGGATTCAAATCATATCATAACTAATGTTTAGTGGAATGTAGTGCACTTGAAGACAGAGAAAACAGGCTGTGGAGTTACATCTGCACGGTAGCAAGAAATTATTTTTCCTGTTTTAAAATCTTTAACTGTGATCATTTCAATTTTTAAATGAACCAAGTCATGCTGCATCACTTTCTCATATAAATCATCTGTTCTCATATATTTATTGACTGAAATGCTTAAAATAAGTGAAATTCAGCCTGATGTTATCTCATGTAACAGAAAGATCTCCAATACTTAAATAACAAACCTCAAAATCATTGTGATTTTTAGAAAATCAAAGCAACAACAGCATTGGCTGCTGCCAGTAGTTGACATCCTGGATCAGGTTGAACAGTGGACAATGTTTGCTTCTTTTTACACAGATGTACACACAAACAAACAAAATGTGTTGTCTCTGCACTTGTCCATTTCAATCTACTGTAAATCAAGAGTTGGTGCCACCTGGTGGAAGAAAGTTTGTGTGTGCACACTAACACACACACACACACACACACACACACACACACACACACACACACACACACACTCACCTATAGATGTTTGGGTCTAGCAGCATGGCTGTGTCCTGCGGTAACTGGGATAAGTGCACCACTTTAGTCTTCAGCCCAGTTCGCTCAGTTTCATTCACCCACACGTCAGGTAGTCTGTAGGACAACACACAGAAAGGACATGTGGTCAGAGTATGAGCACTAACAAGAGAGAGGGGGAGAAAAAGGAGGGATGGAGTGGGAGTAAGGTTGAATGGAGCAGGGTGAGAGAGATGGACAAAGAGCCTCATTCAGTCCAGCGCACATGTTCACACCTTCCTCTGAACACTGAGTACATTTCCATAAGTAACATGGCCTTGACCAAAGCACTGGGACTGACACGCAAATGTAGACCTGCACACACAAACATAGACAAACAAAGAGGACAAAGCCTACTGTCCTTCCATGTTGTCAATTTAAAGGCAACATCTACATTATATCTTCATGATTATCTTTTGTTAACTTGTGAGTATGTAAAGGTGGGACTGGTGAAAGACTGTGTGCATGTAGTAAGTGTGTGTGGGTTTATACATATGAATGCACATTCAAAATGATCAAACATGAGCTTCAAGTACAGACACTGGACACCTTAAAACCAGAACAACCTCTTTCACCACTTGAAGCATGAGAGTAGGGATATGACGTCTTTGGAGCAGCGTCAGTCACACACACACACATAAACACACACAACACCACATGCACATGATGTACTGTACTGCTCAGCTGCATCTTACTGTACCCGCATCAGCGTGATCCCCCCTGTGAAAGAAGGGAGTGTGCACAAGCACTGGCGTGGCAAGTCGAGGTGCAGAAGAAAGAAACAAAGAGCTTAGCGAGTCGACTGTGCCGCCCCTCCCTCTCCCAGCCCCCCCCTGTCTCCACCCCCAGCATTCCCCCCGTCACTATGTGCGTCATCAGAGGAGCCCCCAGAGATGCAGACATACACGCACGCACACCCACATACACACACACACACACACACACACACACTCATTCACTGCAGGCAGCAAGCGGGCAGCCACCCAGCCAAATCACTCATTCACATGCCTAATCAGTCCATTCAGTGGGATGGTGTGCAGGTAGCGGTTCACATGCAGGAACACTCAGTGCAACTGGGTGCAGATAGAGATGGAGAACAAAAGAAAGGAAAAGTAATAGGAAACTGACAAATAAAGGACAGGAAAGGAAAGGGAAAGTGGAGAGGGAGAGAGAAAAAAAGTAGAGGGGCTTGTGTTAATGTACAACTTATTTATACAGTAGTTACAAATCCTTTTATGGCTTGTTTTAGTGTGTTTAAGTGCCTGGAGGGTGGAGCTAGCCACACAGGACAATTAGATAAATACTAATAAGTAAAAAAATAAAAAATAAAAAACACAGCAGTGTAGTTGAAATCTACCTGAATGCAATCTGTTATGCTGCATAAACCTTCAAAAAGTTATCATAGTAAAACAAAATAAATAGTAAATAATCAGTATTTGACCCAAGCTTGGCTAGATGTGCATCAGGATCACAGATGGAGATTTCTCTCTGTTTGTGCACAGTATATAATCTGTTACAAAAACTACTGGATTTATACACACATACAAACAAAACTAAAAGAAACAAAATTGCCCAATACAACTATTTGACCATCTTTGACCTGAAATCAAAAGCCTGACTCACCCTTATGCTTCAGAAGCTGACAACTGAAGTCATAACATTCAGCTGGCGTATTGAGTCCAACTGAATTTTACACTTCAGTTGTTAATTTATAAGGGAAAACATAAGAACTCAACAGTCTGCCATAACAATTTAAGACACAACAATGTGTTTAAAAAAAAAAAAAAAAAAGAAAAAAATGTTAAACGGTTAGATGGAAGAAAACACTAGAAATAGTAAGTCCTACAAGAAATTGCCCATGCACATGTGGAAGTAATCATGTGTTAGTACAGGACATATGATGGCGAAGCTATCTGGTCACTGGATTTTTGGTGTTGAATTTTAATACTGTATAAGCACAGCCAAGGTTTCTTTTTTTATAGTTATTTCTAAATCATAAACCTGTAAGTAAGTTTTTATATACGTTTCTCTCTTTTTTTTTGATTTGCAGTGCATGTCAATAGTATCTTTATCCCCTTTAATGGTGGGGAGAGAAGAAAGAAAGAGTTGGGAAGAGACAGGGACGAGACAAGAAACAGCCCCCTTCAAAGCAGCATTAAAGTTTGGGTTAGTCTTGAGTAAGTGTCCTTGCGCAAAGCAAACCTCAAATGACAGAGGAGGACCTGCTGAGTGTTAAATATGCAGTAAACACCCACTTGTGTTTTTGTGTGTGCGCGCTCGCATGCACGCTCCACTCTAGAGTCACAGTAAACATGTCAGAGTGAGTGTCTTGTGATACTGATGAGTTATTATACTCTGATGGATGGGAGACACATGGGAAGGCTGCACTGGGGGGGGTCAGCATGTCACACACGTGTCATGCACATATACACACCAAAGTGTTCTTATTGCTCCCACACACACACACACATGCGCATGCGCACACACACAAGACATCTCCACCCATTCAGTCACACCAAGCCAAATAAAGACAAATGGATTTATTTTATTTTCCAGAGGAGACTGTTATTTGGCTCTCTTCTTTATGAGGCAGAAATGTATATTGTGAGTGAGGCCTCGGTGAGGAGAGCTACAGGGGGTGCCTGCCAGAGTGAAGCCTAGTCTTCCAGTCTGGATTGATGGCTGGCTCCAGGCCTCCATCCTCCCAGTGGTGACAGGAGCAATAAGTTCATCACAAAGCAGCAAAGTGTATATTAAATCGCTAACATATTAAACAGCTTTATATGGAAAGTCCAAAGTCCTTATAAAATACATCATTCTGCAAAGCAGAAGAGGGCGGTAGAGCTGGTTCAGGGACTGCAAAGGTCACGGCAGCCTAAAGAAAAACCATGCCTGGAAAAAACAATGGGACTGCACGATCATAGCACTGTCAATTACTCAATATTGTGACTGCACTGTGCACTGCCACAGTTTATTGAACATATTTCTTTAGCACTTAAAGTGTGTTGCCATTAGGGCTATAACCAATGATTATTTTCAGTATCAATTAATCTGTCAGTTATTTTCTCGATAATTGATCAGTTGTTTGCTCTATAAAATGTCAGAAAATGGTGAAAAATGCCCAAGGTAACGCCCTCAAATGTCTTCTTTTTGTCTTGACCATGACCGACCAGTCAATAACCCAAAGATATTTAGTTTACTATCATAGAAGAGAAGCTGGCAGAGAATTTGGACATTTTTTCTTTAAAAGGGACTTAAAATGATTATCAATGGTTGGCGATTAATTGTCTAATTGATTAATCGGGTAATCGTTGCAGCTGTGCTTTGCTATGCTAATTCTCATGCGGTCATATTCCCACACAGATAATTATACCTGAGACTTATCAGTGGATTTGGACACAACTCAAGGAGTTATGCACATGCACTGATATTCGTCACTAGTTACATCTATTTCTACATGATTTTTCTTTGCCTTATATCCACCCCTGCCTGCAGCTGTTCCTCATAAATGTCATGTCAAGCAAGAAAACAGTAAAAACTGCTTTGTTAAAATTGACTGACATCTATGTTTAAATAACTTATCTGCCTGTGTGTGATTGTTTGACACTAAGGAAGATCACTTTATTACTATCAAAAGTATCAGTTCCTATAGACCATAGACGTAACTGTTTATGGTGCAGGGGTCCCTACTTTCACAATATCACAGCAAGAACGCAATTAAGAAATTGACCATATACAGTACAGGCCTCCGACTGACTCATCCAGCTCGTTCAAAATGCATTCAGCCATTCATGTTCTGCTGTTTCTCTGTGATCAAAGATATGTACAAAGGGACAGAATTCTCATACCTCGAATGAATGCCGCTTACGGACACTCATTGTATTTGATCGCTGCCTTAAAGGACCAGTGTGTAAGATTTAGTGACATCTAGTGGTGAGGTTGCAGATTGCAACCAACTGAATACCCCCCCCTCTCCCTCCCCTTTCAGGGGCGTAGGAGAACCTACAGTGGCAGCGAAACTCACTAAAAACATGGAAGGCCCTCTCTAGAGGCAGTGTTTGGTTTGTCTGTTCTGGGCTGCCGTAGAAACATGTTGGTGCAACATGGCGGCCTCCATGGAAGAGGAACAACTCCCTATGTAGATATAAAGGGCTCATTCTAAGGTAATGAAAACACAACAATTCTTATTTTCAGGTGAATATACACTAATTAAAACATAGTTATGAATAATATATTCCATTTCTGCCAAGTCTCTTCCATTAGATGCCACTAAATTCTACACCCTGCACCTTTAACTCTGCACGTTAAATTAGTGTTGCCAAATTGATGTGATGTTGTGAGTTCTACAAATTTTTTTTTGTCCAAACACAATTTACACCATGAATACATATATTATGAATGTAAAAAAACTAATAATGGAACTTGACACATTTTCCTACACAGGGATCCTGCCCTACATAGCCATCTCAGGTGGAGGAACACAGTTCTGAGCTTGAGGTTATATTTACCTTTTATATAAATGAATGTTTATATCTCTTTTTAAAGTGTTGAAATAGCCCACACTCAGTCTATTTTTTCCCAAACTGTTCCTATTTAAGTTTATTAAAAGGAAAATAAATGTAGCAAATAACTTAGTAAGCATATTCTGATATAAGTTTGGAAAATGTGCCATACAGTATTGTTAAAAACAGCTATTCAAGAATGCCCTACTAGTTTGTGATATTATTATATCATTGTGCAATTTGGCAACTGACAAATATTAACAAAGCAAAGAAAAAAATCTAACTAGCTAGCAAAGGTTCAATATCTAAACATATGTTGTACATGATAGACACCATGTAGTTTCTCCAAAATGATGCGCCAGGTTGGATCCGATGGCTCGAGGCGTTCACTGTCACTGGCTGTGTATTCTACTGTTTGTTATTCTACAGCATTCAACAGCATGCAGGGGAATCAATTCACCCATCCATCAAAGATTAGACAGCAATTATGGTTCTCTCTCTCGCTCTCTCAGCCCACCCACCCTCCTCCTCCTCCTCCTCCTCCTCCTCAGTGAGCCGCTGGTGGTTCATGTTCAGAATGGTTCATGTTAATCAGTTACTCATTAATCCAAATGGAGTTAATGAGTGTCAGTCAGAAAGTGAATGGTTTGCTCCAACATTAATAAACATGACTTCCCACATTCACATGGCTAATCATTGACTCTGTGACGGAGAAAACATACACCTACACACGCACACAGTACACTTGATTTTGACCTCGGTTGTTGAGGGTCACGACACTTGATGGCTGACTACATGACCACCACCAGATTGCCTCCCAGATACTAGGACATTATCCTGAGTCAAAGACTAAATATTAACTTGACCTGCCAAAACAAACTTAACTGACACTCACTACCAATAATCCATTTCTCAAAACAATTGACCATTTTTCTTATCATAGTTCAGCTAGAACATCATTTGGTGAAGATGGTGACTTTTTGCCTGAGACATGCAGCTTCATCTTTAATCTTTAAGCCTTATGTGAAGTATGTAGCGATGAGGTGCATACTGCTCTCATTTTAAAACAAGTCAGCTGGAAACAATAAAAAGTCAGCCTGAGACCAAGTTTTCAACCCACTGTTTCAAAGATGAGAATTTCTGAGTAGTAAAGCAGCCAATGTTATCACAGCAAACTATATATACTTCAACCCCCTTTATCTTTTGGGAGATAATAAAGCCACCAGCTTAAGATATTACTGTGTATTTCCTTCCCCACCCCTCTATAGATTGGTTTTGCTGCAAGGCAAATTTATGATTCAGTATTGTCTCTTGATTTCTCCTGTATGGGCTGAGCCTCTTGTTTGCCATCTTTCTCCTCAATTCTCTCCCCATCATTTAACACACATCTCTCTATCCCACGACCATTTTCTTCCCACTCCCATCTCTCAATCCCCCCCCATTCTCTGCCCCCCACCATTCTCTCCCTCATCTATTCTGCCTCTATCTGTCTTTGAGTCTCGGTATCAATCTCCATCTATGTCTCTCTGTTTGGAATTAATCTGAGGAGTCTTTCCTGATCACCAAACTTCATCTTTCTCCATTTCCCTCTCCCTCATTATTTCTCTATGCACAAGATTAAACTCCCACATGCGGGGCAAGGAGGAGATTGCAGAGGTGGATCAGAGAGGGGAAAACGAAAGAAGAGGAGGAAGGATGGAAGGATGAAGCATCAGAGGGTTGAGAGAACAAGGGTTTAGCTACAGTATGTTCAGCGGAAGCTGTCTGCTGCAATCTACTTCATGATGCATCATTCGGGTTTCTTTGCCCAGTGCCATCTTTGTTCCTCTTTTCGCCAAAACCATTTTTCTTTTTTACTCTTCCAACCTCTTCTTTGTCTAATTTTACCTCACTCTTCCCCCCTTTCTGCCTCCTTCTCCTCTCCCACCCCCTTTGCCCTCTTTCCTCCTCTCTTTCATTCTATTTCACTCTGCTCTCTGATCATCTTCAGAGGCCGTGCAGTCAAACCCTTTAATAGGAGTGAGGAAGTGTTGGAAGTGTGGTGGGAGCTTCCCCTGAGCAAGAGCCCTGCTGAGAATCACAGCATTCTGTGAAGCTCACTCTCTATGAGACAGACTGATTTTATAAGCACAGAACTGAACCTGCCTGCACTTCTGCCTAATTGCTTGAATGAGCTGGTGCCAAGGTTCACTTCCACTGGGCTGAGTCTGGTGAGGCTAATCTGGGAATACGAATGTAGCTAGCGAGGGCTGGGCTGAGCTGCTCATGCCCCAATAGGCTGAGCATTATTTTTGAGTGCAAGTTCATCCAGAGGTTACATCAAAATACAGATGTGGACATATTTTTTTGAACTGGGAATTTGATGAGATATTTATTGGACAGCCACAAAAAAGAAGAAAAAAAATCAGCCTCCAAGTAATTTTGGATGCTGATCCACTGTTTAAAAGACACCTCAGTGCATCAGTCCAAGGTTTATCCGAGTCAGACAAAGCCAAGCAGATGGTATAGAACCAGCGCCAGACCCAGACAGGAACAGAGTCTGACTTTTTAATGTCTAAGTACAGTCTTCTCCCCATCAGTGCTCCAGGCATGAACATGGGTATCATAACACTGATTGAGGATACTGGCTAATAAGCATGTCTGATGCCCTCTGCTCACTTTGAGGAATTCAGGCAGAAGATTCTAGTGTCACACAGACTATAAGGGAACATGAACTCCCCATACAAGAGCTCTACAAAACAAATACAGCGCCAGCCAGGAGAGGAAGGTTGGAAAGATTTATAGCGAGCCCTGACGTGAAGCAAGGCCACCATGTTGAGTGCGCAATTGGATGGAAAAGAGAATCGTAAAACTATCAGAGACAGATACACATACATTGTTGATGTTAACTTGTAGATGTATGCACCCCTGCTGCTCGAAAAGGAAATGTTTGTGTGACAAGCCCGGGCTTTACATGGTAAGCATGTGCAGGAGACTTGCACATGTGGAACTGAGTTGCCTATTTGTAGATCAGAGAGATCTAAAAGTTATCTACAAATCTCCAAGTGTATCTAATCTGATTTTTTAATGAGGTTTGTGGACAAATGTCTATTGTAGATTCAAACCCTTTAGTAATTAAAAAAAAAAAAACACACACACACACTGAACAATACGTTAAATCTGCCTTGATTAATTCCCCATAGTCAAGTCATTAAAGCTACAATGAATAACTAAGGCAAGTAGTTAAGACATCCAGATGTATCGGCTAAGCAATGCAGTTCGCTACAAGAGCTACAGGAATGTCAAACGGACAGCGTGCAAAGGTCTCTATCCTTCAGCAAGCTGTTGCACCAGCTATGTATGTATTCAAATAAAATTAGTTTGGACATACAGTAGTGTGAGTGTTACACTATAACTGAGTAAAAACATTTGACACTTGTTAGAAAAGTTTTCCAGAGACTTTTGTTGATGTTGTTGTAATTTGTGGTGAAATTTACGTGTGATACTTTGTGTGATGCAACCATCTCCGAAAACATCAAAGTGCAACCGAAGCAATTCATAAATGATTGTTGGATTATTAACGAGGTAACAGACAAACTTGCATTGTATTATATGTTAAATAGTTCATGTCTATTTGCACTCATAACTTTCACCTTTTTAAATGAAACAGACTAGTGTTGGCAATCTTAAATACTGTAACTAATGAGTATTGGCTTTCACTCGCATTTTACCTGAAAACTACACTAAACTGTTGACTTTACACTCAAACTTACAATCAGACCTACATTCAAATGGTGCAAAAGGCTGCTGGTCACTCAGAGTAATAATGATGTATTAGTGAAAAAGGTCATCAATATAAGCTTTCAAATTGAACGTAATATTATAATCTAGTCTAAATCTAAAAACTATCTACTACTATAGAAGGTAGGTGTACAGTATAGTGAAGGTGAATTAGGTCAGAGAAGTTTCTAATAATGCCACGGCATTCAGATTAAACCTCCTATCAAACCAGTGGGTCAAGCAGCTCTTTGCTCCGCTGAGGGTAGGACTCAAAGGCAGCTTAAAGCTACGTTGAGTCAAGGTTAGAGAATGACGTCACCTTATGACGGCATAGCCTGATATCCACTGCGGAGTGAAATGATAGGACAAATAGCTTCCATAGGAAGGCTCATCCAACTTTTGGCACATTACAGTGTGTCTTGTTAACTGTAGGGGAAATATACTCACATGTCCTCAGGTGTCCAATGTAGGAGGACTTTCACCTTGCCAGAGCCCTCTTTCCTTCTGGCTAGCACCTGCACAGACACAATCAAGCAAAAACATAAGCCAGGCTATAAAAGACACACAAAAAAAACTGTCCAATCTTGTCTTCTTGTTGTCATTTCACTCACTCACTGGAGTTCATCTCCGCCATACTGTGGTCATTTGGAATAAATGTAGCCAAATAACCTGTAATCGGCAACATCAATGAAAACTAACCGCCCAAAATGTACAAAAGCATACAATTTAACCTACAAATTACAGTTAATTTTAAATTTCAAACCAATCTGTAATTTAACAAGCAGCAGATTTGCAAAATGTGTCAGCTTCGGCTCTCACTGCAGCACGCTCTCTTGTCTGTTGATAACCGGCTTCAAAGACATGCCCCCATCCTGGCCTCCTCTCTCTCTCTCTCTCTCTCTCACGAATAATGAGGCTACACGATTCAAACATCTCACCAAGTGATACAGTGGGTGATCATTACACTAATAAGCAATGTGAGCACTCTTAATAATGCATGCAGGCACTAAGTGAGATTTCTATTTTCAATGGGATCTATCCGACATTCCCCGTAACTAAGATAAAATAATTTCAATCCAGACACAAGCATGATATGTCCTTCGTCCCGGGAACTGCTTATCACAGTTGACATTCCTGAGAGCCAGGAAGATAGACGCGGGGTACACAGTGAGCCGTTATCTCCATCAACAACTCACTCGTTGTGGATTATGTCAGCACCAGAAGCATTTCAACGCTTCAGACAGGAGAGCGTCTGGTGGAGACTAACATACGCTTTTTTTATCTTTTGCTTTTATCTGTGTTTTGTTACCTGGTTTAACTACGGTCTCAACAGAATAAAGACTTGTTCTGCCAACATAACCACAAACTTCCAAGCCTTTCTACTTGTGAAAATACAGTTGAGACAATACCAGATTTCCTGGATAGTTGGCCCTTTCTCTGCATAACATTTCATCTATCATGCTGTGTTGGTTTATAGTAAAACTGGTCTGGAATTCACACAAATATTGTCAGTAGGGAAACGGAAAGCTAGAAAAATAACCAGGAGTGTCAAAAATAGCCTCAGATATAACCTCTTGCGTCAATTGGCTCTATTATGTTAGGAATGTCTATTTTTAGGATAGTGAATGAGCTCACATGTGAAGAACTTCTCTTACGCACATGAATATCTGAAATTATTTTTGTGACTCGGGGGACTGGCTGCGGCATTGATGGAAACTGGTTTGAGGACAGGAGGGAGGAGGCTCCGCTGAGACACGAGAAGCAGACAAAGACCTAGAATATCTCTTCTCCTCTTCTTACAGATTTTCTGGCTCTCTGATGTTTTAGCCAAAACATACATTAATGTCTTTTGTTTTCGGGAACCGCGATCTATTGTATTTATCACTCTGATCGGACAATTTTGTATCATCATCATCATCATGCTCAGGCACGTGTCTTTGTCTTCTCTCCAGCACAAATTATGACAAATTATGCGTTTGTCTTGTTCCATACTTTCTCGAAGCTAATATGTTAAGAAATAGGCCGCTGCCTTGTCGCTGTCAATGCAGGAGGAGCTTTGAGAAAGACATAGAAGTGTGTAAGATCTATATTTACATTTTGATAAGCTTCCAGGTAAAGAGCTGCCTGGCAGAAATTTTTGAGAAAAGGAAATGGGACACAAACATGTTTACTTGAAGACTGATTAACTTTGTGGAAGAAATATTTAGGTTCGGTTAGCAGATATGAATGTTGTTGTTGCTGGCCAGGTGCCTTCACATTTGTCTGTGAGAAGCTTTGCAAACAGCAGCCAAGTTGGCAAATTAGCTATGTTGTTGCCTCTTGACTGTAATACAGTGTTCAGGCATAAAAACTCCTGGGCAAGAGAAAAAAGTAGGGAGAGAAACTGCACAAGTGATGAAACTAAAAACATCTTACGCTTTAACAGATATACTGTTGATGTTTAATAAGGAACCACACAACTTCCTTAATACTGTCCAAATAGTCCTGATACTGTTTTTTTTTTTATTTACTTTTTTCCTCTTAGTCCCTTTTGCTTGTTTTTACAAAGACTTCTTGTCCTTTACTTACAGAGATGAACTCAAATTGCTTTTAGAGGCCCCTCTTTGACATTTCCAACACAATCTTTAGAAGATTGAACAGAAGAACTATTTCCCAGCCTTTACAGAGTATTAGCCCAGCTCATAAATTAGCATTGTTTCTCATTTTATTCATGTTCATCTGTCTCTGACTTTATCTGCGAGCTTTCCATTGGGGCTTGGCTGGCTACTGCTGTCCCACCGTAAATCCACACAAGGGAGAAGAGACAACAACAGGGCCTGGCTACAGCGTTAGGCTGAATCCTGTACTGGCTACAATAGACCCCACCGTAATGTAACATAAGTGTCTCAAGCCCTGCAGCTAAGACGTAGTACACCACCAGCTGCTTTATTGCCCTTTTACTTAAAAATGCATAGCTGTTGACCCGTGGCCTCTGGCTCCTTATAGCACCAGGTTAATAATCACAAGCCCGAACTTCACTCGGAGGGATCAAGACTACATATGTAACGACTGAAGATGAAGAAGCGGGCTTGCGTTTGAGCAGCATGAAGTGATTTGTGAGCAGAGTGATGATGATGATGACGGCAGTCGGTGCTTGAAGGAACAGATCTTAATCCTCTATAGACTCGAGAGACGGAGGTAAGGAGAGGGAGGGAGGGAGGGAGGGAGAGAGAGCGGGAGGAAATAGGGAGTGAACAATGAATATTAGTGTGGCTCCATAACAAGGCAGCGAAAAAGAGAAAAGCTGGGGGAGGGCAGGCCTGCTAAAACTGGGTGCCTGTCTGGTGTCATGGGGTCGAGCTGTGGATGACGCAGATTGGCGCAATAACAAAAATATCCCATCATAAACATGACTGAGTTGCTCTGGCGTGTCAGCAGGCTCACTGGCCAAACTCCACAGAACCCCCACAGCTCTGCTCCATCTCCCCGGGCTTGGGAGGGTCCGTTGGGGCCTGGGGTCTGACGCAGCGCGCTAGTCCTTCTCCACCACAATCCTCCAAGGGGATGTATGCCCAACCGGTCAGATCTCCTTCCGATTCCATGACCCTGACCTTCACTTAACCCCCTTTTTCTTGTCCTCCCTCTTAATGTCTCTGTTTCTCTCCATTTGTTACTCTCCCACCCCTGGCCGGCTCTTCCTCCTTCTCAGTCTGTGTCCAAATATGCAGTTACCTCTCTTAACCTCTTCCCAAGCTTTATCTTCACTTTTTTTTTTTTTTTTTTCCCTGAGCTTTTCTTTTAAAATTCTTGGCTGGTGGTCAGCAGTTGAGGTTTTGTAGGAGCACAGCAGAGCAGAAACAAGTTGAAAGGGAATGATCTAAGAGCAGAGCAATACTGTAGTGGGAGTAGCGCCGATGTCAACACTCTTATTTACACTTTAACATGAACAGGAGCAACAGCAGGGAGTTTGTCTAATGTCCACCTAACACCGTGCACGCTCAGAAACCCTTGCACTATTGTAAGCGTAACTGTAAAACTGTGACTGAAATGTATTTAATGGCAACGAGACGCATGAAATGGCTTCGTGACCATCTGTTTGCATGAATTCAATGTACACGCATGCATGAAATATATAACCCGCAGGTCTATCACACACTCGCATCTGACTTATGATACGCCTCCCTACACACATGCACGCACACACACACACAACCCTCCGATTCTACACTTACTGACTGGATCCTTTCATCTCTATTGTCTGTCTTTGAGATAAGGATTTTTTTTTTTTTTTTTTAACTTTCAGTGGAATCATATGGTGACAATATGATCTCTTCATGTTCTGGCTCTGCAGATTTCCGTTTCTGTTAATGTTTTCGAGCTGGCTCTGATTTAAATTCGCTACTGATGTTTCTGTTTAACACGTGTGAGGAGTTTGGTCTCGTGTAATGCAAGACAGTTGTTTCTGTGATATGTATGAACATCAGATATGCGTGTTACTAAATATCCTTATTAATATCATGCCAATTATTTGATCTATATCACCCAGCCCCACAAACTACCGTCCCTTCTGTGTGTGTATGTGTGTACCTGCACGGGTACAGTGTGCATCCGAGCGGCTACAGTCGCATGTGAAGTGCTTCAGGAGACACTGTCACTTTTCTCTTAAGAGAGCAAATGTAGATCGTACTACTCATGACCATATTAATTGTTTCTGCTAGGTTAAACAGTGGTGGCATGCTACAGTAGCACGGCACAATGGCAATATATAATTTATATATAAATTAACTAAAAAAAAACAAATGATCCTTACTTTTTTCCAGCTTTTAAGGAAAAATGGGACCATCGTGAAATTTCAGGGTCTTAAAAAAGGAGGCAGAGTGCTTCCTAGTGGAACTGTACAGGAACAGCAGTCATTCAAAAAAAAAAAAAAAAAAATCTGCCATTCACACCCTTCACATCCAAAATGTCATTACAGTTAACCTCCCTTAATATAAAATTCATTCCTCAACTAGGTTTTTGAAACCGTTGTCATTGAGAGATGGAGGATCTCTCATAAAGATGGAGAATGTCTCTCTAATAGTTTTTTTTTTCTCCAGTGAGTGCTGATATGTGCCCTCAATAGTAAGGTGCCAAGGCACTTTAGAGCTCATTAATAATGTATCACACACTAGGCTCAGAACGGACCGAGCACCATACACAAAAACAATCGAATTGTCTTTCCTATGAAGCCCGATTCACAGAAAAACAACACCGAGCCTTGGGGCAATTCACAAGGTTCACTTCAAGTGCACCGAGAAAAAAAAAAAAAAATCTGCAGCGATCAGAGGCTGATGTTCCAATAGTGATTCTTTCATGCCCCCTGTTGTCTAAAAAGAAAATAACAAAAAAATAAAGACACTGAAGAAAATCAAAAAGGGCTTAAATGTGACAACAATACATATTTTATATCTTTTTTTCTAATACAAAGATTATGATTTAGAAATAAAAAGAGAATAAGTAGCAACTACAACCTTTATATGTTTTCATCAGTGTCTCAACAGCGATCTTTTGATGCTCTGTTAAGTGTTTCAGGAGCAAAAGCACTGTTACTACATTATGACTATAATCAACAGACCTTTTCAATGTAGATGCAGAAATTGGTTTATGCAATACTGTGAGTTATTCTTACACAGAATTCTAAAAATGTCAAGATATTTTGAGCCTCTGTGATGTGGAGTTTTGAAATGTAAAATTAAAATATAACTAAAAGTCAACTCTTGCTTAGACTTGTCTAACTTGAACAAGCCTTAAACAGCTCAAAAGTTAATTAAATGACATTTTTCACATATCAAATTTGTGTTTATGGTTCAATTTAACTGTAATACTGAGTCTGAAACAAGCCTTGTTTTTTGTTTGCATCCAGTTCTTCATGTTGTGATATCTTTAGTAATCATCAGTTTCAGTTCAGTATATTTTCACCTTTAAACATGCACAGCTACATGGTAATTAAGGAACAGTAAACAACATAAATGAGTCATTTTTAGACTCAACCATGACACAGAAGAACGCATCTAATAATTTCTCCAAAAACATGAATGCTATCTTTCACCCTTTTTCTCCCCCTTGCGACACTTTAGACCCAATAAAATGGAAATAGGTATCCAGAGGCAAACACTACAGTGAAGCTGCACACAGACTCACCGTGCTGTGAAAGACCACACTGTGTCCGTTGCCCACACTTTCGATGTGGGTGGCGAGGTTCAGGCAGATGGCCCTATGGCGGATAGCATCCATGGTCTGGGCATCGAAGAAGTCATGGGGCCTCGCTGGAAGGGGGAGAGGGACAGACTCGGATGAGAGCGGAGTCAAACAAACATAACACCAGGGTTCCCACTGTGGCCCTGATATATAAAAATTCCATGGCTTTTCCAAGTCTCTCTGTAACTAACCAGAACTACGTCAGAATCATTTCATGACTGAAAAATGCTATTCTTTTGTGGTTTTTAAATGTTGCTTTGCAGCAACAAAAACGCCAAAGTCAGTAAAAAAAAAAGGAGGTAAAATGCTCCACTGTAAGCTATAGTAATGAGATTCTTTATGGTTTAGTTGCTCTGAATAAGTGCCTCACTGCACATATTCAGTGGTAAGAGAGCTCAGACCTCTCGACATTTCAAATTATTAGCAAATACATCTACTGAGCATTTTGAGCTGAGGTCTATACAAAGCACCCTCTAGTTGATCAAAGAGAAAACACAATTGTGAAATGAGTAGAGGGAGTATAAGATGGAAACAAAAGAGGAAGCTCATGCAAATGTTCTAACCTTTGGTCTATGTGGACTAAACAACCAAACTAGCAGAGATATGATCATCATTTACTATATTGGATTTCACTGCAACCACCAACTACGCACAAAAGACTTGAAAAACCAAAAAACTTTACTAGGATGTCATTTACAAGTAAGTTTTATTTTAAAAGAGAGAACTGATTTAACATTGCACTGCTTTAACATTGTCGGACTCACTATGCAGTTTTTTTTTTTTTTTAACTATCAAAATCTGAAAAGCAGAACCAGAGATATCGTCTTTTTTATTCTGTGCATTCTTCTTCCTTGTCAAAACCAGATCAAGTTAAGTCGGTTTTTATTTATATGGCCCAATATCACAAATTTGCCTCAGGGGACTTTACAGGCTGTATAACATACAAGATCCACTATCTTTAGACCCCTCAATTTGGTGCCTACATTACCCACAATGCAACTCAACCACAGACAGTTTGGATGGAAATTCAGGTGGGTTATAATAGTCAAGTCAGTTTTTTTTTTATATAGCGCCAAATCACAACAGAAGTTATCTCAGGGTACTTTTCACACAGAGCAGGTCTAGACTGTACTGCACTTGGTGACAGCGCAGGGCTCTACAGTACCAGTATTTCACTCGCATTTGCCCCTGAATATAGATATGTGTGAACTGGAAAACTAATTAACGAGCAGGATGTGCGAGTAAAGATTATAACCTACTGTAATCTTTTGTTACAAACGTAACATATCAGTCAAATACAAGACAACTGTGATGATTAAACATGAGCGGAGTGTGAAGTGGTAACGTCACCTCAAGCCTACAGTACAGCCACTTACCGGTGGTTGTAGATACACTGACCACAGGTCCTCTGATAGAATAGCCCAAAATAGCTGGTTGTTTCAAACTACGCATTTTTACTCGCATGCAAACATGTAGCATTTCCTGTAGCTGCTTCACAATAAAAGCCTCCTGCTGATTCGCCGATGGAAAGCTTTTAAAATGAAACAGCAGCCTTTGTGTCTAGTAGGCATGGGCAGTGTGTGATTTTAGCTGTATGTGCCATTATACTAATCGACTGAAATGCAAATGCAAAACCATTGGTGTGGTCTTCTAATAACCATATAAATCAACTAAAATTGTAAAATTCATAGTAATGGGGGTTATGAGTTTTACAACAACAGCAGCAAACTTTAACATCTTATCTGTCTGTAATGTAAAACATTTAGATTAAGATTACACTTTTGCACTTCACACACACATATTTAAACATCAGTAAAAACTTCTCTGGCATTTCTTTCTATTATCTATTAAAGACATTGAGAACTGAGACAAGCAGAGGTGTGCAAGTAAAGCCTGCCACCAGGGAGCTAACCATCATATCTACCTAAACACACACACACCAACTAACAGGAACTATAAGAATAATCTCAAGTTTGGTCTCTGAAATGCAGAACAGTACTATGGGGAAAATCTGTCTGTCTAGCTGGCAGAGTATGTCTCTATTTATATGTGTGTGTGTGTGTGTGTGTGTGTGTGTGTGTGTGTGTGTGTGTGTGGTCTAGCTCAAGCTTCTCCAACAAAGATGTGGGAGGTTACAAGCTGAAAACATCTGTTTTAGCACAACAACTATGGCACTACATCAAACATGTGTTCAGCTTGTAATCCATACCAACAAACACACGAGTGGGAAATCACAACGAGAAACATTTTGAAACACGGTTTGTTTGTGTGTCTGTTAGGTACGTACGTAGGGAGCACCTGCGTTTGTTCTTGAGTTTCTTCCTCTTGTTGAGACCAGCCTTGGAGGGTGACTCCTCCTTGAGTTTGGCCTGGCTGGACATTTTGGAAGAGCTCTGCTGGCTGAAGTGACTGGGTACATGGCGAGCCAGCCCTCCTTGGGAAGCAAAGCTGGCATTGCAGCCACCGACTACACACTGCAGCAGAGCAGAGGGGGAAAAAAATGAAATGTGGGGAAAGGTCTTCCAAAACTGTTGTTGTGATTACATTTCCACTTGATGGAATAAGATGAAAACCTTTTTTTAAAAAAAAAAAAAAGGTTCAAACACATTTTTATTTCAAGTAATCAGCTTGACAGGGAATTGAAGGGTACTTGGATGAGGAGAGCTGTTCAGTACAAGGTCGAAAATATAAATATTACACATAAACAGAATATTATCAGATATTATCAAAGTTCACTGATGATCAAAATTCAAGACAACTGTTACAAAGTGCTTCACAAACAAGGACAAATAAAAGAAAGCAGGAAAACAATCAAATACAAAATCACACAAATCCACAAATAAAATAACACATAAAACAGTTGAAAGTAAAGATGAAAATAATGGATAAAAGTAACACATAAAAGTAATAAAAATGATCGGGGAATAGCTAACAGGGCCTTATCAGAAGATCTCAAGCTACAGGATGGTGATAATGATTTAGAAGCTCAGCCAGGTATCTCGGTGTCGTCTCATTCAGGGCCTTAAAAGTCAAGAGTTAAATCTTAAAATCAATTCTAAAATAGGACAGGCAGCCAGTTAAGGGAAGCTAAATACGAGAGATATATGATCATGCTTTCGTGATTTGGTTAAAAGTCTGGCGGCTGCGTTCTGGACACCCTGAAGCCGTGCAATCATGTTTTGGCCAAGCGAACACTGCATTACAATAATCCAGAGGAGAAGTGAAAAAAAAAGCACGGATCACTCTTTGAAGATCATTCAAAGAAATAAAAAGATCTAATTCTAGAGATATTTCTCAAATAGGAGACACATGACGGAGTTAGCCTTTTAACATGAGACTCAAGAGTTTCTGATCTAAAATAACTCCAAGGTTTGTAACAGTGGGTACCACATGCTGAGCTCCAGAGCCAAGAGCAGGCAGAACTTGGCCATAAGTGTGCTCAGGGCCTATAATAAGGATTTCCGTTTTGGAGAAGTTAAGCTGAAGAAAATTTACTGCCATCCAATCCTTAACCGCAGCTCGGCAATTATGCAGGGAAGATAACTTAGCTGATTCAGATGGTTTACAGGACAAATACGTCATACATACAGTATCATCTACGTAAGCAATGAAATGAGATATCATGCTGTTTGATAACGGGGCCCAAAGGGAGTAAATACAGAGAAAATAAAATTGGTCAAGCTATGAGTGTACATTAGTGCTTTTACCTTGAAGGGCTTATCTCCGCTGTGGGTCAACATGTGTCTCTGGAGCCAACTCTGACTGGTGGACGGAGTGTTATACACCTTACAACCCTTCCATAGACACACAAACACCTGAGGGAGTCAGACAGAGAGGAAGATTGGAGAGAGAGTTTATATTGGAGTAACAGATAAAAAGACGATACCAGAGAAGGGGGACGGTAAAAAAAAAAAGAAGAAGGGACATAGATGTAAAACAACTGTGACAAGAGCAGTTTAGTTGCAGCTTGGGAAGGGTTTAATAGACAAAAAGACAATCAATGTGAAGTTGTCTGGTCCTAACATCCACACTCTGGAGTCTGGGGGATTTTCCTGGAAGCTGCCTACAGGTGGAATAGGTTAGTCTGCTTTCTGGTGTCTCTTTTATTTTTGTTAAGAGAAAATGTCAGTAAGTGACCATAATTGCTGATTAATTTTGTAATAATTCAGGCAGCACCTAAACAACTACAACTTAGAAAAAAAAGGCACTATAAAATCGGCATGGATAATGTGCTTGGCCTCTAAAACAAGCTTGTTTGCGTCAGCATACAAAGCGTGGTCCAACATGGTTACATGCTCCTGTTGACCAGAATTCATGGTATGTTCAGAGTGTATAGTAACTTAATGATGCTGCCAACTTGGTGACACACAGTATCTAGCAATCAATAAAACTTAAAAGGTCAAAATGAGGAAAAACACAAACTTTATCACTTCCCCCCCCCGAGGTAACCAGTGATGCAGATAGTTTTATATTTTCCAAGTTTGTAGATAAATGTCTCTAAGATTTCTGCCTCCAATTCAATAAAATAATGATTTATGTAATTTTGAGTATTAAAAATTACATGTCAAAAAAAGCAACATCTCTGTCCAGAAACCAGTGTCCCAGTTACTCTAGATCATCCACAGACCACACTATGAACAGCTAGGTAACCTGTCAGACACAATAAAAGGAGATCAACAAGGAGTTCGACCAAAAGTTCAAGTCTACTGACCCCTCCTCTCTGTCCATCCACATGAATGCCCCTAATATGCTCAGCTAGATCAGGGCTGGAGTTGAAGTACTGTGGACAGAGATCCCAGCAGCAGGGGTAAGCTACTGTCTTAGTCCCTGAGGAGCTGGCGCTGCTCTGTCCATTCATCATAGCAGGGGTGGAGCGGCCACTGGACACTGTGCTCTCCATCTCCATTAGGGTACTGCTGATACTGAGAGAGAGAGAGAGAGAGGGGAGAGAGAGAGAGAGAGAGAGAGAGAGGGGAGAGGGTTGAGTGGATAGAGAAGAATGCAGCTCCACAGTTTAAAAAACATGGGCAATAAGCACTAAATCTTCATAGCTTAGATCAGGCTTTGCACAGCCATGAAGAACAGGTGCAGATATTACCAGCCACATTAAATAGTCACTATGCGTAAAAGCCTCATGGCTGCAACTGGTTTTCCATGCATGCCACTTTCATCACTCATGCCAAATCAATTATATCATGGCACTATATCAACCATTTGTTGTGCTGTCAACATCACCCAAGGGCTCTTAATAGTTTACTCATCACTCATTCAACTTTCCCATTACCAGCTCAATGTTGCAGCCACTATGTTATTAATAAAAACCAGTAGGATTACCTTTTAATACATGTACATTCCCCACTATGTTTAATGGAATTAGCTTATTATGAAACTATGACAACTTTAAATGAATGAGGGTGAGGAGGTTTGACCTATTAAACAAGTTGCAACTGATCTCCAACTATTTCTTATTCTTTACGCTGACGTTACTGGTGTAATGATGGGATGGGAGGACAGACGTGGCTACTCTACTGTCACTCTCACCTGTCATCTCCTCGACCTACCTGTCCTCGGAGTCCATACGGCTCAACGGTTCACCGTCTGAGGATGATATCTCCACACTCGGCCGCCTCTTATCTTCCAGTTCCCCGGCACCGCTGCTGGGTTTCTCACCGTCTTCACAACCTGTTTTGCTCTTCTCGCAGTCTATCCCCGAACAGCGACTTTCCTCAGCCGGTTCTTCTTTAGTTTCTTTCATTGTGTTGTCGTTGGCAGGTTCGTTGTTAACCCTACCGTCCCCCGAGCTTTCCTTTACCTCTTGCTTTTGCTCTGCTTCTTCGGGTGCAGCTGTCGGCTCCTGGTTGACCGTTGCAGCATCGTCTGTCAGCGCCTCGCTCGCGGCCTTGTCTGCCGCTGCGGCGGGCTTCTCTTCGCCGGCCTCCGCCTCCGTCTCCACCGTTTTCGGGTTTACGCTGCTGCCTGGTTCCTCTGTTTCCGGTTCGGTAAGGCCTTTCTCTTTCTCCTTGCAGTCGCCCTCGGTAGTCTCCTCGACCGGAGCATCGTTCACAACGCTCAGTGTGAGTGTTTCTTCTGTAACAGTAGCAGCCATTTCCACGGCAGGGATACCGTGGGATACTTTCGGTATTAAAATTCACCCGTGGCACCGTCAAACGCTTCACTGCAGAGGGAGGGCTGGGCAATCACACTGTCGGCTCTGTGATTGGACAGAGTAGGCACAAGGCGGAGAAACTCTGACGTTGGCATTTAAACTTTCCATGTGTTTCACACAGCTTCATTGAATGGGGGGAGTCTGTGTTTACCAGAGCAGATGCTGGTTAAATTAAAGGACCAGTGTGTAGGATTTAGTGGCATCCAGCGGTGAGGTTGCAGATTGCAACCCCTCGCCTTCACGCTTCCCCTTCAAGGAGAAACGTCCACCTGCAGCCTTGCAGACCTACACCACACACCCACTTTACTACATGACACGCCCACTTTACTACATGACACGCCCACTTTGCCACATGACACTAACCTGTGTGCATTTTATGTTTTTATGTTTTTATTGTGTATTGTGTTTTTAGTTTTGCACTTTTTAATCATATGACTTGGGTGGTCACTTCATCTGCTATTATTTCTTTCTTTTTTGTATGTTGTTGCCTTTATAAAGCACTTTGTGACTAATGTCTATGAAAAGCACTAGACATACATTTTACTTTACTACATGACACACACCCCCGATATCGTAATTGTAACAGCCATGGACTGTAAAAAAAATTAATGGACGTAGCCACTGTGACAACACCCATTGGTTTGTGGACTCATGTTTGAAGCCTCAAGTTTGCCACTTTGACTGTCGCCATCTTGGATTTTTAGAGCCAGAAGTGATGAGAAGTGACCATATTTGGACGAGAGGGTAGAGCTGACCCTAACACTAGCTGCTAGTTTGGTTAGCACGGTGCATTTACAGTCCATGGTAGACTGTGCTAATGCTAATGTTAATGCTAATTTTTGCTACTAAAAATGGGCTTAAAACCATTACAACAAAATGTTTTTACCGGAAAAACTGAACAGCCGACTCCTTTGAGGGTCTAGAGGGTGTTAACGTTACAATTGAAATGGAGACAGCTAAGGCTACACCTGTACTCTATGAACCAGGGGTTAAGCCATGGTTATGTTATCTAACCAACGTTGTTGCCATGGTAGCAACTTATCAATCACAATGTAGCCACGCCTTAAAGCATAATTCACAAAATAAACATCATGATATGTTGAAGAAGACTTGAAACTAGTGACTGAGACCATAAACTCATTAGGAAATTGTTTACTGAGGTAATAAATCAAGTGAGAAGTAGAGTCATTTTCTCTTAGACTTCCATAGAATCAGACTTCTTTTTGGAGCCTGTGGTGTTGCCCCCTATGGCCATTAGAGAGAATGCAGATTTAAGTCAATTCCGCATTGGCTTTACTGTTCAGACCTGGAACTACCCACTTGGTAACAGCATACTACAAGACACACCCCACTTGCCCCTAACCCTAACCATCTCACTGCTAATCTCTAAACCTAACCAAGTGGGTGTGTCATGTAGTAAAGTGGGTATGTCGTGTGGATACTGTCCGGAGATAGACCTACTTGGTTTCAAGCGTGTAGGAGAACCTATGGTGGCTGCGAAACTCACAAAAAACACAAAAGGTTCTCTCTGGAGCCAGTGTTAGGTTTGTCCCTTCAGGGCTACTGTAGAAACATGGTGGTGCAACATGGCAGACTCTGTGGAAGAGGACCTACTTCCTGATATAAAGGGCTCATTGTAAGCTAACCAAAACACAAAAATTCTTATTTTCAGGTGATTATACACTAATGAAAACATACTTATTATATTCCATTTATGCCAAGTCTGTTCCACTAGATGGCACTAAATTCTACACACTGCACCTTTAAGGCCTGATTTCCTTCTTTCAGAAACCCTTGATAATAACTTTTGTTTAGTTTAAGTTTGTTCAATTTCATCCTTTCATATGCTAGGGAGTCTTTCAGTATCATTGTTATTATTTATATTCATGGTTAACAACAAATCCAGCCATGAACTCAATTGACAGAACAACTGTTTGGAAATATGGATAATTTCCTCCCTCTGCCTTTGTTGTGTATATGAATACATTTCGATTACTTGACAAAGAAAATGTTTTGTCAATTTCCTACAAGAAACATGACCTGGAATTCATTGATTTTAATCTATCTTAACATATTTCACAGCTCTGAGATAACTTTGAAAAACATTTATGTCTTTATTCCTATGAAATATGTAGGTACTGAAACAGCCCAATCATCACATACAGAGCTAGAGGCAAGGGTTTGTTTTGACATTGACAGTGTCTGAGATGAAAAAGGTAAGAATGGAGAAACTAAATTGCAAAGTGCTGATGCCTACTTCTGGGTAACTTTCAAACTTGGGCTCTGTGAATTTGAGCTTTTTTAAATTATGAGTTCTCAACAACCATAAATGTGTCAATGTACAATGTCGATATGGCTAACGCTGCAGCACAATGACCACAAGAGGGAACCATAGCTCTATATATGAACTGGGTGTCATTTTTGCTGAGGACCTTAAACAGTTTGACCAAGTGAAATTATCCCAGATAAACTTGTATCTGTAGCCATCAAAAGACCCATTTACATTGGTTTATTTCTGAAGACAGGTTTTTCCATTATGAATCCATTACTTAAACATGTTCAAAATGGTTTAAATGTAGAGATCTAGGGAAAGCTTTTCTACATTGTGTCAAAAATCACTCAATCCAAAGTTAAAATTTGCTAAACATTTATCAACAGTTCTCAAATTGTAGGACAAAGCTGAACTGGAGCTGATGAACATGAGTGAGTAGGTGTATATGGCCTCACCCTCAGCTTGTTCACTACAGCTGACTACAGGGCCGGTAAAGAACACCAACGCAACCACTTGTTAAGAACAGCAACATTTATTTAACATGATATAAAACAGATGGGATATGAACATTTGCAAATCAAATCTAGAATGTAACCACATGTGGAATACATCCTCCCATCCTGCTGTACCAAGTACATTATATACACAGTAAACCTCTGATAATTACACTTTGTACACACACACAAAAAAATCATCCTGAATCCACAAACTCTTTGTTTATTATTGCTTTTTACATGTGCTAATCTTTTTTTTTTTCCTTTTAGTTCCAGGACTTCAAACCAACATGTCATAAAATAGAACCAAACTCAGATTTTCCTTCTTTCAGTTTAAATATATCTCTCAGCAATAAAAAAAAAGACAGTATAGAGTGACTTAAGCCAGGACATTCACATAAGTGTCGGCAACAATGCGACAGGGACTGCAGAAGTTTTAATTACAACCCAGAAACAGGAGAAATTACAAATAATCTTAGTCTGCAGCAATTAAGTGGCTCCTCCTTTCATTATAATGGAGGAATCTATATCTCTTATATACCCATCATTCCCATTGACAAATGTTCTTTACAATAAATGGATAAATATGAATGGTTAGTTGATGACTGATGTCTGACAAACAATTGAACTGAATTAGAAAAGTCTTAAATAAACTAAGATGATGTGAAAACATGTTCTTAAAACCATTTGAACAGGTGGTGAAACATGAGTGGAAAATGTGGCATGGCCCAAAACATTTTGCATTTAGACTCAAAACAGAGCTCAGTTAATTAGCCTCATATATATATATATATATATATATATATATATATATATATATATATTTGTATGTATGTATACACACACACCGATGTTGGCCCATATTCAAATAAGAACCTAATAAAACCATATAAATAATAAAAACAAACGTAAAAACCTTGTGAGAAATGAAAACGGAACTGCAATGACAACAGTATCAAAGCTGTATCCTCTCGCTCAGTTGAGGAGAGTGTGGTGACCCAACGAGGGGCCAGTCACAGAGAAATGTCACAGAAGAAATGCTATTGGTGGCATAGGAGCTTAAGACTTCACAGTGAGCATACAGAAGTCAGAGGTTACGACCCCAGAGTATGGAGTAGGCAGTTTCACTCTCTGTAGAACTTGGCCTTGTGCTGATGTCTTTGGGGAAGTCTTCAGGGGCATCTTTATACCTCCACTGCTGTTTCCTTCATGTGTAAGTTTTTACTGAGGCCAGAGCTTGTGCTGCAGAAAGAAAAAGAAAGGTGAGATTTTCTAATGAGGGAAAAGGTCAAATTATACTTTAACCATAACACTAGAAGATGGATACCGAGGATTCCCTAAATCCCATTATCCCAGTCAATATTATAGTCATTATCATCAGGATTATCATTACACAACAACAAATACTGTGATATGTGAAAAATAATAACTGTTACCCATAGCCATAACTGTTTTCCCTCCCATACTTTTACAAAACTTTTCATCAATCCCTTCATTCCGATGTGCTTTCCCCTCCCCCAGAGACAAAAATTCAAACACTGAGAACACTTTAGCATTGTGAGTATGGACAAAACAGGTTGATGAAGGCCCTTACTGGTGCTACTACACACACATGAAGTGAGAACCATCAGTGAGCTGGGGGGGTGTGTTAGGAGACTGTGGAAGGGGTGGGGAAGAGGATGACAGGCTTTTCACTGCAACAAAACAGAGTGACATGTTGAACACATACAGGCACATGCACGAAATGACAAAAACAAATTACATCAGTAACTACTGACTAAATGGTCAAACAACACAAATAAATAAATTGAATTAAAGGATATCTATTCACAACTTTTCAAGTTTGTCTTAAAATAATAGCCAGATCCCCGAACAGTATATACAGTTTTTGCTTGCTGTAACTGTTCCTCTTGCTCATACTGGCCATAAAAAGATCCTTTACTATTGCACTTCAAATGTAAGTGATGGGGGACAAATTCAGTAGTCCTCGTTCTGTGCAAAAAAGCATTCCAAAATGTATATTAAGTAAATATGACGCTTCAGCAGTCTGAGGTAGACCAGTCAAGAGAATATCTTACAGTTATTTTAGGAAGAATTTTCCTCTTTAAGTGACAATCCCTCTCCTGCAGCTCAGGAAACACCTTTCTTGGGGGAAAAAAAATACATTTTGTACTAGAAAATACTAACTTTGGAAGACACTCACTTGATCTCATACTGCTAAAGCCTCATTTTAACTTGAGATAAACTTTAGAAAATATTTTTGCACAGAATGAGGACTATGGATTTTGTCCCCCATCACTTCCGTTGGATGAATGTTAATGACTAGTATGAATAAGAGGAATGATTAAAGCAAGCGAAACCTATTTCAATATACATATCGGCATGTGAGTATTGTTTTAACACAGACTTGAAAAAATGTGAACTTATCTTTTAATGAGGAGTGAGAAGGACTGTGATAAATGACTTAACACATGCACAATGGAAGCAACTGCAGTTTGATGAACCACAACATAAGGTTGCTCAAGTCTTTCAAAACAGGATCCCAGTAGTTTTTGTTTTATAAAATGCGTTCTTTAGATTCAATCCCCACCACCTCCTCCCTCTTCTCTCTCTCTAGAGATGTACCTGCTACCAGCTTGCTGCGTTTGGAGGCCTCTGCTGCCAGCTCGTAGGAGATATTAATCATCTTCTCTTTCTCCTGTATGGTACCCTCCTCTTCAGTCTCCTCCTCTGGGCTTAAAGCCATACTAGGCAGCACATTCTGCATGCTAGGAGCACACACACACACACACACACACACACACACAAAATGGTCTCTGTATCATTTACTATACAACTTTTATAAATGTATACAAACAAATTATAAGCATAGTTTCAGAATAAACACAATTACCCCAGGACAGACAAGCTATCTCTTTTAAATCAGTTCAAGGGGGCTGGCATTTAGAGTAAAATGTCACAGTGGCTGGAGATTAGAACATGGACTTTTCTTCACATCTAAGGCACTGATCTGCATGGAAAGAGCAGGTAGGCGGTGTGGCACCTTTTGAACCACCTATGGCGATGTCGTGCTGTGACCTCAAACTTACCCCTCACTTCTAAAAGAATTTCATGTATGACATCTGCTGTAAAATATCACTGCTGACCTGCACGGACAGCCCTTTCACCACAGGATTCTTATCTAATATCAAGGGCCCGAGCAGGGCTTGTTCACACTAATAAATAGTTACTGGTACTGACAGGTCATCGTGGTGTGTTTACCTGTTTTTGGCTATGAGGGCTTTGATGCGGTCAACTTTCCTCTGCTTATCAGCCTCCTGCTCAGGGCTCAGTGCCTCCTCTGGGTCTGACTCCATGTAACGCTCAGGAATCAGCACTTTGTCGGGCACAGAAAGCTGCAGAAACAGAGAAAAAAATTGTTTTATATACAGTATCTTTATGTTGCATGTTTAATACAAATGAATCAAATACAATGTGCTTCACGAATAAATTACAAACACATGTAAGAAAGGACAGATGTTAAAAGTGTCACCTATACAAATATGTAGATAAAAAAACAGAATTTAAAAACAAATAACAGACATTTAAATCATCATCATCTACAGGGAGGCTTTTCTTAGAGTTGGGGGAGTAGGAACTGTATGCAGCAACACCATAGGCTTTACCCCGGAGCGAGAAACACTTAATGTGAGACATTCTGTTGTATAAAAGATTTATGTAATTCATGTAATTAGTTCATATAATCCGTTAAATACGAGATTTTTTTTGCTGTGGATTTTAAAACTCAAATCCACGATACTTGATGTGTTGTTTGTCAACATTTCAGGAGTGTTTTGCCTGTGATAATATTAGCCCTGTCGGGTCTGATGAGTAAGACAGCCGACTGCTGTGACTTACTTCTCGGTCCACATTAAAGTGGTCAGCTTGCGAGGCTTCTTTCAGACGGGCAATCTCCTCAGCGGGCGTCTCCTGCTCCCTCACCACCTCCTGCTGCCTGAGTGAGGCCTCCAGCTCCAGAATGTCACTGCTCATCACCTCATCCCTGCGCCTCATTTGGGACTAGAAAAAACGCAGAACGAGAAAGACAAAAATGCAGAAAAAGGGGGATCACATGAAAGAATTTGATTTCAGTCTTTTCTGAATTTAAGTGCTGCCTTAGTGTCTGAATAATGTCCCGTGTCAGTCGTCCCAATACCTGCATGCTGCGGAAATGGTTATCTTTAGTAAATGAGTGGCTGCGAGAGGGTGTGTTCTCCTGGCTGCTACCCCGGATGCTGAGGCCTTTTTTCTTCTCCCTGAGTGCACCCTGCTGGTGGCGACGAATCCTCTCCAGCTGCTCCTCTACACTCATCCTGGGCCGGCCGGTCTCCGCGGCACACAGCTGCTGCTCCACCGCGCTTCGTGGACGCTCCTGGTAGCCAGAGAGGACACCCACAGACATGCATGCAGACCACAGAGGGACACAGACACACAATAAATAGAATTTAATAATAACGAAGCTTCCCTGTCAGATATTTAACTCTAAGACAGAAATCACAAAGTGGTAAACATTGACTATGCAGAACCGCAGTTAAGTGGCATCATGGTGTGGTTGTGGAAACAGTCTAAACTTGACCAAGAAAAATAACACCATTTTCCCTACACATACTGGAAAAACGTTTTGCTTGTTTAAATACAGTTAACAGCCATGATTGACATAATAACCACAATAATGATTGCTAAATGACTCTTTAATGTTCACTCGCTTAGAAACAAAATGAGCACAAGTGCAAACACATATGGAAACAACCTGACGGGCTGCTGTGCACTCACACGCTCCTGCTGGCACACATGGGTGCACTCGGTGAGACTGGGGGCCTGTTCATGCCTGAGCAGGAGAGGCTGATGATGTGAAGTGAACTGAGAAGTTGTTCACTCTCAGGTTTGTGCCATGCTGGAGGGGCTGGCAGATCTGGATTCAGTCCAGCGCCCCAGGACGCTGCCTCCACTGTTCAGATTGTTCAAGAGGCTGGTATCCAATGGCCTAAGCTAACTCTACAGGCCTGTGACACACTCTCTTACTACCACAGGCTATGTAGTTAAAGTAGACCAAAGCCTTCATGTAGAGCTATGTAGCCAGCTAACATTTCATAAAGTTCATCTAGGTTCATTTATACTATATGTCCATCTTTTTTTCAAACATAAACACATACAGACACACTAAAAACAGGACACACCCTGCAGTGTGGTGGACTAATAACATGGTTAGTGTATTTAAGTTGATAGTGTTTGAGGTTGGAAACTGTATAAACTAAGCTTGGCATTTATTTTATGACAGCCTGGTTTTTGAGAGTATGAGTCACACCCTGGCCACGTGATGAGTGGTCTCTTCTGTCATATGTTAGGTTTAAACCTGCAGTCTGATAACCAAAACAACTAATTAAGAGGGAAGTAAACAATTCAAGAAAGTTGAGTGGTTTGGGATTTCACTGCTGCCCACAAGAGGCTCACAGTGATGACATAAAAAGAAAAGCAGAGCAATTTGATAATAATTCTTATTTGTTTTTATACTGCTTGGATACAAAATGTCTGGTTTGCCACATAATGAAACATGTACTGAGAAAATGTACATTCTAAAGTTAGTACAACAACTAATATCTGAGAGAATCTGGTGATCCAAGTGGTCAAAACATTTTGAGAACAATTTACAGATCAGAGCAGTGAGGACTAAAGTCCAGGGACTCACCGTCCTGGGGTCGGGCTTCTTGCTCTTTCTTAAGGTAACATATGAAGCTATGGAGGAAGACTCAGGCACTGGAGATTTGGTCCTGGGTGGGACGATGCCCACTGGGTAGGACATCCCTGGCAGGTAAAAGAGACGAGAGGTCAGTAAACCCCCTAGTTCACTAACAGCACATATGATTTTACACTACAACAAATTCACTAAAGATACCTTTGTGCAACTAAGGTTGAACAAAATATATGAGCATATAAACGTTATTTTAAGCTTGTACTTGTGAGTATGAGAATAGTAAATTGTACAGCTACTGTTTTAAAGGTATAACAAAATGGACCCTGAAAAGACAGAGTGTAGTGTAGACAGTATTCCCAGATTGGTCATATTTTCTGGAGCCTGTTAGATAAAATATGAGACATTAAATCTGGCATCAAGTACATTCTACCCATAGGTATTTCCAGCAGCATTTGCAGGCAGCATCACGGGTTGCAAGTATTGATTGTGTGACGGTGCGGAGCAAGTGTGGAGCTACATTGTAATCGTTCAACTTCAGAGCACCTGAATTATGCTGTGTAAGCTCTTTCACCAAATTTAGGCCAATTAGCTCTTTTGGAAATTCTAAACCATCTATCAGAGATAATGCATTGTGATGTTTAAATAAAGTTCAGTAAATATAAGAAATAGGTTATCTCAGTTGACATACTGTCAACCTAGTAAATAACTGAGCAGTGTAAATCAAGTCAAATGCAGGTATGCTACTGTGTCCATAGCAACCACTGTACGCAAAATACTGGTTGTTGACCCAGCTTATGCCTTCGGAGAAAAGCCTGACCTTGTATTTAACTGTGTGTCAAGTATTGCCTGTGTAAAATGCCATGGTAACCATGGTAACTATCAATGCTAGAAACTAGTTTAATGGTCAATAATATAATTTCATTAGGCTGTTTATGGATTTTTTGTTAGTGTCAGCGAAATGGAACAAAATTGATTATTTATTGGAACAATGTGAGCACAGTTCTCTGGTATTTTAATACTTGGCCTTGCAGTGTTATTCTGTACCTTTGTTTCCAGGATGATCAGATGGGTGTTCAGATCTGTCCTCTCCGTTGCTCTCATCCACTTCAGCCACTGTGGTGAGCTCCGGTTCACTCTTATACAGCCTATAGTCCGGGCCCTATAAATGAGAATGAAACAAGTTAAACACACATTCAGAGCAACCCTGATTTATAGTTATGGAGAGTTTGGTTCCAAACTGAGATATCAAGCATTTGAAAAAGTGATATTTTCTTTCTTCTTTTATATAACAGAATAACTTCAAAGGCAGAGGCAAGATAACACCCCTTTTCTACAAAATGCTGCTTTTACAAACTGAGCAATCTTAGCACATTTATGTATACAGTTTGGAGAAAAACTCTCCATGTTCTTTCAGTTCAACACAGTTTTACAGCCAAATGAAAAAGTAGACAGCAGGCAGACACATTCAAACTCTGACATGGTCTAATTTGCAATGAAGGACAAGACACAACAAAATCTCAGTCAACTTCTAAAAAAGCTTTTAACACACAGAAAAACACACAGAAAAGGAAAACGAGGCATTTCACTTAAAATGAGAAAACAAAATACACTGGTGAGGCTTCATCCAAAAAAAAAAAGATGATGGAAGTATGGCATCAAATAAATAAAGGAACATGATCCAACCAAAAAGATGAAATGTCCGTCAAAATGAAAGTGAAAAAAATCTTCACAGCAGGCAGTGACGTGTTATGACACAGCTGAAAGCAGGGTTGACCACAAGGTCAACGGGTCAACGAGCTTACGCTGCGTGTGCCATTCCTGTGATTGGCCTTCCTGTCCTCCGGCCTGTGGATTGATGAAGGGCGCGCACCAACATTAGAGGGCAAAGGGGGCACGGTGGGGGGGTTGGGCTCGTAGGACTGGGGTAAGGGTGGCCGTGGGGGTACCAAGTCCTCCTCCTGGGGATTACACAGGGCATGACAGGACAGGAAGCAAAGTGACACATGGCGCCACCACACACGCTCAGGGCAACCGCCATCTGGTCCAGAGTAGTTCTGGCCCACAAGATGGGCAAACCAGCTGATTAGCCAGAGAGGGCTTCACATGTTGTTGACACATCCGCTCAGATAACACCATTCATTCTGCCCATATGCAGGGCTGGCGTCTTTAACACACAGCAATACAACTAAAGCTCATCGCCATCCAGATTACAGGAAGTCTGGGTGAAGAGAACTGTAGGGCTGCAACTATAATTAATTTCATGGTCAATAACTTCATCCAATTGATGGGTTAATTGTTCATTCTATAAGAGCGTTTTCACACCTGCCTTGTTTAGTTCAGTTGAATCAAACCCTGGAGCCTTTAACCCCTTGGTGCGGTTCATTTGGGCAGGGGTGAACACAGCAATTGCACTCGGACCAAAACAACTTTTCGGATTAAACCAGCTCCTCTGCATTATGCTCCCTTCTCCTCTTCAGCCAACCGAAGGCAGCAAGCCTTCTTTGTGTAACATGAAGCACCTTGTTCTTTGCCTTGAACGTGCCATTCAAATGTGCCATTCAAATGTGCCATTCTGCTCACATATGTTGGCTTGGTATATGGCCCAAACGATGACCGCAATTATGAAGAAATTCCAATTCTGCCGATGGTCCATTTTGGATAGCTATCCTGGGAGAAAAACAAACTCTCCTTTCTCTGCCCGCCAACCCCATAAGATTTCTGACCAATGAAGTGACAGCTCCCACATGGCTTTTGTTGATATAGTTTGGTTCGCTTGAAATTTTGGAAAAATGCAAGAAAGTAGCAAGTCATCCACTGATTTGGACCAAAGCAAACGAACTATAGGTGTGAAAACGCCCTAAAATGTCGGACGGTGGTGTCTTCAAATTGCTTGTGTTATCCAAAATACAAAGATATTCAAACAACAATGATACCAAACAGAGAAAAACAACAAATTCTTTCATTTGAGAAGCTTGAACCAGCAAACATTTTAGCAGTGTTGCTCCATCACTTATCAATATTGTCTGTTACTTTCCTGTTGATTGACTATTTAATTAAACAGCTTAATGATACAACACTGCAGAAGTGTGTAACCAAGTGGACTGTTTGTTTCTCTAGTGTTTCCTCTTTGTGGTGCTTCACCTCGGTTTTGTGCTTGCTGAAGTTGGTCTTGGGCCCATAGAAGCTCATACCGTCGACAGCATTTCTCTGGGCTTTGTGTTTATTGAGGGCCTCCATCACATCTTGGATCCTCCAAAGCTCTTTCTGGATGCGGACGTGCTGTTGGCTGGGAGGCTCAGTCTATGTGAACACGGAAAATACTGACAAGTTCACAAGTCGCATAACATTACCTGATGATGAACATGTTGATGTAAGATTATCGCGCAAAAGACAGAGATGAAAGAGATGAAAATTACAGATGTGCGATAGTGAGACGATGCATCTACTAAAGTGTGCAGCCAGTACAGATACTGATCTGTTCAAGCTGTTATTTGAGAAATATTAGCCGCAGAACACGTCCAGCAGAGCAGGAAGATGAGAAGAGGGTTATAGTTAGACTGAAGGGAGAAGGAATGGAGAGAGAGCAAAAGAGCAAGAGAAAGAGACACATAATTATCTCCTTACTGATGATAGGTTTGTCTGTGTGTGAGGGGCACTTAAAAAAGGATGTCCAGGCTCCCTGCTGGCCCCCTGACTTCTCTACTCTGAATTAGCATCGACTCTGACTCAGGCTAAACCGGGAATAGCTGTTAGGATTGTTTCTCTCTGTCTCTACACCTCTCCCATGATGAAGGACAAGATAAAAGACAGACTTTAATTAAGACCTGTTCTTCATCGCTACAGTCATCAATCACTCACTATGTTGCTTTGATCTCTCGGTTACCTCCCTCCACACTCAGCTAAGAGTACTGGAGCAAAGAAATTGTCTTTACTTTTTCACCAAAGTCAAAAAAGTGTCTACAAAAAGGATGACGAAGTGTTCAAGGGAATTTGTCGTATTCTCGGCTTTCTTTGAAGCTCTACAGTAGATGTACTCCAACCGTGCCAGAGTTCGACAGCAGAAGCGGCGCAAGATTAAAGCAGTGCAGCTTCAGTCTCAAGAATTATCCTACCTGAGGGCTTCCCAGCGCTTCTAGTTGCTCCAGCAGGTTGTTCTTAGCCAGAGTCACATCTCCTTCCAGCTTGTCATACTCCCTCCATGACCTCTCCAACTCCTAGTTTGGGAGAGATACACTTTGTGAATGAAAATAAGCAAGGAAAAACTCTTAACAAAAACTCAAGCATTCCTGGAGAAAGAAAATTAGAGTGTCTATTTAATATGTGTGTATGCGTATGAGTGCGCGTGTGTGTGCGTGTACTGTGACACGACTCACAGCTGTGACTCTGGACAGCTCTCTGCAGGTGCTGAGGAGGCCACTCTGCAGCAAGTCTCTCTGCTGGATGACACTCTGCATGGCAGCTGGGTTATCAGAGCCCATCTCTATCTCCTGGCTGGCTGACAGCAGGGCTGTCTCCAGGGTGTGCTAAAGGAACAGACAACCAGTATTAGGGGTAAAGCATTACAAAGTAATATGTTAGAGTACTTTTTTGGTTTAATGAGTAAGGTAACGTGTTAGTTTTGCAATTCAAGTAATCAGTTATTTAGTTACATTTTCAAATAAGTTATTTGTTGCTGTTATAATATTACTGTATTTCCCTGTTTCTTTTGTTGCCACAAAAAAACAAAAAAGGAAAATCCCTTTCGTTTCTTTTCGGTTTATGCACCTATTCCTCATTCTTGACAGGTAGCTGCATACTAATGATCAACTGTCAAATAAAAGGTAAAAGTGTCCAAAAACTAATCTAAAAAATGAAAGATGACATGGCTATGCAAATTTGATGTTGACAGTTGCTTGGTTATGGTCTTTCTTAGTTGTGCGCAAATAAACTGAGCTCAAACTATATTTATAATAGAAATGTTTTGGATGACTGTCTAAAAGCTGGGCTGACCATATATTACACAAATGTCAACTGTGTGTTCTTTTCAGTTTATTTTCTACGTGGCCCCTCATCTTTGTGGACATTTTAACAGTGTTTTGTGAAAAATATGTAATGATGTGCGATGTGTGTTCAGTCACCTTCTCTCTGTACAGCTGCTGAAGTTTGTCCTCCTGTGTCCTCACCAATTTATCCTGCTCACACAACCTGCTAAGTTTGGTCTGAGAAGAGAACAATAATCAGTTTTGACCCTTTATATGTAGTTGAATGTAGCATCATGTCATGCGAGAGTGCAACAAAGAACTTACATCAATGTCCACCTCTTCTGGCATGCATGGGTAGGCGTGTTCTCTGTAGTCTTCTGGGCTCAGCTGTGAAGAAAGAAAGAACATCAGACAGTGACACCAAACATGCACATACACATTAGAATCTGGAGATCTAATGCAGTGTCATGACAAGGCTCTCTCACTGAGTCGCAGAATTTGTCCTTGGGTAGTAACTCGTATTCACTAAATCAGACAATCTAAGTTAGCAAACCAACAGCTGGAGTGCAGCCAGTCTAAACACAGTCTCTTCTTCGTGTTTCATCACCCACAATCATTTGTCTCCATCGGCACAACACGGTGGTTTTATCAGAAATGCAAGGGGAAGGCATGTTAAACAATCTTGCTTACTAAACTCTAGAGTCAGCACATTGGCTGTGTTCACCAACTGTGTTGTTCTCCAGCACATGCTCTGCAGCTAACTGGTCCAAGGAATCTGCCTGTCTGGTAGCTGTGGTCAACTGAGTATGTTTTATTTAGTCAAAATGCAATTTCACTTACAGACAATCCCAGAATAACAAACTAACCACATGCTTTAACATACAGTACCTCATTATGCTCAGAACAATTATAAACAGGTGTTTAATTACTTGAATCCAGGCTCAAATACTGACAACGGCAGCCCTAATGATTTCTTCAGCATATTGATACTGTCAGCCTGCACTGCAGTTACTTCCAGACTAGGAAAGCCCACAGTCTAAACTAGTTTGTACTATTTTACACCTGCATTTGTAGCATCAGTAGTTAGCTGAGAAAAAGAAAATATAATCCTTCTTTCCCCTTGTATTAAAACCACTCATCGACATATTTTAAAGAAATAAAAGGCCACACTACTCAATCACATGCCATTATTTGAACTGCATTGGATCCCATGTTTCCAGACAATTAATTCATCACATAATTCTTCATTATTCATCCATTTTCCTTGATTTAAAAAATACAAGTGCAGCCTATACATATTTGGACAGTGACACAATTCTTTGTTGTTTTGTCTTTGTACTCAAATTGAACTTGAAATGAAACAATGCTATAAGATCAATCTACGTTTATATTGGGTGAAAAATTAAGTAATTGTAGCCCATTTTATATCATCAGTGGGGTTGGGCCCTTAGTGGGGGACTGCCTAATCCCGAGCCTGTTAAACTCCTGTAAAGCATCTTCATTTCAAATTCAACGTGCTGGATGACAGAGTCAAAACACAAACAATTAGTCACTGTCCAAATACTGTCAGACTCCACCAACACTAATAATAGGCTCCTCACTCACACTTGCACTATTTCACACATACTTTTCTCAACACCCTTTTTTCCTCAGTTGAACCACACAGTACAGTTAAAGCAGGTGGGACCTGAGAACATTCCACACAGAACATGCAAAACGCTCCCACAGCTCAGGGAGCTTCACTGTGGTGTTGTGTGGTGTGGACTAGGAGTGACGGGGGCGGGGGGGAGGAGAGGAGGGGGAGAAAGACAGACTTTTTGGCAGTTGAACAGGTGGGAATGCAGCTGTTGCCGGGCTGATATGCCAATGAAAAGGTGAAGGGGTGAGGGTGGGTGGGGGCACTCTTCGGCTGCACTTTTACGCCTCGAGAGGCGATCACAAAAGTGGCAAAGTGATGTCATCGTCACACACAAGGCGGGCCCTCTTTATCCTTTCCATCAGCAGAATGACAACAGGGAGTGAGGGGGAAGTGACACGGACAGGTAAAAAGAAACATCTTCATCATAGATATGCCCTCTGGCCATATTATGTATAGAGTATATTCCAAAGAGGATGCTCAAGTGTGTCCAATCTTAAAGGAATACTTTTGGGAAATATGCTTATTTGCTTTCTGCAATATGAAGCTACAGGATACAGTTAGCTAAGCTTAGCATGAAGACTAGAAACGGGGGGAACAGCTAGCCTGGCTCTGTCCAAAGGTTAAACAAATCCACCAACAAGCACCTCTAAAGCTTGCTAATTAACACATTATATCTCATCTGTGTTATCAGGTCAAAAACTGATATGAGCGTACAGAAAGAAAGTGGTATCTAAACTCTTGGCAAGATGGACAATAAGTGCATTTCCAAATATGTTGTACTGTTCCTTTAAAGCGCTGAATCCTAACATCTGAATAGTGTTAATATTTGACTAACTGGCAAAGGACTTAAATAAATACAGCAGCACTGGTCGACTCCAAATGAACCGTAAAGAGGGTTGGCATGGATCTCATTTTTAGGATAGTGAAATGTTCTTGCATCCCAAAAACTAAAAGGGAAAATCAATTTAGTTTATTGTACTTAAATTACACCATGAAAACAATCCCCTGTCGACTTTAAATGGGGCACTCATTTATTCCACGAAAAGACATGGTACTACAATAATGAACTGGTCTGAGAAGTGACAAGTCTGGCAACACAGAATTAAGTCTCACCAATTAGAGTCCAGGTGGCTTGAGAGGGAACATATTCTGCACGGGGTTATGAAAAATCACACACTAACCTTCACTTGTTAAGGCACTAGACAAAACAAGATGAGTAAAAACTACAGGGTTTGTTGCCTTAATGACGTGGGTGCAGCCACAGCTTTAGCTTTTGATTTAGGACAGTCCCATAGCTAGTTAGAGTGTTTTCTAAAACACGTAGGAGCTTGTAAACTGTTTCCAGCCTCCATACACAAACCTGAGAGAGTGAGGAAGGGATTGAACTGAACAGTGAAGCATACACATCATACTTCTCTTTTACAAGTCATGCCCACATTAGCATGACTTCTCACAATAAGAGGAGAACAGTAAAAGCAATGGATGAGTTGGTTCTGGCGATACAAACGATACAGGGAGACCAGTCTCAAGATGCCATGAGGAATTGGACACCGAAGGAAGAGCATTGCAAAACAGACCAAAAAAAACAACAGCGACTGGTGAGGATGAGGCGGAGCAAAGCCTTTGGCTGGCCTTACTTGCTGGTAAAGTTGAGGCCTTGGGGCAGAGTTCTCAATCAAAGTGTGAGTCATGACGATTAAAGGGTCATTTTCCTTCATCTAGTCCAGTGTGGAGAGGAGCAATATAGCAAGTGTCAGTTCATAGCAGCGCTTTTCACTTCAAAGACAACACCGACAATGTTGTTGCACCTCGCTTGCGCTCTCCCATGAAGAGGACTCAATCATAAACACATGCATCCAGAGAGGACAGGGATGGATACATGAACAATAAGAGATGCTTACAAACAGGATCAGAGAGACATTCTAGTGAAACGCTCTAAGTCAATTATTTGTTAGAGGGGAAAATCTCCCGTTAAAGCTTAGTGTATTATAACTATACAGATTAGAGTGAGATCCAGTTATCTAGTTAGTATAGTTTAGTAACAGTTCAGGGTGTATTTTCAAACCAGTGAATGAATAGGCCTATCTATGGATGGGTGTGGCAAACTAGCCTAGGCTATAAATGCTGTGGTATGTGACATTGGTCCATGCTATCCAGTTTCCCCAGGAAAATAAACATTAGATAAACATGATAACGTAGTTAAACATCAAACAGGAAATCCAAGTATCTGTCAGTGGACTGTACTGATTAGTATTATAATAATCGTAACATTTAATTAGTTAAGTTCATGACAGCAGGAAACAGGGCCATGCAACCATGCATTACCCCACCTGATTGTCCAAATACATGAGGTTCCTTTGGAGGTGATGGGAGAGAATGTCGTTCTAGCGTCAGCAGCAGAAAAGGAGAGGAAAGAAAAGGCAACAGGAGAGTAAGACAAAGAAGAAGAAGCATCCTCTCTCTGACTCTCAAACACGCACACACACACACACACACACACACACATTCAAACATGTCTTGTACTGTATACCCAAAGATAACCAGACGGAAAGGAAGGCAGGACCAGTCAAGGTGAGGAAAATAGGTCAGGTACCAGATGTACTACACAGTATAAAGTAACATGAATGCAGTATTGGACATGAAAGACGAGAACACCATAATGACTAAATAGCCACATGGAGTCTTGAATAAGTGCACTCAAGATACATAGACAGCAGTGAGCTGAGCTAATTTACTTGAAATGCATCACTAACATGAGTATCCTTATAATGTACTACCCCACCAACTGAGTCTGTCCGTCAGTGTAGTTCAATGCAGTTGGTACAAGGGGGACTTTAATATCATTGTGGAGTAGTAGGTAAAAAAGTGCTAAAGGGATGACAAACCCAAATCCCTCAAACCAACCATCTCAAACCTAGTTGACCTACATCAGTCAAATCTGTGGTCTGACGTATTTAAGGAGACTTAAAATGTAAAAATCCTGATTTAACATTTACGTATGCCAGTGGTCTAAACCTCTTTAACCAGTGACTCTTTAAGCTCGCTAATGGCTTTTCCAGCTAACATCTGTCTTGACTCTTTAAGGAAGTAAAATGACTTATCAACTTCTTGCCCTTCTGAAATGGCCCAAATGTTTTTATCTCTGGACATTTCATTATGTTTTGGGAAAAGCTGAAAGCAAACTAGCTGATCCCGAAATGTGATAAATAGACAACTTCAAGCAAAAGCATAGTTCTTCACGGAGAAAGTGCCTACAGCCTTTTCTCCTCAAATCAGCCATGTGTGAAGACCAAAAAAACCCCCCCTCTGGATCGAGATGGATAATGGAAGCGGGTAAAAATGGCATACACACCACACTCTAACACACACGCCTGCAGAGGAATCTCTGGGGGCCTGACCTTTGGGTTGTCGTCATCCATGTTTAGTTGCATAAGCTGTGCTACAGTGTGCTCCCGGATACTGTTTAGCTCTGCCTGCTGCCGCCGCAGCTTTATCAGCAGCAGAGTCAGTTCCTCAGGCTGCAGGGTAGGGAGGGAAGGAGGGAGGGATATACAGCCACAATGAAACAGGGACACACCACAAGGGGAGTGGGAAAGGAAAGGAGAGAACACACCAGGACAGGAGATTTAGATGTATCAGGCTCCCAATAGGTGAACAGTTGCTATATCCAGGTATTGAGTTTTCATGCAGCTCAGGACCATGAGATTACCCAAGGTGCAATCGCTGTCAGCAGCATGCTAATTCCACTCGACCACTCAAGACAGAAGAACAGTTTAGCATTTATTACAGAATCCAGTTCACACGTTCCCAGCTCCATGAGGACATAGCACTGTGTACGGCTTTGACATAAATTCCTGATCTGGCTTAGAGAGTTGTGAGTGACAGGGTTTTTAAATCTTCACTGATGTGAAGCAAGTCTAAGGAGCTCCTAAAGTGAACATTCCCTAAATCCCACTACTTGGAGCACACATCTGAGTTCTGCCTGAATCAGCCTCTTTCTATAAATTCTGTCACAATCTATTCTTGGAAGGAAATAAAGGGCAGAAAGAGGGAGAGGGAGAAAGGGAGGGTAGCTTTGTCTTTCAAAGAAGTCCAATTAAACCCAAATGGATAAATATTTAGAACCCAAGCGTGAAATTACTGGGTGGTGTGTTTCAGTAGGAGCAGAGTGACCCAAAACTGGGTAGGTGGAAGACAGTGATGCACACTGAACCGGGCTATCGTGAGGACTTACTGTTTTGCCTTGGAGAGACTGGGCAGTGATAGTCTGAACTGGGATTCCTGCAGGCATAGACCTCCTATCTGGTGGGTACGCATACTGCAAGACACAGTAAATTAAAACTTAAATTGCCTGTCTTTTACATTTAATGTGAAAGGCTTTCAACAATCATTCTGAGGTAAAGAGTTGGTTCACCTAAATTACAGAAAAACAAATTTTTCTCACTCACCTCTTGAGTTTTTCAAATTTTGTTTATGTGCTCAAAACCAAATCAAAAATGTCAAAATTCGACAGTAATATTCAGAAATGCAAACCTGTCAACAGGTTTTAAAAGGATATTTTCTTCAGTAAAAAATTGTTCCAATGAAAACATGTTCTGATTCTGCAGAGACATTGATTTTGAATTCTTTAAATGGCATTTTCCAATGCTGTGAGTATGAAAAAGTCAACTCGAGAAACAAGAGACCAAACAAAAAGTTCTTAGACACCAATATCTCAAAAGTAAAAAACAAAACAAAAACAAAGCTATCAGTATGAATAGATGATAGTTGATAGATAATGATATACAGATAAGTGAAAATATGTTTTTTTTGTTATGTGGGTGAACCGACCCTTTATCATTTCTGTATGCCTTAACTGACCTTGTTGAGTTGTGGCCTGTGCCGCCTGTCGATGCTCATGTCTCTTTGGTAGATGGGAGAGGATACCTCTGATCGGGCACTGTTCATGTTGTAGGATCGCATCGGAGAGTAGCCACCGTACATGGACAGGGAGCCGTGAGAAGGTGAGGGGGGGATGGAGTGGCTCGGTGCGGCATGTTCTGACAGGTTGATCATGGTTTTGGGACTGGCCATATTGCTGTAGAGCCCTGGTGGCCTGCAGTAGGCCTGCCTTTGCTGCCACTCGTATAACTGCCACATGGTGTCGTCGCGCATGGAGCGGCGCTTGTCAACCGGCGAGGGACCCAGGGCCTGGTCGTACATCGATGGCGACATGCTGCAGATGCTGTCCCGCTGTGCCATGCTATTCCTGGGCATACTGCGGTAGCCGTCGCCATAAAGAGGCATATAGGGTACCCGATGGCTTGGCATGTTTCTAGGCAGCGTCTGGTATGATGCAACGCTGAGGAGGAAGAAGAAAAAAAAAACTGAAATCATCTTATTCCCTTGATTCGCACAAGACTCTTTAGACAGTTAAAGTAAAATAATTCAGTAATTAATTGAATTATTTAATAATGAATTAATAATAACATAGATGGGTAGCAGAGACATTCATTTCATGTATAGCTTGGGCAATAAATGCTTCTTATGCTTATGCTAAATGCTGCTTATCTATATATTTTCATCAGGATCTTACCATCAGCTCCCAAAGGATGTAAGTTGGTACAACGATTTAATCATTCTTCAACTACTTAATTATTTTATTTTTTCTTTCTGTCTGGTTATTCCCATGAATCGACTCTACCTGACAAGTGCCAAGTGAGAAAATTGTTTGAAGTGAAATGAAATCTTAATTAATACAAAAAAACAACAACATTTGATTATTACTTGCTTGCTGACTCACTCATCAAAGCAATGTCATGTTATGATTTTCCTTTCTTTTAAAATTTTGTAGCTGCAGCTTCTAGTTCTCCACGTAGATAACATTTGGACCCTTCACTCTGTAAATGTGTCCAGATAGCACATCGACCAAATCAATCACAGAGTATGTCTCAACAGTGAGGTACAGTGTGCGTGCATATTAATCTGTGTTTCTATGTGTGTCTTTGATAGATAGAGAGAAGCGAGAAGCCCCCCCAAGGACAAATAAGACCTTTCCAGAGACAACAAAGCTTTAAAAAGCTTCACTTCCACAGCGGGTTCAAAGTCAGTGCAGCTGGCACCAAGAGAGCTTCCTATTAAGACTCCCTGGCAGTTCTTGGCTAGAACGCTCACTGGTCTGTAAAACCCAGTAGCATTAAAAAAAGGCATGTGACTGCATGGAAACTAAACATCATTCTAGAGGACATGCGTGTAATGACAAACAGAGACTATCGAAGGGAAAGAAAAGAGGGAGTGTACATGCTTATGACAGAGGACCACAATGGAAACATGCGCAGAGGCCTTACTGTGGTTGTACAGATGAAAATCTTTTGAAATTCATGTATTATTCAAAGCAGATGTATGTCTTTGTGTCTTTTTTTTATAGTGAATAACGGTAGGTACAATACAGGTGAGGTTACAGTTAGAAAAGAAACATAAACAACCGAGAGATAACAGATGGTAAGACAAAAAGAAAGGGCGATAACAAAGGGTGATAAGATAAACTAAGGAATATAACATCTCTGATGAGAGGTAAGCCAGTAGATGGATGTGTGCCTGTGTGTGGAGTGTGTTGCCTGTGTGTTGTATGAGACCAGGGTGATGGGAGTTGGGTTTTAAGGGGGTTAGATGAACCAAGATAGTAGCATTCATACACAAATACACTCATACTCATACACATACTGGATACACAAACATATACACATAATGCATGCATGCATACATTCCTCCTCCCTTATATGTGAGGTATGTGTCTTTTGTAAATAAAATAAAAGTAAACAAGGAGTGAGTGGACAAAAAAAAGGCAAGGCTGTGTCCAACATGAACACAAGCTGGGTGAAGATAAACGGACAGACAGATAAACAGATGGAGAGACAGACAGACACACACACCCACACACACAATGAGAGAGCAAGTTGAATCTCAACCAATGAAAAATGACGCTCTCACAGCAGGGTCAGTGACAGGCGGTATCTCTAGCTAACAGCTCTGCACAACTATTGTTTATCCCCAGCTCTACTTAGTGGTACACTTAATAGTGCAACGTAAGAGTGTTAAAATCATGGTCAGGATGTGTGAATCTTCTGGCTTTAAACAAAACCGTTTCAGGAAAGAAATGGGACTAAGAAGCTTTGGAGATTTAGAGTCTGTATTTGTGCTGTGTGCAGGGACTCAGACCCTGAAGGAGAATCCCTCCTGTCTCAGTTGCAGGTGAATCAGCTTTTCTAGATTATACCAAGTTTAGCCAAGTTCCTACTTTTGGTTGTTGAAGTAGGACAAGACTGGACTCTTGTGGAATAACCTCAAAACATCTTGTGCTGGACATTGTGGAATAGAGTGCCAGTTAAAATACTATATAATCAAACCAACCTCCTCGTGTCATCATCCTGGTTGCGTCCTCTCTGTGTGCGGACCCATTGCTCCAGCTGCTGCATAGAGCTGGTCCTACTCAGGGTTCTTTCTGGCTCATGGGTGGGACTTCGTTGAGGAGGGACTCCGTTTCCATCAGCTGGACACTGCTCACCAGCTCCATTGACCTGGGGGCTGCGGTTTGACCCGTCCATCTCTGTTGGAGTCCGTGGTGAGGTGATGTTAGCCGTGATGGCTGCTGCCTGGGCTGGCTGCAGTTTGATACTGTTGATCTTGGTGAGGGGACGCTCACGCTCTGCCCCGTCTTTCTGGAAGCCGTAGCGCTCAGCATCTCGCTGCTTCCTTTCTTCTTCTGCCGTGGCGGAGGTTACTGCTGCAGTGTGCTCACGGTCCACCTCGCGGTTGCGTTCGTTTTTCTGGATTTCAGGCTGTGTGAGTGGTGGCCTGTGATTAGCCACGTGGTTGACCTCCTGTGGTCCACACTGCTCCACTTTTAGCCTGTCCAACCTGAAAATGACAAAGAAAAGTGATCAATCTATTACCCTGTTTTAGCCAAAGGAAATCAAAACACAGTGACAGAAAAATGATTACTCTATTAAATACGATTGGCAGCTGGGATACTCTTCTGTGTCACAGATCATCAGTAAAAAGTGTTTTTCAGACATTATACCATGTATGGATGATATATAGTGTGGACCTAATGCAGTACCTTTGTGAGCACTGCTAATGGGGGCAGCTCTGAAACAAAAAGAAAGTGCAAAGAAAATGGCTGGAGGTGCACAATGTTTCTTCCAGCTGCCAGAGGAGGCCAGCCGTGTAAAAGGAAATCAGATATCTCCAATAAAACGCTGCCTCTGCTGGGGCACGTCTCAAAGGTGGTGCTCAGACCCCAGTAATCCATTTGCAGTTCCCTTTTGCCTCCTCTCTAGAAGACCTATCTACAGCTCTGTTGTCCTTTGGGAGGTCTCCAGAGGTAATAGACACCACTACTCCTTGACCTTAGACAGACTCAAGGTTAGAGCTTCAAAGTTGAGCAAATTCCCCTTAGCAGCAGGGCTCACTGGGTTAGCAATAAGAGGGCAGTAGGAAAGGCATTCCTTCAGAGTTTCCACTTGGATCCTTTTAAATAGCAGCTCTAGTCACGTAATGTCTTCTCCAGCCCTCTGTGGCTCCACAAGCCCAGTAGAGCACACATTTAGCCCTTATGAAATCTCTATGTGCATTCACTCATACGCATTTGGGAAAGTTTTGCAAACTGATAATAACATTTACAGTAAAAGGTCCTTAACATATTAGGTTTTAGGCTACTGTATCTTGTTCCTTTTTAACACTATTCAACAGCTTGAAAATATAAAAAGCTGTTATCATATGTAATACAGCACATAAAACATAAGACACTAGATTGAGTTGAAATTGCTTTTAGTCTAGATAGATATTATAAAGCTGTTATACTAGATAGCCTCATAGCAGCATCACGCTGTCCTATTTAACAGTGCTATTCAGTGGATTTTAGGCTCTACTGCTCTGTGTAATTACAAAGCACTTCACCATTACGCCTCTGCTCGCCCATGTAAAAGAAGGGCATTAGACAGGCGGGCTGCCAAATGACAGACATCTAACACAGTTTAAAAAAGGAAGGAAAAAAAACTGAATCCTGGTGAGTCAGAGATCCTGATCACTCAGCACAGCTGTGTCAAACATTGCTTATAGCACCTGCACCACGTGTTCACAGTGCATATATGCCCGATGTTTACGGCATTCTGGTGTGTTACTGTGTAATAAAACGGTGAAAATAGTTATAAAGCATTAAAGAAAGCCACAGCTTCTTCAACGCTCCCAAAGACCAGAGATGTCAAATGCGGGTGTTGAACTGTTGCCAAAGAACTTAACAGGCTTAAAGGGGGATTTACAAGCAATTGCTTACAGCTAAAATGCTAAAAAAGAGGAAAAAAAAAAGCGGATGGAGAAATGAACCAAGGAATGCAAAGTCATTAGTACTTGCTTTAAGAATTGTCCTCAAATGCCTTCTTCAAATGTCTTTTTCTCTTTTCTAAAGCTAAACAACCCAGTGTTATCTCCTAACTTCAAATAAACTACAAGCTCTCTACAAAAATGACTAGATTAGTGATGCTGTTACAAACCTTTTGACTGGCTCTGAATGCACAAGTGCGGCATCTGTCATTACTTTCATCCAAGACTCCATCTCTTTGGCTGTGTCTGTGCAAAAGTAGTATGTTCGCATGTTGGGATGCGTTGCCTGTTTTGACAACGGACAGGATCAGGGACAGGAACAGTGGCACACAAACAAATTCACCTGAAAAAGAGAAGAGAAAGTGTTGAGTCAAGTGGGGTTTTTAGTATTTTAGCCCTGACTGATGAATAAAGGTTGGTTGCTTTTAGGTTTATCACTAAATATGAGGAATGTTGAGCTTTTGAGACACTTTGTGGGGCAACAATGACTTTAATGCGTGTCATATTTCTTAGCAAATAACGGTGAGAAGTGCTAGGTGATGGCCTGTGAAATGCTGCTGGGAGTGGGCATCTGCACCATCCACATAAATCAAACCATGAGTCACCAGAGTTTCATGCATACCACTCGATTAGGGCGATAAATCTGCCATAATACTGTAGGACTTACCATGCTGTGCATTGTATGGCAGACACATTGCTCCGTAGTTGTTCTGATCCCTCTCAGTGAACAAACCAACATATTGTTAAAGCCAAACACAGAAAGAGAAAAACAGAATGTTTAGTGAACAACCTCAATATCCTGTTTACCAATGTCAGAAAAACAAAAAAAAAGCACTGTCATTTCCCCATTTATGTCAGAATAATCCTGAGAAATATGACATGGTCATTTCGGCCAAAACAACAAGGGACAGGAGAAGTTAAAATGAAAAATATGAAGTCAAAAAATCATCCCATTCCTGAGTGAATCATTGTAAACTGAAGGGGTCATGCCCTGATCTTGTGTTTCTCTCTTTACCTCAACTCTCTCTCCTTCAGCCCGAGTCTAAGTTGGAAAAGAAGTGGGCCGTGTGGTTGGAGAGACCTTGAGCAGACTCCTGGGCGTCTGTGTTTGGCTGTGCTTGGCAGGACAACTTTGTTGTCTCTTAGGGTTTATGAAGGACCCACAGTCAAATACTGTGCACATCACTGAGATCCCATAAAATATGCCTGCAGCCCTGTAACTTGGGGTTTCCCTGTCAGCTTTGAGTATCACAGCACTCCAGTACTACACCACCATAGTTAACATAGATATATGACTGCTGGTAAGTGCTTCCTCTGCTTTCTTAGCATTAGCAGCTTCTAATGTGCATTTCAAGTTTTAAAAATGGCTTACATTACATCTAGGGCTGGGTGATTCTAATTTTCGTTTTTGCACAATGTGTAAAATGTCTAAAACGTTCAAATTTCATGATTACAAAATGCATAAAAATGTTATTTTCAAAAAGTTATGTAGATGATAGCTGGCCACATGAGAAATTTGAGTCCCATTAAAATGTGATGTGAATCGTTACACTACATGCACACTTGCCACAGTTTACAGGATTGCTGTGACTCCATGTGGCTAGCTGGCTCTCTAGTGAATCTAATGGTCCGTTCTACAGAAGGGACAGACTGAAAATGACTCTGCGCACTGATCTGCGCTCTCGGTTTGTGTTTGTCAACGAGGTATCATCTCTAGTTACGAGGACTGAAGCGCGGGGAGTCGACTGAGCAGTGTCCAGATTCTACTTTGTTCAGTCTGTCTCTACCCGCCGGGAATGCTAATACTAGCTAACCAGCAGTCGCAAACTACTTTCTGACTTAAAACTGTATACCAGTGATCACATTTACCTTTTGGGAGCTTTGTATATTCAGCTCTTATGATCTTTTTTTTTTTTAAGAGTTTTTATTTTTCTTCCCAAAAATCAAATATTAATGCTTTTCGATGCTCTAAATGTACTCAACCATAAAATGTGCAGTCTAACAAAGTTTGACAGGAATGAAAATGTGCACTGACCTTGAAGGCATATTTTCTGTTAATGTGATCATCCACAGACAGCATTGATATATGAAAGCTTGGTAGAAGGATGCTGCCAAGTATCCCCTCCTCTTTTTCATCTGCAGTGAAAAAACACATCAACATATAAGGGGCTATTTTTGTTTCTTGTTTTGTCAACTCCATGTTGTCTGTGACACAGTAAATTGCTATGTGGAACACTCATTTGTAAAGATAAAAAGCCACAGACAAACCAAGTGGATTGCAAGATAAAAACTGAAAGAGGTGTGTGTTGGTCAGATGAGCAGAGGGTACACAGTCCAATCATCAAGATGAGCATTGATCCAATGTCCTATGCAGCTAGGCTGCTCTAATCCTCATTAAGTTAGCAGACAGGGCTCCACATTGACAATGGAGCTCTCTCCACAGGGGGGATTAGATTGAGTCCAGAGTTTTAAGCAGAGAATTGCTTAACCTCCCAATTTGATACAAGCAATCTGCACTTCTCACCCCAAACTGAGCAGGAAAACAAAATACATCAGTGACTGCTGCAGCAGTCCCATATGTACATTTGCTCTGCATGCTTGGTATGTGTCCATGTTCATCTTGTGTGTGTGTGTGTGTGTTGACTGGGGATGTTATGTAATGTAAAAGTCAAAAGAGGTCTCTTAACACATACTGCACTGGTGAATTCTGAATACTATTTTGGGGAATAAGTGGTAACTGACCTTTGCTCAGCCTCTGGTAGATTAGAGGTTACCCTGCAGCTATGATCAGCTGTATCTGCAGTCTGTTGGCCCCACATTTATTTAATCATCAAGTCTGTGTCTCTGCCTCTCTCTCTCTCTCTCTCTTTAGCAAACGTACAGACACAAAGGGTTTTGCAGAACAGTCTCTGACCATAAGCTGACATTGTGGGAGATCCTGAGTGCACATTAATAGTCTGATAAATGCGGCAGATAGCAGTTGTATTTAGTTGAGGGGGCAGGCGAGTTCATGACCTCTTTACCCACTCTCTGCTGATGGATACAATTTCTCAACATGTCCGTCTGGATAAAGCCTTTGGGTCCGCTGCTGTCTGTGGCTTTTGTCAGTCAGTGGGCGGAAAGAAGGCAACAGGACTGGCAGACACCAGAAATAACACAGACTAGATGTCATCCTGATCAGCACAAATGATGACTGTATCTGCATAAAGTGAGCAGGGGGCATCAGGATATCTGGACTTGTGCCAGGCAGGACTTAGAGTTTCTTTGTATCTGCAGTCTAACAGTACTCATAGTCTATACTTACCTGACAGCCTCGCTAATTCAAAGTATCTAATTTTTTTTTTTTTTTTTTGCAATAGGTGAGTTTTCAAACATTCTCTGGACACAGCTGTGTCAATATTTGTTATGAATTTGTACTGCATGAGAGAGGCTGAAATGTCCAGTCAATAGCAGCTTATTAAAAAGATCACATCAAACACTTGCTATTCCTACTGTGTAAGAGTAGCAAAGAGGAAGGTTCATAAAGACAGTCAGATTTTAATAATTGAAGGAAAATCCCTTAAAATGGACTGCGACTCACGCAGTAAACCCATCATGAAAGAACATAACTTATGAAGGTGGCAATTACGATTAAATAGCAGATCAATCAAAAGCTTATACAAGTTCCACTTCAAATAAAATGGAACATTTTATCACTTGGTTATGAAAATATGAGTTGTTTTCAATAAATTACAGAACCATGTAAATACCACACATACTCAAACGGTTAATCACTCTGATTATATGACATAAGTCCCTATAATGTGGAATTAGAAGAGGATCTGTAAATATTAGCGAGATTAATTCTGTTTATGACTCCCAAGAATTACGTAAGAATGCAACCACTTTATAAAAAGAGCCTCTTCTCTGGAAACTTGTTTCATGACTTAACATCAATTTGAAATCCAGTTTCTTCTTTCAACAGTAAGGCAGCATCAAAGCCTTTCTTTTAAAGCGCTGGCTTTGCTCGGGGGGGAAATATCGCTCAAATGGCAAATCAGAAAACAGGAGAGCCATTTCAATAAATACATCTCTTAAGTTGGTCCTGACAGCTGCTTACCACGGGGACTTGTGTTCCGGTTTATAACAATCGCCAAGAGCACAGCTTGTGGGTCTGAAGGTCACAACGGCACTTTCAACTACTAATCGAAAACCAATATTGTTGTAAGCAGCGCAATGCTAATGAAGCGTGTCGTTAGCTGAGACCACTCGACTCACCTCTGTAGTAGAAGAGGCACAAATCAGACAGCACAAACCACCTCTTCTTCCACAGCTTCATCCCTGTACTGTCCTGAAAAGACACCAGAGGAACAGGCTTGAAGATGACTTATTCTGCCTTACCCAGTGCTTGCTGTAGTAAAAAAAAATGTCTCCTTGGCTTAAACATGTTCTTAAAAATATTGTAAATAGATAAAGAGGACTTCAACTTCAATTTTGAATTACAAAATATTTCAATTTGACATGTTATTGGCCTGAAGTGGAGAAATGTGTTACTTATTTGGTTCGGGGGACATGTGATTTCTCTAATAAAATAAACAGAGCGAATGAGAGTGCTCCGCTGTATATAGTTTAAACAGTATGAACACTTACTCTTAAAAGGAAGCATGTTGTTAAGTGGGTGAAAAATGTCCTGTGCTTTAGTTTTTTCTCTCTGCAATGTTGTGATCAAGGGGGTTTTCATGCGTCTGCTTGAAAAGGACGAGGGTGAGGAATAGGGTATTAACTCCCCCAGTTTGCTTTATTGGAAAACTTGAGCAGGGTCCTTAATCGTGGATTCAACATGCAGACAAAAGTAAGGGGAGGGACCTAAACAGCTCTGTCATTATGGTCAAACAGCATGTAAGGTTTAGTTAACTTTAAATGGGAATTCACATCCATGAACCGGCATGTTTAACATATAGTAGCAAGAGATCCACAACGCCAGATGCTGTTCAGTATGTTGATTTTGAAATTTAACAGAAAATGTAAACTTCTTGTGTTAATGCATAAACTTTATCAAAAGTTCTGTCAGATATCTCTCTGTTCAGGCGGGAAGAAGAAAACAAGGCTTTCACTGTCACATCAATCACTGTGGCATTTTGTTCTCCCAATGGATCAACTGAAGCACTGCAGCTTTTCCTCAGCCAAGGACTTCAATAGCTTCCAGGTTTCAATGAGGCAGGAAAATAAAAGTGCAAATCCAGCTTTTATTCAGGGTAGCAGATTTGTGAGTCTTTTGCTTGATCTACATCACCCTGATTGAAGTCCCCAAAGAAATAGCAGCTGGCAGCTGTACCAAAGGAAGCCATCATGTGTTCACAAAACTGTGCCGGGAGGCTGCAATCAAAACTAAATGAGTCTCCTACTTCGGAAGCTTGAGAGAGTCCTGTCTGGCCAAGAGCTGCCTCAAGCACCCCCTTTTCACCCTCCTATAAGTAACCAGGGAGCTGTGATGAAGGATTGGTATTTAAACATTGCCCATGCTGGCTGAGCAGAAGCCCTGAACAAAGAAATGGTGAGATCCTGTAAGACATCAAAAAGCTTCTTTTGTGTTCATCTTAAGACCGTTACTGCAGATTTAACAGGGAGAGGGAGAACCTAAACCTTGTTTTATGTGGAGTAGAGTAGAGAAGTTGCATAAAATTTTAATTAATTGCCATTTAAAAGTTTACCAACGGATTCTAAACATCATGTTTAAACACGTATACCAAACAAATTAAAAAATACAGATAAATAGCCTAAAGGGCATGTATAGCTTTTATAATACAGTATATTTGAACAACACATATTTCCCTTGTTGTGATATAAACATGTTGCTGTATTATTGTAAGGTTTCTATTTAATTTGTCTATTTTAAGCTAATGTCAAAAAGTCAACATCCCATATGCACTATATTTAACTTCAATTTAAATTTGATGCTGAGTCACTGACTCTGCTTGTCACCTCAATATTTAATTCATCAGATAAAAAGGAAAGTCATACACTCCTGCTCACCTGTTTATAAAGCCAGTTTCTCTTGATAACTGGGGCACTAGGATTCCTCCTGATAGAGTTGGATCTCTTCCCAAAATTATGAATCTTTTTAGGAGGTCTTGAGGGCTAGAAATTACAATGTGAATGGGTTAACAGGGTTAACAGCAAAGTGAGCTCGATGAACATAAAATAAAAAAAGGTTTCTATGCTTTTCTCAAGCTTTTCAAGCTGTTAGATGTGATCCAATTGGTTTTCCATTATTTTGCTAACTCTACAAATATGCAAAATAATCCTGTCTTCATGTGTATCACTCACTCTTCCTGCTGGGCTGCTGGGGTTTGCGGCGCAGTCCAAGCCGCCTGTGTAGTTGGAGGCCTCACTCATGGTGCTTAGTGGCCGTTCCTTCTTCTCATTCGCTGGCACTTTAGAGGCAGATCTAAACATGAGACACAGAGCATGCCAAGAGAACATAGGAAAGTCATCAGTCAGTAATATAAACTGCCAATTTATGTTCAATGACCTCAATAAAAGAAGGATAATAGAAGGAAGCAGCCTTTATTGTCTGTCCCCCCATCATTCCTCTGAAGTTCAAACTCTCTGCTATAATGAGATCTCAACATGGGCCTATGAACCGAGCCAATTACTCCCACCACCACGTCACTGCAGATACATTTCCAGCTCTCTCAAACAGCTTTAAATGGTCTGCAAAGTCTGCCTGACATACTGAGATGCAGCAACTGCAGTAGTAGTGAATCAGGTCAGAATACCTCTAAAAAGACAAAAGCTTTCTTGAAGCAATAGCTGAAAGCATAATAAGTTCAAAATATTTGCCATAGAATAGAACACCTTGTGAACTAAGTTGTCTCTAGCCGATGGAGATGTCCTATATTCTCTAGGAGGGGAACAATGTTGTGGTCTAGAGGGAACAAGACAGGAACACCAGAGTAGAGCAGAAATACTGCAGCAGAGGAAAAAGTGTAAGCTGTCAGATATACTGGGTTTCAGGTCACTGAATAAGGACAGATACTGCCAACCCTGCACTGCAAACTCCACCATCTAATCCGCTCATTTGATAACAGTTCATTCGTGGGATTCAGATTATACAGTACCATTAATGATGAACAGTCAATAACAGTCAATGAATTCACCATCCATCCATCATCTACATGTACTTTTCCATCCATCTGTACCACCTAGTTCAATCTTTCAATTCAGTTGTTAGACATGCAGACGAGACTATTAGCACTCAAACGTGGAAACTCAGACTCCATGCTGTTCTGCTCAAAGTACACAAATATGAAAGGGTATAACAAGGGATAACATCAGCTCAGATCATAACAGCAGGCAACACATGCAGGAGGTTCATTCCCGTGCATCACAGTGACAGATCTGATAATCTACAGACCCCCGGAAAACAATGATGAGACGAAACAACACAAGAAACGATCACAGACTGACTTTGTCTTACCTGCGTTTAGAGGGAAGGTTATGTAGTTTGTTACAAGTTAAGGGCTTGTTAGACTGAGTTACAAAGAGCAGCGGTATCTTTTTATCATGCTCTTAAGGTCTTAAAATTGCTAAGATAAATGTCATTCTTATATGAGAATGTCAAACAAGGAAGAGTATTTTTCTTATTATTAAAGCCTCACTATCTGTCTTAAGTGACTGAACATGTATCAGGGATCTATTCAGAGTTGACACATCCAGGAAGTCATATGGTGGACAAGTAGGTGACTAATGCTCTCTTGAGTTGAAGTGCAAACAATTTTCAACTCACTTCTCTAAAATAGCTACTTGTGCTGAGTGATGAGTAGCCACTGAGATTTGCCTTCTTCTCCATCTAATAAGCTCACTCCAGAAAATGAGCACTGAAGATTTCAGCACTTCCAGTGACAGGCGAAATCCTAAGTGAACCTTAATCAATGGAGTGTGGACTCGCCATCAAAACACAGAGGTTGGGAGGAGGAGGAGGAGGAGGAGGAGGGAGTGGACTGACTCTGTTGTAAGAGAGATATTGCTCTATTTGATGCTCTATTTAGCCAACAGACCATTTCCAGGCCCTGAACTGCAGTGCGTATGTGTTGGGGGCTTTGTTGATAATTAGTTTGGGCCTGATAATCAATCTGCATGCGGTGAAATTGAAAAAGTAGTGAGTGTGTCAAATTAGCTGCCTTAGCATAAGAGCTGGTGTGTGACAAAAGGCGGAGAGAGAGAGAGAGAGAGAGAGCAGTAGGAGAATTTATGCTGCATTACAGCCCTCATACTCACACAATTTAACATATCTTAAACATTACAGTAGATAGTATGATTTGGGTAATTAACAGTAAGCTGAAATGGCCATCAACACTGTTTTTATTATGATAAAAATGAGAAATAAAAAAAGCAAAGTGATGAAAATATCCTATACTATAATAATCACTACTGTATACCATGGCATTCTTTTCTAATCATTAAAAACAAAATAACAACGTTAGAGACAAACAAGCTCGATAATTGACTGCTGTGATATTTCTCACCATTAAACAAGTGAGGATGAGCAAAAAATGATAAACAGAAAAGCAGCACATTGAGATGTTTGTAGTTCACCAACATTTCAATCTACAACGTGTTAAGCTAGAAGTACTAAACTGTACTGCTCAACTCTCTTATACAGTTTCAACTTGAACAGTACAAGGAACAACACAGATTTAAACTGTATTGTCCAGGATCAGGCTTGTTTTAATCCCAATAACGAAATATTAAAATGAATCCTGTGCTAATACAAAGTAGTTGCATTTGTAACTAAACACAGAGGGCAAATCTCAGTTCTCCAGTCTCCCCCCGTCTGGGTCTTCCCAGTATTTATCTTTCCACCACTTTGAGTGAATACAAAGCACACATGCAACAGAGACCACCAAATGCGTCACATCTATATTTTGACATGGAACTCTGCTCTGACAGGTTTTCCTCTGAAATGTTAGCATGAAACTACCACAACGTTCATCTCCACAACGTGATGTTTTGAGCGTCTGTCTACTTTAAATTACTATTATCTTGTTCAGCTCGGTGCTCGTCTCCTGACATCACTAGCCCACAGTGGATATGATTGTGATGTACGGACGCGGTAATAGCTGTAGCTAAATACCAGCGCTAAACAACAACCATCTTTGTGTTGACCACAGCCCCATGTAAACAGCAAAGTCAATGAATGTCAAACTGAAGCATGAAAAGCTGCGTTCTGCGTACAAAATAACTTCCCCATATCTATCGGCCAAGTTTAGTATGAGTTGGTTGACTGAACATGCATGCTTTCTTACAGCAATGACCTGGTTCACACACATTTACTCAGTTATCTGGTAGGAAACAGTTTGAACAGGATGCCAGTCCATCGCAGGGCCAACATTCAGGCATTAAAAACAACACTCACTCTCACACTAACGGGTAATTTAGTGTGTTTAGTTCACTTAAGAATGGTGTGCCCAGAAGAAATTCACATCGACACACAGAGAACCTGCCAACCATCAAGCTCCAAGATTTGAACTCAGATAGGTAGAACCTCGGGCGTATTAGGTTTCACAAGTACTAAATCTGTGAATTTACATCATGAACTGACAAAAAAATAATGCATAATTATAAAAATATGCCCCAATTGTCTCAAATTCTAGTAAGTAAAATTAAATTTGGCAAACTAAGTATTTGAATTGTATACACACTGGTATGCGTTAAAAAAAAACAACCAAAAGACAGGAAATTTGGATTATATGTGTACATAAACATATCTCAATCCAAATGCATTTATGTACACATATTGTTGCTCTGGTATTGTTTGCGTGGGCTGAGACAAACAAGACAAAGCCCTTGTATCAATTCCACATATGAGGACTAACCCCGATGTATTGAAGTGTCACATCACAGCTTGGTCCTGCATGGATTTTGTGAGCCAGTGCAAGTGTGTGTGGGTCTGTGTGTGCAAAAAGAGTGAGGAGGGATTACACTGTCAGTGAGGCTTGGCGCTCTAAGCACACTGGTGGGGGGGGGGAACACTGAACTGAGTGGCTGAGGGTGCATTTTTAAATGACCACACAGCATTTCCAAAGAAATAAGGGTGCTTTAAAATACTTTTGTTTTGGGGGGAGGGGGGGGTGAACCTGACCTTTATCTTTTTAACCAACAAAAGACGAGGAGACGATGCAATCACACACAGATCGGGATATCAGTGTATACATTTAACAGTGTCACAGGTTCACAGCAGTTGCATAGCACAGAGCTGAGCGATAAACCAAAACCTTACAGATGTTTAGAGTTATCAGCAGACCTAATTACATTCATATTGTTATGTCTGTGACAGTAGTGCTTTTGAGAGCAGTGAGCCATCCATCGCTTATTCTTTCTTTGGCTCTACATCGTTATTCAAAAATCAGGCAGCACGCAACAAATTGAGCTAATGCTAAAGTTACGGTAGTTTAGCATATTTAACATGACTCTTCAGCAGATAATATAATATATATAATTATATTATATAATGTTTCTTGTCAGTTTATGGATATTTTTGTATGTAAAAATATGTGAAATAATCATAATATTAATTTTTTGGTCTTATCGCTCAGCATAGCAAAGAAACAGAGCCAGAACTCTTACCTGTACAGCCTGTACATCCATAAGGGACAGAGCATGAAGAGGTGTTCATAAAATCAGGTTGTCAAAATTAAATTACCACTTGACTGAGCAATGTAATCCAAAGTGCTCAATTATCATACTTTGTGATCTCTTTTGGAACATTATAAAGCAGCCTTTTGTCGGGATCCTGCAACCAAACAGGAAAGCACATTTAATGCTCCCTGGGAAATCTGTAAACTGCCAACTGCCAAGTGAACTGAATGATAGTGATATGAAAGATTTGTCCAACAGCTCAGCTTTCTTTGAGGATGTAGAGCTTGAACTTCAGCTCAGGACATGTGAGTAATCATCTCCCTGCAGCTAGTTATTCACAAAGGTTTGGATGAACACAACAAATGGTTCAGACACTGAAGATCGCCTTACAGGACTATGCGATTCGGGTGTTCCTGCCGTGCATTTATCCATCTTTACTTTCAAAAACCAATCTGACAGATTGAACCTTGAAATGGAGTCTACATTACTTCTGACAAAGGCTACAAGGTCCAGATATCATTGATCCTGTTCTGATGGTGTTCCAAGTCCATCCAAAAGTGCATCCAAATTTTTTAAGCAGGTGGTAGAGTCACCCCGACCCTTCGGTGTCTGTCCTGATTATTGGTACCTATCCAAACACTGTGTGGTTCAGCTTCAGTATGTTTGCGTCTTTTTTAGTCTGTTATGTGTTGCTTCTTCACTGAAGGCTGCCAAACCTATTCACAATGAAGTTTCACACATTGTGGCAGATCTTTGTTTTTTCTTTGACAGGGATACCTGCAGCTGCAGTGTTGGAGTAGAAATGGCTATTTGTCTTTTTCTTAGATCTGTCAACTCAGACTTAATCTTGTTACCTTCATCTTCATTACTACTATTTCCCTTTTCAGCTGCATTGTTTGTATGTTTTTATAGCTATACAATACAGTATATGTCTTAAAGTGGGTTGACTTTATGTTCTTTATGTACTGGCCTGTTACTCAAAATTGTATTGCCAAATTTAAAATAACTTGTGTTTTGGATTTACTTAAAGTAATAATCTTGAAGATTTTCATTTAAATAAATGTCTCTATCTATCATTGAATGAGGTCACATAATGGTGATTGAGCCCACAGATGAAAGCCATTGCATCTGCTAGCGTCGCCTCAAATTGTTATGGAGGCGTGGCCCAGGTGCCAAATGCCAACTGAGTGACATCACACAGGCGACATTGTTTAGATGTTTGGGAAGAGAAGTCCAGAAACACACCTGCAATTACTGCTTATCGCCATAAGTGCTGCCAAAGAGAACGAGATCTTTGAGATTGTTACTTTTAAGTGCAGAGCAAATCAGGCTGATTTTCCGCCTGGCCTCTTTGTCCTTGTGGCAGCTAAAATCCATCTTTTTCTTTTGTTATTGCTCCTTGATGAAAATTTTCCACCTTATTACTTTTGCCAAAACACAGCCAAATGCTGGCTGAAACCCACAGAAATAAACTCAAAAAAAAACAAGTCAAGCAGTAGCTTATCAATTTCCTGTTGCCTTCCCAAAGTTGACCTCTAGATATGGCTGATACTTTGATAAAATACTAATTGCCAAATTAGATATAATCTTGCACCAACATGTTGTCCCTCTCAGTGTGAAAAACAGCAGAGATGTGAGACAACACAGTGAGGGGAGGAATGTGTCAAGAGAGTGCAGTGTGACAGTTCTGGCACAACAAGCTTCTTCACAACCGTTTTCTGATTATTTCATCTCTGCTTAACAAAATGCAACTCTTAAGGATTTGGTGAAACAAAACAGCTCTCTGGATCATATTCTAGTAAAAGCGGGATTTATATCTCTAAGCCACATAATAAAAAAAGCAGAAACTGCTGCCCATGATGGGCCATCAGGGAATTTGTAATAAACTTCTTATTGGACTCAGGCCACAAGTTTCCCACTACTGATTGATATTTCGTGTCTTGGAGCAGAACATATTTCAATTAGCATTCATTGCTCAATATAATAATTAAGACCAGTTGCAGTGACACAAGAGTGCAACAATTACGGGAAATCTGCTATGACGAGGGTTTCAGAGGGAAGTGAGACATTTTGTGGAGCTGATACCAGTTGTGCAACATTAAGTTAAGATGGCCAGGGTGGTAGATGAAAGTTAATGTCATAGTGTAGGTTGTGATGCAAACAATCTAGCGCGTGTATATTTAGTACAGTTACAGATTGGGACAGGGAAGTAAATTTGAATGGAAAGCTGCAGAGGAGGCCAAAGCTTAAGATAGGCATCAACTCCCTTTTTTTTCTCTGTTTGACATCCTGCAAACCTCTGAACAGAGTACCTGCTTTTCTCCCCATCTTACTCTGAGCAACCCGTGGCCAGGTTTGATGAGTAAAAATGTGGGTAAAATTTTAATGAGAATACTGATGATTCCAAAGGTGAAGAGAAACAGACTAAATTTAGTCTGACAGACTCATACAATTGTTCTCCTTGAAGTGAAAGTTGAAGATGACTGGCTTCTGTTTTAGTCATGTGGGCAGACATGTGATGACAGTTGTGCTGAAAGCAGTGTTGATGATCACATGGACATAACGTTCATTGTTGGGGGACATATCCTTCTACTTATGACAACTGAAAAGGCCATGAACTCTCTGTCCTGGTCAAAATGAGGAACTAAATGTGACTCATCGCATTCCCACTAGCTGATGAATAAATGATGCAATGGCTGTTCAGCCCTTAGTATTCAAATTATTAGTGCTGTCATGGCAATAGTAGAAAAGATAACGCCAATTACACAAACAATTAAACCTCTGGAGTGAGTAAAAGTATCTAACAAATGATATTCCTATACACTACGCTGGTTCTTATTTTTAAGTATTTTTTCATGAAGATGGATAACTGATGAAACACTGAATAGAAGACGCTTTGAATTGAAAAGGCACAACTGCATATAGAGAGTGGTGAGGCGAAGAATTGTGCAATGTTGCCTACACATGAGGAGTTTCAACAGAATACTGTAGTGCTCACAAATGTAACCCAGTAGCATTCCAAAACAAAAACAAGAGACTTACTGTTCGTTGACGACAAAGATGCAGTTGTCTTGTGAGGGTACGCCTGAGACAGGATGCTTGCAGGTCACCTTCCGCTCATTGTGACTTTTTAGGAAAGAGAGAGAGAATAGGAGAAAAACAGAAATCAATGTTAGACAACACCAAAGACACGTCAGTAGAAATAGGTCCTCCAATAACACTAGATTTATTTTTTAATAAAGTTAATGGATAGGCTTCTTGTAGCCCTGAAAGCACTTCCAAATAACTCCATTTGTCAAAGGTTAAGAGGCTTCTTCACCAGCAAAACGTGAAAGCAGCTCAGGCAGAGTTTGGATTGGATGCGTCGAAACGAAAATGGGAAAACTGAGTGTAGACAGGACATACACACAATATGGAAATAATATCAGCGAGCTGTGTCAAAATAGGAAATCATCACTAAAGTGAAAACCAGTCCAACCACACATATATTGGTCCAGGCTGAAGAATAAGAACAGAATAAGCACTCAGGGCACACTAAAATCCAGATAAAACTAAATAGATGGGACTTTACCTACATCATGAAACAAATAAGGTACGACTCTAAGGGCTCCAAATAAGACCAGAAAGTGCAAAATACACCTGGAAAAGTTACTCTCCCTTTCCCAAGAGCATCACTGCCTTAGCTTTAATAATGTAGAGCAATAAATAAGAACAGAAAAGAGCGATTTAGACTTAGATCAGTGTGTGCCCAACTTCAAAATCAGCAAAATCCCATTCCACCTTTAATAAATCATAAAAATGACCAACATGTACAGGCTCCAGCAGACTGTTGTGCCATCCTACACTCAACATCTAATTACAGAGATACAGAAGGTGCCACCCCATTATACTGTTGTCCAATTACAGCAGCCCACAGTCACTTCCACCCTAACATGATTAGAACACCAGGACACAGACCACACAGTCTTTGGAGAGGAGGAAGGTTGCAGCCTTTACAACAACAACAACAGCAGCTTTCCAGTAAAGTAGAGTCTGGGCAGTGTTGTTTGTGATGTCGATGGCCTGGGGGCCGAAAGCTCGGTAACCTTTCCAGTAAAATTTACTAGCTTTGCTGCTCCTGGCTATCACTAGTAAATTTTAAATCATGTTTTGGTTCAACAGTGTCTAAACAATGACATTGTGCAGTGTAGACTGCACTATTAATTCAAGATCAAGATCTAGTTTATCAGCTTTCTACTGAATCTCATAACTTACAATTTAGAGATGGAAAATCAATGGTTATTGGGTTATACTGTCAGTGAATTGCAGCAATGGGGAGTACAGTATCTGTAGACAGTATGTTGTCAATGTATTAATTACATGTAATAACAGCAGCAGAGATTAAAGAAGACATTAGATTATGTGAGTAGAGGGAAGAGCTGCAGTGTCAACAACAGTCTTTCAAGCTACAACTCCCTTTACGTGCTTGACAGTCATTCTATATTTCAGCTCACTCAGGCTGTACTATAAACAGAAGAGAATTCAGCTACAGCCCAAAAATAACACAGTTTTTAAACATGGGGTACTCATGTACTGAAAAGAGCAAATACCAAGTATGAAATAGGGGGTTTAGTTTCAGTTTAGCCTGGAGAGCAACAGTCTCCACAGCCCTGGTCTATAATTACAGGAGGCACTGTTGGCAGCAGGGCTCACTGTGCGGTCTTGGGGCAGACCAACGGCACCATTTTTCTTTGGTATCCCTTCACACATGCCTACACTGCTTTGCACATAGGTTGGCTTCACATTTAAGAAAAGAAAGAAAGTCTGCATATGTATTTATGTATACAGTAGTGGGATAAAAGAATTATGTTATGCTGAACAAAGGACAGGAATCAAGAATCAGTTTCAATAAAGGACCAGTCTCAAAATATTTAATATTTGAGAATCTTACAGCTTTGATACTCTTGATTCCTTTGCAAATAAAGACTTAATGCATGCGCCATAAGCTTGCTTTCATGTGGTCATTTAGCTACGGCTGGAAGGAAAAGATGTTTAAACATATGGGCGCATTTTCTCCACCTATGAATTGGCCATGCATACCATTTCATTAGAGGAAAGCAAAGTCCCTTACAGAGTGACTCTAGTGCAACCATAAAGCACTGGCTACAATAACCTTTTATGCTTACCCTGTCTACATTGTTGCATACTTTTGATGTTGCTAAAATATTATTGAATATTCAAATTTTTTTTGTGTCAACACTGTATCAAATAACTTTTTCTAGTACAGAAAGGTTGCTTGTATCGCCACTCCAACTGGGAATCAACATCAGGTCTGCAGTTTTATGCAGTTTTCAGTTTCTTTCAGCTCATTGCTTTGGTTTGCCAGTCCCTGTGGTGAAGTCCCAATGGCTATAAATAAAGGTACAATAAGTACAGTATGTGCTCTCAGCACACAAGCTCTTGCAAAAAAAAAATTGTACACTACTGGCCCAATGAAAAATGGCAAGCAGCCAAAGTAAACAAGTTATGTATCTAGCTAGCCAAAAGAGACGAGACATTTTTCTCAAGAGTTGGCAGACCAAACAAAGGCCGCAGTACAATGTATTTGCATTTAACACATGTGACGGCCTCTGCTCAGTCTATGCACAAAACAAAAGGGCTCCGAAGTGATGCCCATGTTGTTCTGTTTCTGTTGGATTAAGTAATGTTAAACAGGTATTTGCTTGAGGTTACTCAAAAGAACTTGAATCAGGAATTTGGCAATGGCCCAAAAATACAATGATCCTGATCATAAGTCTCAACTTGCATTAGCACTACCCTTTCATCAAGACTTTTAGATGGAACACTGAAACAAATAAGATAGACCACTGTACTGGCCGTACACCCTTCTTTTTTGGGAGGACGAAAACTTTGAAATGTACTTTTTGGAACACCGTGTTTTATGGCGATTTGAAATTGGTTTGATGACTCTGCCTCATTAATCTTGATTATGAACCCCTATGAGCTCCAGAGTACTGACACTCACCCTGCCCTCTGACCTCCCTGTGGAGAGGATACACATTAGGATCATTTCCCAGGTAAAAATCACTAGAATGTCACTAATTTAAATTTGAATAAACTTAAATGTTTGACTTCAATCATCTGGGGCAGCTTTGTTGATGAACCTGAAATAAAAAGGATGTATTTGTTAAAATATCACCTTCAAAATGAACTTGACAAAGCTTCTAAGGGGTTACATCTATAAAATTAAAAGGCTCTACTGAAGTTAAAGTTTTTGCAGATGTGCTTACTGACACGTGTGCAAGGTCAGTGTTTTAAAGAGGGGGCTGTGTGGCATCAAAGAGTCCCTATACCTATATGGACGGAAGCTATTTGAGAAGGTCCTAAACATTCCCAACATGATCCATGTGATATGGGAGGACAGTCAGTTCTTAAACCTCAGTGGAAAACATGGGGGCTATGAAGTAACATGATGGCTGTGGTTGTGTGTAGGTCAGAACAGGCAGGATGAATAACAGCGATACACATTAAGGCTCCTTTTGGACAACCTACAAAAGCAGCCCACGACAATCAGTGGTTGTCTCCCTTTGAACTACTTTTTTAGCTATTTTGTTATCCTATACAGAAAACACTGAGAAAAAAAGATGACGGCATCCCACATCGCTGATTCAGATATTATTCAAAATCAATTTTATTGCCTCCACATGGCATCAGCAGCTGATTGCAAACATGACAGGATCATATTACAAAACAACTATTGACAGGATATGTGGGTTGGTTGCCTTGTCTCACACAACACAAGGCCCCTATGAAACCATTACTGAATAACAATATATTTAAACTTGATGACAGCAGTTATTATTGCAACAAAATCAACTAATGCTGCATAAACACCGGCTCAAAATTAAATCTCCATTTGATGAAATATGTTTTCAAAATACTTCTGCCAACACTATTTAAAATGGTCGCACATGCTCTGAAGGATGTGGTCTGTGGTCACCGCAGTCAGGATTAAGTTAGCATAAAATCATGGGGCTGTACAGTAAGGGGAGCATATGGTAACATTTTTGCTTCAACGGAGGGCAAAAACATTGTATGCTCTTCATTTAGGATTTCTTCTTGTTTTCTAGAGGGAGATGTTGGTTTATAGGGTGGGTCTGGATGAAGGGCACCGGGAGACTCACAGCCTCTTGACATCAGATGTAAAGAGGTGGGGAACTAGGAGCGGCAGTAAGAGCTGACCACCCTGCAGTGAGGAGAGTTGGGCAGTGTTCCGGGGGTGTCCACAATAATTAGCAGTGAGCTGCAGTAATGAAGAGCTTAAGGTCTGGGGGTCAACACTCCACAGGCTTAGCTTTTATTGTTCTGGGTGCGTCTTTGATCCCTCGCTCCCCTTCAACAACAGTTTAACCACAAACAACTGAGAGGCTCTGAAAAGCATCTTGACATTAGAGAGAGAAGGAAAGCCCTTCATGAGTTTTGACAACATATTGTTGGATTTTAACACAAGAGTTGTAGCGTCCTACTGGAAGCTCCTTTGTGTAATTATTTTACTTGAAAGCTAAACCAAAGCTGGAATCCGGATCTTTGCTTGATATGTTTTTTAGGAGGTGAGATGGGGGGGGGGGGGGGGGGGGGGGGTGATGGCTGAAGTTTATTAGTAGATTAAAATGGATAAGACAATAGTATAAAAACATAGAATAGCATAATAGATATAACATAATCATGGGTAACTAACTATCATTACATACTTTATACATCCTAAATAGAGGAAAAGAAAGAAAAACTAAAAATACAACTTGTAGTCATATGTTTGTCAAATCTTTTGGTGTGGAGCAACAGTAGAAGCTGAAGGGGATTTCCCGATGCTGTGCTATTTTGAAAAACTGGAACAAATATGAAATCTATTTTTAAAAAGCTTTTTAAAACCAATTCTCAGGCAATCACTTGGTATGTGACACTTTAAGACCCTAAAGCACATCCGCTAATGAGTATTTGATTACTGTTTTATTGTATTTTGTGAAATAGAAGGTGTGCTGTAAAAATTGACCATTAGGAATCAGTTTATATCAAAACATAGTGTGCCACACAGGGGAAATTGACTAGTTATCCTCTTTTTCACTGAGGGGTTAATTTTCTTTACCCAACTATTGATTTATTGGGTTCAATTTTTAAAAAAATCAATTCATGGTGAAATGAAAAATGTCTTATATTACAGCAACCTATTATCTGTGTCTGTTTGCCTCACAAGAGTCATACCACCGCAAGATTCAGGCTCTGTGCTTTTTACTCCTGTTTTTAACTTTGGGAAACCTCATGCGAAGAAAGCCATGTCTTTCAGTCTGTCCGCACAATTGCTATAAATACATACTGCCTTAACACAGCAATTTTATCCAAATTATTTTTAATTAAATGCCTCTCGAGCTGCTTCAAGCCCTCTGCAGACTGGCTTCTCTACTGTATAGAAGTGAATAGCGTAGGTCAGAGCAATCAAGCAATCCAGCCTCCTTTCCCCAGGATATGTTCTAATGAAACATATTACATGCAGTAGATGCATTAATCACAGCCCCTCACAGCAGCAGCATTAGAGAGAACACTTCAAGCATGTATCGCCCAGTATGGATCACACCCTTACCCTAGCAGTGTTGTGCAAGTGAAATCACACCATCCTATTTAAATCAAGCTACATGGTACACATTCCAGCTCCCTTAGACCATGTTTCCTATCTGAACAAGTCACATTTCACTCTTCGTTTACACGTGACTATCTGGCATTTGACATTTAAATCACCTAATGAGACCGCATGTAAACATGTAGCGGACTTAACCTTAATTGTTATTTCAATGTACAAGCGCACTCCATATATATGCTTATGATATTACAGCTCAAGATCACACATTTTTAGATACTTTCTAAAAGTCTACAAGATTTCAGCAGGAAAACTCCTTAGTGCCTTATACAAATCCAACTGCAAATCACCAAACAGAGCCTTTCAGTGATAATTAATTCTCTTGTTAATGCTCATAAATCTAATCCTATTACACAGGAAGGAACTTGGACATAGCGTTAGCCAGTGAGCACTGATTAACGCTCCCATATTATCAGGTAAGTACTCTGAACTAGCTTCGAAAAAGAGTCGGGCTGCAGTGGAACTCCTCAATACCACATAGACACTGACTGGAGGTATGAATAGCCCTTCTCACAAAAGCTGAGCTGAATAAGCAGAATAGGCAGTTTGTAAGAGGGCATGTGGGGGGCAGTAGGAGAAAAGACAAAAAAGACAAAACAAGGGGGTTTGCAGCCCCTGAGAGGCCACATAAAATGCAGTGCAGCAACATGAAGCAATGCGCTGTCAGAAAGTGGCAATACCTGTGCTACTGTAATATGTATTAGGATAAATCTTTATGGAAATGTTGTGGAAAACCTGTACCACGCTGCAATCAGTGTGGAGAACACAGCCAGTAGCCTCAGCTGCATGCCTGTTAAGCTTTTGACTTTCACCTTGGACCTTTTTTTACTTTAACACAGAAAACAGCTGCTCATTCAGGCTACAAATCAGATTTTTTTTTTCTTCCCACAAACAATTCAATTAGCAGCCCCCATGAAGCAGCTGTGACTGTGTGCAAAGTGTGTCAAGGTGACACAGCTGAACAGGCGATTCAACAAGATTTCAGAGCCATGGAAACAAGCTGCCTTCTTGAGGAAAAATTAAATACTGACTCAAAGAAGTGAGATTTTGTATTCAAGGAGAGAATTCAGGAAGTAACTGGGGGGGAGAACTGTGGTGCAGTTTTCACATGTAAAACCAAGCTTCATTGTGACCTCCTGACTAGAGACCAGCGTGTTACAATTGTTCCACATTAAACATAAGGATTGCTTCCTTAAAGATATATATATAATAAAATCCCCAGCATTGCAGCAGACAAGCGTCGGAAGTTTCTATCTCCGCTTTGTAAAACTCCCCTTGTTAACCATTCAGTGTTCAATTTCAGGCTTCATTAAAGAAAACAGCAGGCTGGCATTTTCTACAGATTTCATGGCAGATAAAGTACAAGGAAGAAACCCAAAGGCAGTCTGTCAAAAGAATTGTATCAAAAACAATGGCAATATCAATTCTTCGCACCTATGTAGGTTCGTTGCGGGACAAAGAGCAGAAGTGTAGCTAGCCACCCAAAATAGTACTGAGAGTCATCTAATCAAGGTCAGCTCCTTAAAGAAATAGATGAATGAAAGGCTGGGAAGGTGCAGGCAATGGAACAGTCATATTATTGACTGGTATTTCTTAAGATGAGTGCAAAGGTGCGAAACATTACCCTCAGCTTTTTTCTGTTCATACAATTAAAGGCTAAACTAGTAGTAAGAAGTGGGAAGCACCAATTGCATTCAGTTATTCATTCCCTTTTTTACTTTACTGGAGTAAAGAGGAAAATTAACTGAGCATTTAAATTTATGCAAAACTAAAAAAAAAAAAGTTTCCTTGAGAGAAATTCTGAACACACATGAGCCATTTTCATGCACCTACTTACAGAACTGTAACTGTTTAACAAAACATATGAACAGATGTCACTGCTGCCACCATGCAAACAAACATGCATCCAACAATCATTCAAGAAACTAATACTAGAGGTCGATTTCTGACATTTCTTTCCTCCATATCTCAATAAAAACACAGACATTAAAGTTTTTACCATATTGCAGGTTTATCTCTTATGACTCAAATCCTGAAATCAAATGTGACTCCGCCTTCCTCTCCCCTTGATGTCCACTGCTCAGTGAGTGCTGGGGCTGGACCAGCAGCCAATAACAGGGCATCTGTATATCTATTACTGCTGACTTGCTGTTTAATTATATCACTCCCATATATACAATTTACTTGAATGGTGCATAAATAGATTTGCTCCATCCAAGATTTTTTTTTAATGTTTTAACATGTCTTACACTTCTATCTAGCTGAAAGTCTGCACTGTAAAACATTTGCAAGAACATTGTACTAATATCTTATGTATTTGTAATATGACTCCTTTAACAGACATTAGTTTGTGAATGCAATGATGTTGTGCTCAAGTGTTGGATGACAAAGTGCCCCACCCCCAGGCTGAACACCACAAATAAATTCTGTCTGGTGAAACATCGCTGTTTCCAAGTCTGTAGAAACACTGAACACTGATGACAATGGTCACAGAATGAGCTCATAGGGAAAGTGGATACAGTAACTACTGAGGACAGCATAGTCCTCCTTTCTCTCCTTGTGGGTTGAACAAATGTCATCCTAATTTTTAGGCTTTGTATAGTGCTGACAACACAACACACATGCTTGGACACACCTTCCTATTCCCCTGAATGAGAAAGTGTGTCCAAACTTTTGACTGGTACTGTAAGTGTGTATGATGTTTAATATAGATAGTAACAGGGATTACAGTCAGACATTACAAGCAATGTGCGGTATAAAAACACCCACACAGACAGGGTCTTGACCACAAGCCCCACCCACACACACACACACACACACACACACACACAGACACACACACACACACACATATACATATATATATATAAAACAAAACATGAAAGATCATGGTCTTCAGATTCAGCATGTTTTTACATGCAGACACAAAAATAGTGGATAGAAGACAGTTAATACTCTTCATGATCTTACTGGATCATGAGGAACTGGATCAACTGCTTTCTGTGCATTTCCAGGAATTCTGCCATAAACCGCAAGATTAAAAAAAGAAAAGACAATAAAATACATGTTGCTCAGCAAACCTAGTGGATGTGATCAGGGTGAGATAGGTTATTAAAGAGAGGACATCGTCTGGGTTACCGCAGGAGAGCAAGAGGGCAATGCTGTAATTATGGCTTAACTGACTGTGATTAAAGAAAAAGCCTTTAAAGATCATCCATAACCGCTGCTCTGTCAGGAATAGAAAACATCATCTGATGCAAAGTGCAGTCCTTGGGGAAACAGTGGCTTTTAAAGGAACTGCTTATAGTCAAGCAAGGCCAATACTTCACAAAATGGAAATGTTGTTTTGATAACTGCAAACAGAGTGTTAAAATTGTCTTGACAAGCTCACTTTTTCTGAACGAGAATAGATTTCCATCAATAACCAGACTAAACAAAACTTCAAGAGATCATAGAGAAACTCAGACAGAAAGTCAATATTTTTTCCTTTTACTTTCACTGTTGTGTCACCAAAAACTCCTGGGACTCTGCTTTACAGATCAATAGAATATGAGTTTTCGAAACTATGATAAAGATAAAAATGTAATGTCTGAATTGCAATGTGTTGTACTGTAATCGGCACTGCAGATCAAAAGCAGGAAAGAGATGCTTGCCATTAGCCATTTCTTTTATAACTAAGGATGTAAAGTAATGAAAACAATTAGATTTTTTTAAAGAACTAATATATAAGTATTATAGATGCTAATGTGAACCGCAAGTATACAGAATCATCTCACTGCGCAACACTGCTGGCAAAACAGTCTAGCGCATAAGATGCTGTTTATACGTATGTCACATATAAGGAACAAAACGCTGACTGGGAGCCTGGCTGGAGCTGGTTAAAACTGCTTTACAGAAAGCAAACACAAGGGCTGCATCTAAACAGCCTTTAGCTCGCATCAGGCATCACCTTCCACAACAATTATTATCGCCTTAAGAGCAAAATGTAATGTACGTCGCACACACCAACAGCACTGCGTAAGATTTTTTTTTACTTACTTACAATGAAAAGCTTCCATAAATCTCCGAGCAGTTATCGCGGTGAAGTCAAACGAGCAGGATAACAAACAAAAAAAGACGTGTAGAAAAACAAGGAAGCGTTTTTATCCAGATGTGAGCGTCCGATGTAACGATGTAAAGAGTTTGTTGTTACTTTGAAGAAGCGTGTGTTGTGAAGTGCGCTCAGTTTGCAGCTCGCAGGGGCAGAAGCTCTCGCGCTGCTGACTGACTGACTGACTGACTGACTGACTGCTGCTCCGCGTGCGCCTGTAGTAGAGACACACTGAAACCCGAGAGGCGATGATGTCACGGTCCGGATGTAAAGAAAGCAAGGTGGCCGGTGGCGCTTTTATGCTTCCCTCCTAGCACAATTACAAACCAAGCAAACACGGGGATGAACACAGAGATAGCGAGAGAGAGAGAGAGAGAGAGAGAGAGAGAGAGAGAGAGAGAGAGAGAGAGAGAGAGAGAGAGAGAGAGAGAGAGGCTGAGCAGCTGCAGGACGGTGTCTTGGTGGAAATGAACGAGAGATACAAAAATACAATGTTGAAACCTCAAACTCCTCCGCACTTTGGAAAAAATGTACAACTGCATGGAAAAAAATGTGGGACACCCCAAGTAGCAGTCATGAAAAACACAACCACATGGAGGAACTGAAATGACACCATGTCCCAGATTTAAACATGTTCCACTCCTCCATTGTTTATTTCGGGCTGTATCCGATACTCACATAAATTAATATGAGCTTTATTTCCTCCGTGCGCTGTCTGGCATTCACTGCCTCATATGATGAATGTGCGTAGCTACACGTCACTCCTCTCATTCTTAAGCAAGCCCCGACAAAAGAGGTATGTTGAAAACAAAAAATTTACCATTACTGCACTGGGCTGTGAATAGCTCATCCTTGAAGTATTTTGAATCATGCTGATAAAGTTGTTGTGAATTTGTTGCAAAACATTGTGGCAAAAGATCATGAGCTGTGATATTGTTATCTAAGGTCTGGTTTCCATTCTTGTCCATCCAAGTTACTGGAGCTGTGCTATCTGGTAAGAGGGAGAAAGAACTGAATATCAAGTAGGTTCAGCAGGGAGCCTGCAGCTATTGAAGACATGAAAGCCCGGACAATGACCTCGGCCCCAGCCCAGTAGCCAAACAGCTCCTCCACTCATCAACCTGCTGGGTGCAGTCAATGGTGCAGGAAGACACCCAGAGACAGTCAATACACTCTTACTGGCTGCTTTTCTCTGCCTCTTCCCTCAGTTTAATGATACTTCAACATTTCTCCAGCGTGTACTGTAGCTCTCGAAGTCAGTGAGTTTTCACAAAATCCTAACACAAATGCGTTTTTAAGGGGTTGAAAACACAACAAAGAGGCATTACAGTTATTAACACCATCCGTATAAATAATAGATGACGCGTCCACTATAAAGTGGGGGATGCCCTAAAACGTCCTTCAGCTATCCTTGGTCCTCCAGGGAGGGCCTCCCAGGCTGGAGCTTGGAGCCAGGGGATGTGGCCACCACCTGGGGCACAGAATGAACACCGTGCCCAGAGAGAGAGAGAGAGAGAGAGAGAGAGAGAGAGAGAGAGAGAGAGCAGAGCGAGGGGACTAATGAATTTCTGGAGGATATGTGATAGGATATTTAGTGGCCCAATCCATGAAAGATGAATCTGTGGCAGATAAGGAGCTCCAACACACACAAAAAAAAGGTGTCAGAGGGGAAAGTCAAAGCAAGCTGTTCAGCCATCTGTGTATGAGCTGTGTCTTGCCACAGGGGAGACTGTTTTTTTTTGTTGTTTTTTTTAAAATCCAGGATAACTGAATCAATATTTGCTGTCAGTGTCCAAATCAAAGTCTTTTCCTCTAAAGAAAATTCTTTGCATTGTCACGCCCTTGTTATAAAAAAGCAGAATGAGGTGGTTACAGGTTTGATCATCACAACACCTACGTTAGTTTAACACCACGTTTTATAAAAGTATTCTCTTACAAGATGCAGAATTCCTATCCGCTCACTCATCGCATGTCATTCTGAGGACATACACTACATGAATAAAAAGTAAATGTCACTGTGGCAGCCACAAAAGGCTCCCAGAGCGTACATCTTCAGGCTGGATTCAAAATCATAGATGCAGTAACTTAAATTGCTCAAGGTGTTTAACATTTTGGTTATAAAATGTCTCGTGGGAAGACCAAAAGCACTTGTGAAAAAAAGTCACGATCCACCCTGCAGCTGAGCATTTGTTTTGATTGCAACTGTGGGCTATTTGTTGTAATTTCCTTTTCATAAATTAGGAAACATGCCAGAGTTAGTAGTGGAAAAATACAAAGAACTTCATACACTAGTTCATCAGTCATTCTGTGGGAGTGGAAGAGTCGACTACTGTTCCAAGAATCTTTTTAAGTGGGGGGGTGAGGGGGGAGGGTTGGGGGGGTATGACCATCCCAAGGTTATACAAACTCTGTTTCATCTCAAACCAAAACTTAACTACACCCAATTTTATTGCTACACACCATTAGGCTTTATGACAGAGTAAGGATAACATGGCAGGCAAACTCAGATCTGTTGATGTTATCACAGCAGAGTGGTTTGGCTCCACAACTCCTGTCTGGCCATCAAAGCCAAATGCCTTGAGAAGGTAACAAGGCACTGTGTGTGAAGATAGGTAGGTACAGAGGCTATGGACAATAGCAACACCTGAGCAACATCATGCAATCTAGTACAATTACCCCACAATAAACTGTCCAACCTTTATTATGTTGAGGTTTTGTTTTAGCTGAATCAGACAAGTGCTGATTCATCTCTGTGGTATTTTATATTTAAGGCCATAGTGTGTTTTTATTTTGAACTGACGGACATCACATTGTGATTTTGTTATTTTGTCAGCCCCCACAAAAAAGAGGTAGAACATGAAATATTTCATACATGCGTGTGAATAGATGAGGCATGTAAAACACATTTGGCATTCTTTCAAGTCAAGTCTTTTGGATTCAGATCAGGTCACCAGTCCATTAAATACTCTCATGCACAAGAGGAAAAGTCCAACATTCAATTCTAAAAGCATTCATAGCATCAGTCAGTTGTCATACGCAGTACACTTAAGCGCAAACACTAAGGCCCAAGGAGTAGTCTATGGATGAGGCTGACAAGAAAAAAACACACACACAAAAACTTTCTCCTATACATTGTACCAATTATCAATGAGCAACAGAGTGTTGCTTTTCAGCTACAGCTTGCACTGGAGACTTCATCCGGTTCTCAGCTGACAGATGCCGAGGAGAAGCTTTCAGACTCATTAACTGCCCACACAGAGTCAGAGAGTCATGGGAAGGGAGAGGGAATCGCTAAGTGTTCACATGTTTATCCACTCTCAAAAGGATTCTCTTCTACCTGCCCACTCGCTCTCGTCCCTGGCTCTGTCCGCGTCCACCTACACTCCCACGCTCTTCCTTTGTCACTGAGGCGCAGGTTATTACCTGCTGCTCTTAAGAACAGCTGCAGGTACGGTGGCTGCAAGCAACAGTAGCCTGAGGTTGATAGTGAAGAAGACAGCTTGAATAAGAGCATTTGCCAGCGCTCTACAGGGGCCTCTGTTCCGACTGAGTGATAGCAAAAGAATACTGCATGCATAAATAGTTCCATTACCAGCTTGTCTTCAGGGAGCCAGTGAGAAGATGGGCTGAAATGGCCACCCTCTTGGTGCGTTGGTGTGTGAGCGTATGGGGAAAGGAGGGCGTCTCCTGCTCCAGTAATTAGCGGTGTGTGGCAAATGGAGCTGAAAAACAACTAACGGATTCCTGAGTGTCTCAACAGTCACATCCAGAAACACAAGATTTAGATAGTTAGTTACTGTTAGTTACTCCAATGACATCAGTGAATTTTTTTTTTTTTTCATAAAAGGATTTTGGGGAGGTCAGATCGGAAAGGAATTCTGGAGTGAAACACTAGATAACTTGCAATACATCCAAAAGACTAGCTAATTTTTAACAAGGCATGGCACGCTCCAGGGAAGATTGATGCTATCCAACATGATTCCCAGGGAACAGAGCAGCAGAGAGAAACCTCTTGAGTCATTTCAATATCTGTGACGGAGACAAGGTTGATGGGAAGTGAGTAATCTCAGCACAAGACAGGTGTTATTTGCCTGCCTTGACTACAGAGATGAAAGTATATACATATATCTGATACTGAACTGAAAGTATTTCTCTAAGAAGCACTAAAATGACGGTGATCACTCTGTATCGTTGTACTGAATAGAATAGTCCACCTGGATAACTGGAACTTTCCTTTTTAAGCATTTTGTTGTTATGTTACTGTAAAAAGTGACATTATTCTTCACTGTGCACAGAACAGATAAGCAACTGCACTTAACAGTTTAATCCATGATTCTTTCCCAACATCTTTTTGGCAGAATACAACGAGAGGAAAATGTGTTTACACTAGCACACGAAAAGAAAAGACTATGAGGTTTTGTTGTTATGTCACTGTAAAAAGCGACATTATTCTTCGCTGTGCACAGAACAGATACGCAACTGCATTTAACATTTTAATCCATGATTCTTCCCCAACATCTTTTTGGAAGAATACAATGAAAGGAAAAATGTGTTTATACTAGCACACAAAAAAGAAAAGACTAATTAGAAAAAGATCAAAAGGAATGTGGCTAATTTTGCAGAGGCTAACAAAATGGACCAATCAATGAGGAAGTCAAACTCACAGCCCCCCCCCCCCCCCCCCCACCCCCCCCCCCCCACCCCCCCCCCCCCCCAGGCTGCCAGGAAGTTTCAGAGAACTGAATCCCCTCATGAATTACAACACCCCACTGACCATAATTACATGCGCTGGCCAAAAATCGCTGTGCTAATGACAGATTGAAAATCGATAGGCCGTGTCTAGGGTTTCTCTCATACAAGCACAGATATGCAAGTTGGAGGCAGAGGCAAACGTTCAGTCCTGGAATTAAACCAAGACGCTAAAGTTACAACAATGATGAGGCAAAAGAGTGGAGGCACATTAAGCCTGCAGATCAGTGAACCCAGAGCGTTTTTCAAGCACAATGGCCCCGGTGAGTGACATCACAGAAGGTCAGCAAGAGAACAGAGAGTCAGACAGACTCGCTCCACTGCTCAGGCTGCTTTGTAAGCCTTGGCAGCACTGACAGTCACAAATTCCAAAGTTTGCAAGTCAAAACACCAATAGTGATGCGCTCTAGCATGAGCCCTCACCATGCCCTGCCCCCTCCAGCACAACTCAGCTAACCCATGACTGCTTGCTGACTAGGCTTGACTTTCATCTCTTTTTCCATTAAAGTCAGTGTATCAGCAAAGATTACAGGGGCTCAGAACTCCGGTTACCCAAGAAATACAGTATTTATAGATGCTTTAGATCCTTTACATATCAAAAAAAACACAACTGACATCATCGACCTGTCAACTCTGTGTTTACATGACTGAGACAACCGAACACAGAGGTAATTATTTGGTCATGAATAATTTATAATTTAAGTATTCAAGGTAAACACAAAAAACCTCTGGCTAAGCACAGCATCAATCTGAGAGGCTTTAGGTTTGCAATATGACGGTAAAACTATTGTTATATTGTCTCTTATGAAAAACACAAGTCATAAGAATGGTAAGGAAGCTTCTCTTCCATCATTTTTGGAGATAAGGGTTAAGAGGCTTAACTATTGATTTAAATGGGTTAACATGCAACCTCCTGATCTGGCTTAATGACCCATCTCCAGACATGGATTGAACTCAGCTTTGGTAAAGAGAGATGGGAGCTACAAGCTACATTTAACCTCACTCTCTCAGAGCACATACAAAGAGAACTGAAACTGAGACTTTATATGGTAGGTTACATATAATTCTGTGGGTTTTCAGATATGTGTATGAATCTATTGTCTGTGAACATTAGTGAAAGCAGTCTCATACTAGGTCAAATGTCAGCTTAACACACATTAAGTAGACTAGTTCAGTAGACATGCACATCTCCTACGTGATCGTATGAGAGTATTGCATCAGTATATGATCTGAGAAAACGTTGGTGGTTGACTCTGTCCAGTAGGGCTACAACTAACAATTATTTTCATTATCGATTACTCTACTGGTTATTTTTCTTGATTAATCTATTAGTCGTTTGGTTTATAAAATGTCAGAAAAGGGTGAAAAATATCGATAACTGTTTCCCAAAGCCCAACCTAAAATATCTTGTTTTGTCCCAACCAACTGTCCACAACCCAAAGATATTCCAATTACTATCATAGAAGACTAAAGAAACCAAAAAACATTCACACTTAAGAAGTTGGAACCAGAGAATTTTGACTTTTTTTCTTGAAAAATGACTCAAAACCATAAATCGATTATCGAAACAGTTGCAGATTAATCTTCTGTCGATCGACTGATCGATTAATCGACTAACCGTTGCAGCCCTTCTCTCCAGGCACAGTAGACACAAATCTCTTAAATGTATAATAACAGATTCACAGAGCACAATAACAACATCAAGGATCTGGACATCATCCTCAAGTCATCTCATGAGACAATGTTGAAATTCACCACCTGATTGGACTTAACTATAAAACATGGCACCCTAACGATAGTGTGACCATCCTCGAGCCATGACCTATTTACAAAGACAATAGGGAAGGCACACAGGCCCTTTCACATCCACCCATGCACACACGCACACTTCCTTTAGGTAAATGCTAGCTGGGGAGTGTTGTAAGTCAGCCCTCACACATTTTCACTTTCTACAGTGGACACATGAAAAGATGCACACAGTTCATTTTGAGTCTAATGAAGTATTAACTCATCTTTGGGTGTAATGAGCCTTTTGGGAGTGGATAATGTAGGCCGTGGTGCTGATTAGACAAGGCCAATAACAAGAAACCCTGTCATGAACACCAGGAGCCTCCAGAACCAGCTACGAAAATGATGATTATACAGCAACATAGAAGCATAACACAACCTGTATTATAGCTCATTCTATCAGCTTATTGCCCTCCTGAGATTACTTTTTTAGTTTCAGATTGATTACAAAGAAGCCTTGAGATGCAGGATCAGCTTTTGCCACACAAATGCCTACTATATACAGCACAACAATAGAGCTGAGACAACCTTTATGCTATGCATGTAACCAACACTGCTGCAGTGTGCGTCTGCATGTAATAAAAGATTAGTTATGTACCCATTCACAAAATAACATTGGTCTCCCTTCCAAACTACCATAGCTTTATTTTCTCGGTAAATGACTGCAGATTTACATCAGATTTCCATTCATCGCAGCCAGGAAAACAATTTACAGGCTCCACAGGCCCCCTTTTCTCTTATAACTACTTCCTTCACTGCCAAAGAATTGACTGAAAACTGTCTATTCAACTCAACTGTTCAAGGACTACAAAACCTTCTTAAATGCCCCACTATAAAAAGGTCTGAAGTTTTGGTACTCATTTATTTGAAGACCAAGCTAATTGTCTGAATCCATATGAATGAGAACAAAGACTTGGGATGGCCACCTAAAGGAGTTCTTTGCAGTCACTTGGTCACAACCCCAGAATTGCTTCAGCAGGTGCAACTATAAATGTAATAAGAGTAGAAGAGATCAGGAAGAGTGGGAGAACATGAGATTTGATGGCACTTGATGTTTCTGTGTGTGAGACAGAAGGAAAGAAGAGTATTAGCTAGTATTAGATACTGAAAATATAGCCCCTTTTACACAGCCTGTTCAAGGAGGGAACGCTGCACCTTTATTCCGCCTCGCTGTTCTGCATAAAAAGGTACGGACACAGAGTGGGGGGGGGGGGCAGAGTTGCTCCGCCAATAAGCCAGCTACAGAGATAGTCACAGGATGCCGGATTGGCATCTGTGTAAAAGGGACAGCTGGCACGGCAGGACAGGGAGCTGACGCTGTTGTGTAACACGTCACGCCTCTGAATCCGGAACGCCGGTATGCTATGTAAAAACACATGCGGGGGTGGCGTTACGCTGTTTGGTTCATCATTGTCTTTATATTGTAACAAAGCTCTTTAAAATTTAAAATTAAGAATGCGGAAAAGATACTCACTGTATTCCAAGTCCATACTATATGCTTAATCTAAGCAGGCTTTAAGTGTGTTGACACTGGAAAAGTGACAAGATTAAGTTTACTAAAAAAAAAAACAGTCAGTATGCACAATAAAAAATGCTTGAATTTTTAGTGTGCTGTGTGGCAAGCAATTAGAAAAACAGAGGAGCTGCTCACAGCTGTAAAAAGGAAAATAATTTGGTAATGGTGGTGAGATGTCTCACAAACAAAAATTAGTAAATAATTAAAAAGTTTTTCTTGTGGAGTTTAATTTGCAGTGTAATTATAAAAGTCATTGTATGGATGACTTCTGACTACATAAATATTATATCATTTCTTGCTAGTATAAAATGGTAAAGCATGCTGATTCATTGCATACCAACAGCAAAAACTGCATAGTATACTATATATACTATACATCCATACTGTATACAGTACAATTACTATGTAGTTTGGAAGTGGGACAGAGTGTGACAGCCTGCTGGTACTGCTCCTCCTGTGTCCTGTTTTTTGCATTTTACCCACGAATTGAGATGAGCAGTGTCATCTCATCTGATATATACCGCATCACCAATCTGTACGGCAGACAGCAGACATTACTGACTCGCAGACTATATCCTTCTTCTGCTGCTTTACTTTTGAAGAACGTTTTGAAGAGCAATTTCAAGACATCACCTTATGCTCTACGAAATTGCAGTGGTAATTTCTCACATTTTAAAGACCAAGCAAGTCATCAATTAATCTGCAGAATAATCTGCAGATACTCAATCATGAAAGTGACAATGATATTATAAATTAATCATAGTTTCAGCCCTAAAATAGAAGTTGGCTAAATTACTCACTAGGGGTAGTAGTAAAGTGAGGTTTTGATCCACAGTGCAGTGCTGAGCATGCTCAGTAGGCCCTGCCAGAGGGCCAGACTCCTGCTTTGGCCTACTTCTGATAAAACCAACAATGTCACGGAAAGTTTCTTTGCAGTGAGTGTGTATGTATCAATCTGACAGGGGGTGTGTGACAGAGAGGGAAATGTGTGTGTGTGCCCTCAATATAGGAGCAAAATTCAATCTCATCAACTGCTGCCATACACAAATATACCACCCTCGGTGATGGCCGTTATTGATCCATCTGTCATCCATACTTTAACAGGCAAATAAATGCACATACTTTAGTTGGAGGGAAAAGCCACAACCACAATTGCAGCCGAAGGAAAAAGACTTTCATTACAGATCGAGAGAGACTGAGAGAATGGCAGCCTTTAACTGACACTGTAATGAAAAGCAACATAGGATCTGTTAAGCTCTAGTTCTTCTAGTCCCCAGGCAAAGATAGCTGCTAGCGTGAGCAGAGGGATAGAGCAGCAATGCCTTACTCAGACATCGGCCCAACTGATTATAAAAAAGATGACCAACAGAACTGGGTCAGTCATGAGAGTGACAGACCAAGATACTTTAAGAGACGGAGAGAGGAAGAAAAGCGAGACAGTAAGAGGCAAAGGAAGTTGTAAATGTAAATGCGAGTACTGTACATGATTTCAGAAACGTATCCAGGTTGGAAATTAAAAGGCTTGCAACTCATGGAATAAACTGTTTGTTTACAACTAAAAGACACAACAACTGTAATCATGCAGCAATATTTACTGCGACATGAGTGTTGCCTAACAATTACATGTAAATTTGTTGATTACAATCATAATTTCTTTCAGGTCTGTTTTTTTTTTGTTGTTTGTTTTTTTTTACCAGAAGAGCTCTCTGACAGAAAGTGCAAAAACACTCATCATGTGCTGTGGATTGTCAAATATTATCAGTCTGCAGAAAAGCAAACAGCAGATGACTAAACAAACACTGTGAAAAGCACATTTTCCAGTTCTTGCCTACAGTTTCAGTCATGTGAAGTATTTTGAGCGATACCTAAGTGGAGCCTTAATAAATGATCTCATCTATCTAATCAGTTCTACAACCTTGTTTTTAATGACCTATCTGGTTGTTACTTTTACTGTGCATTTGCAGCATCTTTATTAGGTAAACCAAGTGAAATGGAACTGCAAAAGATCAGCAAACATTATAGAAGACAGAAATTCTGTACAGACACAAAACCTGATAAAAGTACAACGTTATGCACAGACACAACAACTTACAAATCAGATGTCACGCCGAATGCTGAATTATAAAAGAAATGGATTGGCTACAGCTTGGCTAAGAAGAAGTGAACTTGAAAAACACACTGACATATGATAGCTTCATGTCATGTGTATTTAGTTTTCCAGTCAACAAATCTGAACATGCGAGCTTCTACTTGTGTTAGCATGTGCAGATGTTCGTCACGATGGCATTTTGCTGTCATCAGATTTAAATTAGAGCAGGGAAAAATTATTATTACAAAATCACTTAGTTGTACCTCATAAGGATTTGTGTGACCATTTTTTTAGCCATGCTAGCAGCATGGCTTTAGAGATGGCAAACTCGGTCTGTTGCTGTGTCAGTTGATCTGTCGGTTGGTCTGTCCAATACTTTGATCCACACTGATATATCTCAACAACTATTTAACGGATTGCCATTCATGGTCCCTAGACAAATGTATCCTAATGACTGTGGTGGTCCTCTGACTTGTCCACCATGCAGTTGACATTTGTGGTTTTGAGTGACATGGCTCGACAATTATTGTATGGATTGCCATAAAATTTGATTTAGGATGATTTGTTATCAATTTAGATGATACCTTACATTCTCATGTAGTGCCACCATCAGGTCCAAATTTTACTTTTGGTCATTAACAAATACTTGCAAAACCAATAACATCCCCATAAGCCTCAGCTGTACTTTGTGTTTATTGCTAATTAGCAACTGTTAAGCGCTAATCCGCTAACCTAAGATGGTGAACGTGGTAAACATTATGCATGCTAAACATTAGTATGTTAGCATTGTCACTGTGAGCATGTTAACATACTGACATTAGCTTTTAGTACAGCTTCACAGAGCTGCAAGTGTGGCTGTAGACTGTCAGTCTTGCTAAGTGCAAAGTGCAGTGAAACTTGTGACTTTAACTACTGATGTGAAATCAAGTTAAAATACAGACGCTAAGTGCATCCCAAACAATGTCCTCATGTAACATTCACACATCCTGATTTGATGTTCTATTATAACACCCTGTTAATCCATATTTGAAATGGGGCAATCAATGCCACTCTAAAACAAGGACTTAGCGGTTACAGAGGAAGGCACAGCTGACAAATTGAGGACAGCTTTCAGTGCTGGGCAGTCAACTGAGTCAGTGACTCAATCCACTGGGACTGTGACACGTTCATGCATCTTTCCTCTTGTCTTCTACCCTCATATTCCACATTCAGACCAAGTCTATTACTTACATTACAACATGAAGTACAACTGAAATGCTTTGAATTTGGAGAACATACATAAGCCTGTCCTAGAGATTAAGTATTGTCCATCATTTTATTTTCTTTGTAGAACGTTCATCAGAGGGAGAAGCCAAATTTGATCAGTTTTACAGGGAGTGTCTCCTCATAGGTCACCCGCTGTTGTTTTTGTAGGTGCAGCTGCATTACTCAACTCCTCTGAGAAAAAGAATAACAAGCTACTTCTGTTGGGGTTCAAATCATGTTCCTTTACAGCTCAGCACGCCTACAACCCAGCAGTCAAGTCCAGCTTTTTCATGATAAGTATAGAGGGATGATATTGTTTCATATAAAGAAGCTCCATGAAAATCTGTAATTTTAGTGGGCTGCAGCTCCCTCCTGGTTTCAACCCTCTGACCAACAGCTGCATGTGTCAGGTGAAGAGTTATAAGGGGTCACAAAGGCAATAGATCAACATCCTGACAAGCACCAAGACAAACACATAGACTGTGAGAGGGAAGGATATACTTGGATAGACGAGAGAAAGAGATGTAGAATAAATGAGGTGAATAGTTTAACCATACAAATACTGCCCACTTTTCCCTTTAAGGGAAGGTAAAACTACACAGATTTGCCAAAAAGATTTAACAAAAGTATCTTAAAAAATGGTCAGATGCAAAGGGCTATTTTCACAAAAAATATAGTTTGCAGCTGTGCGAGAAGGATGTGCAGTCAGTGAACAGTAAGACAGTAGTAAAAATGTTTCTTGTTAAACACTGCACTCTGCTGTAAACACCTCAAGGTGAAAATCACCCATTCATCCTCCTACTCTTGGCAGAGGCAAGGCTTTTTATTGTCTGTGAAACATGCACTTAAATGACACTTTCCTGGATAGATGATGCAACAAGCACACAAAGAGGGGATGAGGAGGGAGAGAAGAAAGGAAACAGAAAATGTGGTGTTAGTGAGAATGTTACAACATTGTCTCAGATGTATTGTAAAAAAAAAACCCTCGGGCACATAAATACGCATACACACACACTTAGACACATATACACACACACAAACATACACAAATAAATCAATGAATTCATTAGCATGCACTCTGTGCTGTTATAATTTTTCATGGGGTAAATTTAACTCTAATTACAGTTAGAATATCAGCTGAGATGTTGGATCTTAAGATCAAAATCCAACACTGCCCTCCAATGGCTACAATAATTCATTACACTAAATATCCACTGAACAGTACAAATCAATTAACCTGATGCACCAGATGGTTTGTTACACAGAACCATCTGAGGAAAAGGGCAGGCACTTTCAAAAACTACTTGGCAGGTGATTGGATGAACCATCTGTCTATCACCGTCCATCACCACCTTACTTTGCGAAGCAGCTGGATTTGCAACTCTGATTGGCCCGAACCAGAGGTGGTTCGGACACGAGCGCATAACTTTGAAGCCTGACAAGATGGATTTTGGCTTGATCTTGTGTGATGTCATGATCTCGCAAATCCAGCTGCCTCGCAAGGTAACAAATCAATGGCAAACGAAACGAACTGTTTAAATTGAGCTATAAACCATTGCAACCCATTACATTTAATTCCACACAAATCCAATAACAATCAGTAGTTACACTACTGGAAAGGATTTAAATGTAACTTTGGGAGAAATTGTTTAATTTCACCAAAGGTGTGCAAAAGCTAAAAATGATAAATAAATCTACTGATACAACCACTATTTCCAGATTACCTGCACCAGCTTCTAAGACTTAAAGATCACCTACAAACACGTTTTTTTAACATTTTATTTGTAGTAGTTTTGCATACATTAGAAGACACACACACACACATAACATAACATAATATAATAAGACAACACTCATTAATATTTTACTGTTTTAACTGCTCATCTAGAAAATGGCACAAGGGCACGTAATACAAAAAAGTTCTATTGATCCTTGATGTGCTGTAACAGCAGGTTCCATATACAAACATGTTTTAAAACATATAAAAATACTCTGCTTGGAATAATAATTTGTGTCCGATATGTGTTTTTTTTCTTCAGAAAACAAAAAAAAGTTAAAAATCTACATCTACTCCTTCTCCCTCATTGAAAAATACAGACTCTATGAATATACAAATATTGAACGTCAAAAGTTCAATAGCTGGAGCATCATGTTTCCATACTGCACTTACTTAAGTTGCATATTGGACCACGACTGGCTTCCAAACTACAATAATTGTGACCTCACAAAATCCCGCTTGTAAGTGCTCACTTTAAAATCTGTTTACAAAGAAGTTTTCCACCTCTGCAGATTAATGTGGAAACAGCCTTCTAGTGTCAAACTCTGCACATACATCCTTCCGCAAAGTGAAGCAAAACACATTTTTGAGTGGAGAAGGACTTTAAAAACACTAATACAATCTGAGATATATCACATTTTAAGTGTTAATGAAAGTTTCCCTATAAGCAAAGTGACACCTACAACAACTGTACCATGGGTGGCACATGGAGTATATTACGCTGCTTTGAGGCCCTCTACTGGCTAAAATCAGTAATTACATTTGGTTAGAAAAACCATTAATAGCATGCTGGCTGACATCTGGTCTTAATCTCAATGCTTATTTCTCACTTTCAGCAGCACAGTCAACTAGCCCTGCAGCTGGATGGAGATGTAAAGGACGAGCACTTTCTGAAGATGAGCAGGGGAATGCAGGAGTGAACAATTAACCCCACATCACAGGGGGCCTGGGATGATCTCAATATATCTATGCATATGCAACAAAGACATCACAGAGATTTTTACGCACAGCTGCTTGACTGTAAAAAAAAACTCATCTATTTTTAGGAGACGAGCCTTACGGGCAAACACATCAGCATGAATTAGCTATTTTTGTGTCAACTACCTTTTCCATTAAAACCTCACATATGCAAATATTCCATACCAGCGTCTCACTTACTTTCAGCCACAAGAGTGCCCACACTAATCCAGCTATTAAATACAAAATCTTTTCAGTGTTTCATGGTGATTGACTTGACATATACAGATGTTAATCATCTTTATTATCTATAATATTAAGCATCATGCTACTGTAGATATGAAAACATCATTGGGACTTGTGTTTTCACGTGGAAGACTGGTGGAATGCTATTGTTGCATCAGATGACGGCACAAACTACAGGCAACACACACGATCAAGACTTCTGAGATGAACCTGTGAAAAATTTGAAGTCTTATTTTTATTTATTACTTTTATGAATTTTCAAATCCCACAGAAGCGCTGAGATTATTTAGATCAAAGGATATACGTATCTTTAAAACTCAATCAGACAATGTCAGAAACTAAACCTTGATCAAAGAATAGCGTATATTTAATTTTTGAAAATAACTTCAATCAAATGAGGGAACCTCAAAATAATACAGATCAAAGTGCCTTTCATCTCTCCACCACACACATAGATGTGCAACTCATTCCGCTAATGGCAGCGCTGGAGGAAAATAAAACAAGAGCATATGTCAGTGAAACAAGCAAACACACATACACACACACACACAGCCCAGGCATTGTCATTTTATCAAAAAAAAAAACCCTTCTTTCACAAAGACCTCCAAATAGCATCTATTAATTATTCCATTTCCTCTTCTTTCCAGGTGCAAGGGAAGTATCACGACGTTATTTTCACCAGCAGGTTTCTGCAGGGTGCTTCTCGGGGACTCACAGGTGACCCCAGGCCAACTTTAACATGCAGGCTCTCTTATTAAATCACAAGTCTGTGCCCGTGTCTCCTTCCAGTCAGCTGTTACCTGGTAACCTCAAAAATACAGATAGAATCTACCTGCAGTGCACAACTCCAAAGTCCTGCAGGGTCACTTAATTCCTCACCCTGTCATGAAAAATAATGCCAGCTACTATTTCTGTCTGCTTCCATCTCCAATCTTACATCTGATGAAGGTCAGCACAAACGCTAACTGGTAAATTAAGAGTCTGAAGTGTCACTGTGTGCTCTCTCTCTTTCCCCTACAGTCAGACGTAACACAGAGATTATATCTGTATACTTTGGAGAATTGGACTTTTCGCCTTTTTCAGAGAGAAAAATAGTCTTCGATTTATTCATTCTGACAGCATCCCGCTCAGCAGGAAACTAGTATCATTTTAATGGGGGGGGGGTCACAGTCAAATGAAGCCAAAAGAATGTCATCTGTAAACAAAGGAGAAACACTCTAAAGCACTTTAGTGCAGCTCTCAAAGCCTCAGCTATGTATTGTACATCAATATTACAAATACAGAAAGAGGAAAGCCTGCCATGCCGCTGCTGAAAAGAAGACCAAATGACTTAGAGCTCCCAGGATTTCAAGTCTATCTACATGTTTGTTCAACTGCTTAAAATGAAAAGACGAAAATAATCTAAACTAAACTGAGCCCTAAGTATCATGGAAAGAAAATACTTCCGAAGAGCAAGAGTAAGGAAATTTAGCTGAACTTTTCAGCATGTCACCGTGCTGTAAGCTCCGACTTTACTCATCTTGCAGCTTTCAAGCACTCAAGAGAAGAAAATGTGTAGATGTAATGTGAAACACTTACAGGTAGTTTTGAGTGATCAATGATGGACACCAGCAGATGTTTAGCAAAGGTCAGGTCAGTTTTAATCAAGTCCAATCTGACTTGAGCTGCAGGCGCTTACTGCACACCTCAAGTCTCAAATAAACACAGTCAAATCACAGTATTTAAGGGTATTTCTGCAATAATGATAGTCTTGATGATATGACAAAATACTCCTCGCAAGGTTTTTGGCTCTCCTTGTACTCAACAGGGTGCTTCTGCTTGGGTTGGTGAAATAAGTTTGTTGTATTGCCCTCTTTTGTTGTTACAGTCTTCTTGCGCTTCTTACATGTTACCGTGGTTTATTGTACATCTGATCTTTTGTAACCAAACCACTTCCACACTACTGAAGTCGCTCCCATTTTCAGAACTAACTCCTCCACTGAGGAGCTGGTAGCAATGTTACTTTCACTTTCTGCCATGTTGTTGCTGTGCGTAACGGTATGATGTCATTACATCAACGACTCGGAATATTGCCATTATCACGACATGAGTTGTTTTTGTTTTTTTTATCATATTAAAAAATACACCGATGTTATTGTGAACAATACGATATGGCACACCCCTAAATCAAAGTATGTCTTTTCCTGTGGGATTGCAAGTATTATAAGAGCAGGAGGTGCCAGACTTGTTGGCTAACACTAGGAGACAACTGCCGAGCTAACAGTCATCCTATTCTCAAAGTCAAACATGTCTTGTAGAAAAAATATTGGAATTAACAGAACATTGTACAAAAGACTTTCAGTGCTTTCTTTCTGCAGTGTTAGAAAAACTTATTTTTTTTAATGACACATTAAACATGAATTTAAGCTTAAGTCTAAAATCTGCTTTAGTAATTTCACCAGCTAGATACCTCAGGAGAAACTGTAACATCGGTCATTTTCATATACAAAACACATATGAACAGGATTAGTAGACTTCTAAGGACTCATATATAATCAGAGTCATCTTCAGTTTAGTTTTATATAAAGGAAAATGCAGCTAGTAGCTAGTATAAAGACAACATAGTGTCTGTCTGAGCAGGTTCCACCAATCACATCATTAGGCTGTCCTTGGAAAGAGTCAAATTTAAAGGGGACAAGTTCTGCAGACAGAGAATGAACTTGTTCCCAGCAGACCCTGATTGATTTTCCCTCACTGTATCAACAAGCCTAATTGTGATACAAGGTAGTAATGGAGATCCACTTAAAGGCCAAATGGATTCAGTTCTGTTTGTAGAAAACCTCTTAGACATTAGAAAAACCATTTTACAAACAAGTATCAAAACCTACAAGGCAGCTTGAAACGTGTTTGTTGCTTCCTTAAAAAAAAAAGAAAAAAAGAAAATCTCTGTGGTGGTGAAGAAGGTGGTAAAAATTAATTTTGTAAAGGCTACATTACACAAAGCTTGGAAATATGCTTTGAAACTTTCACTGTGTTGGTGCAAAACAGACTGAACCTAATTCCTTACTGCAGTGCAAACTATGAAATAAACATATGAGCCACACAAACACATGAGGATGAGCAAACCACAATCTGTGCAATCACTGTGATACTAGATGCATTATTGAATTTGTACAGTTTGTGCTGTTTGAATTTGTGCAATCGTCTTAGGCAATACCGTATGACAGTATTATCTATACGCTAATCTCCATGCATCCTTTGATATGGGCGGTGACAACAGAAATACAAAGGAAGCGACAGGGCTGCTCCGAAAATGTGATAGGAGATGAATAACTAATATCCCTGGTTCCACGTTACTGATTTGAAATTCCTGGTTGGACATCTGCCACACTCCAAAGTCCTCTCCTTAGAAACACTCTGCAGCATGAATGTTGACCACTTTGTGCATAAAAGTCTGTTTATTAATCTGATTTATTCCAATACCTCATGTCTGTTCCTCTGTTTCTCCACATTATTTTTCCCTGGTCAAGACCACGCTAAGATGGTCCTGCATTAGTCAATAAAACAGTGGTTTCCATTGTCAGTGATGCTACATCAGGCCACATAAAGTCAGTGTATTCATTCAGGTTGTTCACCCTTGTGTAGACCAAAATATTTATTTAGGCTCCTATTATTTTTTTATTTGGTACGTTATTCTAAATGTTTGGGGTTGAGGTTCAAATGTATAGCTATGACATTTCACACTCCCAATAATTAATGCACAATTAGCAAGAAGAACACAATGTCCAAAACCTTACTGCACTGAGCAGAGGTTTATTTTATTAGTTGTTTAAATTGTTTGCAGATTTGCAATGACAGGCAGGAGTAAGAGAGGGAAAAGGCGGTCTTATTCACACATACCTCTCTCATCTTTCCATGCGGAGAGCTCTCAGCATGAGTTTATTAGTACCTCGTTAATAGGATAGCTCTGTTAGCACTGCTGGGATATAACCAACAACCTCCTAGTTCAATATAGTTGCTGGGCTTTAGCTTAAGACCACTTCATGCTTCAAGAGAAATGGCATGAGACAGAGTGCATGAGTTACAATGCTGTAATTGTAGTGCGTTGGATTCATGCACCACCTGAAATCTGAAACAGTGTGAACAGCACCAAGGTTCCTCTGTCCAGGACTGACTGAACAAAATACAGGTTTAAGGTTGAGTAGTCATGAGTTAAAACATGTGACACAACTTTTCTGCAGTGCACCATACTTTATAGACCAAATACCATTACTTTCCATGGATACTTTGTGTATCCACTAAAAGTAATGTTATTTTTGTAACTAGTATTTTTTTTTTTTTTTTTGAGGAAAGGATTATGCTTATCTTGGTTATCTGTGGTGATTTATCAGTCACATGACTGATCAATGGACTGTACATTGTATATAAAGAAACTAGAAACAGGAAGAAAAGATGGTTGTAAAGTTGAGAGATGAATAGTTGTGTGATATGTTTAATTTCGCTGGACTTAAGTTAAATCTCTGTGTGAGTTCACAAAGTAAGATATGATCATGAGAACCACAAGAAACATGAACACCAAGGTGCACAGACGTCAGTGTGTCTCACACGTCTATCCTAACCTGGTTCCACACATCTCAAATGCTGTTGTGCATTTTAAAGAGGTCTGGTGTTACTCTACTGAATGACTGGTTCCACAGAAAAAACAACTTTCAGAGCCATTGTAGATGTGATTAAATTGTTGATGTTACCGAGCTGAATCAGTTTCATAGTTGCTGAATTCATCCAAACTTGACCCATATTCCGAAAGTGAACTGATTTAAACAGCCAGTGACACAAGCAACAGAATTTCACTTTTTATTTATCTTATAAAAATGCTGCTTGCAGTCACAGTTGACCTCTCTCCATAGGTTTTTATGAACACATGCTTTGACTTTATATCAAAAAAAGAGATATTTTCTATGAGTTGCTCATCTTTTGTACTGATGATTCAAGTGGGAGAGTCACCTAATAATATGCAAAAAAAGAACATAACTTTTACTGAACTCTTGCTACCTCACAACTGTACTGCTTGCACCTGAATTCCACAGTGTGGCGTTAATTTGAGTCTTTACAGCTTCCTGTTTGGATTTTCTTTGTGTGTGTGGTGCAGTATCGGTTAGTAATAGTCACACCCAAACACCGCTATTATACTCAGACTAGAATTTTCCCAGTAAGTAAACAGTAAAAAAAAAAATCAATCTGCATTCTTCATTATGTAAAGATGTTTCAGGGGATTTAAAGATGACCAATCTGCCAAAAACTCCATCGTAGCTTTTCTAAAAGATAAAAAGAGACAACATGTTTTTGAGAACACTACCATTTTGACTGTAGGTAGGGTAAACCCAGTTTTAAGCTTGGGAGTGAGCCAGCTTTAGTTGTGTTTTAGTTCTTGGCAAAGAGCAAACTTCTTGTGTACACATTTACACTGTCACACTGAATGACTAATGAGCCTCGATCCTCCATAAATACACAATAAAAAAAAACAGGCAGAGAGGCAAATCTAACAACTCTCTTACAGTCCACTTACTGCTTATTTCAAATCACCACACACAAACTTCCTATAGATTTGGGGGAAGGTTTCAAATATTTTAGACAAACAAGATGCAAGTCTGTTGCATCAAACATTTGAAAATCACTCCTAACAATCATACATCATACACCAAGCCTGACTAGGACTAAAAGTAAAACAACTAAAAGAGTTATTTATGAAGCTTTTGACACAAACTCTCACCATGGAGCAGAAGTTCTTCTTTGAGAGTGAATGACATCACTGTTATAATACACTGAGCCCAATAAAATTAAAAATGATGTCTTGTATTTTATTCTGAGTGGTTACACTGTGAATTCAAGACATTCAAAAGACTGACAGGCTGATGGATAATTTGAGACAGGATAAAAAATATAGAAAATAGCATCGCTTGTGGGAGTATGAAGCCTTTCCAAAGCAGAAACAAATGGTAATATACATTTTTTTTTGCCAAAACTGATCTAAAATATCCATACAAAACTTTTATGTAAGGATATCAGTCCACAGAAGTATTCAAACATAGACACATAACATGTTTTCATGAGACATTACCTACGTCAACATCTGCACTCGCAGTCGTGCTGATCCTCACAGCACACTTCATGTGATGTCACAAACTCTATTCTGTATCAGTACAAACAGTATAGTCAAATTCATATCTTGGCTCATCTCTCTATCATTGAGTCATTTATACCAGTTATATTGGCCAGCCCTCCGTACATACACCATACCACCCACCCACACACTTAATAAGGACCGTCATCTGTCCAGTGGCAGGCAGTAATAAAGCTGTCACACAGGGAAGTCTTCATGAAATGTTCTCTTCTAAATCCTACTACTTCACACAGGGCTCACAGAAGCAGAAACATAGCAATCATAACATCAGTCAAAGTTGAGGGTGTATTTATCAGAGCCACCAGCAGAGGTCTTAAGGTGAAAAACAGCGGGTTCCCCTCTCATCCTGAAAGAAGGAGGAATGCCTGCACACATCGGTTTGTGAATAGCAGCACAGGGGTGGGAAGGCTACATTTATCCTTGAGCAAGTAGTGCAGATATTTAAACCACACTCTTGACTTCCAGAGACAGTCATTCCTACTGCTACAGAAAAATACTGCAGAGGGCTGACAGCTGATTAGACTGATGGATCACTAAGAGGTGCAACCATTACTACAGTTATGAAGCCCCTGTCAGTTCACTCCAGAGTGGCCTCATCTCTCACACTCTCACACACCCTCTTAAGTGAAACTGAAAGGAGGCTGATATGCAGAATGAAAGATAAGGGACTGATTGATTTCAGCCCGCCTAGTCTTTAAAGTAAACCTATGGAGATTTTAACCACTAGTGGCAAGGTAGAGCAATGTTTTGATTGTAGGTATCAGTATTGTTTATATCTCAAGTTGCGTCATTATGTGCATAAGGCACACATGCACAAGCATAGGTTGAAGTGGTGCACGTTTCTGCACACTGCAGAGTGCTGTAACAGTCTGGTGATGGTAATGTGTTATAATGTGTTGTAAAAGGTAGAAATGCATTATAAACGACGAAAAGGCCAGATATAAACAGACTAAAAAAAAACAAACAAAGACTCTGCAAATGTTTTATGAGGTAGGAAATGTATTCACCATGTTTGCTACACACTAAGTGCTCTGGTGAACAATGTTGAATATTTTTTTAAAAGTGTTTGTTTACCATGTAAACTGCCTTTGACAAATCCAATCCACCTCAGCCTAAGCAAGTGGATTTTGACAAGGAGGGCCTGACGGACAAACTGTTTCCCAAAGTGTCTGTTCTGCTAAAGAAATAAAAAAATAATAATAACAAAAAAAAACGGGCTACCTAGGACTCTGACAAACATCCAAAGTGAGAGTGGGTACAGCTATGTACAGTACTCAGCTACTCAGCCTTGCTATTCGCTTCAGCTATCATTGAATCACCTGACCTCAAAAAGACGACTAGAGCTCCAGGAAGCAGGAGGCACATAGTGCTTCCAAGGCACCAATTTAGGTCAAGGGATGTGCATTTAGCAGTTTGTTTTTTCCAGGGTTTTGTGTTTGCTGGACAAACAGCTCCTGTTCATTTGTACTGGGGGGACAACAAATTTTGCATGTTTTCTGTGACTCTAACCTCACTATGGCGCATTCCTCTTTTGGTAACTCCAGTGATGCCATTAAGGCTGTGAGAAACACACATGTACAATATCAATCACAGCAGGTATACATTATTCAATGAGAAACTTGGCACTCGGTTCAAATATTTGTTCGGGCAGGGTGGACCAGATCTGAGGACAGAGCGTGGGAGAGGACTCTGACAGCAGAAGAGTCACCACCTCACAGTTGAGCAATAAATGCAGAGTATTTTCCAATCACTGCACTGTCAGAAAGAGAATTAAATCCCTCACTAAGTCAGTAGCTAAGCATGCTGTACAGACATTAGCTTTCTTTTCAAATATGTGTAAATAGCTCCGCTCTGTCTAAGCTGATGGATCTGATAGTGTGGTAGTACATCTCAGAGAGCTCGGTACTATTTGAAGCTAGCCATGATGACCTGGGTACTCTTCATATCTGTCGAGTGTATCTATAGCAGCAGAATTTACAGTGCACTCAAGTCGTGATGGGGCTTGCACTAAGCCGCAAGCACACAGACATACAAGAGGCCCGTTAAGTGGTTGTAAAAAGCAGTTTCACTTTGGGTTGATGTTTGTTGAGAATCACTGTGGAAGTCCTTCATATAGTTATGATATTACATAAGGACTTTCTAGATGAATGGTTTTAACAAGTGCCAGCATTGGAGATGGACTAGTGAGAAAAAGAGCTGGTGCATCTAAAACGCTCCCAGATGTGATTAGATCATTAGAGACAAGGCGAGGGTTATCATATATCTACATACTGGGGAGCCAGTCACTTTATTCCCAATCCTTAAAGCGCGCTCACTATGTTTCTTGTCTGGCAAGAAAACATCAAAGGCTCACACCTAAAGAGCCAAAAGCATTTGTTCTGTCACTGAGAGATACAGAGGAGAATTGTGAGAGGATTAAAAACTTAGCAGAGTCATAGAGAGAAACAATGTCCCGCTGATAGCATACATTATGTCTAGCCTGAAAGACATGTGCCGGGGAGAGACAATTGGGAAGACATGCAAGGTCTGCACGGGGGAACGGTGCAGCTGACACTGTTGCTGGGAGAGAGAAGGAAAGGAATAAGCCAAAGCCACAGGACCAGGAGGGTGGGATATTAATCCCTTCACTGCTGCTGCTAAATTGAAAACTTGGCAGCAACTAGAACATCAGTATAGCACTACACACCCTTATTCAATCCTCTGGAAAAGTGTGAAACGGAGATACGCTGCAATATTTTAGAAGCCCCCTTTTTCATGAAGGTGTGATCACTGTGAAAACAGAGGTTTGGTTTCTCGTTCTGCGTAGCTGTTAAACAAAAAAAAAAAGAAGAGTCTACTGTCTGCCTGTTTGGATGTGGATAAAGACAAATGCAGAGGCTGAATTTGTAACAATTTGTTTCAGGAAACAGTTCACTGTTCCAAAGCCCTCTGTGGACATTTTAACATGGTGCTCCAAGAGCTCACAGCTGTAGAGCATTTGAGCAGAGTGACGGCTTCCAAAAGCTGCCTAATCATCACAGACCATCTGGAAAACAACTGGGCCGTGCACTGTCCACTGGACTGAGGTAGACAGACAAGAGAAACAGATAGAGGGAAAGAAATGGATAGAGTGAGAAGGTGTATCATTGCCTGGGAATAATACGACAGCTGCACCAATATTTGGAGGTTAAGAGACATCCATTACCCAGATGACAGAACAGATATTATGGATCTAAAAAACAACTGGATTTCATCTGCCAAAAAAAGGTTGCTTTCCACCGTATAATCACATAAACTCAACTAAACAGTCGTGCTAGATGGGTATTTAGATTTGACATCAGAAGAGAGCAGTGCAATCTAATGCAATCTGATACAACAGCTCTGCCATAAATTCTACTTTAACTAAACTTATACATTTTCAGTTTTTGTTGACATGGTCAGAAAGATAATAATTCTACTTTATTTTTATTATTGAGGTTGTGGCAGGGGGGTGGTGGTGTACTGAAGTGCATTATATTGAAAAGAGTTCCCAATATTTTGCCTCCCTCATGTATGTTAATGGAATAGACAAAATATTAGGAACACCATTCAATGTAATGCACTCCAGTAAATCCCGACCACCCACTACGACCTAAGTAATAAACATGAAGTAGAATTATCACCTTTATAAAAATGTCAACAAAAACTGAAAATGTATGAGCATCATAAAAGTAGAATTTATGGCAGAGCTGTTGTATTGGATTGCATTAGACATGTATATACATATATATTAGGGCTGTGAGATATGACAGTATATATCGTGTGACAAGAGAAAACGTCTATCGTTTCATACTTTGTTCTATCGTTTATATCATTGTGACGCAAATCACACTCTTTACGGCAATATTTTTTGTCATTTGGAGTCTGTCCATCTTTTGCGCGGATTACATTGATAAATTACTCTTCTTGGCTTTTTACTCACAAAGCTTTTATTGCACTTACAGTAACATAATGAGTTTAGTTGTCGTCAGCTCTCCGCCGCTGTCTGTCTCTACTCTGTTGCGCTGCACACACCTGGAAGGCTCAGCCTCGCAGTGCTGAGAAAGAGCAGAGAAGCAGCAAGACGGCAACTATAAATGACAGCAAAACGCAGTAGAGACTTTCTTTATTTGTGTTATTTACCAAATTTATGTGCACTCTTTTAATTTCAGCTCAGTGTGAGAGTCCCTGCTGCGTTTTGCTGTCATTTATGGTCAGACTACTCTCCTCTGCTCTCTATTGCCCCTTAGCCGGTACTCAGACCAAACCAGTTGGTGCAGCATACATCTGCAGGGTTGAGCGGAGGTGTGTGGGGGTGTGGGTGTGTTTGTTCTTTAGAATGTAACCGCTGTGAAACAATCAGAAAATAACATTTTATTGATCTGATTCACCGGCTTCCTCACTACCGGCGCTCCATCTCTTCATTCACTCTCTAGCTCACTTGACCACAGCTGCTTCTCTCTCTTTTTCCTTCATCTTTTTTAAAGTCAGGAAGCCGATAGAAAAGTCTGACTTAACTTTTGATGTTATCAAACGAGGAGAAATGTCCTCCCCTCGCCCTTGTAACGTCTTAGTCTTCCCTCATGGCAGAGTTTACAGCTCTGACCAGTCTGATCTTCGTCACGCCTTTGAATCTGGAACACCTGTATGCTGTAAAAGCACATGCGGAGGCGGCTTTATGCTGGCGAGGGAAAACGGAGGGGACGGACCAACTATTTATTCATTAAATTAAAATGTGCTATGTCGGGATAGGTATTGTTATCAGGATATGAAATGACCTATATCGGGATATGAGATTTTGGTCATATCGCCCAGCCCTAACATATACACATATATATATATATACACACATATATATATATATATATATATATATATATAGGCTGGCTCACCAAAGTCTCTGTTGCGGATCTAGGTGTGTGGAATAATAGTAGACGAACAACTTGACCCCTATGAAGGCAGCTGTCCCTGGATTCAACCCAACACAACATCAGCAAAGGACAGCTCATTGCAGATTACTACAGGGATTACTCAAGTTCAACAGCTCTCTCAGCATTAAATCAAAGACACCACACAACTAAGAGGCTTTAGAGCCTGTAGTCTAAATGCTCCCCTACTAAGCCCAAGAGGTAGGCCTGCATTCAATCAACAAACTCTATACCATTGGGGATATATTCATTAATACTGGACATTAAAAGATAAGGCCAGCAATTTTCTGTATTTTTATTATTGTCAGTAAATCAAATGTGTTAGTTTGTTTAGAAACAGCTCCAAAGAGTAATAACATAAATAAATTAGTTTGTGGTGATACATATCACAACTTCTTGACTTTGTACTAAAGTTCTTTGAGAAATTTACAAAGTAGTCCAAAGTCAAAAGGTTGTGATATGTAGCACAACAAGCTAGCAAAGCTCTGTAAACAGATCCACGTTCCTGTGCATGCACAGTGGTGTCTGCCGTACACGGAACTACTACTGTTATTTGTCTTAGGAGCCATTTCTAAACAAACTACCGTAACCGCAGTGTCATTCAGTGCAACGGTGAGGCTCACTGACATGCAAACGTTGCATCCATTCTTAATGTGTTAATAGTTTTTGTAAACAATGGAGGTCTACGGCACCGAGGATATATTAGGCTTTGATGCCCACACAATACTTGTAAATACAATGAGCTCACTGTTGTTTGGCTTTGCATATGAGATATGTTAACAATAAGCAATAAAATAAATTCAGTAAAATTGCCTTGACCTTTAAACACTGTATAGAGTTCATATTTAAGAACAAGCGCATTAGAAAAACAAGTTGTAAAATAATAACAGATTGTGATGACCAGCCAGGCTCATGTGCACTCTAACAGTCTGGTAACTGAGACCACTGCAGACAAAGAGTCTCTTGATCCTGCTAAAAGCAGCTATGCTTTTAGTTTCTATGTGCACACACACAACAGCCTTGAAAAGATTCCTTCCCATAGGATAAAAGGAGAAAAAAGGAACTATTAGTGCACACGATTTGTAAACAACAAATACGTTACAAAACTCTAACATGAGCAGCCAAGAATACTAAGCAGAGAATAACTTGGTCTGATGTGGATTTTTACTGAGAAACTATCTTAATCAGCACCTGGGGCAGTCACTGACATCAGAAGATCTCTTACACATATGTTCACGCACAGAGCATCCAAACACCCAAACACATACGCTCTTTTCTCCCAGTGCTAGCCAGATGGCAGGGACCCCACAGAGACTGAAATGCGTGAGAGCAGTCTGAGCAGCTCAAAGCCTGCCTAGTTGTCTGTCTGTTCCTCAGTCAGCACCCAGCCTCACAACACAGAGTTATGGAGCCAGAGACAGGGATGATGTACAGCAGATCCAGATCCACTGGTTTCCCTCTTAAATCACATTACACACACAAGTGAGACGCATGAGTACCGAGCATTGACAGACTTAGTGAGTCAGCAGCCACAGCCATCGAAACCTACCCCTGCCAAGGGGGTGAGTGCACGGTCTCTAAGAGATTTGCAGTTTTAATAAGGCACTGTCCCCAGAGTGCAGTTAGTTAATGTTAGCCATGTGTGTGGGAATCTTTTTTAAAAACACACGTGGATGTGGACTTCATGATTATGATTAAAATCCATCCTTCTATTTTCTTTACCACTTATCCTCTACAGGAGCTGGAGCCAATCTCAACTGACGTTGGGCAAGAGGTGGGTTAAACCCTGGACACGTTTCCAGCCAGTCACAGGGCTAACATATAGTATAGAGACAGACAACCATTCACACTTACGGGCAATTTAGAATCACCAATTAACCTAACCTACAATGGGAGGAAGCTGGAGTACCCAGAGATACACAGGAAGGCCCCAGCCGGCTGGTCAGTTCAAACCCAGAACCTCTTGCTGTCAGGAGACAGTGCTAATCGCTGCACCACCATGCCACCCTGATTATGGTTAAAATGATCATCACAATTTTTTATAACTCTATATCAAGGCAACTTCCAAAAGACAACATTAACTTTAAACCATTCACCTTTTAATGTTTGTTTATAATCAGTTTAGACTTGCATGATCTCCCTATGTCCACATGGATTTTCTCTAGGTGCTCAAGTTTCCTTCCACATTCAAGAAAAGCAGGCTGAGTGAATTAGAAACTCGTTTTTCCATACAGTAGGTGTGAACGTGGTTGTCTGTCTTTTTGTGTGACAGACTAGATGTCCAGTGTACGCCTTCTCGCCGAATGCAATCTAGGATAGGCCGCAGCAGCAGCTAAATAAAGGGGGCAGTTCCTGGCTCTTCTTGTTATAATAAATCTCTTGAAGTACTTCAGGGTGCTACCAGCCAGGGCACACACGCTGAGGAAGGCAGAGCTGACTGTTGCTAATGATTTAGTAAAAAGGAAATCTAAGGAAAAAAATCTGTGAGTATAGCCCCAGCCACCCTGCACAGGATAAGGTTAATTAGGTTTGATTAAGTCTGTTTCAGCAATGAGAGGTAACTGGCAACATAGTATGAAGCTTAAATGTTGTAGCTGCATTTTGGTCACTGCAGTGAAAACATTTCAGACAATAATACCAGACAATAACAAATATACAGTATATTCTGTACCTGCTTGTCCCCAAATCTCTATGAAGCTCTAGTTCTGATATATACATAGACAAATATTTTCTATACTCATTGTATAAAAAGAAATAATCGATATATAGAAAAGTGAGTTACATTATGATGGTTAACTGTGTAGTGACAATGCTCTTGCCTGCAGCTGCAATCATGTTTTGGAAGCAAAGAGCAGCAAACACTTGTGACTGATCACAGCTTTCTCTTGACTAAGGAGCATTTGATTTGATGCACCAGAGGCGGCGCTTTAAATACAGAGTCAATATTTCACCTGGACAGTTAAATCAGACTAAATATGGAGACCAAATTGTGATCACTTAATAAATGATTAAATGTACAGCTCTATCTGGCACTTGACTTTATTCCGAACCCAAAGACTTGGTCACCTCTCACACACACTCACTACCGTGACTGGATTTTCAGGGTTATATAATCATGTCTGATATAAAGCTTTGCTCACAGATTGAAACTGGGATTATTCCTTAGAGAGAAGGGAGAGCCTTTAAATGTCTGTCACTGACAGTTATGGAGGTTTCACAGGGACTTCCGCCGTTCTTACCCTGATAGATTCAGATATCAACCATCATTTCTGTCTAGATTCCAGGTAAAGCTACAGACAAAGCCACTACAAACCCACGCAAACTGTAATGAAAGTCAACGTGAGCTCATATCTCAGACTGTCCCCCAGCATTGGTGGGGATTTTTATTCACTTTAGCTGATGTCACTCGTGAAAATGAAAACAAATCCCCTACGCTTGAAGTCTGTGACATGCTAATCCATTCTTCAGATCTCTGATAAGATGCCTCATTTTACTTATGCCCTGAAGTGTCAGTGTCTGAAGTCTGTTACTGCAGAAATGAAACTTAGAAAGAGATAAGGCAAGGCAAGAGCAGAAAAACTGGTATGGAAAAATGCCACGAAAAGCATTTACTATTCTCGAATAATTTGTAAATAATTTGTTATTATTGCTCATTTTGGAATTTAACTATTCAAATGCTACGTAGTGGTGATGTATTTTGAATGGGAGTGTGTTTTGAACTACGATAGCTTTAGAGACAAACAGTTTCCCAGTTTAAATTATTTTTTCCCATCTGACTGTATATGGCAAACAAGTGCATTCCCCAAAATGTTGGTTTGTTTCTTTAAAGTGGCTATAATCAATATTTTTATGATAACAAAGGATCAAAGGATCTATGTGTAAGAATTACCACTTGACTCTGCTGTTCCCCTCAGCTCTACAGAACATTTTAGCATCTTGCAATTGTTTTAGTTTTATGGCCCGCAACTCTACTGTTTTGGTTCATTTTCAACATTCTCACAGTGACGACAGAGAACATAGTGGAGCATTTAGCAGCTAAAGAGACGGATATTTCCCTCAGGAGTTGACTGAGACCAAAAACAGACCTAAAAGAATAGTGAACATTGGAACACAGCCACCAAGAGGGCAGAAACAAGTGTTCAAATGAATGCTGACGCTGCTCTGTATTTTAACAATATTTCTGAAGTCATATAAAAAAAAAAACTCTTGTACTTGAACACAGTGGTACATACAGTATGTTGGTGTTTGGCTGTATATCCTTAAGTCCTGAGAGACAAGCATTGCCACTGTCTGAGGCAATCTGTGATTACTCACAGTTTTATTGGTAAAGCATATCTGAACAGTAATCAATCAAAGGAAATAATGTAAGTTATGCCTCCATATGCCAGGATGAGATGAGATACAATTATGTATCAAACTGTTTTGTGTTTTTGTTGTGTTTTTTATCGCAATACGAGTATTCATGACAGTCTAGTTAAGTGATAAAGGTGCTGATTTTGGAGGAATATCTCTAACAGGATCGTGGTGAAATTGCGTAATCTTTGGGTTCAAAGTTGTGTGTCTTTTAAACAAAGGACTTTATGTGAGTCATTATCATACACACCAGTCACAGGAAACAAAAAGCCTCTGAGAAGTTTTTACCACATTAGTCATTATGTCAAGCAGAACCACATATAGGTTGTCGATCAAAAAAAAAAAAACAGAAACAGTAGAGTTGTCAGAAAAGAGTATTTCATTATTTTGTTTTGACTGACAATTACCACAAACTGGTTATGGATCCACATGAGAGCAACCCAATATTCCTCCTTTTAAATGTGCAGTCAGCCAGTATGAGGTCAAAACCTGGTATATGGCTGGACTGTGCATGGGTGTGCAAAATTGTAGCCAATTCGTTACAGGGATAGACATCTATAATGTGAATTCCTGGATATTAAATGTTCATCTGGAGGCTGCAGTGGAAATTATAAATGAAAGTTTTGACAGCATTGGGTGCAAATTCAGGAGGCTCAACTCCGTCCAGTTACTGCAGTTACAGCAAGCGCACCTATACTAAACTGATATAACAGCCTACATGAGTCATGTTTTACCTGCAAGACTGGTATTTTAATGGTTGCTCATCGTTTGTGATGTGAAAAGAAATAAAAAGTTTGCATCCTGGCATTTAGTTATAAAATCTAAACGTACCACAGAGCGTCTCTCCTGTCGGCTGCTGACAGCGCTGCCCACCAGAGAGTCGATCACACTGGCTGTAGAGGAGGAGAGGGTAGAGACGCTGGTATGTGTCTGTTAAAACATGAGTTTAGCCGACCTCTCTGCACTTAACACTGGAGCTGAGAACTCGGAGCAGGAAACACCGTCGCTCTGCATCGCGCTGTCCTATATGTTTCCATCACAGTTATGTATTTAGGTCATTTAGAGACAAGACTGTAAAAGTTTGCAGCCTGTCATGTTGTCATGTATATCCAGGGGGGTAATGTCAGTGAATTCGAGTAAAATATAGACTTTGCTTATCCAATGTGAATGCGCTGCACGAAACACAGACATCAGTAGGGGTGAGGGGTAATTTCTAAATCACAGGGTCCCCATGTAATACTAGTCCCATGCAAATAGGGCTACGAATGGAAGCGCTGTAAATGGCCCTTGATGATGTAAATAAAAAACTGTTTGCGCCGATTCATTTTGAGAGAGCAATGGCCGATGGGGAAACTCCGACATTCGGCCAGACAACTAATGGTGTAACTTCATCACTCACTCACTCGCTCACTCGCTCACGGACAACTACATGTGCAGGGCTGGCCCCGCTGTTGTGGTCCAGCCAAAAAGAGCCAACAGCTAAACAGAGATCCACTAGAGAGATTTTTTTCATAATTGGCCAAATTTCAATTGGCATGCTTTCCTCTGTTCTGAGTGATGAATTATGCAGCAGTAGAAGTGAACAGCCTAATGAAAGTGGTGGTTGCAGAGCAGCCTAGCACAATATTTATATTTTATGTTGCACTTTATACTGACGAGCACTCGGAAGCAGCAAATTGCCCTCAAAGGACACTAGGGGTACACAAAATTCACAGTTCAGTATGTACCTCAGTTTTGAGGTCACGGTTTGGTACATTTTCAGTACAGAAGAAAAAAAAAAGGTAGAAAATAACATTTTGGTCTTTTATTTTGAAAAAAATGTAAACATCCAACCATGACTCATTGGCCAAAACTATCACTGAAACAGTTTAGTTGTGCTGCAGTGGGAAAGGAAAACAATCTTTCTGTTGAGTCAGGACACCTGCTGACAGCTGTTTTATGCTGATTTATGGTCTAACCGTTTATAAAGTAGTTGAAACTAGCTCCACCTTCAGCAGCTACAACAGTAACATGTTGAGAGGCAATGGTGACCTAAAGGTTAGAGAAGAGAGCTTGTGACCAGAATGTCGCAGGTTTAATCCCCAGACCGACAGGATAAATCTGGGTAGGGAAAATGAAAGAGTAGCGCTTGCCCCTCCATCATTACCAACACTGAGGTGCCCTTGAGCAAGGCCATTATCAGAGTGTGTTTATACTGGACAGCTTCCAGGTGTGAATGTGTGAATGTGATCAGGGCGTTCCTGAAAAAGAGAGCATTGCTCTCAGAGAAACTCCTCTGAATAGATAAAGGTAAAAAAAAAAACATACTGCTCACACACTGATGCTTCAGTATTAATAATGTAATGATGTCATATTATATATCAGTCAGAGGGACCAAACGACTACATTTAATTTCATACTTTCTATACTTAACATTTTTCTCTCTCAGAACTGATTCTTACGACGTGATGTCTGACCACGTCAGAAATCAAATGTTTTTATCGTTGTTCTGAGCAGTTTCACTCAAAGGTGGAGTGAGAAGCCAACCGTCATAGAGAGGGGAGGGGGACGGGGAGACATTTCACTACAGAGATAACGCATTTTTTAATAATAGTGTTGCACTCAGTCAGTTTTATGGGTCTCTCGTTTCTCATTCTGACAGCAGCGACATACAGGGTAACCAGGGCAACCAGGCTACCTTGGCTAAGTTTATCCATGAACATGCTACAACTAAGTGGTGCACTGCCAAAACGTTATGGGTGGAACTCACGCTTTAAAATTACTGTTCCACACATCAGAGTAAATGGATTATTAAACTATTTTGTATTTTACTCCTTAAGGACACCAACAATATGCCATCAAATGAAACATTAGAAATATGGAATGCGATAAAATTAGACTGCGCGATAGCACTATGAGCGTCCACTGTCTGAGCCTTCTACTGTACGTACTTATTAGCCTTCAAAACAAGATGTCAGTTACTGTATCTCATTGTGTAACCTACAGCAATTAGCACCGACTACAGCAGTTAGTTTTTTTCCCTCCTTTCCCACACAGGATAAATGAGACAAGAATAGAGAACAAAGACAGGGAGCTGGCAGGAGTTCTGCACCTGTCTTTTCATGAACATAATTGCTGTAAACACTTCCTGCATGCATGAGGCAACCAACTCATAATTAAGGTCATCACTCTCCTACGATAATATTAGGCCTTTTGCACCAGTCAAACTGAGTGCACCTCATTTATCCCGATAAACACCTCTGAAAGGTTTTCACGGGTCAAGAATCCTCATTAGCAGACTTTGACAAACATTTTGACAAATTGCTGGTTAAATTGCCCAAATTATGTCCTCCATTCTGCACAATATGAGGCAGAGGTTAAAATACAGGATTATGTAGTACAGGGATAAAATGGAAAACACAAATCTTCCAGATGGTACCGTCTCATCAAATGCTGTTTATGGCACAAACAAGAGCACGCTGAACAGATATTGGACTCTGGGTTGCTGTAGAATTCGCTAGTAGACCCAAGAGAGGGATACGGAGAAAATGTTATGAAAATCAAATGAACAATGGCTTTACTCTCTTTATAGTATGCTACAGAGAGCATATGTTGCATGCAGTATTCTGTAGGAGCATAACATCTTTGACATCAGAGACGGCTCTGGATCCTTGTATCTAAGTGTAGTTCAATACGTCTCCCAGCTCCCGACTGTACACACAGGGCACAAAGTAACACACAGGTTAAAGGTAGCCTGTGTAGTTTTTTTACTTCCAGTAGCGGAGGAGTGGTGGAGCAGTTTTATTTTATGAGTGGTTCCCAGATTTGTTTGTCTCGTGCATATGTACGAGGACAAACATGGATGACACGTGCACAGTCTTGCCAGTGGTCTCACACTATTCCACTGATTGACAGGTAGTGGTAATACACCAGGTTATGCGACAATACACCAGCAAAGGCAGTGATGAAGAAACCTGCTAGCTAGTAAACATGGATATTAACAACACTGGTTTCATAATGTGAGAAGAAAGTGTCTGTGACTCTGCTGTGTGGATTATTATTTCAGCTTCTCTTGGAAGTTCTGTATTTTCTGATTTATCGCCAGGTTCAGCAGCTGAGACAGGGCCAAATGCCACTGGCTTAAAAACTTGAATGCATTAGGACTAATGGGTGGATGCTATTGACCCGTTCCTCTGTCCTCAATGAGCCACAGCAGATGGGAAGACACAGAGATACTGCATGTCTTAATGTGATGGATGTATGTTCTCATGTCTAAAACAAACAAGCACAGCTGAAAAATAATAAGACTTAGTTCAATGTGTTAGTAGTATGCTAATATTTACTAATTAGCACTAGACATAAAGTACAGCTCTAGCTGACAAGTCATTAGTTTTTTCAGGTATTTGGTCATAAAAGACAAATCAAAAAAATTCCAGATGAAGGTTCAGGGTCACAATGCACTGACTTCACTTATACAGGTACATGCCTGCCAAATTAAGAAGCTAATAGTTGGCAGATTTACACCTCTTCATGATCTCATTCTCTGTTAGCGGGGGAGCGAGCACTGGCCAGTTGACACATAGTTCCCCACATCGAAATGAGCCAACAATCCAGAAACTCAAAGGAGATCAGTCTGCTCAGTTTGAAGAGAGCAGTAAGCCATGACTGATTTAATTAACATCTGCACTGACCTTCATCCATTCAAAACTCATAGTACCAAAAATAATATCAAATCCCGGGATGGACCGTGTCTCTAGTCTACACTATCACACCAGTGACCTGCACCCATCCTCCCAAACACATCCCTTCAGAGGACAGTCTACGTCAGCACAATCTGCTGCTTGATGCTCACACTGTGTAACCCGATGGTAACAGCCAAGCCACACAGCCAGCATGTGAATGGGCCAGATCTTTTCACAGGCTCATAAAAAGCTCTAGTTGCAGAAATGAATTAATGATACAGTCTGAAAACAAATGAGTTGGGTGTCTGATTTTGGTTAAAAATATTTGCTAATTGTTCATGTGCATTAAAAAAAGGAAAAAATATAAATCTATACACACTTGAATTTATGATTAAGTAATGATATCTTACTGTAAAACATAAGGCAAAGACTTATCCAGCTGTCATCAGGCTAATGGTTTTGGACAGTTTTCAGAGGCTTTTATTGGCTGCCTTTCATAAAGACTCAAAATGTCCCGAGTACTATCCAAGTCACTCATCACATAAACCTGTCAACAGATCTCTATGTCAAAACAATGAGTCACTATGGAATTAACAGCCATGGTTTTATACAACCCAATTACTCAAGCTTAAGCACATCTAATATATAGCTTCAGCACTACAGGCTTATACATTGATCTTGTGCCGTAGCCTGACCAACCAGCTTTATGACAGCGGCATACTGTTTAATATTTCTGACCATATAACTAGAATTCTAAACGCTTCTGTGAAATAAAACAACAAAGCAGAATCTCTTGGACCAGTCCCCGTAAACAGTAAATGTGTCTCACTAAAAGAGTCCACAGAAGGCAGCCTTTGGCAGCCTCGGTCACATCCAGGCTAATTATCTGCATTTCACCCACAGAATCTGCATCAACTTTCTTTCAACCTAAACAGTGCAGTCTACCTCATAAGCAGGCATACAGTATGTTTTATGCTTACAAGGATTTTCTTTAGGCTCGCTAAAAAATTAGCTGTGATATGTAACACTTAGTAACACGTTCACTTAGTTCCTTTAATGTAGTGCAAAAAAATGTATGAAATGACAGACATAATGGGTATCAGGGATGAGTACTGAGAACCGGTACTACATTGGTACCAGTTCCTGACTGGTCAGTACCAAAATATTGATAAGCTCCTGAACAAACGGTGCTGCTATCGGTATTTAATCGTCTTCTAATGATGACAAAGCTGCAAGCATCAGGCGATTACGATTGACGTTGCATAACTGCGCGTTTACATTTTGTGCTCTCCAGTGATGGGTGACGGGGCAAAACCTTCACAAGTGCGGGCTCACTTTACTAAATTTAATGAAAATGCAGTTAAATGCAATATATGTAAAAAGGTAGTTGCGTGTAAAGGGGGTAACACCAGCAACCTCGTGAAACACTTACAAATACAACATTCTATCAATCTGAAGCAACGCAGCGTCTTTAGGAAAGCAGCTGCTGCAACTAAGTCCACAGTGCAGCCTCCCGGCTCCAATGCCAATGAGATTTGCCAAACTAAAAAGGCAACTGTCTCGACCTCATCAAATCAAGGTAACATTTGTTACCGTTATAAAAATAAGTCTGTCTGTTGTTAACTCAGCAGTGTGACATCAACAACCACAGCATGCTGGTTAGGCTAATATATCGAATGGTTGCCTAAATGTAGCCTAACTTTTCAGCTTAGTTTGTATCTTAAATTCTTGTAAACTTTACTACTGGCTGAGACAACAGCCCCACTCTTCAAACCAGCTCCTCCTCTGTCTACCAGCAGTACCAGCAGGCAGTGAATCACATCAGCAGCAGTGGGAGGAGGACAGAGGACAGGAGGAAAGACTGATACTGACTGATGTCTGTGTTCTTCATTCTTTGTAAACTTCACAGTATTTTGTTAGATTCATTTCCAGTGAGATATTATTGTGACATTGCTATTGTGAACATTACTGTTGCTGCTCTAGAAAAATATTTAGCTATACTTAAAATATAAATAATTTCTAAACCTGTTCTGAATTTATTCCTTTTAAAAATAATATATTTTTAAAAAAGTCATTCTTGAGTAATGAAAAAGAACCGATAAGAATATCAATAAAGAACTGGATCGATAAGGAGTATTGATAAGAGTTGTAATATCAATAAAATCCTAATGATACCCGTCCCTACTGGGTAACAAATGACAGAAATGCACACTTTGCTTATGAACCACAGAGGTGCAGTCTGTCAGATATCTTACACCAGTAAAGAGTGTTGTGTGAGTGTTGTTTTTGGTTACTGATACATGTGAATAAAGCATTCACAGTGCATCTGCTAATATATGGTCGCTGCAAATTGTGCTATTCAGTTTGTCACATAGGCTAATCAATAAGCCTTCTTTTGCATTAAAGATGACTAAGGCAGACGTGACACATTTGAAACGCGTGTAATTATACAAAATTAGGTGTCAGCAACTGAGCTAATACAGTTATATATATAGATCATATAGATAATGTATTTATTATTCAGGGAGAAATATACTGTTGTGAAATGATTATATGATATAAACTAGACGTAGCCCCTTAATCAAAGTCTAGCGAACATTATAATGTCCTTGGGCTCTGCCAGAATTATAGTGATCGACTAATGCATGTGGTTCCCAAGTCTGTTTTGCAGTGAGAAACTAGTGATAACATACTGTGAATATAAAATGACTGCCTTTCAGTTGGACTGCCTGGCAACCTGCCACTTGAAGCTCCTCAAATTCATGAGGAAGTCAAAGAAAGAGAGGGGATTCAGTGAGGATAATAAGGCATAATATCCTAAATTCATAGCCGGCATATTGTCTTCAATCATACAGAAGCATTCCTGTGTTGTGGCGGAGAGATTCATCCGCAGTTTAAAAAATATTTATACCCGCTGTGTGAGAGGAGTATTGCATTAGGAAATGCAACATAACAAAATGTTTCTCCTTGAATTTAAAATATTCTTAGCAGCAACAGATGATGAATCAGTGCAGTCTGAATGACAGCCCTTGTGATGTCTTTTGATTAGTCATATGTATCAGGCTACGAAGGAGGCGAGACTGGAAAATGTGAACTATACTGTAATTCAAAGACTATGTAACACAGCCAGCTACTAATGTAATTCATGTATATCATGATCTTCAAACAGAGAGGGGCAAAAACTGAAGAAACCAACGTTGTTTCAGTGGACATGGAGGATATATCACATTTTCTCCTGCCCACACAGCCACAACCAATAAGCATACTGGGGCATATGAGGTTCAAACAAAATCAATGTAAGGGGACTTAAATAATACAAAATATTTCCAAATTCCTGTAATACTTTAGCTTGGCATTAACCTCAAATATATTTTCCAGCATCTACTTAAGACAAGTGTCATTTCAAACTGTGAGTACACCATATAAACCCAAACAGTCGGGATAAATGTCAGAAAAAGAGAACACATTATACTTTGGCTCAACTCTCCAAGTAGGCTCAAGCTTTGAGCAGGGTAAGTCTGAATACATAAAAACAGCTCACAAGAAGACAGTCACCACACTTTGCCCGTGTCTCATGTATTTGCACAACGTTCCTGTGTAATCATTAACTTTTGTGATAGGCCTCCGCTACACAGAAATAGGGAGTAAAGGTTCCATATTCACAGCCATGCGTTTACCTCTAGTACACAGCATGTGTTCAGGAGTAGCAGGGCATTTGAATGAGCCCCTTTTTTTTTATTTGAGGGGATAAAACTGGAAATAAATTCTTGTTGATAGTGAAGGCAAGCTTCAATTATGGTCACACGCGAAGAGGAAGTGGTTTGAATTCAATATGGCATCTTTTAAATATGGTAAGCAAGTTCTGGAGTAATGATGGGCGTGTGTCTTGTGGAGGGATGCCGTTAAACTCACTTGATAAAGCACCGCGCTCCCTCGAAAGTATATCCTTCTTCCCATCCAGTGGGTAGGTCTGTGAAAGAGGGACAAAACACTTGAACACACACTCCTGGAACACACACGTTGTATCAGTTTACTAGATAAGGAGCGCTATGCCTTCCCAGCTGTCACTGTCTCAGCTGTATACAAGATGCAGAACCGCAACAATTAGTTGACTGAACAATTATTTGTTGAGAAAGAAAGAAAATCAATTTACTGTTACAAGCTTTTCATATATAAACATGAAATATCTCTGTGTTTTGGACTGTTTCTTGTACAAATTAAGCTATTTGAAGACATTACTCTTAAGGCAACAACTTAAGGTTATTTTTATTATTGATTAATCTGTCAGTTATTTTGCTCAATCGGTTAATCATTTGGTCTATAAAATGTAAGAAAATAGTAAAAAAACCTCCACTACACATTCCTAAAGCCCAACAGTGGTGGAAAAAGTATTCTGATCCTTTACTTCAGTAAAAGTACCAATACAACAATGAAAAATACTCCATTACAAGTAAAAGTCCTGCATGAAAAATCCTACTTACATGAAAGTACACAAGTATTATCGGCTTGATGTACTTACAGTATTGCAGGAAAAGTAGCGTTTGGTCCTTCTGACTGATATATTATTATATATGATATCATTAGATTATTAATACTGAAGCATCAGTGTGTCAGCAGCATGTTACTGTTGCAACTGCTGGAGGTGGAGCAGTTAGCTAGTTTAGTCCAGTAGTTCCCAACCTAGGGGTTGGGCCCCTCCAAAGGGTCACCAGATAAATCTAAGGGGTCCTGAGATGATTAACGAGAGAGGAAAGACGAAAGAACAAAGTTCTGATGCACAAATCTGTTTTCAGTTTTTGGACTTTTCCTCTTATCTTTGATTTTTGGTGAAATATTGGATGATTTAAGCATTCACTGAAATGAAACCATGTGAGACATTTAGAGGAAAAAATCACTATTTGGTTGAGCTGTTAACAACTGATAGACATCTGAAATGTGACCTGACTACATGCTGCTTTCTGTAAAACGTCAAAAGCCATAAAGGTTGGAAACTACTGGTTTAATCTTTAACAATGTGTTGACTTTTTACAGCTTGTTATATTATTCATTGTGTCAAATCTTCATCAGAAAAGTAACTAGAGCTGTCAGATAAATGTAGTGGAGTAGAAAGTACAATATTTCCCTCTGAAATGTAGTAGAGTGGAAGTATGAAGTAGCATCAAATGGAAATACTCAAGTAAAGTACAAGTACCTCAAAATTGTACTTGAAGTACAGTACTTGAGTAAATGTACTGTTACTTTCCACCACTGAAGCCCAATGTGATGTCTTCAAAGTGCTTGTTTGGTCTGACGAACAGTCCAAAATACAAAGACACTCAATTTACAATTATATAGGGGGGGGGGGGCAAAACTGAGAAGGTGGAATTTAGTTATATTTGGCATCTTTGCTTGAGGAAGTAATTTAATGATTAATCTATTATCAAAATAGTTGTGATTAATCAACTAATCATTTCAGCTCTTCTCAATTTGGGCTTTGGGGAAACTGTGATGAGCATTTTTTCACTATTTTTGACTAAACAATTAATCAAGAATCGAGAAAATAGTCTGCTGATTACTCCACAATAATAAAAATAATAATAACAGCAGTTACAGCCTTAGTGAGATGCAGTGGTCTCCCAATTACATTCGTGGGAAAGCTCTGCAGAGACTTAGTAGACAGTCGCATGGTAACGTCCGCAGCATAAAACATGGCAAAGGAGCTAATTTTACCAAATAACACACTGTGTTTAAGATTGGTAAGAGGTTTTTTGAAAGGGTGGCGCAGAGGAAGCTAATTTTGTAGATTTACAGCTAACCTTTACCAGCTCTTTAGTCTGTGGCAGCTCTTGATGTATGTTACCTATCAAACTGAAGTTCACTGGTCTCTGGTCAACTAAACATCAACTAAACATATCTTAGCAGCTATAAAGTCGACAGAAAACGTACGTTAATTCAAAGTTTAAAAAAAATAATAATTTAGATTCTGGTGGCTGATAGTTAAAGTCGTCGTCTCACAAGTTGACGAGTAGCTAACGTCCACTCTTCGTCCAACTTCACTGAGTGACCAACGTTAAAAGGTTCACGAGGAGGTGGCACGATCCCGGACAGAGGTGGGCACGAGAGGGCTCACTTTTTTTTCACAGCACGAGCGCACAAAAGCCCACTCATGCATTAAGAAACACGGCGTGGATGTCACTGCCTCTCTCCCAGTGTGGGAAGTATCGGCTTGGGGGAAACGGCACAAGGCGACCAACAACACATGACGGGTGGACACGACAGACGTTAAAGATAACAGAGAGAAACTTGACCGCCGTTGAGTGACACCTTACCTGGAGTTTTTCTGTGTCCGGTTATTACCGCTTCGCCACTCACTGGATGCAGCCAGGTTGTACTCTTGGCTTCTTCGCTGTTGAGAGAGGGAATTGTATTCATTATTTACACGGTGACTTTGTTCGAATCAGCAACGGGCAGAAATGTATGGAAAACGCTTTCTTTAAAAAGGGTAATTACTTAACGAAGAAGACGCGTCCATCCCGAGTAACCCCATAACTCCAGGAAGAAGGGAGACAAGAAAGCCACTCGGGTTGTAGATCCGCCGCCATGTCTGGCAATACTGTATGACAATCGCGCGGCTCCGCTCCGCTCTCGCAGGCAGCGCGTACACGGAAACCTTGGCAACGGCGGATGGCTGAGAGGGGCAGCAACTCAGGGGGTAGACAGGTACAGTCAGTTCATTTGTATGGAAGATAATACGTGCTAAATATGTCTACTGGCAGACATCAAAGTAAGTTTTGTTTTTGGTAAATTGATTTATCAGTGCCCCTTAAAAGTTGTTTTCACTGTTTTTCATTGTGGCTGTGTTATTCTTGTAATTTGTATGATCGTGGGGGCACGTTTTTTTTTTCATTCTCGCTGTGTTATTGTTGCCTTTTGCATGGTTTGTGAGTGCATGTTATTCTAAACAAAGAGACCCTCGCAGTGTGTGAACAACCATGGGGGGCAGGGCCGGATTACCCTGCCAGGGGGCCCCCAGGGCATAATTGATCTCCTGGGCCCCTGTAAGCCTTTTTCACAGAAGACATTTGACTTGTCATAGCAGGAAAAGCACAGGTGTTACTAACAATAGAAAGGATGGCTCATTTTAATTCAAGTGGGCCAGTAATAATTGACAATGTGCACAGTACCAGGACCTTGAAGACGAAGCAGCTAAATGTAATTGTAAATAATTTTCCTACTGTGACATGTCAAAATCTCTTCAGTGAAAAAGGCGTGTTGACCTCAGTTTTTTCTGGAATGCTACCTGGCCCCAGATATGCTGTGTGGTAATTTAATTAAACATGTTCATTTAGGACTATGCAACAAGAAAGACTAGATTAGATTACCAACCAAGCAAAGCAAACAACTGCTGCTGGGGTCTCAGAACAGCAGGGGCTCCAAAGCTTCAGGCTTTGTTGGTTTTGGTAATTTCATTAACTGCAATTTTTTACCTTAATTGGACCCTAACTAAGAACTTAATTATCTTAGTTTATATTGTGCTCACATTGCCCAAATTAAAAATGTAATCTCATTTTTTTCCCAAATTAAATTTCATGTAATCAAATATTTGAAATTTAATCACCATAAACTACTTCAGGGGTGTCAATAATGGCCAAATAGCAAATTTTGCCCAAAGGCCTGTAACTTGTTCATACAGCCATGGCAAAATGGGTGTCCTGGTGGCCAGGGGGTCTAAGACACTGACCATAGAACAGCAATGTCCCTGATTTGAGTGGGGCCACAGACGTATTTTATATGTCATTCCTCATCTTTCTCTCCCCTCATTTCCCATCTGCTCTTTACTGTTTATTATCTAATAAAGGCAAATGCCCCCAACATACTTATGCTACATGTGGCACAAACCTGAAATCATAAAGGTCTGAATACTAGATTTTGACACAATGGCCTTCTTCAAGACAGGGCTTCAGGGTCAGGTAAGAAGAGTTGGACCCACCTAAAATACAGCATAAACAGCAAGCCTGGAGCTTTTTGGGGATCTGGGGAAGTTGCCTGCTTTCCCTGTTGGTAATTCAGCCTTGCATAAGGGCATAGACTGGCACCTTAATGAAAGCAAGACAGCCAAAAACATTTGATGAATAAAGCATGGTATACTGAAGAATGGTTGTGTGATGTGTTTTTATTTTGACGACATTGACTGGCACACACAGAGAGACAGCCACACACAGCACAGGTTCTTGGTCTCCACCTTCTGTCATTGTGCTTTGAAACTGCAGCATCAGCCTTTCACACCATAGAAAGACAAGTCACCCAACACCTCTGTACCGGCCTGTTTGTTGGCATTGTGTTACATTGTGTTCTGAACCTGGACACATGGCAGGCCACTGTTTTTTAGGGGGCTGGCGGTATTGGTGGTGGCGGGAAGTGGACATATCTGCCAACTGCCAGGTCATCTACTTTCGAGAATAACTGTAAAGGGAGGGGAAGCCATTAGGCACTGATGCTTCGCCAGTTCAGATGTCAAACACTGAGCCCTTTGTATTCTACTTGGGTGGAATAGCACAGTTTTCTGGAAATATGGCATACAAAAGAGCTGCTTGTTTTCCCCAGGTAGTTAAGACAATGATCCATGACAAGAATATAACATTATTCAACAAAGCTGAGCCTCATATGCCATTATGATTCACCTCAGATTAATTTGAGATGGAGTGCAGAGGCTGTGTTGTATAATGCACAGCTAAATACAGTGTATTATCCAATCTTTTCACCAAATCTTCTCATAGATTTTGAAAATTCTTACTTTTTGGGCAGTTTAGTTTCCTTTTTAAGTAAATAGGTACAATACCTTACTTGCCAAAGCCACATTTTTCCATCACTATTTGGTCCCTTTCAAAATATCTATGAATAAGGTCCATTAGGGTGGAAATGATTGGATTAGAGTCTGATACCTACCTGTATGTGCTGGTATACCCATGGGATCTGAAAGTGAGGTAGTGTCTGAACGCCAGGGTCCCTGCTTTTCAGTTTCCCAACTGGCAATTCAAAATCTTTGCACGGGGCCTGTTTCTTGCCATTCAGAACATTCAGAAAATAAAAGTGAAACGTAGAAGCACCATTTCCTATTCCTGACTCTTAAAATTATAAGCTAACTGGACATATGATTTAAAAGGCTTTGGATTAATGGGCATATATTAGTGAAAAGTATTCTACAGTCTACTAAAAAAGTCTTTCAAGAGAAAACCCAGAAACTCATTTCAATTCATTTTCCCTTAAACCAACTTTTTCACAGGATCCTGAGTTTAAGGGTTTATTGAGAATTTCACAGCTGCCCTAGTCAATATCCAAGTTTGCATGGAGTTCTCTTTCCAAGGTCTGACAGTATTGACATAACAGAAAGTCCAGCACTGTGGGTCAGTTCATGTAATTCTTCTTTTGGCAGGAGCAGGCATTTCTCAACTGCAGCTCACAGTAACCAGGGCGAATGATATATGCCTCACTGTACCTATCATCTTATTGTCAGCACTCAAGCAACCCAATACCATTTAGGTTAAGTGAGAGCTTAAATGAGAGCGACAAAGTATGTTGCAAACAGTAGAGCTAAAGCTGGATATGCATGTGGGGCTGTGTGTAAACCTCTCTCAGTGGCATCTAGTTGAGAAATACAAAATGGAAATAAACAAGCCAAAAAGAGTGTTAAAGCAGGGCTGGAGCCATTAAGCCTTCGACCCCTGCAGATTTGTTCCAGCTGTTTATTCATTTTGTCAGGCACTGATTTCTCTGGGATCCACTAAATGTCACATTATACTTAACTAAGACTCTGGTCATAATGTCATGCGAATACAAAATTGACTCAGTATAGTCTCCAAAGGAACTGAAATCAACTAATATTGTCTTTTTCCATGCAAATACAAGGCAACTTTATACCCTTGTTTTAGCATTATTAGAATAAAAGAGACAAGATTATCTGAATAACACAATACAACCAGCTACTCAAACACTCAATTCAACTCACGAGATATTAATAAATGACCCAGGGTATGAATTAGAAAAAGAGCAAGACAGAATAATTTTAAAATGCATATAGTGTTGTCGTTAACATTATGCAACACATTCTTACATAATTGCTCCGTGCTCAGCAAGGCGAGGGTGCTCTGCTCAGCGACACAGGCCAGACTTGGGGCATCAGAATGTAATTAATGGTTGCATATTATCAAGCAGCTGTTGGAGTACTTTGTTCTGGTGCCAGCTCAGCAGCAGCCTTGTGCTTGTCTGTGCTAGGTAAGAGGAAGGACTTCTCCTCTTTAGACTGTAGCCACTCTGCATTTGTACAGACCTCTCAATCGCTGGAATCAAAAGCTTGTGCTGATATTGAGTTCTTCTAGCCTGGACATAGTGCTTTGAAATTAGTTATGATTGTGATTGTGGGCACTTTTATTTACTGCCACGTAACTACTGCTTAGAGATCATTGCTACTTTTTGTGATTAAATGAAATTAAAAGTGCAAAATATAAATATCATCAATATTCATCCCAGGGGTCCAGTGTAACAGAAAGAAATAATCAACTCACTGTGAACAATAACTTCCCTTAAACATTGCTCAATGATGTGAACATGATGTCATTTGTGCTACTCTGATTTCAACACACGGTATCGTTTGGCTGGCGTGCATAACCCACAAACCAGTAAAGCTATTAGGGCTAGTCAAGTCAGCAGGCGAGAGTGATAGGCAACACTGGGAGAATGGTGTAACACTCAGTTGTAGCAGCAAAAGTATACAGTAGTAGTAATACAGATGATAGAAATATGGGTCACTAGGTTTTGGAAGTTTATGGGAAAAAAGGGTGTGTGGCAGACTGTCAAAGGAGTTGTAGTTCTCACAACTCACCTCTGAGTCATTAAACACACTTTCCTGAATCACTGTTAGTCACAGCCTGACAAGTTCCCAACCCACAAACAGTTCTCTGTTCACCACAGTGATGACCTCACTGGATCCATAGCCTCTTTGGGTGCAGTCCAAATGTTTTTCTTTCCATGTTTTATGAGATTTCCACTAGTGATATGTGTCATTAAGACTGAATGAGTGGGTACTCTATTTTGTAATTAGAGGATGCTGTAAGTGGCCTAAGTTGAGTCGTAACTGAAGTGATTGTGAGAGGAAATGCATTGCAGCTTGGCTGTGGTGAAGAAAAATTCAAGTCAAGCGTTTTTTCCAAACCTACTGTGTCGGGTTGTATTTTACTATGTAAAGTAAACACAGAGCTGAACTTGTGTTCAGTGTGATACTGTATTCATGTTTGAGTACAGAAAAGTTTGAGTGTGCTGCCCCGGAGGTTAGGACTCCTTGCCTTACCACAGAAGTAGGCATTAAGTGTCACACATCTGTAAGAAAGGAAAACTAATATAATTATCATTATCTGACTTACATGTTGTCTTTAGGCATTATTGGTTTATACAAGGACCTTTATGCATACATAATAAAAATTATCATGCCTCTCTCCAGTTCTCTCTGCATCATAAAACTTTATTAATCGTTATCTGTACTTAGTGAGCAGTACAAAAGGCTACTGTAAATGCACCACATTTTAAATCATCCGCACATGACTGGGTTCCCCTATTGATTGTGGCTGGCATCATTACTCAAAAGATCCCTGTCGCATTTAAGTAATGGAGTAGATTATTAATTAAGATGAAGGACTACTTAACATTGATCAGGGTCTTCGGCACCACTTTGGTATAATGCATAAATAACCGTACATGGGTGTGATTCTCCGATATGCAGTGCTCATTAAACTTCATCACATGTGCTGACATCACAAATCCTTGGTTTAATTTTCATGAGTGCAAGCCTGTGCCTTCACACTGCAGTGTATGTATGCGTAAGTAGCAGATTATAGATCAGTTCTTAGAGAACTACTTCAGGCCAAGTGCTCGTATATGTGAAGTACTGTTTCAAAGGCATGGTTATCTGGTGCTACGGGAGTGGACAGGACCATATTCCACTGTAGACCTCTTGAATTTCTGAGGGGATAAATGTTCATTGAGGTGTGAATGTGAAACCAACCATAATAAAATGCATTCAACATGGATAGAAAAAAACTTCTTTTTTTTTTAAGCTGATGACATATACTGTATAACAGCATACCACAACATCTGTTTGGGTTTGCAGTATTCAGGATGCCTCAGCATGCAGTCCTCCCCTGTTGACACACATATCCTGTGTCTGATGGGAAAGCAGAGCAGTGTGACAAACAGGTCATGAGCATCTTCTCAGGGCAGCAAGGGTCATGTGAGCGACAGTAAGACAGGATCTGGTCTAGAAATAATTCTTTAAGGCGGATGGCAAAAAGTCCTCATGGACAACAATGATATTCCCAAATGATCCTGGAGTTTGGGACCATACAGTAAACTTTTTGTTTATCTGATTAGCCCTCCCACTTTGTTCAACAACTGCCATCAAATTAAAAGAAACCTGTCTAAAACATTAGCAATGTTTCCCGATGAATGAAAAGAAAAGTTAAATTCTGACGTGATCCAGTGATTCTGAGTACAGAAGAAAAAAGCCTTCACATGTGCCGAAGAATTAAGTTTTTCATGCTAAATCAGCAAAATGAACAAAGACTTTACTTCTGCCTTAACAGGAAATGTACATAGAATAAAATAGACTCTAAACCCATTAACCGCATAGAGATGGAATAACCTCCAATGTAATTAATTGTGTTAAAAAAGTCTGAATTAATATTCCAGCAGAGAAAGGAAACATATGACCTAGTCTTTGACATCACAGTACACATATTTATGTATGAACATCTGGTGTGCTTGGGGTTATTTTGGGCCTGGAGTTTTTAAAATTCAAGGTCATGCAAAAACTGCACAATCTGCAGAACACTTTGTATGATCAAAGTAACATTAATGCTTCAGTCAGTTCCTTATTTGATTTACATGAAATGTTACATGATTAGTTGCGCCCCTTTGCCTTTCAGGAAAATTTTCTCCATTGGCAATTGTTCTTTAGTCCTACAACACAGACAGGAAGTTGTTGTTGTGAAATCCTGGATTTCCACAGAAAATAATTCACTCTGATAGTCTGCATAAATAGGTCTGGAGTGAATGCGTCTGTGTGTAATCATACTCTTTATTTGAATGTGTGTGTGTGTGCGGTGTACATAATTCAAAAAAGAAAAGAAGTGAGTTCCATCTAAAAGCAAAAGCTTGTCGGTCATTATTTTTTATTCACAACAAGACCCACATCCTTCAACGGTGAGTAAATGAGCTATCCATCGAAATAGAGAAAGATCTGAGTGGGAGACAGTCTGCCTAATTTATTTGTTTATACAATGACGCCACACTCTGTTGTAACTTCCAAAAAGGATGGTTCTGCCTATGATTGATGAAGTATGCAGTTAGGAGCCGCACAGCTTTATACAACCCATCATGTTATGTAGAAATGGTGCACAAGCATTTAATGTTTTACCACAAATGATCTGTCCTCAGAGACCTCATAAGGCTGGCAGTACACGGCATGTTAATAAAACAACCCAAGCAAAACAGAGACTTTCACTCATTCTGCATCAGTTGCCAGTGAAACTCCCACACAATGAGTTAATTTACTGAAATACAAAAATAAACACGATAACAGGTTCAGATGGGAAATCTAAGAATTTGATACAGTATGACAGGAAATGTTTTCCTGTCATTTGCAGCGACAGTTCCACACAAACGGTTCATTTAAAGTTTATTATAAATTGCTTTAATGAAACTTGTCACTCATACAAGAAAACCCTATGCCACAACACTCCCAGGATGTGCCACTGCAATAATAGGGTGAAACAAATACAATTTTCTTCTGTCTGGATCTCATGTCAGACCACCCTTACAATTATAGATCAACAGAAAATGAATGAATAAAAAGCTTTTTTTTTAGTGTTCCTCTTTTCTTGGTGTTAATGACAGCTGGTGGTTTATTTATTCTGCTTATGTGGCTCAATGCTTGAGTCAGTGATGCAGCTTTTGTCTTCTGCCTCCCACTCCACACCTGTTCAGGTGTAGTAAGTTTATGATTTTGTTGGAATATTGAATCCAAGGCTCCTAACTCAGTTCAGCTGAGTCATGTGGTGAGATGACCAGTGTCAGCAACAGTAAAAGGGCTGGGGCAGTAAACTGGAACTGAATCGACGAGTGGGAGTGATGGGTTGCCGGAAATCTGAGCTCATTTCCTCCCTTGTCAAGGTTCAGTAAGAATAAGGGTAATACATCAACATTCAGGCATTTACTGCACATCACACAGCAATGTCAAGAATGGTTTACACTCACTCACCGTAATGAAAGTTTTTTTTCTAAAGAGTGAAAATAGTAGAAATACAAAACAACACAAAGTAGTATGTTAATCATTCAATGAATAAATTGCATTTCACAATATTAGATCTTTATTCTTTGACATCTCTTTCCATGAGAGAGTCACAGTATGCATGTGTCTGCATAAGAATCTAAATTTGTCAGTCTGTTGGCGAGGCAGCAGGACACAGCTGAGTCCTGTGGAGAGGTTGTGTCTGGGCCACTGAACATGTCCCGGGTGCTGAGCACCATTGGGTATGCAGGGCCATCTGCCTTCTATACACTGATGCTGAGGCTAAGCAGGCAGGGAAAAGGGAATAGTTTCTTGTGGCAGCTCCACTAATCAATAAGTATTGATTCCTCACTTATCTCAAATACAAACTGGCTGATGAGATGTCACGCATCTGCCCTCCTGCAGCGAGGGAGGGATGGCAGCTGGGTAAGCAGTTACTGTGCAGTGTAACAAAGATGCAGCGTTATCCATACACAGGCAAAAAAAAATGTATACCCATGATTTGGAGTAAACATATACAGAGGCAGAGACTGACGGATAGAAAGATACACACAAAAACAGACATGCAGACAGACTGGGGCTGTATATATACTGAAATGGAGGCACACAATGACTCAGCCAGAGAAGTAACTCCCTTTTCAGGTTGGACGTGTCAAAGCTCACATGGACAGTTATCCCCCCGCTATCCTCTTCCCCGTCCATCTCTAAACCTCCTCCCTCTGCCTCTCTCACTCTCTCCCATTGCAGGCGGACAATTAATCAGTGCTTTGTCGGCTGCATGGCTCACATTCACTGCAGTTGCTGTGCTCAGCAGAAAGGTAAAAGCAAACCATCCAAACTGACAGCCACGTGGATGGACAGATGGATGGACAGGCTGCTATGACAACAGTGGCTTTGGTGACAATATCCTGTTTCTTCTGGCTCATCAGACTGACTTTCCATGAAAAGGTGACAGAAAAGGTTAATATCATAATGTCACACAGGTATAGGTGCTGTAAGTAGAATAGTAATAATAATGGAAGCATAATAAATTTGATAAGCCACAGTAAAGCCGCAGCACACACAGAAACATGAAAATGTGCACACAATTTCTGTAGCCTACAGATCAAAGAGTTCACTAATACAGTATATAATGAAGGGGTATATATATACTAGGATTGTGTAGTTGTAACGTACAACTCTCTCTGTTCTTTTGCATTTACATACAGTAATGTATGCATCACATCATAATTCCTAAGACTGAGGACATCTTTTATTTCTCTGTCTAATCCTTACTATATTGAGAGTTGTATGGTGGCTGCACAGAAATGCAGGCTATAAACAGTAGATTTCAGAGGTCTCCATTCTTATGGTTAAAATGAACAGAATCACAGAAAAAAAGTCTGCATTTCAGTTCATTTGGGAGACATGTTTCTGCTATCACTGTCGTTTATTTCATCCATTGTAATAAAGTTCACCTCACCATCAGAGACACCAAAATTGACCATAGTAATTCATTTTACACCATGTACACTATGCCACTAGTAGCTTCTCAAATGATTCTGAATTTTTCTTAACAAATAAAGAACAAAGTGATACATTAGGCGGCCTTGCAGAAGACTTTCTTTATATGGTCACCTCCTGACAACAGGATCCTAAGCACTATAATATATAGAGCCCTTTGCTATTTTGGTCAATTGTGTACACATGACTGCTATATGGTTAGAGGGTGTCATATTCTGTACAGATTGTAAAACCCCCTCTATAAATAAAATGAACTTGACTTGACTTGACTCAGCTATTAGACAACTTCATGAACAATAAAATCCGTTGTCACCACTTCTTAAGCTAAGATGCAAGCGGATTTCCTATATGTTTCTACCTAAACAGGATGGATTTCAAGTTTGTTTTAAGATACGGTTAATCAAGTGAGTCATGAGGTGTAATTTCTGTTGTGCACAGCCTCCAGTGAGAAAAAATAGAAACAGAAAACTATTCTCAGTAACTGCTTAATGAGTGCTGACACAATGTTATCCTACATTTCCCCCCTTGAACTTTCAGTGAATTTAGGAATCTCAAGCATTTTTTGTTTATTTGCAGACAGTACCATAAAAAATACACCTTCATATATGACAGAGCATTAGGAACAGAAAAAAATGGCAAAGACCCAGAGCAGAAAGGATTGGAATAATTGCATTTGTGACTACCATGCAATTACAGTAGCGTACACAAAACGAGCTGCTTGATTCCTAATTTGCAGATCATGACTGCTGTGAAATGCAATTAATGGATTCCTGATTTATTTAGTGAGCTGTGATGAACAAGTTCCTCTGAGCTCACCGAGACTTCAGCGTGCAACACTGCATCCTGGCTAAGCGTAAGGTCTTCTTTCAGAAAATTAAAGTTATTCTTGCTATGAGGAAGTAAAAAGAGACATTAAAGAAAAGGCACATCCAAGGAATTGTAAATTTAGACATGAAGTAAAAGAATAAAATGCCCTAAATTCACCGGTAGCACATACTAATTTTAATATAGAAACAAAGCAAGGGATCCCTTGAGAGATTCATGTCACTCTGAGGTCTCCATGAGGTTATATGGATGTCAAAAAAGCAGGTGAAGAGCCGATTGTTTGGAATGAGTCAGGAAGTGCCATGTAGAGGGCACAGACTATATTTCTTTTTGCCAACAGGCAGATGCCAGGGGAACCGTCTGAAAAATATGAAACAACACAATTCCCTGGATGGCTGCCATGTCCCTGCAGGTACAAGCAAGCTACTTGAGGATTTGTGGAGGAAAATAGAACGTGGCTTGGTAATAACTGGAGGTACTCTCTGGAAATCTCTGCTTTGTAGTTAAGCTTTGTTTGAATATGATGTGAGGGATTAATGAGGATGCGAGGGAAACCACAAAGCCTCTATTTATCTTAGCTGTACTAGCATAAATGTATTGCGTGCTTTTGATTAAACCACAATGGGCATGCAGTGTGTGATCTGATGAAGTGATGCTGGAGAAAATTTTAAATAACACTTTAGTTAAAACATCCTTGAAGTTGTTGTGTTCATTTACAATAAAAACTCAATCAGCTGCTCAAACCCACAGCAAGGGAGTCCTAAATATGTAAATGTTCCAGTCAAACTCCATTTAGCTGCCAGATATTGAGAGGGCCTGATGGACTGCACAATGACTCAACTTCCACCCATTGCTGTCGCAGCGTAACAGGTGTTTAGATTGTTTGTCATAAATCATGTCCTTGCCAGATGTTGCCAAGCAACTGATTAATTAGCAGAGTCGTCTACAGAGTGGAGCCAGAATGGCAGAGCTCATTTTAGTCCCAGTGGTCTGAGGAGTCCACCAGCCTTCACACTTGAGTTAAGAGACAAGCAAAATATATTTCATATCTAATGGGGACTTAATGACACCACAAAGCTTTCACTACCACCTTAAGTGACAGGAAGACAGTGGAGACAGAAGATGTTAAAAAAAAAAAAAAAGTTACCAAGTTGATGGTAAAATATATTTAGTTTTACATTTAAAATAATTATTTCCTTCCCCATAATTAACACTAACCTGCTACCACAAATTCCAACATAGTGGCAGATGCTCAGTGTTTTATACTTTTTATGGATCCATAACTCTATCTGTGGTGGTAAGGAATATTCTGGTTAACTGATGGCAACAGGAAGGTGCAGTCACAGGTAATTTCAGGCTCATTTAAACCCAAATTAGGAGTGGAGGATTAGAGTATGTCAATAGTTTCTAAGTTATCAGTGTGAATAGGAAAGTGACTTGTAAGAAGAAACCTGTGCAAGATGAATGACAATTAATCTAGAAAATAATGGGATAGACTTGACAAGGTTGCATACACTTAGGTGATGTCTTCTAATTAGCCCCTTGACATCAGCTGTTTACTTGAAGATTATGGCTGCATTTCAGATGTGAAGCAGCTGTACACCAAACGCAGTTGATCTCGAAAAAACAAAGTCACCTTTACCTTGATTTTCTTATGAAGGTTGTGTTGTGTCATGCATACATATATGATCTTCCTTTTCTATTGCTGATGCCTTGCCTTCTCTCCCACTCCAGTACTTCTCACGGGTTCTTTAATATGAATACTTTCTATATCAGTCTGAATTTTGCCTCAATGATATCTAACAGTTCATTGGCAGCCGGGCAAGTCTTGTTTCCTCTTTTTGTGGACTTTCTGACAGGTTGTCAGAAAGCATAAATGCTAAGTGTCTGCGTGTGACACCTTTTCACTCTGATATTAACACTTTTTTTCTGAGAACCCCATTGACGTTGAGCCAAGCTTAACAAAAAAGGGCAGTGTTTTTTTTTTGTGAACAGAAATAGGACAACAAATTTGATTATATATCTTGATAAATAATTAAAATGGTCATAAAAAGATTTTATGAAAATGTAAGTAAAAATTGGAGTAATGTGAGTTTAGTGTATTAAATTAAGATTTTCATTTTAATTCAACGATAATTGAGATAATATTAGTGAGATAACACCATTACATTTTTATAAAGGAATATGCCCTTGACATGGTGCAGTTCAGAATGGTGGGACTAAGAGGAAATGCATTATCACTGGGGGGGTGTCCTCAATATTTTGGGGCCCAGAGATTGCGAGACACCCTGAAATATGTTTGAGATTATAGATATTTGATGTTTCTTTCAAGACATACACAGAGTTTCAGACTGTGATGATTGGTCAGTTGGATCAGCAGTACTAGCTAAGCAACCCTGTCACATTAAATTGCATAATCTCTGTTTCTGTGTGCATCTGCCAACTGAGAAAAAGCACATGAAAAACACAGGAAAATCTTGACCTGTGCTATGTTAACTTGGTCAAAAAAGACAACGGTGGATGTCACAACTCGTGGTAAAGGACACCAAAATTGCAGTGTGCAACTGAACTGATGGATACAACCCCTACTATGTCTTTACTCTCATTTCAGAGAATAACTATACATCAAAAGTACCAAACTGCTGCATGATGGACAGACACCTTAAGAAAAACATGCCTTGCACAATGTTCCTGCACAAAAATAGGGACCATAAAACCCTGTTCAACACCTTATACTTAACCATAGCTACTGAGTGGCATTGTCATCTTTAGAGCCTCTTACTCTCACTAAAGTTCTTACAAGCTGAATCAGGTTTTTCATAACATCAGGATCCGATATGTATGTGATATTTGGCAGTTTGTTTCCATTGTGTGAGGTTGACAAAGCTCTCCATCTTTTTTGAAAATAATAATGATGTTTGGCTGAGCCATCCTTGCCTGATTAAAAAATCCATCCATCTCCAAGCTAGTCGTTCCTTTGCTGGAGATGGCCTGTGTCCACACAGCAGTGGACCACACACACAAATAAACAAACACACACAGACAGATGCTTAATTGACTTACCCCAGACATTATCATTTTTTCCATGCAGTAGAGTCCAAGCTGTCTAATAGAAGGTGGAAGTCACATTTTGATACCTAACTATTCAGGTTATTATTGGTGCATTAATTAGTTGGGGAGGATGGAGAAGCTACGTGAACCATGATAGAAAGCTAAATGGTTCAATTTTCCCTGTCAGGTGGACGCACTTCTCTCACATCACTCTTGGCAGTCAGTGAGGCTAAAAGACACCAATTAATCTCCTGTGGCTATTATGGGGTAGGATGGCACAGAAAATGGATGGGCAAAGCACACTGAGACAGAAAGAGAATATGTAATTTGCAGGGGATCACTACTCATTGGCTGGAACCAGCCTTAATTAAAACAGCAGTCAGCAAAAGTTTGACAATTATGCTATAATTTGTAACAGCAGTAATTAAATTAAGACTCCATAGTTGTGCTTTCTAATTATAGCTGCACCCTTCTGCTTAAGCCATCCAAAGTGTTGGCCAATTCATTATATTTAGCTCAATTTAAGTGGCGTTGCAGTCTTTTGACAAATTGCAAAGCAACATAATGAGAAAAAATTCTGATAGCTCATCAGAAAGTTAGGTACAGTTATCTTTTAAATGTTTCTCTATGTCTCCTGACAAAAGATTTTAAAGTGATAAGAGCAAGCGTAAAAGGGAGATTGGTACCGTTATTTGAGAACTGCAGTAGTAATGCTCTGCAGTCTGTCTGCATTATATCTACTGAACTCAGAATTTCTGTTATTTATGTCAAACTGATTGTGTAACTGGAATATTTGTCTTTAGAGATGTGAGCTGGATATGAAGGATCTGTCACAACAGGTAGGCTCTGGCATACTGTATGCATGTATCCTCAGTGTTACACATTCCTCAGGATGGATCCAGATCTGTATCATTGTCTCCATCCTGAGCTGAATTACAAATCAACATCTCTGCCTGCCGCTTTGACTCACTGATTTCCCTTGGCTGGGATCTCTCCTAATAAGCAACTGCCTACCTCTCTCAACACACCAGCGCTGTCAGAGAATGATGACTCTGATGCTTCAACAACATGCATGCTGCTGGATGCTGATTTTCTCCAACAGATGGCCATTTGCTCAAGGCTATAGAAATATCTCTGGAACGGAATAGCAAGAATATTAAGCAGTCATGAATTTTGATTTATTTTCTCTAAACAGCAGAATCCACAGGCCTCTAATTCCTTGCCCAGAATTTATATTTGAGAAAACATACTTGTTTTATAGTTAGAAATACATTTTCCCCTTTTTGCTTGTTGTTATTTTTCAGCAGTTTCCCTGAAGTGAGGCAAGTTTGGGATTTCATGCTAATAAAGTTGTGCTAGAACCCTAAGGAAGAGTGAAGTGGAGAGATCCAGTAAATAAAGCAATTGTTAATAATAATGAGCCCATCATTATTATCTTCCACAGCCAGCTGGTAATAAACTCTGCCAGCATGCAGCATGCTGGTTGCAACTCTATCCTTTAACATTCCAGTTCACACGCAACTAATTTGGAAAAAAAACATAATGCTGACTGGATTACAAGGAAATATTGTATGTATCTGCAAAACGTTGAGTGTCAAGCTATTTCTCTTGTTTTTGCTGCAATATCAGCTCCTGGCAACTACATGACTGACGTTTTATTGTTTATTCGGGCAACTCAAGGCACTTGGTTAGGGGACGATTGTGGATTTGGTTAAATATTGAAAAAATCAACACTGACTAAGAGAGAAGATGTGTTGACTTTTTCAAAATTTTCAATATTTAACCAAAATCACAATCTTTCAATAAATTGTATTAATCATTAATATTTAATTAAGTGATTAAAACTAACAACACATTGGATACAGGGTGTGAATCTTTGTTTCCAGTGTCCAACAAACCACCCTGACCTCCTTTTGACTTTTCTTTGGTACAAGAATAGCAATTACATTTCCTCCAAAACATATTTGGTAAACCCAATTACTAGTGCATGAGTGTATTTTGTAGGACACAGGGTTGCTGGACGATATGCTACAAGCACATAAACTATACATGCACAAACTGTATGCCAGAGCTTTGCTTGTTTCACACATTCACAGCTCCTAACCTCTCTAGTTATCCCCTGACATCAGGCATTACCACTGCCGTTCTGCAGTCTGACTCAAAGCTCCAACGGGCCAATGAATACCAAATGAACCGGTGGAAATCCAGCTGGGAATACATTGTTAAAAGGAAACATGATCTGTCCCCCACCCCCAACCCCACATTCAAGAACAGAGTCACATTTCAAAAAGGTGTACAGTACAAGTCTCAGCTCTTCTCATCTTAATCATCTGAACAGGTGTGGTTTTGTCGCTGCCTTGCCACACTGTTAAACCTGAGCCCTTGGTTGAGATAAAACCATGATCTCTATACTGTCGGTCTCAATGTGTTACGAAGTGAAGTGATCGGATTTTCCCACAATGAGCAGCAACGTGCTAGCACATCTGAGCTCCACATGTGTTATGTTGTATTTCCACACACGCACAAACACACATATGATACTGATCTTTTATTCAGCGTCAACCTTCTAATATGCACAGATGCACATGAGCACAGAAGCAAAAACTGACAGCTACGTACACAAGCACACTCTGCTCCCAAATGAGTCCAGCTAACTGACTGTGGAGAGGGAGGTGCAGTGATGCAGAGACAGGGGCCATATACAGGCCTTCATGTTCACTGCCTGGGAATTATCACATCAAACTCGTATGCCCAATGGTTCTGACAGGCCCGAGGCTGAGCCATTACAGCCTGGTGTAGACAGGAATGACTCTGCTGGACTTTGACTAGGCAATGACTATTGTTGTGCACCAGTGATTCACACCACACCAATAACATTCAGATTTACACAGACAACCAGGCAGGAAGTTCTTGTCAAACTTGCTAAAACAACTAATACAGATTCAGTGGATCTGTTGTCCAAGCTTCACTTACTTTGAGTTTTCATGATTACATTTTCATCCACTTTGGCTTTGACATTTTTGTGAATGTGGACTATATTCCATGACATTAATACCATTAAAATCAATCTCATGTTGGTCCATAGACTATTGGCATGTATTTGCATGATGTATTCAGATAGCAGCTCAGTGCGCCCTGTAGCCCTTGTAGCATACATTGCAGATTCCAGTGTTTCATTTTATCATGCTGTTGTAGGAAATCGTGACAAAGAAATCAAGAGAGAACACAAAGATCTCATACATCTGCCAAGCCCATGCAATTGGCTAAATTGCTTATTTTAACAATGGGAAATGTTTATATCATTTTAATCTGCATATGGAGCTGGATTTTCATCAAAATATTCCTGGTGGCTATGATTTTTGTACAGTAGAATAACTTTGCAGGACTACATCCTGTTCAGAAATATTAGAGCTTTGGACAAAGATGCCTTGTGCAAAATTTCAGGTGCGTCAGACTCATGACCACGAGTGTGCATTTAATTCATCATTTTGTGGTAATCACGGCGCATTCAAGGAAATAGTGGTTCGTGTCAAATTGATCACACCTGGTTATAAGAAAACATGATGATGTATGAACCAGAGTCTACAGCTGTGCTAGCAGGTCTGTGGTGCTCTGAGCTAAATGCTAACAGTAGCATGCTAAATTGCTCAATGTTAACATGCTGATGTTTGGCAGGTATTACCATGGTCAACCTCTTCATTTAGCATGCTGATGTTGATGTCATTAGTTTGCAGGTATTTAGTCAAATTTTGACCGGATGATGGTGCTCGATGAAAAGTCAGGGGTTTACAAAGTCATTAGGATTCATTTTCTGGTGATCTTGAATAGTATGTAAGATTTAAAATGCGTAAATACAAACAAATCAAACAAAGAAACAATGTACATATTTTTTAAATTGATTATGCCAAAATGAAAAACAGTTAACAGCCCAGTAGTTGCATTTTGGGGTGGCGTGTGGAGCCTATCACCACTGACACAAGCTGATGGCAGCCATGACAGACAGCATTTCACATTAAAACAGATTCCTGTGGGCTCGATATCCACTGTGGACTAAGCGGCAGACTGACCTTATGATTGACATTCCCATCCCAAGAGCCCCACCTCTAGCATGGTTAAAAGTAAATATTTTTCTGGGGTCATCAAGATATTTTGTGTACAAAATTTGCTGAAGATTTACTGTAATGGAGTGTGTAGGAAGTGCATTGTTTTTGCATGTGCACTTTGCTGTTCAGGAATTATGAGCCAAGATGTAGAGCTTTAAAAATGAACAAATGGTGGTGCTATCCACATCAAAAGCAATCAGTTCTTCTCTTACTTATGGCCTAACTTTGCACCAACTTTCACTGAATCTACTGAGTCCTTTTGTAGATATCTACTGAAAACAAAACCTCTGTGGTGGAAATAACTAGTGTGTGTTGACATAGCTTGGTTTAAACTGGAGTATATTTTTGTAGTTTTGTAGTTCACACTCCTAATCACACTGAAATATAATGACTTTCTCAAAATATGAATAGAAAAATTTCTACACTCACCCCTGACAGAGGTTTCATCAGGCAGGAACATGAAGGCAACAATTCTTTCTTTGCATATTTTATTCTGTCTGTGTGCACCGAGTTCACAGCTCATGCCTGAAAAGATGAGGGGAGACAGAAACAATTTTAATCTTCCTCTGCCATATTTCAGAGAAAGCTCTATTCAGTGCAATTATGACATTCAGTGTTAATTTACACAACATGCACATAGAATCAGAATGTTTTGTCACTATGGCAACGTGTACCTCCCCAGAAACCTGCTGGATTATTTTGAGTATTTTTGTACCCAAGTGGTTTCCTGTTTACTTCCTAAATATCTACACTACAAAGGACTAAGACACCATCAGTATTTGAGGTAGGCTGTTGTTAAATGAGATTTCATTGAGTTTTCAGCATTCAACCGGTATTAGTTCAATCCCACCAGAGAGAAACTTGTCTATTTGTCTGATTGGTTCCTAAATGGCAGTGGGCTGCTAGCTTAACTGGCTGTGACAAGTAAGAAAGATTAATGTAGAAAGAAGTAGCCACATTTATTGTGAGATTAGTTACTTTTCTCGGGTTATGTGGGTATGTAAGCAGGCAAACTTAATTTATGCAGCCTATTTCTATTTTTGAAACACAAGTTAAAAAGTATTTTACAGGCAGAATAGAAATGGAAAGAGAGAACTAATAGAGAAGACAATATATAAAAACAAGCAGAATTAGGTATACCTACCTAAAATGTGAGATCAAGAGAAAGCCAAAGAAAACAAATGGGTTTTAAGATGCTTTTTAAAGATGTGCACTGATTTGGCTTCACTGAGATTTTGTGGATGGCTGTTCTGGAGTCGAAGAGCAACGACAGCAAAAGTATCATCAGCTTTAGTTTTCAGCCTCGGGAGCCAGAAGTCCCCGCTCTGAAGTTCAGACGGCATAGCAACCCCTTTAAGTATAGAGGGGACTGACCATGTAATGCATTGTATTTCAAGATTAAAATAATGGGAAGAAGCTAAAATAGGGGTAATATGTGATATACAGTACGTTTATTTTGTTGTTGAAAGCCTTATAGATAAGCTAAATAGAGAAGATTTACATTTTCCAAATCTTTAGGCTGAAGGAAAGGTCTAATTTTTGCAGTGTTTCTTAGATGGAAAAAGCAGGACTGGGTGAGTTATTTCTCAAGTAATCTCAAAGGTTTTTACTTAATATTATGGGCAAGCTGGAAAATTACACTTGAATAATGTTATCTTTACCAATAAAAGGAATTTCTGTTTTGTCATAGTTAAGTTGTAGACATGCATTCTTTAGTTTCTGTGTTTAGCTTCATAGTTATTGGGATGGATGTGTGTCGTCAGCATAAGAAGATAAGAGATTGAAAAGCGACAAATTATGTTGCCAAGGTGAAGCACGTGTCACCGCATATTAAAGGGTCTGATAACGAAACAAAAGCCCACCCACTCTCTGAGCCTATCAGGTCAGCTTGCATCAGAGTGACTTTTGTGACAAATGAAAAAATGGCTAGTGACCCGCTGTTATCTATTTTACATACCATACAGCATTTTACATGGCTCTCTGGGTGTAGCTACAGTTACTGCAGCTGCATAAAAGGTTAATGAAGATGATAGCAGAGCTGGTTGCTTTGTGTTGCTCACACTGAGGCGACAGATGCAGCAGGAGGCTGGCCCACTGCAGGGTACCCAGTGACAGCACTGGCTTAGGCATATGTCTGAACTGTGAAGGGCTGGAGAACAGAGAGATGAAAGGTATGGATTGAGAGAGACACACAAAGCCAGAGAAAGTCAGACACTTTTGTCTCACTGACTGAGAGGAATGACAAGGAGAGGAAAGGGACTAAAATGAAAAAGTCACGCAGACATTGTCTTAGTATTTGATGGAAGTAAGAGATACAGAGAGGGGATGGAGGGAGGGGTGTGAGATGATGGGAAAACTTTGTGCCGAGTGAACACCCTAACTTCTTTTTTATTCTCTCTCATGCAGAGTTTGAAAAAGTAGTATTTTAACAGTGAGTTCATGTAAATCTCTGGGTTGACATTTCTATTCACCATTTCCTGTATATTTTTAGAGAGCTACTGATGAGCTGTGCCTTTGAAACACTTACAAGTGTTTAAAATATCTACAAGATGACAAATGTAAAGAATAATCGGAAGTATTAGCTTTGACTTGACCTACATTCAACATATGATTTATTCTGCTTTATTAAATGACTAGTAGCCTCATATGTTGATTTCATAGACATTGGAAGGTTCTTAAAATACAGAATAATTTTCCAAGATCAACAACAAGGGGTTAAGAGGCTAGAAATGATTGTGTGCAGGGCAAAATGAAGAAAAGCAAGGCCCCTTCTTCCAGGAGAGCAGAAATCCAGCAACTCTACCAATGCTACGCCTCGGGCAAGACGACTTTGCCTGCCTGCGCCCTCCTTAGGTTCCTCCACAAGGAGCAGATGGAGCTCACAGCAAATGAAGAGACAGCAGAGAGTTTGATTGACAGATATGAGATTGAGGAGACAGGTGAGTAAAGAGAGAGCTGTGTACCATCTCAGACTGCTTGCTGCTCATTACAATGGGTAAAAAAAAAAGACTGTTGTTTAAGGCCTCAGTGAAACTCAGCTCTGTCAAGCAATGATGCTAATTTGGTTATACCAGAAGTCAAGGCCTCAGCTCCAGCGGTGCCTCGCTGAGTGATTTGCTGTAAGCCCAGAGGCATGTGTTGAAATGAAGAGTCAAGCATGTCAGTGGACAAGAAGACCATATGTTGCCTTGAGCCCAGTGTACTTCCAGCTAACACACACCATTGCAAAAAGCAAAGCATGAATACAGAGAAAGTTCAGTGTTGATATTTGGTGTCAAGGCTCTGACGTCCTCTCCAAGCTCAGCACAGAGATTAGGGAGATTTATCCAAAATTGACCCAGAATCTGAAAGTGAAACCAAAATGTTGAATGTAAAAGCAGCTCTTGAGGTCCAGCCTGACTTTAGCAGCACAAGCAGCAACATTTTAAGCTCAGTGATTAATGTTATTTGGAAGTCAGACGAAGTGTACCCTTTATGTTTTTTGTACACAATCTTTCACGTTTGACTTTTTCTTAAAAAAATAAAAAAAAAGAGATAATTTTCCGCGTAGTTCAATGTAGCCTTCATACTGATTATTCAGCTTTGTGGTTTCATGCACATCAAAGACTAAGAATACTCACATTTTTTCAAGTGTTTTTACAGGAATTCAACATTGTAAATATATTTATTCACTCTCATGTCTGTATATTACAGTAAGCAGGGAGCAGGAGCCATGAGGCAATTAGTTTAACTTAGCATAGTGCAACTAGCTTGGCCAGGCAAGTTGTTGCGCCACCACTCAGGTTTGCTGCCAATTTTTCCCCAGTGGCCACTCATGGTATTGCAGCCAAAAATCTCCTGTGGCCCGAAAAGCACCTCAAACCTCAAACAAGGTCAATCATTACTCTTTGTATTATGATTTATTTTAATCCATGAAGGATTTATATTTATAAAACTTTCCCTGAGCCTAGAAAAACATTTTTATCATCTCAATGTAAAGTTTATGGGCTGAGCAGGAACGTGCGGACGGGGCCAGCAGGAGAAACACCACAGTGGAAACAAACCCAAAGCTACAAAATTTTTTTGGCTCATGCACCAGGCGAGAGAAGGCAGGGTCTTTGAGTCCAGTATCCAGTTCCTATAATAAATCCATGCTTAAGGGGGAAGCTTGGCTAGAGCCCGGAGCTAACCTCCTCCCAGCTCTAGCTCCATGATTGACACACAGACATGAGAGAGGTATTGATCTAAGTCTGGGCAAAAAATCAAGTAAGCATATTTCCAGAAATCTATAACTGTCACTAAAATGTCTTTTTTGCTTTGACATAAAATGACTTACTGAAGTTCATTACAGATGAAATCACATTCATTTCATCAATTTTTCACTAGTTTGAACTGTGTCATCCTACCCTTTTGAAGACATAAAGATCAGATCCAACAATTTGATTTGTTTTAATCTGGCAACACCAGTCACTTCTGCTTGAGCTGGCAGTATTCTTTTTAAACTTCTTTGCCCTTATTTAAGAAACTTATTCTGATTTTGACTGTGACTTTACTTGTTCTTCATCTTCCAGCCAGAGAAAGCAGGTGCATGACATTTGAAGGCTTCCTCAGATACATGGAGTCCAAAGACTGCTGTGTGTTCGACCAGGCCCACACATCTGTTTACCAAGACATGGACCAGCCTCTCACCAGTTATTTCATCTCCTCATCACACAACACCTACCTGATGGGAGATCAGCTAGTAGGCAAAAGCCACCTGGATGCCTATGTTTGGTAGGGAAATAGTTCCTCTGGTGATGCAAAAAAAAAACTGCCCCGATCTCAGGAAAGAAATCAGCATATAAATCAGTGAATAATATACAGTACCTGTATCTTTAATTAATCTGATATTTCAATTAGATCAAAATTTGATAGAGCCAATTTAAGCACTATTTTGCTGTGATATAGGTCTAAAATGCCCCTCAATGCAGTACATTAGTGCCCTCTCTCTTAAGTCTCTCCTCCAGAACTACGTTTGTTGTCTGGATGCTCTCCTTTCATTTCAATGACCCACTCATGTGCTGAGGCAGACAGTGAAATTGCTGTGGTCCCTTTAAGGGACAATGGAGGTGATTACAAAAGGGGCTGATGGCAGCAGAAGTGCTGTATTTATGGTCCCCCTGAAAGTGCTGATCGCCCTGGCAAGCTGGTAGAGAGGAACCCCCCAACCCAGTGGCCTGGAAGCTCTGGTTTACATAGATAATTAAAGAATCATTTAGAGAGTGGCAGGAGTAAAAGGTGGCTTTTTAGAAATCCCACTAGGACCAAATGTTTATGCTTGCGAAAGAAGTGCAGGATTACCAGCAGTCTATAATCCTGTAAAATAAAGAATTGGCAAGGCATGTTGAAATTTAAGGATGCAGTGACTAATAGATCACTGAAACCTGAACTGAAAATGTTTCAGGTTAAAAAACAGGTATCCTAACAATACATTTTTACATTTTACATTTGTAAAAATGAAAAATAGAGAATGAGAACTTAACTGTGATTTATTTGGGAAAGAATCAACAGCACCAACATATAGCTACCACATCTATGGTGCTCATTTTCAAAAAGAAAAATCAATTTTGGCTAATTGTATCCTGGTGGCTTACAGGCTATAAAGAAATAGTTGAGCATTTTAGGAATTTTTCATAAATTCTTTGCTTTCTGAGAGTTAGATAAGTGGATATTGATATTATTCTCATGTCTGTCCATTAAGTATGGAGCTGGCAGTTAGCCTAGCTTAACATCATGGAGTCGGGAGGAAACATCTAGCTTAGCTCTCTTCAAAATTCCAAAATATGCCAACCAGCACCTCCAAAGGTTTGTTTATACAGAAAGCAAAGCAAATTTTCCCCTCATGTTATTCATGAGTGTTAGGCAGCTTGTGCAGTTTGTGTTTATTCACCTCAAACAATGTACCCACCGTTAGCTGTAATGTTAGCTAGCTAGCAACATATGCACCATCCGCGCTGAGACTCAGAGCTCACCAGAAACTTAAGTTCTCTCTGTTGTCTTCCTTCATCCTCTCTCCTTTTTCTTCTTGTCTGTTTGTTAATTAGCACAATTTTTTTCATTCAAATTCTTGACAACAGTTTATCCATCTGCCCCGGAGCACTGCTGGTGAGCATCACTTTGTGTCTGAGGTACCTAACAACTTTCATGTGATGTCAAGTCTCAGTGACTGTCTTTGGTTTCCAAGAAATAAAACACCAAATGTATTTAATTACGTACATTATACAATTATATTTAATTTACATTTCTGTTTGTGCATTAATTAGACAAACAAGACACACATTGTTAATTAGTGAGCTTTAGAGGTTTTTATGAATTTTGTCTTTATGCTAAGCTAGGCAAGTCACTGCATTCTGCGGCGCAGTACTCATTGCCTTCATTGGTAACATGAAAGCGGTATCGATCTTCTTATCTAATTCTTGCAAAGAAGGTAAACAAACAAACAAACAGACAAGAAAATATTTCCCAAAATGTTGAACTTGAATTTCCTTAAGCCAATTCAGTACTTTGTAATGATTCAATCTTACTTGTTTTTTACATCACATCCCTGTAGTTATCTTTCCCCCACAGTAGCTGTCCAGACAAACACAAAACAAATAAGAAAATAAAATAATAATATAACAGCCATAACAAAATAATAAAAAATATGATCTGGATAAAAGTGAGCCTATCAGATAACTTCCACTCTATCGCTCTTGATTGTGACTCACAATATGACCACGACTATACTTTGCTCATAATAAAAGTGAAGTTACAAATCAACTCTGCAATGTACAACCTAGAGCAAGACAATCATCATGATATTTCTGAGACTATTGAGATGAAATTACATGTAACAGCATGCATGGGCTCCAGCTGCATAACAAACACAGCAGCAGCACACACATGTTGTTAAATGTAAAACAGTAATATGTTGATAGAAAAAAAGGCTGAATTCTGAGAGAGCAGAGCAGTTGAGAGTTAAAATCTCTGGTATAAGTGGAAGATATAACTTTGAATTGGTTTTCCAAGAGAATGCATCACAATATATGACCATAACAATTATTTGCCCCCACCCTACTGTGAAAGTGATTTGATTTCAATTGAAAGCAATATCTCATGACACCAGGACACATGCTGTACTGTATAAACTTGACTGTACTTTTAAGGAATGCACAGACTGTAGCAGTACTATTTAGTAGTAGTAGTAGAAGATGCTGTTGAAATTAATTATTAGATTGCAATATTTGCTTTTAATTATTCACATGTATTGATATAATAGCTGTTACATGTTTGGAAGGTATTATGATGACCTGACTTGTGAGTATTTGTGAGAAAGGAAAAGTTTGTGCCTCAACTCTTCACCCACTTATGTCTTCTAATTTCTCACAGAACATTATAAGTGCTTATCATAGCCTTGCCGCAGCTCAGTGTGTGTGCATGTGTGTCTGTATGTATGCATGTGTTTGTGTCTTTGTGTGGCACAGCGCTTTGAGGAAAGGCTGTCGCTGTCTGGAGATTGACTGCTGGGATGGGCCAGACATGGAGCCTGTAGTCTACCATGGCTACACCCTGACCACCAAGATACTCTTTAAGGATGTCATCACCACTGTGGAGCAACATGCCTTCGAGGTAACACTGAATAGTATGTTACATGGCATGTTTATCCCTCGAGTGGCGCCCCAGGTGTCCAACTCAGTGTTCGCCCTTTGCCTCTGTAGGTTGCAGGAGTCCCTACTGAGCTGCATTTGCTCTAATTAATAACATCTCTGATATCACTGTTTTGCCTGCAAGTCTTTGATTCAGACTGTTCAGGCCATTCTCTGTGATGTATCTGGAGACTTTAGCCCCGCAAAGAGAGCTGAAAATTATATCCAGGTTGATGCTAATTGTTGGAAATAGGGGTTACATCATGATTTTTTTTTTTTTTTTTTTGGTGCGATTATTTTTTGGCAGGTTTCTGCTTACCCAGTGATCTTGTCATTGGAAAACCATTGCTCCCAAGAGCAGCAGGAGGTCATGGCCCAGTACCTCATCTCTATCCTGGGAGACAAGCTTCTGAAAACCCCCTTGGATCACCCAACCACTGGAGACCTTCCAAGCCCAAATGTAAGACTTGGCAACATGAAAGTTTGACCATCTGAGCTCAGATTATAAATTGTGAATCAGAGGAAGAATCTGTGTTTAATGTTAGAGCTGCTGGTGCAGGCATAGGAATGATAGTGTTTGTATGTATAAATCCTTAGCATCTGTCATAGCAGAGCAAAACAAGGAGAAAATGAGACCTTTTTGTCGTCACAGAGGGCCTCATTAGTCTCTTTCTGAGGCTTCCTGTGCCTCTCTCTTCCTTTGGGATGCAGGGGTAGATGGGCTCCTGCATTTGCAAACCTCTTTAATCTCACAGAGATTCACAAATTCTAATGGATGTGGTTGATCCTGAGAAGTGTCCATCATTTTAAGTGTGCTGAGGCACTTGAGCTGATTGTTCATTTAGATGCCCCTGTCTGAGACTTGACTTCTCCAGTGAAAGCATTTGCCTCAACCCATGACTGAGTGACTGGCCCGACAGATGCAGGCGTTGTCACTCCAGTCTATTGAATATGACGAGCAGGATGAAGGGCTTCTCTCTAAGTGTGGATGAATGTGTGCTGTCTCGCCAGAGTTTTTTTTGCTGCCTCTGACTTCTACTGCTTTGGAATTTACTGCAAAAAATGAGTTGTGTTTTATCCTGAGTGTGCACGTAAGATTTTCTTCCCCATATAATTTTTGGCTGGACCACAGGGAACAGCCCTATTAACATGAATGTCTCTCTGACTGAATGAGTCACTGATTGAGTGACAAAGTTACACCATTGGCCAATGATGTAACTTTGTCACTCGCCTCGGTTGGGTGTCACAACGTGTTGCCACTTCCTGTATCCGTCGTTTTAAATTAAAAGCCATGTCAAGCCATATACTAGGTTTTGACCTAGTCTTGTTTATCTTTATGACTCAGAGAGGGTGGGCCTACATAGGATCCTCAGTGCTAATGGTTTTATCGGGACTCTAAACCCCCAGCAACTTGAACACTGAATCTTGTCACATTCATGCAGCTTTACACATTTCATTTAAAATGAAAGTGGAACCAATATGTGACTCTCAGAATTGTTCATTACTTTATACTCTGCTCTGTTTACAGAGTCTTCAAAGCCACAGCCTTGTCTCTATTTTTCCATTATCAAGTGTTATTGTAGGATTATAGTTCATTAACAAGTTATTACTCTACTTTATTCTATTTTTACTGTCAACATGGACCAAAAGTCTCTTGAAGAACCTCATATGATATTGTAAATTAAATCAACATGAGCAAAGCGTCTATTCTAGCTCTCCAGACTGTATCATTTTGTGTAACTGCAGTGAAAATTGAATGAGTGCAGTGCCAAAGGAAGCTCTGAAGCTTATAATTTTCATACTCTATGGACTCTTGCAGGTTGTCAATGTTGGCAGATCTGTAATTATTTTATATATTTCGCCTGTGTATACAGTATGTGACACTGACATGGTGACTTCCTGACATGTGGCTTACCACAAAGCTGCTTTCAAGTCCAGACCACAGTGTTTTTTACTTTTAGCATACTGCAGCTCATCTGTCCTATAGAGTAACTAACACATTCGGAGCCAGGCTGCTGAAATGTAGCAGATATTCAGCACACCTGCAAATCAGACAGGCAGTGGTTTGTGCAAAGGGAGTGTTTTGATGTGTTCGAAGTTTGAGGATGGAGGAAGAAGGACAATTTAGAGTTTGTTTGACCCATTCAGCTCTGTGATGTTTTTATGAATGTGGTGTAAATGTACATCTATGATTGTGTGTGTGTGTGCATGGGGATGCCAGGACCTGAAGTATAAGATCCTCATCAAGAATAAAAAGCTAAGGCCTCAGATTAAGACAGAGGACATGTCAGGGCTAGAGGAGAGTGGTGATGAGGGTGATGATGAGGAGGAGGATGAGGAGGACGAGGATCATCAGACCAAAGCAAAGTTCTGGTCCCCCAGAAGGCAGACAGGGTCAAAGAAGAAAGTAAGTCAGTTAGATTTCAAACAGATATAGACTGAGTGTATAGAGAAACAAAACTAAATGTACACTTTAAAGGATATGACTGGCAATTTTCCATATTTTTCTTATTGTCAATAAATTTCATGTGCAGAGTCAAACCAACAATGAACTCGTCCTTCTTATAAGTATTGTGTTATATCCAAGGTCTGATATTTCATATTCCTCTGTGCTGTAGACCTCCTTGTCCAAAAACTATTAAAAACACGTCAGTGAGCCAGACTGTTGCATTGGATGACCTGTTCCTTTACCCCAAAGATTACGGTCATGGACGTTTGTTTAGAAATGGCTCCAAAGACTAATAACAGCGATCACATTTCCAGACTCCGGAGAATAGTTCCATGTAAGACAAATGCACCTATGCATGTACGGGCACGCAGTTCTGTTTACAGAGCCTTTTTGTGCTACATATCACAACTTTTTGACCTTGTATTTCATTGTAAACTTCTCAAGAAACTTCTGTAGAATTTGGAGCCATTTCTAAACAAACTACTGTGACTGTAATCTTTGAGGTGAAGAATGTCAACTAGCGCAGCACTGAAGCTCACTGATGTGTTTTTAATAGTTTTTGGACAACAATGGAGGTCTACAGCACAGAAGAATATGAAATATCACTTTTTCAAAAAGTCACGTTCAAACACGAATTTGAACTAGTAAACAATTTGTTCGAACTAATTCGAACTCAACCCATGTACCGTTATGTGTCTCAGATCCAATTTGCTGTGACTGTCATAAGCATATATATATGGCCAGTGACGTCCATCTGTCAGTGGGCAGAGAGAGCGTCTTACCATTCAGTATAGTCTTCATATTTTCCTGTGTGGTGTCATACAACTGCATTATGTGTCTTGAGATTGCACTGTGTATGAAGTAGGCTGTCAGACAAGGCGTGTTAATGTTGCTACACTTGTTTGATGCCTCCGCTGCCTCATGTGGCAAGCTAGCTGGTGAGTCCTCAGATATGTTGTTGTTAGAGTAAGGCAGCTGTTTTTTACAAAGCTGGCAAATCTTTGTTAGTAATTTTGACGTCTACAGTGTAGCCCCTAAAATACTTCCACATGCTGATTTTCAGATGCTTATAGGTCAAAGAGCAGCCAATAGGTCAAGCTGATAATGGATTTTAAGAATGCCCTCTACTTCAAATGGTGTGTTGGGCTTATAGACTGTACATTTTGAATTCAAACAGGTCATTACAGTTCAAATATTACATTTTCCCCATGTTCAAATGGAAGTTTGGATTTCAAATAAAAAATGACAGCCCTATTGGATACACACAATACTTGTAAGAAGGATGAGTTCATTGTTGGTTTGGCTCTGCACATGGGATTTGTTGACAATAAAAAAATAGCAAATTGCCAACCATATCAAAAAAAGGTAAGGTCCTAGTATTTGTTGCAGTTTGGTGAATGCTGCTTTTTCGTGTGTCTTATTTCTCCCTCCCCCCAACATAATGAGCAGAAGAAGAAGGTGGTGGTGGCAGAGGCTCTGTCTGACCTGGTTGTATACACCACATCTGTCAAGTTCATCAGCTTCAGTCATTCCAAAGACAATCAGAACTACTATGAGAACACATCTATGGCAGAGAAGAAAGCTCGCAAGCTAGTCAAAGCTTCAGGTAAAATGACATTTATGGAGGTGAATTTATGGGGAGAGGGAAGGGAGGCCTGATTTTGAAGTAATAAAGAATGTGTATGATTATTTGCAAATATTACAAAATATCATTTTGATGAGGCCAGCGGGTCATGTGTTTTATAATCACATTCAGCTCAAAGGGAAAGCATATTGAACATGATGTACACAGCATAGGGGAATACTTTTTAGGAAGTAAAACACAACAGCACCAGCTCAGAAGTGTGTCTTATACTCTCACTGTTGGGGGAAGTGAAAAGAGCCCACAGAGGTTCGAATCAACTGATAATCAGTTAAACTGTCATCTTGCTGCTGTGTGGCAGTATATTGGAGACACGGAGTGATTTATAGAAATGAAATCTGTTCCCGCTGAGGAGGAATGACACTTTCCAGACATGCAGCTATATTATGAGCTGGTTGGCTTGTTTGGCAGGGACCACAAACAGTCTCAGCTATGCTGGAGGTGTAAAAATACGTGTTGTCTCTTGCCATCGTCAAGCCCTACAGGGAGAATGATGCAGCTACATTATGATCACACACAGACTGAAGAAGGGAGCCAGTTTTTTGTCTATTCGGGATTTAGATAATTATACAGACATCAAAACCTGATGAGCACAATCTGTAGTTTCCACCTTTCCAACTCATTTCAGGTATACTCTAAAAAAATCTTCCATTTCATATTAAGCTAAAATGACAATTCGTGTTTGCATTTGTGTAAGTTATTCATATGATCCCATTTCAAGTAAAAATTTTGTATAAAAGCAAATCACTGAGCATATCCGTGAGGATCTATTATACTGATAATGAATTGTAAAATGACATTGTTATAACTGTTGCTATCAGAAAGTGACCATATCCTTGTAAATAACCCTTGATGCTGTCACTTACTCTCTGCATTGCTGCAGCCACTGAGCTTATTCTGATATTAAGATTGAAGGATCATAGCGACGACATCTGTGAAGTCTGAATCTAGGTTTTGTCTCATTAATGATTATGTGTCAGACGAGACATTTGACCTTTGAGTGTTGCCTCCCCCCTCTCTCGCTCTCTCGCTCTCTTTCTCTCTCAGGTCCGGATTTTGTTCAGCACAACCAGAAGTTCCTTACCAGGATTTATCCAGCAGGATCAAGGACATCCTCATCCAACTACAACCCCCAGGAGTTTTGGAACGTCGGCTCACAGCTCGGTGAGTCAAAGACCTCATGACACAGTTTGTGTGCGCACATATGATATGCAGTGAAATTTCATACACATGCCCAAATGCATGTACATTCATGTAGGCCTGGGAACCTGAAATGTATTAACTATCTCAACAAACAATGTTGATTTTCACATCTTGGGTAGAACCTTTAATGAGTTTCAAAACTTGGATGATGAATGCCAATTACTGTGGTTCATACACACAGAACCAACAGTGTTATTTAAATTATGTTATTTAATAGTTAGTTAACTGTGTTTCTATTTTGGTCGAGATTAAAACTCTGAAAACACAACTTCCTTTGTGTAAGAACTTTCAACAGGGTTAACAGTTTCTCAACACATGCAGAACAACCACAGTACAATACAAGCTTTTGAGACTGAGGGAAATGCAGTCCTGAAACTTGGATTGTGAAACTTCAAAGGGAACAACCTGGCCAAGTGTCCTGTCGATTAGCAGTGAAAAGAACATTTCATTCCAGTCCACAGCCTGACCACCTCATCTGTGTTTTCCCCGGAGCAAGTCCTCTCCCGGACCTTATCACACCTTTTCTAAATCGATTTATAGCCCCCCTCTCTGCCCCCCTTAAATGCGTTTTTTTTTCTTGTCTGGGTCAGAGCTTATAGCTTTTTTTTCTGTGTGGTTATCATTTCTTTAGAGTCAAGCATGAGCATCAGGCTTCACTCTGTATCACACAGATGTGCCTCAGAGTAACAGCTTCTGTATACTGTAAGCAGCTGCAATGACCAAGAGAAATCTCAGCTATGCTTCAAATAATCATATGTAAACTTTATATCCTCAAGCCATCTGGCAATATGTGATTGCCCATGGGCTTAAAGTCACAACCCTGATCTTTCAGTGTTCCTGTCACTCCGCTTGTCTTCATCCGTTTCCATCTCTCAGTCAGCCAGCTGCTGATTCTGACATAGAGCCTTGCTGATTGTTGAGCAGACTGTCTACGTGCTTTGGTGGCAGCTGTGCACATGGTGATCGGCACTTTTCACAGTTGCAGGAGACTGCGATACAAAGCAGCCTGGATGGATCAATCACAGTAGAATATTCACCAGGCCGCTGTGACACGCACAGAAAAAGTATATACAGTATTCAAATCTATCAGCAGGATTATATGCACTGCTTTCTTTAATTGACAATCTATTTGAATGTGAATGTTTAGTCACTGATGATACTAAAGAAATTCTGTATGCAGCACACGTGCCAACACACAGCTTTGCACTATAGAAAAAAAAATTACACTCATTGCACAGTCAGTGATTTTGAATGCTTCCCTGATGCAATGTACGCTATTGTTGCAAAAACATTTCAAGTCTAACACAGCTCCCTCCTGCAGAATGAAGAAAGAGCCTTAGAAAATGGAAGGTGTGGAGGCTATTTTAACAGGCTTTAAGCATTTTCAATTTTGTTCACATAAGTTTTTTTTTTGTGTGTGTCACTGCTCTGTGGTGTGGTGTTTTGCAGTGGCACTCAATTTCCAGTCCTTGGGCTTGCCTATGGACCTTAATGATGGCCGTTTCTGGGACAATGGTGGCTGTGGATATGTCCTGAAGCCAGCGGTGCTCATGTCCAGCCAGCGGAGCTTTGATCCTGGCTGCAGCCAGCACAATGTCAAACCAACACACCTGCTGCTCAAGGTACAGCTATGGAGCACTGAACGCTGAATAATCCACTGTGGGTGGATTTATGGATTAAGGTGTAATGTTACAGGACTGTGTGTGTGCTTTGTGTGCATATATGTGTGTGTCTATGCCTTCCAATCTAGGGCATTGTGCAGTGGAACTCATCTTAACTCTTCCCCTCCAGATAAATGCTTTCCTGCCGGATGCTGTGAACAAACAATGATGTAAAACTCCCCAAGAGTGTATCTGTTTGATTAGATTATCTCCCTCAGTAAGTAAACGGAAAGGAGAGAGAGAGGGGTGTTCTAATGCAATTACACCTGAGGTCCAATTAATAAATCATCCCTTTTTCTAATTTTTAAAGTATCTTGGGGGACAGTAATAGAAACACTTGTAATGTCAAGCATGTGCCATAAGCCACATGACAAAGGGTGAAGCTGTAGAGAACATGGTTACATCAAGTCTCTTGTGTGCCCTCAAGGACTACGGTGACACATTAACAGCCCAATTACAGAGATTGAACAATTTGCTGTCATGTGTAGAATGTAACGGTGGGAGTAAGAGATATCAGGGGCCTTGTACAGCAAAGACAATATGTGGTACTACCTGGGATCACATGGGAATCCTGTCATTCACTGTAGAGGAGGTAGGCAATCATAGTTACTCTACTGAAATCAGTGTCATTATGAATCATAATGAAAATCCTTCTTAAAAAGTCACCCAAATTACAAAAACAAACATTACCTCTAGTGGTGTCGACTGCCTCTACCGCAGTACAATGGAGGTGAATGGAATTGAATTTGTAGTGCTCACATGCCACGTTCACGCCATGTCAGATGGATGGGAAGGATCTGCAAGACTTCAATGTCAAGGACTTGCAAGTGTTCAAGTCATCTGACAACTCAGGAAGGTTAAATGATAACTTTGTTGGTTGGGGGTTTAAAATATTGTGCATTGACAAAAGTACATTGTACCTATTAAATTTGGGTTTAACTACTTTAACTACAGTCTTTGGCTGCTGTGAGGCATCTGTTTGACTTTCAAGAAAATCACATTTTCATGGTCGTAATTACTACTTGATGGTTGACATGATGCTATTTATAAATCGAAAAGTTGTAACTGCAGTAACTCCGATATGACATGAATGTTGTAACAGCACTAAAGTATTACATTTTAAAAATGGAGCAGCATCATCAAGACATGTTGCTGTTGAATTTGTTAAATGTAATTTTTCAATATGATCATCACAAATGAAATTCCATTCACTTCCATTGTATTGGGGTGGCAGCAGAAAACTCCAGAGACAGATATCTCAAAACGTTGGGTTACTTAACGTAATCCCCAGTTCTCTGATAACAGAGTGAGGTGTTTCATTATGGGATATCGCTTCTAGCTCAACCACTACAGAAGCTCCAATGACACCACGTCTGTCTTATGACAGACAGGTCAATCATCCTAACTGGGTCATTCTATGCTGGTTTCTTGTCTCGGCTATGCAAGGAGGGAAGTATTGGTGGAACACCTCATTCTGTTATCAAAGAACGAGGGATTATGCTAAGTACCCCAACGTTCTTTTTCTAACTTAATGCAGTGTTTCACTATGGGAAATACAGGTGGAATCGTCCTCCCCTTCCTCTATCTCATCCAGGTCAAGGATGTCAGAACAAGCCTCAACATCTGCATCATCACTCTCTTCCCCCAGGCCGACCCTCGAACAGTTGGGGCATGTCCAGTAAATCAACCCCCTCCACTGTGTCCGCTCAGCTCATAGAGGCTCGTGGCTGATTGGTAGTAGGGTTTGCTTTAGCGCCGGTGGCTGAGGTGGCCATGCTAACGTTAGCCACTACAACCTTCAGTCTCCTCTCCAGGATTTTCTCGGGCATCGAGGCACAGTGTGCACAGACCTGGGGGTCAACCACTGAGGCCTGGGCATGTTTAACACCCATGCACACTATGCATAGCGGGTACGGATCTCTGCCTGAAATGAATGCTCCACATGATGTGGGGCACAGGCAGGAGGCACCCCCTGCCTCCTTCGGCTCAGACCCTTTGGCGGGGGCTGTGGGTGCAGACATGCTAACTGGAAGGGAAGCTTACCATTCCAGACTCACTGCTGGTACTGTGCTAGGCGACGTGACACCTTGACGGGACATCTTTTAGCTGTTAAGCTGTTTTTTTTGTCATTTTGTTAAACCGAATATTTAACTTATCGCAAGCCAGTCCATGTGCCTTTATTCAACCTGATTCGATTGTGGATGTTGTATTATTTCTTCAGTTGACCTTGTTCAGTCAGTATAGTAATTGTACTAAATGTAAGCAGTTGAAGAATGCACATCATGCCATCTGTTGCTCTCATACAGTAATTCTGCTACAGTTTTTGTCTCTACTGTAGCTCTGATTAAGGAAATCATTCTTGCTAAGACAAAAGTTTTCAAGGATGTATAGGATAGATGCTCGCAAGTTAAACAAAAGCACAACAGAGATTGTCTTCTAATGGAATACGCACATACACAGCACAGTGCATGAAATATAAATGTGGTGCGTGTTTTTAGATGCCTAGGGAAAAACCCTCACCTTCATTTATTCACATCATCACTCCATTATTTGATCCCTTCAGGGAAAATCCTGCAATCTTGACTCAACTCTCAACTGCAGGAATTAAGAGTCATGAGTAACATTCAGGGTCGAATTTTCAAACTTTAAACAGTAAATTTTTCATCTGCTCAGAAAAACAATATTTTCCCTTGAGCTTTCAAAAAACTGTCAACTATAAGCAATGGTCTGTTTTTCAATAGCAAAATCTTAATGAAATGATAACTCCAAAGTGCTATCTACAGTGTGCATTTACAAGTATGGAGAAGCAGAGCATGACCACTTTAACTGTGAATGTAGCATGACTTCAGTAGAGGAAAAAGACTGTAATTTTGGGCCGGACACTGTAAAGCTCCATCAGTGCCAAGCGGGGCATGTCGTGATAAGTACATGCAGGTTTGTCTTTGATCAGGGCCGGGAAAGGGAAGGCTCAGTGTGAGAGGGCTGCAGATAAGCCTGTCTCTTTCCAGACTAGTGTAATTACAGCCCTTCTTCTCTTCTCTTCTCTTCTCTTCTCTTCTCATTCCACTAATATTTACTGTTTACCCGCAGTATAGATTACATTCTTATATACCCTCAATGTGACCATCCATAGTGCATTTCTGTGTGTGCCTATCTACAGGTAATCAGTGGATCGAACCTACCTGTCCCCAGGAGTGGCAAAGCTCTGGACCCCTTTGTCAGAGTGGAGATTCACGGGATTGCATCTGACTCCCGCAGAAAAAACACACATACTGTCAAAAACAACTGTAAGTACCGTGGAACAAACTGTAAGTACAGTATGGAGGCCTTGTTAGGATATCTTAAAACACAGCTTGACTGACTGACTTATCACTGGGCTTTGTCAGATTTAGCTCAGAAATGCAAAACTGTTTGATTTTCAATTTACTAAAAAAAAAAAAAAAGAATGACAGCCTCCTTTTCAGACTGGATTCATTTCTGATATCTTATCCTCAGCTAGAATAAGTTTGCCCACTGGTTGTTCTTTCTAAATTTGGACATTGTGATTTGACATTAAAAATGCCTAATAATGACTTAAATACATAAATACTGCAATAAAAGGCATAGAAAAAAACACATAGCCTGGTGCCAGAACTGTGAATTGTCGCCCACATCTCTGATTCATTCAACGATTCAAATTAAGTGAAACGAAATGGCAATTCAGTCTGATTATCAGGCTGGTATTTTTAATACAAAATAAACAGCAATAAAAATAAAACACAATTTGAGTCTTAACAAATTCAGATAAAAATACAAATGCTGTTTGTGCCTACTACCTGTATAGTGTAACATGGAAACCACCTATAGCACTTCCCTTTAAATAAGTTTCCCAGTTAACTGCTATTGGGATTTTCCAATTAACTGCTGATGGGCTTCTGATGAGAAATGTGCTGGTGAGTTTCTTCAGAATGACTACTCTTCAAAAGAAATCTCACCTTTACAGTCATGCACTATTGCTATGACTGGAAACATAGAGCTAACAGTCACTGCTCACTCGATGAAGTGCTACACTGCCATAATGCATCACGTGGATCCTTATACATACACAAATTTTGTTTGTTCAGAAGAGAGGAGAAGACTAGTTTTTACTGCTGGGAATGATAAATATGAAAATGACTGTTAGTTAGTCTTAATTCTGCTTCCTGGAACTGTCATTAGACTTTCAAGTGTGGAAGTTAATCCCTCTGCTGTCGAGGTTTTTTATTTCTCATATTTCAGCTGGTGTTCACCCCAGAACATACAGTATGTTGCTTTTGCTTTTTCAAAAATGGCCACATAAAAATGAACTAAAGACCAAAAGATAACATTGATTGGATAGAGCACTGCATTGCTGCTGCACAAAGAGTGAGAGAAGGAGAAAAAGTGAGATGGTAAGAGTCCTGGAAGGCAAAGAACCACGAGCATAAATCATAAAATCATTTCACACTATGAAACAGATAACGTCACAGGTAAGACAAATGAATGAGAATTTAAAAGAAAACTTGGATGTAACAGAGGAACTTGAGTAAATTACCTATTACTGACTTATTAGTTATCTATGTGTGGTTGACTCCTTTGTCATTACAAAACTGCACCCAAGTCATGTTTTCTCAACATGATAATGATGCTATTGTGGGTCTGATGATTATTTTTTTAACAATAAGATGTTGCTGAATAAATTAATGATTACATTGTCCACAGCAGTTCCTCTCCATGGCTACCTTACTCTTACTCTGGTGATGGTAACTCTGCTGTGAAGCCCCCCTTGCCTTCTGAGGACTGTAGCTAAAGAAGAGCTTAGCCTGTGATAGTTAAATCATGACAGCCTCATCAGTGTTGTCTCCAATATCACTTCTAAATACAGCTGTTTTTGCAGAAAGTGTGTCTCCAGTTTCAGCTGTGTGGATTATTTTACATCTGCAATAACTCTTTTTTTTTAGCCACTTAGGAATGGCAGAAACAAGCTGTGAACACAACACTGACTTATTGTCATCTTATAAGTTGATATGGTGAACATGTTAGCAAACATTTGCTCATTTATAGATTTGTTTTTATAGATAGATTGACAGATTTGTCTAGCTACCAGAGGAAAGTAAGTCCAACATTCACTCTCCTTTTAGCTCTGGTTTTGGTCTCCACCAACTTCTTAGAAAAATATCTACACCTTTAGCTGCTTAATGATGCACTATGTTCACCAGCTAGTTTCTAAATTTGTCAGCTGTTGTTTGTCTGTTTGGAGCTTTTTTCACACTTATTTCAAAACAACTGCTCACTGTGGCAAAATGATGCTGATGAGAGCGAATCAAAACAGTTAAGTTGTGGGCTGGAAACCAAAACAATGAGTTAAAAGATGTTTTAAATCTCCACAGAGATTAGAAGAACTGCAGAGTCAGGGGATAATTCCCTGTGGGTTCATCTTTACAGGCGAACCTTTTACATACAAGTAGTCATGTACTGTAAATATAAAAATATCGACTATAGTCCCTTTAACTAAACCCATTGATGCTTACTGATTCTAATGAACTAATTCCTGTTACAGCTCTGAGTCCTCACTGGGATTCTCACATGAACTTCAACATCAGCGTCCCTGAGCTCTGCCTTATCCGCTTTTGTGTCCGAGACCAGACCGGCCTTCTCAGCAGTGATTTCGTGGGCCAGTACATGCTGCCCTTCAGCAGCCTGAAGAAAGGTGAGCCACAGAGGCAGAGAGAGCAACAGGGAGTGGTGCTGGGGCCTGTTTGGGAATCAGACTGAGAGATAAATTACATCCGGTGACATTGTGTGACCATTACTGTATTTCCCTTCATTCACCTCGTCAGCATTACTGAAGGTTGGTCTCTGCTCTGTGCTTGTGTGTTTTTATGGAAATGCTCCTATATATCTATATGATGCTCAGTGGTGGAAAGTAATAGATAGATTTACTCAAGTACTGTACTTAAGTACAATTTTGAGGTACTTGTATTTTACTTGAGTATTTCCATTTTCTGCCACTTTATACTTCTATTCCACTACATTTTGGAGGCAATTGTTGCACTTTTTACTTCACTACATTTATTTGATACCTTTAGTTACTTTGCAGATTGAGATTAACAATATAAAATATAATCAGCAAATAAATTAGATGTATTATTATACATTAAGATAAGACTATATTGATCAGGATATAACTACTTTATATACTGCCCAGCAGTAAATAAGGTAGTTAAAATAACCTCCTCCTCTACCAACAGCAACATTGACTACACATTAATACATCAATAATTATAATACAATAAAGTAATATTTATTATTCTGAAATGGGCCATTCTGCATACTTTACTTTTACTTTTGGTGCTTTAAGTATATTTTGATCCTGATACTTTTGTACTTTTACTTCAGTCAAATTTTGAATGAAGGACTTTTACTTGTAACAGAGTATTTCTACACTGTGGTATTTCTACTTTTACTTAGTAAAAGATCCGAGTACTTCTCCCACCGCCGATGATGCTCATATATTTAGAAGCTATACATACATTTGTTTTTCACACCCCATTCCTTCTCCACCTCCAGGCTACCGCTGGGTGCCTCTCCGGTCTCGAGACGGATGCAGCCTGGATCCAGCCTCCCTCTTCGTCTTTGTTTGGTATTCCTAAAAACAGCTCTCCATATCAGACTCACGCACAGACACACGCACACCACACCAACAGATAGGGAAGCGTGGCTGATGCAGCAACAACAACAACTACAAAAATATATAAATAAATCAAAAGCACCATTTCCTCAGATATAAATACCAGTTTTATTGTCAGAAAATAGATGTGCCATATTTCTACTGCCTGCACTGCGTGCTGCAGAGGAAAAGACCAGAAGGTTCAAGCAAGGCTGAAATGACACCAACAAAGAATCACTCTCTGCTGACAGTTTGAATCAACTGAAGTAGCAGAGAAATCTGTTGTGAAATCCGAAATCCGAGTATGATTATTAGTTTCTTATTGCAGAATTAATAATTGATGAATGTTCGATTATTGTAGCAGATTTTTTTCTCATAAGAAGGTCTTACCCATCCACAAGGAACTGTATTGTTGGATTAATCATCTTTTCCATAACAATAAATTTGATTCTTATACTGGGGCTGAAACTGATGAGTGATGCCAGGATACATAAATGAACACTACAATGACGGAGTAGCAGCCAGCATTTGCTTCCCTCCATGCGAGAGATCCAGCAGGGAATAATATAAATAGCATTCACAGAGGTATACATTATTGAACCAAATCCAGTACAGGGAAGTCTATTTCTATCCTCGTTCATCACTAAATCCTGTGAATGAGGCAGAGGAGAGTACGGGTCAGCGGGCCTGTCAGGAGGAGGATGGCATTAAGATAACAGGAAGACCTGCCTTAGCCTAGAAAAAGTGACTGAGTGTGTGTGTGTGTGTGTGTGTGTGGAGGTGTTTTTCAGGGGTATATGTGTGGGCATGTGAATGTCTGCCTTTGCGTGTTTGTGCATGCATGTGCATAACTGCATTTGAACGCCGCTGATGGATAAGACAAAGGATGGAGTGAGGGGGAGAGTGTTAACTCAGCCCCTCAGGCCAGTGAGGCAGAGTTGTCATCCTGCTCACACACTTCTCCCCCGCCCATCTCCATCTCCTGCCTCCAAATCCACTGGTCAAGGACATCCAGTTGACACAGCCCAAAGAGACAAACACACTCAGTTTGGGCGGGTAACAAAGTTGCATCACCTCCTCCTTAATCTGTCACATCAACAGTCACGACCACACGCAGGTTATAAAAAATTATAGACAGAACAAAAGTGCAAGTATGATAATAATAATACTTTTCTTCCTGCATCCATCACCAAGGCTACAAAATCTGAATTAATTAGAAAATGTCCTTCACTTGATTAACATTTAAAAATGAACATATAAGGTTCATCCTTCATATGAATATTGACAGTCACAGTAAACAAAATCTCCTTCCCTGAGCTTTTTACTCAGCTTTGTAACTTCATCCAAACCCCTCATCCACTGCCAGTGTATTTAGCTCTGGAATGAGGTTTAGTTGCATCTGATAAATAGGAATACTTAAGAGTGCAAAGTTTCTCTGCTAAGGTGAATGTGTCTCCCTTATACAGTAAAAAACATCTCTGAGTGAAGTCTTTCCCTCAGTGTGGCTGCACCCCCTGCTGGCAGCAGACCCACAGTGCAGCTCCCTGAGGTCAGATAGCACAGTTCCCGAGAGGGAACCAGGTCTCCTTGTCAAGCAACTCATCCTCCAATTTTATGTTTGTTGCTGCCACAAAAGTCTTCTTGCTCTTCACTGTCACTTCCAGCACCATCCCATACAGCAGAGGTACATGATTGTACTCCAGCTGTGAACAGGAAGTAGATGTTTTAGACATCAAACAGCTCTGGATTCAGGACATGCAGTAATTTCAGGATATTTCTACTGTACAGCTTTTTATCTGACATTTCTGTTGAGAGGCTTTTTTTTATTCCCTTCCATTTGGCTCTGTTAAGGCTTCACTTTGCTGTATAAAAAAGGTAGTAAGAGGCTGTCAAGTATGTGGGAAGCTACTGGTCAGAGGCAGCTGGGTTCAACACTCAAATATCACATCAGACTCTGACAGTGAGGAGAGCTCTGCCGCCGGCAGATCGCACATTACAAGTGAATGTTTTACACAAGGTTACAGTGAGTGTTTAGAAATCTGAGTGACAGCACATCATATCTCGAGAATTTGTCTGTAGAAACAAGGGAAAAATCCACATTCTTATAATTTAAATAAAAGCAATAATAAACACGATTAATGTTTATATTATGTTAGACCACTGGAACAGAAAGGTAGGACTGTGCTGAGAAAGCATTTGTTCTACAACAACTTAATTTTTTTTATTTTTAATTTGATTTACTGCACATGGTTACTGTACTATATTTAAACTATACTTATTTGTTACAGAATGGTATGTGTTCTTGTTTTATTTACTTAAGTGCTTCTACAGAAATGTCTGTGCTAAAAAATATAGCCTCATCACCAGTAAGGTACACGGACTTACAATATTAACTACTGGCTCATTCTCAAGGAATGACAGCATTACTTTCTTAACAAAAAATCAGTAATCTTATGGAAAACCAAAGGATGCTGTTACTGTGCAAAACCAGTAGCAAGTCCAACTGTGCACGATAGTAGCTGCACAAAGGAAAAAAGTATTTTTTTCCTTGTGTAAAACATGTTTTCATGCATAGAGAATAGGAGGAAAGAAAGTTGTACCAGTTCATTGAAAGTGGGATTGTCATTATTGCGGACCACTTTTGTCTTTTTCTTGGATCGCTGCTGGGGGTCCGGTCTCAGCCGTGTGACCACATAGGCATCGGGGTTAGAACCGTTTGCTTGCTTCTGTTGAGAAGAAAAAAAAGGCCCTTGAGCACTCACCACAAAATATTTTTAATTAAGAAAAAATACATTTATTATGTACAGTATGTATTCTTCTTGTGTTAAATGCTACAAACACAATAATATGAATAAAGGAAACTCACAATGTTCTTCAGGTATTTTACCAAGACTGAGAGCTTACAGTCAGAGTAGGAAATGTAGAGCTGGATCTGAGGTCGGGTTTCTGCAATGGATGAGTGCGTCAGTGCCAGTAAAAAAACAGCATAAAATCTCTCATATGAGCCTTGAAGATACATGAACTATCATCAGAGTTTCCTCAAGACAAAGCACAGAATTAATCTTCAAATTCAAGTCAGTGCCTTTAGCATGACGCTTTTTTTCCCCCTTTAAATCTTTGATCATCTTTTTTTATACACCCACTTATTATTTAAGAGCAGAAAATTACCTTTTGCCACACTCTCTTGGACTACCTTGGGGCCATCCAGGAACAAGCTGCACACAAATTCATTCTGCAGGGGACAGAGCATGGTAGCTTTGTAAGTCAAGCATAAGCAGTTCTATCAGGAGATCACTGTGGGAAGATCAATCAGTGATGGAGAGCATGACAACTGAAACCTACTCCCTTGCAAGGTCCTTCAAAAAGCTGCTGTAGGTATTTATTCAGCAGAGACATCTTCCTCTTTGGGGTGAATGACATCTTGTACCAGCTAGGGAACCTATATTGAAGATATGGATCAAATTATGTAATTATCGTGAATGAATAAAGCAGTGTTTTTTGCAGCACTTGCCATAAAATAGCCATGTGATGTGAGCTGGATGTGTTTGTTCACTCACTGAGGCAGAGCAGACTCTATGAAGTGCTTCAGCAGCTGCTTATGGATCAGCTCAAACTGCCCAAATGTCATCTTACTGTTCAGAAAGCCATCATCAATATGTACTCTCAGGTCATAGATCTGTAAATTAAAGAAAACAAAATTGTTTCATTAGGTGCAGGGTGAATAAACAAGGAGAAACATGTTGAAGCGTCCCTGGCAGGCGTTACTGCACATATTGTCTGTGCTCTTAAACAGCTGATTAACTCCATGAGCACTGTTTGGTAAACTGGTCTGCACTCTTAAAATCCATTCAGTCTATAAAGAAAATCTATAATCACATTATTACAGTTACTAAGGTCTAAAACTTGTCTACAAGACGGCTGATTCTATAATTTTACCAATTTGTTTATTAGACCTCCCCATATGTTCACCAATTTTCGTAAACTAAACTCAGGTCTTAAGGGGTTTAATTGCCAAAACCACAACCATTTACAGAGCTTTCTATTGTAGAAATGATCTCAAGTAACTTCTATGACTGTTTCCCTGTTTAATGTTTCCTCTGTTTTATGTTTGAAAAATATTTAAATCAAAATACGCTGCTAACAAAACAAGCACTTACTGTAGAAGCAGTAACATTGCCATTAACTGATCTACTTTTTATTTCTACTGACTTTATGTATTTCACTGTTATTGCCACATATTCTGCTAAAGGCCAAATCTGCATAACTTGGCAAAAATATGTGCTCTGCTTTGACAGGCAAGGTGCTCCATTCTGCCTTCAAAATGTTTAACCTGACATCAGGAAGCCTTTTCTGATCAAAGAACAGTGAAATCCCAACAACCAGCAGTAACACTTATCTCCGGGGAATGAGCAAAAGACTTCCTAAACACAGCACTGCTGCCTAGGAGGCCCTAAGTGACAGCAGACAGTCACGACACACACGCACACTGTCAGCTGCCCTGCTGGGGGTTATTCCTCTCAGAACAAATATATGTGAACCTCCCATCTGTTTCAGGTGTTTCATCAGCTCTTCTGGCTATTAGGATCCAACACAAAGCGTTGTGGTGCATCAGAACACAACATTTTCTGGCTTAACTACCACAGTACAAAAGAGCAACATGCAGCCTTACCACATCTTTTCCCTTGACGGTGTATCCCTGGATGACAGCATCTTGGATGTTGTTGCTGGGAGCGGGGATGCCGTCCCGGGTTCGTGATTCTTGTTTCTTCCCTTGAGCCATGCTGTGTGTCAGGAAGTTTAACTTGACTGCAACACAGCCCATGCTCTCTTTGATCTTCCTACAATAGACAAGTTGTTACTGTACCATATGGTGAGATGAAGCATCAGATTACTACAACTGCAGAAATAAAATATGGGATATTTTGAAGAATTTATTAAGTTGGAAAAACAGACTGTGTGTGTTTGGGTGTTGTGTATTAAATTACTTTGTAAAGTATGATGTGGCCTCCAGGTCTGTATCATGAGGTCTGAGGTTGTTCTGGACGTACTGTAGGTCATTAGAGTCCTTCAGTTCTGGCATTCCTGCATGGAGCATCTGGAAACCACATATGCACCATGAATGACAAGGTGTTTTATATAATATTCTCTAGTCTCAGATGAGGTTGGTGATGTTATTCAGTACTTGTTTGTCTTACCAGCTCCAGCAGGCTGAGTATCAGTGCAGAGCGCCCTCTGATGATGTTGTAAGCTTCACAGCAGAGCTCCACAAAGCGATGCAAGCGCTGTGGCTTCTGCCCTCCACCTGTGATGAAGTGCTGCATCTCAGATGTAAAGATGAATGGTGATCGGTCCCTACCATTGCAAAAAACACAGCATGGGAAGGTTCTTGTTAATTCACATCATTGTCTTTGACTTTAGCTCCTTACTACTCAAAGAAAAACACCACCACAGTTTCAAAATGCTGTTTCCCTTTTTGTTGACTTGCCTTTTAAAGCTTGCAATCTTTTGTGCATTGCCCATAATCTTGCCAAAGTCGATGTGGAACATGTGTCCACTGTGCTTCAACATGATATTGTCATTGTGGCGGTCACAAATCCCTAGGATGAAGGTCGCCACACACCAACCTGCACACGAGTGGATGAAGTTCATCACAGCCTGAAAAAATATGTAACAGCAAACATGAACATTAGTGTATGTTCAATCATAATGGTTAAGATATCAGGGATTGTGCAGTAGTGTTAACCTTTTCATAGTCATCCTTAGTTCTGTTCCACATGTGGAACCATTTCTCCAGTGTGTCTTCTCGAAGGGTCCCACCAAGACCCCACTCCTGCTGAATCTTCCCCAGTGTCACTGCTTCTGGAACCATTTCTACTAGGCCTGAAAACCACATAAAATCACAAGCATAAGCAGTAAAAACATAGATCCATAGCTACAGATATATAAAACAAGGGAACTATAACTCTGCATTCAAAAACACAAACAAATAAATTAAACCAACCCTGAGCTTTGCCCGTAGAAAGACACCTGTAGGTGACCATTCGCATGTCCAGTCCTTCCTGGAGCCACACCCTGTCCATCATACGGACTATCTGAAGTACCAGCATGTCCTGACGCAGGTTATCTCCTGTCTGAACAACACACTGAACTGAGTAAAGAAAACAATTTACCAAAAGCCTAAGCAATGTCAAAATTGTCCAACTGTGTTTAGCAGTATGTTTTCTGTAAATGTCAATTAGCTTCAATTTCCCGTTGAAGGGGACAAGCAAAAGTACATTTTGGATCAATAAAGTACCATTTTATTACCAACCTTACAAATGACACTGATGTTCTTGGCCAGAGGGTCAGTACAGATGAATGAGACCCCCAGAGGAGCAGCATTGGAGTTGTAGAACTTACAGGCCTAGAAGTAACATATCAATGGAGTAAACACTCTTTAAAAATGGTATAGTACTCTGTGTATATTAGATGAGAGTAATGATATGTGGGTGTAATATGTTACGCAACATTCTTACATCCACATCCACCGCCTTTACACGGACTGCAGGATCCAGAGGTAGACAACAACTGATCCCATCTCTGAAGAAGTCATCAATCTTACACTTTTCTTTGTTCAAAACATTCTGCAGACAAATGCATAAAATGGAAGAACTAACAGAGTATAATACATTTAGACAAATAACGGAGGACTATGAGCCAGGACTGACCTTCCGTCGGGTCTTATCGGCAGTGCGAACCTTCTCAGCCACCTGGGTAAGCAAAGACACCAGGCGGGCTTCATTATCCAGCTCTCGTCTTAAAGCCTGGCCACAGCAGTGCCGCAAGGCAGCCTGGACCTTACTGAACCAGCTCTGGTAGTAGAGGTCATTGTGAACATCTTCCAGCAGCCTGCCAAAACATGAAAGGAAACATATAAAACATTAATAAATGATGAAACTTTACATACTGAGCAGCAAAACACTCAAAATAATTTAAATGTATGTCTGTACATTTTGCCTAAAACATTGTTACCTTACTCATTCCTCAGTATTGCCACAAAATCAATGATTTATTCATTTACAATATATAGTTTAGAACTTACAATTACTTGAATAGTACACCTGAGTGACTTTTACTTTCATGCAAATAATCATTATGTTAATGAGGATCTACTTTTTGTTTGATGTGTGACTGCTGCTCACCAGTAGAGTTGCTGGGCGATCCGTATGTTCCTCAGCGATCTCTCCAACAGCAACATCACCAGAGGTCCATCTAGCTCCCACTCACTCTTCAGAGCCTGCAGGACAGGATGACTGATCAGACAAACTGCACTGAAAGACATACAAAATGTGACACCTATTCTCATATTTAAAATCTGATGACTTAAGCCAAACAAATGTGGGGCGGCTGTGGCTCAGGAGGTAGAATGAGTCGTCCACTACTCAGAAGGTTGGTGGTTTGATCCCCCACTTCTCCTGTCTGTATGTCGAAGTGTTCTTGGACAAGATACTGAACCTTAAGTTGCGCCAGATGGTTGTGCCAGCACCTTACATAGTAGCCTACTGCCATTGGTGTGTGTGTGTGTGAATGGGTGAATGAGCAGCAGAAACCACATCAAAGTGCTATATAAATAGTGGTGCATGTTAATGTGTTTACCTGGACCAACTGTGGCAGAAACTGCTCAAACTCTCCATCTGGTATCTGTTCAAAGTAGTGAACTGCAGCCTTCCGCACAGTCTGATCATGAAAACTGGATAAGACAAGTCACCAAACAAGACTAGTCAATAAAACCAGACATTATGGAAACCAGACTCATGGTTGTGATCACAGATGTAACCTACCTGTCATTAAGTAGGAAGAGAGCCTCCTCGGGCTGATAAATGGGCCAGTTTTCTAAAACAGTGTAGATTTCTGTCAAGTCCTCAAGCGGCCACTGGAGGGCTCCACCAAGCAGCAGGTGGAGGAAGGTACTTCCTTTGTCACAAAAGTGACGTTTACTCCAGAGGAAAGACTTCTCGTTTTCTGATAGACTGTGAACGAAGAGATACTCTCAGGAGCGTGATCAGGGACACAACACGCAAGAAAAACATTGCAAATTCCCTTTTAAAATGAAAAGAGACATTGATTGATGGGTAATTGTGAGTTTCTTATACTCACAAGCGGAGGCAGTGCTTCTTCGAAACATCTAACATTTTCTTTTGCAATTCCTCACAAGGCTGAGAGAATATGACTGACCCGGGGAGCGCAATGGGCCTGTAATACTTCCATTCAAACTGATCTGGAAATTCGAGCTGGGAGAAAAAAAGATGGTGGAAGAAATGATTAAGCAGGTAATGTGGTGTCATTTGTACTTTGGTCAACAGGGGGCAAAGTTGTCTGGTGCTACTGACCTGAAGTATGACCCCTACAGCTTGTCTGTGGCTGTCAAACAAGGCTGGGGAAGGAGGAGCAGGCAGCTCAGTCAGAGTGGACATACTGAGCAGGATGGTCCCTGTTATCAGAGTACTAGACACACAGAGAGTATACATACCATATGTCAATAATTACTATGTTTTTAATACAATGTGTACAATAATAATATAATGGAAAACACATTATAACTAATACTGATAATAATAATATTTCTTAAAGGGGACATATTTTGCACATTTCCAGGTCTATATTATTAATCTGAGGCTCTACTGGAATATCTTTGCATGGTTTACAGTTAAAAAACTCCTTATTTATCTTGTACTGGCCATTTATGCAGCCTCTGTAGTTCAGCCTCTGTCTGAAACAGTCTGTTTTAGCTCCTGTCTCTTTAAGGCTCCCCTTCCAATGAGCCCACTCTGATCTGATTGGTTAGCTTCCAGAAGCTGCATCACGGCCAACTTCCGGCCACTCAGGAGGCTACATCAACAAACCATGAAACAATCTATAAAGTAGGATTTCACTACTTTTTCTTGCTCTGTACTCGAAATATTAACTTTTCAAATACATCCGAACATGTTGGAGCTGGAATCCGATCTGAAATATGAGAGTGGACAACACAAACAACACATGGAAAAACCTTAGCAACAACCTTAGCAACCAAGGCTACAGAACGGACGGCCATTAATGGGCATCCATTCTGTCAGCTTGTCTGCAAGGTAGAAAAACTGCTGCAAACAAAACACTCAGGGCAGGATGAAGCCTGAGCTTTTGACTTGCAGGGAGCATTTCTACATACGTTCACCACAAGTTTTGGAACTTTGACCATGTTCAGCAAAGACATCTGACATCAGTATATAAATAACAGAAAATCAGAAAAAGCATAATATGTCCCCTTTGATATTGCTCTAAGCAGAATTAGAATTACTTGGGTAGTAGTAGAATTAATGGAAGTAGAATTTGTTGCTTTAATATTAAATTTAAATTTGATCAGCCTTAATAAAAATCTGAAATTCATTTTTTAAAGTGAGCAAGATGAAGAAAATGATAATACATAATACTAAGAGTGATTTGAAAGCTGACTCAGCCACTCTTAAAACAGGGTAACACATTGTCATCTTTAGTCCTGGATCTAAACTACGATTCAGGGGGTCGAGCTGTGTTCTCCTGCACAGAGATGATACAACTGGGAAGATACAGAACCAGCTAAAATCCTTCACGTTGCCTCCTGAACCATCTGTACTGTACATATATGTGACTGTTGACTCTGGCAAAATGTCCAAAGAATGGATGATATTTTGTGTAAAGGATAAGTGATTGAAACTGTGATGCATCTCTCTTTTTCACCACGTTGATTTTATACAAATATCAGTTTAGTGGTGGAGCTTTAGTGAGCCTGTAAAAACATTTGCATGATGTCGTCTGTGGGTCTGGAAGGAGGATGATGTCATCGAAGGGTTATTTTGGCTTAGCCTTGGATCAAAAAATTATGACAAAAATCAGGTGTTGTAAACTGGGAATGTGGACTTTAAATGACGCAGGTTTTAACCAGGCATGGAGAACTTAATAAAAAAAGATTTTATAGGTTGTATAATGGGAAATGCAGGATGCAGCATTTTTGGAGCTTGACCTGTACTAGGGAATAAAAGTCAGGATAGCTTGGCCTCGGCTGATTAAAGTGTGAGCCTACTTTTTAAAAAATCTGTCTCTTTTCTGTCCCCAAACATTATGAAAGTGCAATAGCAATTACTAAATCAAGTACACTTTTAACCCTCTGAATTTAACCCTCTCCTCTAAAATCCCCTTTAAAATCAGTCAAAAATGTATAATTTTACAAGATGGTATAGAAGTGTGAACACTTTTGAGACTTACCCATTGCTGTAAAGAGGTAGTACAGCCCAGCCCAACAGCTCAGGGCTCTTTCCTCGCTTAGAGCCCATGAGGCGTAATGTTAACATGCATTCATATGGCAGCTGATTTACTGGAACAGGGAACACCATCCTAAAATAAAAAAAAAAAAACCATATAGATGTAGACATAAACATTTTTCTTCTTTTCTCACTTCTATGTATTGTCATGTCATCCCTTAAATCTTTGGTTATTTTTGTTACTTTGGACTTCTTAGTGCATTAGAATTAATAGATATAGTTTATCATACACACACATATGAAGGCACAACAGACAAAAACAAAAATGGTCTGGTTCAGATGACAACACAGAGTAGCGCGGACACTTTCACTTCCTTATCAATGATAATGTATTACTTAAGTGAACGGTCAAAGGGGAAGTTGAATGTGATATGTGAGGCTCTATAAAGTCTTGTCCCTACATGCGGTTACACTGTATCTTGTTCCCAAATGACAAGGCAGTGCTGATATTCTCAGAAACGCCAGTCGGGCTGATCTCTGTTCCTCCATATGTCAGCTCACAGGAAATAGAGAAGCACTCATAACTAGAAATGAAAGGAGAAGAAAAAGAAACAAAAACTTAGTGTTCTTATCAGGAATGTGGTTAACATTTGTTTTTGCATGTATTGTGTACACACACACGCATAAAAATGTGCTTGTTTGTGACTATATATGCAGACATACGTGGTCATCCAGGTGGATTGTAGTTTGTAGAGAGCAGCAATGTTGAATTGCAAGATTTCCTGGTTGATCTCAACATTACAGGTTTGCAGGTTGCTGATGACCTCCTGACCTCTGAAGTCTGAATGGAAGTTGTCAAAATAGATCTGCAGCAATTTTAGCAGTGCCTTGTTCAGCATGATCATGGCTAGAATAAAGAGAATAAAGACCAGTTTACACCATCAAAGTGGTAATATGAAAAGTATTTCACCTCTCATATTGCTTCATTTCCTCCAGGACAAACCTACTTATATATTATGTTGCTGAACTCAAGGAGACTATTCCTTTTCAGAAATAGGGTCCATTTAAATGTATTATAAACACACAACCAGATGTGCCTTAAAATCTAAAACTGCTGTGACCAGTCTTGAGCGTGATCTGCTGTTTCTTTTAAAGTTGCAAATATTTGATTTCAAACATTAGTCTGAGCATCAATGAACAAGATGTCATTATAGTTCACATCTTTACATGAAGAATTAAGAAACAGCAACTCACCCGTCTCACACTCAGTCATCTCAGCATGGCTCTGTAAAGAAAGATAAGGAAACACAGCTTTGTATTGTTGATAAGCGGTACGGGGAAGTATCGTATTCTTCTACAGTACATTTTTGTGGTGTACTGTAGTGCCACAATACCTCCACAGAGCAAACTGCTTGAGACTTTTAAGTGATGGTAATCCATGAAAACCCTATATGGAGCTCCAAGTGTCTCAATTGTGCGTGATATATCCTACCAGAGTTATGGGATTGATCCTGCTGAGCCTGCCGATGGTGTCCTCCAGCTCCTGACACGAGAGCCCACACAGAAGACTGCTGATGGTACGAACATGGCCCACAAGAACATTGACAGTCATCCCTGACTGCAGACATGATGAGATCAGACTCGGGTGAGGCAGGAATTAGAGAGTCAGCTTGAAAAACTTACATATCTGAATATTCCTGAGGTGACACAACTTTGTGAAATTAAAACAAAGGTAAATGTGAATTATAATCAAATTCAGATGTAGATAAAGAAGAGAAATAAATACCCTGCTGGTTATGTTTTCTTTACTGACCTTACTTCTCATTACTTCTGCTGCCTTTTGGTTGTAGCTATTGAGCACATTCTGCAGGCTCAACCTGAGAGAGAAGCAAGAGAAGCAACCTTCATCTTTGTTTTCTACAAACAGACGCTGGTTGACACATGACCCAATGAACAGTTGTCATTTGTTGTTAAACAATTTTACAAAATTGATGTGGGATGCAGGGCTGCTTGCCGTCGTACTTGCTGGTGTTGAAGACACAGATCGGACGCAGCAGGTGGTAGAGTTGGCATGAGGCTCCGTCGTCCTCCCCCTCAGAGAAGAAACACAAGTTGGAATATTTATTACTGAACAGGATTGAGGCAATTAAATAAATATTCTAATATAGGGTTTGTATGAAGCAAGTAGAGTAATTAAGTAGCAGAGATTTTTTTATTTTATTTTGCCTCCCCATAACTATAAATCTAAGGAATCAATGTTCACCTTCACTCTACTTCTTTCTTGCTGCTAAATGTCAACAGCCATGACGTGATGTGTAAACAGAACAAAGTCAAGAAACTCAAGGTGGAGGTTTTTACAGCTACAATAACCCTGATAATAATATGTTGGCCAAGAGCCAGGCACAGGTGTGTTTTAGAGCAGAATTTCAAGACTGCAGACTAGCTGCCTGTTCTTGGTAAATGATCTATACTGCAAGTGGGAGCAGAGAAGGAGTTTGAACTGACTCACATCCCTGGCCATTCGATGTTTGAGGTCGTTTACATTGAGCAGCCGAAGGGGGACGACCAGGTTAAACTTGCAGTAGATTTGGATGGTCTCATGCATACCCAGGAGTTCTTCACTAAGGAGATGAAAGGGAAATTGCACCAAATTAAACCATGAATGTGTAAACACAGTATGTTTGAATAGATCAGCACAGCTCCTGGATAAATTAACCTTAATGTCTGGATCAGTGACAAACTTACTTGTGTAGATACTCCTCAGAGTCGCACAGTTTTAGAACATAATGCCCACTCCTGTTGAGGTACAGTAGCTGGAAGATTTCATCAATGACACTCTGCACTGTCTTGTTCACTGGATAAAAGATTAAAGATCAGAGTCCACACATGTCTGCCAGTGTCATGACAACCATAGATACAAATGTGTGGTGCAACAAACAGACAACCCTCAGTTATGGCAGTTGTGGTGCCATGTTGGTGAATTATACCTGTGGTGGGGAAAGGAATCTGATGAGTGTCGTAATCCGTGGCCACACTGATAGTCAGCTCCACCTGCTGCAGCAGGGCAGGGTGGAGATGTGACACTCGACCCCACACCACTCCTGAGTTGTGAACGCTGTCTGTATGCTTGTAGTGTGACATCAGCCTGCCAGTGACGGTAAAGAGAAACAGGTTTCCAATGTGAAAATGAAAATGTGATGACAAATATGCTTTATACGTCATACGGATGACAAAATTATTCATTTCAGATCAGTGAAATACTGTTTAAGTTGGAAGGACAAAAGCAGAAATTCAGTTCAACAAAATACATGTTGCCGTACAGTAGGCCTACATCACATATAGACAACATTTAGGAATATATTGTCATGTGTGGATTATTCTTAAGCAACTAAAACTTTAGAGGATGCAGCAATAAAAAGTTACACTGATGTCACTTTTAGAGTTATCATAAAGTGGATATTTTTAAACAAATCTTCAAGATATACAGTATTTTATATTTATCTCATTGTCATGCCAAAAAGATAATGTAATGTTAAAAAATTAACTTTTCTAAATATGTACAATACAAACTAATTATGATGATCTCACTTGGAAGTTGCTGCACAAAAAGAAATCAGTCTCTTGGTGCTGCCTTGTGGAGTCTCTATTAGTTTGATGGTCCATTGGTCCTGATGTGAAAAGAAGACAATGTGCACATTTTAGGCCTTTTCTCTGATGTTGCCTCTTTTAATTTGGGTCATTTTATTTAGTCATAAAAGGACCCTTTTGTGTCTGCTGAGGGAGAAACTACTAAGGATACTCACATGATGATCTATTTGTGTCCTGGAACGATTCAGTTTGGGAGCGTGCACAGTTGGCTCACAGGAAACCTGCTTTTTGCTGGTGGGTATTCCTGTCCTGGGAGGCAGAGGAGGGGGGGCTTGGTGTCTAACTGGCAAACATGCACTAGGAAGTCTAGTTCTGAGTGGAGGGGGAGGACCACGGACTTTGGAAGGCCCATTTGTTCCCTGGTGGTCAGACTTCCCAGGACCTCCTCCCCCGAGGCCTGGGGGCTTGGTCTGGGGTTCAGTTGGGGACACGAGCCCAGCCCAGGAGCTCTCGTACAGATGTGTTTCATCATCATCAGGAAAGGTTTCAAGGTACTCATAACCATATAGATCCTCTGTCAGAGGCACGGGGAGGTCAGTGATGTATGCATCTTGTCTCCTGATTGGTCCATTTCGCCTTTGAGGAGGATCCATTACATTTTAGGGGGCATAAAGTTGTTCAAGTCCTCCTGGATGGTGCAGTTTCACACTCAGCACGTTCTCACTTCATAGCGTGGCAGAATGCAAAACTATGTGGTAGAATAACAAAAATCAGAACACTGAATTCATTAAATTAGTGAATGAGACTTATTGCAGGCAGGACAAGTGAGCAGCTTTATGACTGGAGTCTAACTGAACCTGAGGGTTTATGTTTAATAATTAACAAGCTTTCAAATCTTAACAGGAAGTCTACTGTTGCGCGCCACTGTTTCTTAGGAATACTTTGGCACACTTGAGTAAAGTGAAACATGATAGACATCTTCAAAAGCACTAATTATCATTACATTATGCCTTGAAGCTTCAATTTTCCATGAGCTTAACCTGTTCAGTTGAAACTTTCATCCACATCAATACAAAAACACAGCACTGAGTATCGTACACTAACAATGAACAGCTGGCATATTCATGGTTTACATTTTTAATTTATCTCCAAATACCAAAAATAATCTTATTGCAAAGTACAAAGGCCTTTTTTCTGTTGGAAACTTACCATCAAAGCTCTGGTAACTGGTGTCCCATGCTGTTTCGACGAGATGAATGTTGACTCAGGCCACGCTCAGCGAGTTAGACCAGTAAAAGATTTGGAAACATTCCCATATGTGTTGCCTCAGCCCTCCCACTCACCCTCCCTCAACTTCTCCCTCTCTCTCTCTCTCTCTCTCTCTCTCTGTTGCCCACAGCAACATCCCCTCTGCTGGAGGAAAAAGAATATTACATGTGTGTCTGCACTGGTTTTAAAGATAAGTCAGTTCCAACATCCAAATTACAAAACAATCCAGATATATGAATATATATTATCACAACATACCACTGTGCAGTAATTATGCACAATGCATTTGCAAGGTATTTGTGTTAATTGCTTGGCTGGAAATAAACACATCTATCCAGTTCAACTATACTGCCAGACTATGTCACATCCACTCCTCATTCAGGAATGTCAATGAGCAGGTTTACATATGCACAAACTGTGTTCCCGTGGATCAACCGAACTGAAATGAAAGCTAGAAAGAAATGTGTGTTCATTTACTCTACGTATGACACATCAGGTAAGATTGAATTGCTCAGGAGTTTTGTGGTTGAGGAATGTTTTGGAAATCTTAGATAAGTAACATCAATTTTCCTGTCAGATCATTTGAGATTATATTTTACAAGACCTAGAAACTCATTCTCAGGTTTTAAATCTAATAGCAAACTGTTGGCTTTGACTTTTCATAGCAATAATTAGGAGTCTATCGGGGTTGAGGAAGCCCAACGTGGCCTTTCAGTGGAAATGACAGCAACGGCACTCCACTGAATGTGTCACAAAGGTGTCAACTGAAGTGCACACAGCAGAGGGGGTACAGTATGGAGGAAGAGAGTGAGCCGGAAGAAATGCATTTCAACCACACAACTGCCCACATTTCACCCAAAATCCCTGCAACTGGATTTCCTGGTTACTATGTTCTCATCCCTTTTGTACTACTCACACTGATTGGAAGTGTAGTGGCAGTGGTAAGAATGTTTATCTATTTTCCCTGTTCATATGTCTGCATCATAGAGTTATCTTTAAATTGTTGTTGTTGTGCTTTTCTTCAGATTATTTATATGAAGAGGAGATTAAGGTAAGCTTGTGGCTTGTGGTTCATTCACAGCACTTTCAGATCAGTTTGGTATCTTTTTTTATGGTTTATCACAATTTGAAATCATTTGCATGCTTTGCTTTAGATTAGATGAGTTGCGCCACAGGCTCATTCCACTGTACAGCTATGACCCTGCAGAAGAACAAGAAGAGTGGGGAGACTCTGGCAGGGAGGAGGAGGAGGAACTGGCTGTATGCAAACCACTAAAACTCTACTAATTATAAACAAAATACCTGCATTTTGGGTGGTAATGAGAATTTCAGCTAATCAAGAATTTTTTTTTGTTGCAGGAACCTTTGTACAAGGAGGGAAAGCTTTCTTTTACCTCTGGCTATGGATTATGAAAACAAAATCAAGAAAGGAAGAACATGTCCAACTGGGGAAAATACTTTTTATGTTGCATAGCAGCTGCTACACACATGTAATTTGGGCACTCTGTGACGTTTACAAACCACATCTGGATGATTCAACATTTATTAGCACCACATCAAATACTGCCTTAATGACATGCACACTCTTTGTGTGCAGTGCAGCAAACAGCAGATGGCACTGCAATCCTGTTTTTTTTTTTGCCTCGATCAAGAAATATGTTTGCAAGACTACACAAAGCCTTTTTGAAGATGGGGTAAATGTTATTTTTGATGCAATAAACTGAAGCTAAAATTCAATTTGAAAAGCAGTTTGTTTTATGTGTGTGTGTGTTTCTACAAACTGCTTGTGACTCAAGCTCAAAAACACACCTGTTTCTGTTTGGCAATCAGTGGCTTTGCTGGTTTTGGAGGTTGAAACTTCACATGTTCAGGGGGGTTTTACAGTCAAGAGGATGGGATCACAAAGAAACCAGAGGTGAACAACACATCTACACAGACTATTGAAAACTATAACAGCCCTAACTGACTGACTGAATGTGTATAATTATATAAAAGCATGTTTCTTATTTAACTCTGTGTGTGGATTTACATTAGTCCGGACATTCATCTGCTGGGTCCGCACTACTTCCTGACCTCCGTCTTGTTGGCCACAGCTCTGGTCCTCCCAGCTTTCACCCTGGACGGCCTGCTGTGTTTCTACTGTCCTCTGCAGCACAAAAGCAAGTCCTGCCCCAAAATCACCAGCCAGTGTCTGCCCCATCAGCACTGTTCCAGCTCCAGGGGCCACTTCGGCTCCATGCACATCCTGTCTGCTCAGGGCTGTGTGGACAGTGAGCTCTGTGGTTCCCATGAAATCACCTCTTATCGGGGAGTCAAGTACAATGTCAGCCACACCTGCTGCTGCAAAGACAAATGTAATGGACCGCCGAAGTCTGATGTCAGCCTGAAGAAGCTACTGGGGATGATCACAAACAAAACAGATTACACCAACATCACTCATGTTCTTAGGGAGGAGCTTTGGGATTCATGTGCAAATTACACATCACCAAGCACCTCCCTATTATCTACCTCTGCATCATAGTTGTATTTATAGTATTGAAGACTGTGGAGAGGCCTGTTAGCCATAGGCACTTACCAGAGTCTGATTTCATCATGTTTACACTGTGATTGGTATTTCTGCAAGAATTTATAAGAAACTAAATCACAGTCTTTGCTGTTTATGATAAAGTTTTGCTCCAGAGAGAAAAAGGTGGACTTGTCAGCCCTCCTCCTGGTATATTTTCAATGACTACATTCTGATGATTATTATTTATGTGGTTATCAATGAATGCAACAAAATAAAAGCACCATATTTAACCTCCCATTTGGTGTAGTTGGTCTGTGTAGATTTCACAAACAGGTGTGTTGGAAGGTGTGGCCTCTGCAGGAAGATCTGGAGTAAGCAGTAAGATTAGAGTTCGTCAGGAGAAGCGCTGAAAAGTTTTGACTGGAGTTAAAAATCTGTAGAATGTTCACGTGAGTCTTTACATATTGTTTGTAAAGTTGCAGGCGGGAATTGTGTTTGTGGCATCACTTTCCACCTCAACAACCTTTAGCATTTTGAACGTGACAGTAGAAAGAGTGATCAGTAGAAACCATTAACACCTGTGTGTTGCAAGGATAAGGAATGTCCCTGAACTTGCTGAATTTCTATGGTTTCACTAATGAATGTTCTTGAAGACAAAAAACATTAAACAGAGGGATGAGAAGTGATAAAAGATGACTTAAAGGGGCACTCAACAGATTTTTATGTGTCAAAGTCAATATCCTGGTCATGTTGATTACTACACAGCCTATTAAAACAGGAGCTGCAGGAACTCTGGAGAAGCTTTGTCAAGCCTGACATGAAAGTGCCAAGATGAACCTAACTAGGTGGGGGCAGGAGGCTCAACATGTTGTTCAAGGATCGGGAATGATGGCGGGAGCCTGTTGTGGCCTTATGTCCCACATGTGACGAAGAGGATTGAGTTAGTCCAAACTGGTGGAGTGCAATATAGGAATTTACAAGGAAGGGTCTAATGAAAGATGCTATTAGGTTGCATTATGTAAAGAGTAAGATCTAGTGCTTTTGGAACCTGAAGTTACGGTATATCAGCCTCTGCTACCTTGATTCTGACTGTTGTTTTTGTAACTCTGACAAGTTCCTAAACTTTATGGAAGTGTGTACTATTAACTTGCTGTAGTACTCTCCTGTGACTTTTATACCTACAATATTAAGTCAAATCAGTATATCACCAGGCCTCTCTTATCCTTGCAGGCCGAACATGTTGCAGCTCCTGCATATTGCTGTGTTGTGGTTCCACCTTCTCCCGTCGCTGCTCTGTGACAACCTGCGCTGCTATTACAGCCCCGTCCTGGAGAAAGAGATATCATTCGAGCTCATCGTGACAGAGTGCCCTCCTGATGAGCTGTGTTTCAAGGCAGATGGTCGTTACGGTAACTATAGTGCCCTGTCGGCCCGTGGCTGCATGGCGGAGAAGGACTGCAGCCAAGTGCACCGCCTCCGCCTCAAAGGAATCATCTACACCATGAGCTACGCCTGCTGTGATTGGCCGTACTGTAACTCCTGCCTGAATGTCACAGCCAAACTCGCCATCACTGTAGCACTTGTGACTGTAGCTGTGATAGCCGGCTTGTGACTAAAGACACCTGATGCACAATATTATGAGGACCATTAGCGGTCCATGTCAGGAGGGAAGATGCTCATGTGAGTCAACAAGAAGTGGCATCTCTGCAGCCTCAGCACAGAGTAATGCTGAAGGTCTGCAGAATTATGTGGTGAATACCCAGTCTGAGGACACTGAGGTGTGCACCAGGGTGATGGCAGAGATTTTAACTGCTGTTGATTTTACAGTGTCTTAACAAAAATCTGTTTTTAGAATATTTGAATGTCCATGAAATAAAACATTTTAAGAAATAATATTGTATGATCTCTCATCAATACACATGCAAACACCAGTTTAGCCTGGTTATATTGCATATTTCTCTTATTGTGACTAAATCTCATGAGAAGACCTACACTAACTAGAATATCCATTCCCTTAAGAGAATGCATGATTGCTGCTAGCTGATTAGACGGCTAGCTGCTGCTCCAGCAGCATTTTTGTTAAATTCTGTAGCCCTACCTACAGGTGAAATTGTATCAAATGCTACAGACTTGTTCAGCATACCTGTCTGTTCTGCATTGCCAAATTTGGTTCCAACTGAATGATGCATTTAGGAGACATATTTAATGTGTATTGGACCACACCAACAAAGATTTGGTGACCAATTACAGGCAAACAGTAAAAAATATTGAAAAACAAACTGATAAGTTTTGTTCAGGGTCATCCAAATATGGTATGCACCAAGTTTGGTGAAGATAGGATGAAATATGCAAAATAAGAAGCACAAACTGTGCAAAGACACGAATGGGTGTGGCCCATATCCATCAACTGATTTCAGCCACAGGAACCCACAGTTGCTTGCAGCAGTCGCACAATAACAATATCTTTCATTCAACTCATGAAACTGGGCCACATATTTGTTACTTTTGTTTGATATGCAGTATCACTGTATTGCTAGCGGTCAGATATTCGAGGAGCACTGCTCTTTAAAATGGCCTCTGTTACCAACACGTGTAACAGTCTGCAGCGAGTAACGTGTATATATATCTATCTCTCCATCATTGTTTGAATTGTTTAAAAAGACCCACCATGGCACCTATGGTGTCAATTGTCCAGTCTAAAGGTTTTCACATCACTGCAATGCATGCTGGGAAGTATATTCAAATACACTAACACTGTTTCCTAACAACTTAATTTGAAGAGAGGAGACAAGGTGACAAGGAGTGGGGTTTGTGTGTGTGTTTGTACATGCCAGTATGTAGTGTAGAGTCTTTCTTTGTATTGTTTTGGTGTGTGTGTGTGCGTTTGTGAGACTGAAGCAATTTTGAATTGTGAATAAAACCTGAAGCAACTTAAGGTTTGACTGCACTTGTACTGTACTTGGAACCAGCTGTGTGTCTCTGTGTCTGCATTTTCTTCTCTTACAAGGAGCAGGCATCAAACCCTCAACCTTGTAATCTCAAAGGGAAGCCGACCATGAGAACTGTTCTTAAACCACCGAGCTGGCAGACTAACCCTGACATGTTAAAAAAAAATCCCATTTTGTTGAGGAGAAACTGATTTGCTGAAAAATAAAGCTTGTAGCCCAGAGATTTGTACATCATTAGTGGCAGCAGGATTAGCTGAGAAGAAGGATATATAATATCTGTACACAGTGTTTGAAGAGAGAATCTGTAAGTTTAAGCTGGACAGCCCTCTCCCTACCAGTTATGATTTAGATCTCAAAAGCTATAACTCCTTTAGGAAATATATTTACAGTTTGAGAGAAAGGAGGCTTGTGGCAACATTTTGAGGTGTGATTGTGGAGTTAAAACTGTGGGAGCGAGGTGTTTTTTTTCTGTGCCTGATGACATGCACACTGATAAGATCTGAAAAGTTCTGTAAAAGCCCTCACTTCAGACTTAAATTGCTCCAAAAGTACAAAAGGTATCACAACACAGAACACAACTTTGAATATCGAAAGTTTGCTGAATGTTTTAAAGTTTATGTCAGAGCAGTTGAGTTTCAAAGTTACAAAGTTTCCAACTCAGTTGGATCATCCTATTGAATGTCATTATACATTTTCATATTTTAAGAAATTATATATGGAATTACTGGAATATGCTAATAATAATAAAATAATAAGCCTACATCACTGAAACATTTTCAACATATTAGAATTGGAACCGTGTTTCGAGCTGTAACAGTGTGGGACTAGTTAAGTGCCAAAGAAACAAGGTCAGAGTAAAAATAATAAAGAGCGAGAAGAACAAAGCAATTGTGTGATTGCTGCAGAAATCACACTGCTAGAAATTATCCTATTTACAAGTGTTTCATGTGTAGCCAGATGTTTATTTCTCAATGCCACAGAACCTCTGTTGTTGCAATGAGCCACACTGTTGCACCGGGTTAATCTTCCTTCATGACATTAACACAGGCACTGTAGTTTATTTTGAGTCAATTCTACATTAAATACAGCTGCCATGAATACTGACTAGTACACCGGAGGTGTATTGAGCAACATTGTATCTGCAGCTGAAAATAGTTCCCAGCAAATATACAATTTATTACTGTTTCAGTAACATTTGCTAAAAACTTAGAAAACCTTTTTAAAAATTAAAATGATATATTTGTGACTCATTTTTAAAGATGTATGTCTTCGGCAGGAACAATTGGGCTTGGGGCTAAAGGTCACAGACAGGGTGATTAAGTTGAAAATTATTGAGAGCAGGATTTATATGGTCTTGGCCTTGTCATGGGATTTTGACAACAAAAAGTATAGAATAACGCCAGTCTTATCCTTCTTATCCTAAGTGTGAAAAAGAGCAGCTCAAGCAATGTGTACAGTATGAGGTTTGGACAGTTCTTTATTTCCCTTTTATAAGGCTGCTGGGTCTCCCCATAGTGGATATACATATATATACAGGAGATTGCTATACTGGAGTTACACTGAGGGCAGAGGGTCCATATTACACAGACTTCAAAAAACAACACTAATAGAGCCTCACCTCCAGGTATCAGAAATCAGCAGAGAGAGGGGTGGGGGGGTGGGGATGGGGAAACAGCACAAGAGAAGAGGGAAGAGAAGGAAGAGGGGAGATGATGCAGTCTGAGAGCCTGACTCGACTGCCTAATAACTTAACACTAGAAAATAACATACATTTCACGCACAGTGCATCTTAAATAGGTTACGTGAAGAACCATTTACCATAAATATCTGTATTTTCGGGAACCAACATATATAAAAAATGATAAAAAAAACAAAAATCATTGTTCAGTCTTTAATTTTTTCTTATTTTCTCCTTTCCCCATCGTGCAAATCGTTCTTTTGTTCCTTTTTACTGTAGAGGCTGGGCTTTTTCCGCCCTGCCCACATCCGTTCCAGATAAACGAAGAAAAGGAAACAGAACCCAGCACCCCCCTCCCCTCCCTCCTTAAAAGCATATGAATTAGTAGAAAACGAACAAACAAATGAACAGAACACCACAGTCAACTCATCACAAAAAGAACCCACAGACACACAGAACAGCAAGAACACAGTTTTCTTTTTTTTCCTTTTTCTTTTTTTTTTTTAGTTTCTTTGTCACTGTTTTTCCTCTTAATGGTCAGTATCATCGTCGTGGTCTTTCTCTCCTGGCGTACTGGTTGGCGGCAGTGGAGCGGTCCTCCCCCTGGCGGCTCAGTGGTACTGGGAGGAAACTCCAATCGGCTGGTCAGTTCAGCAGTGATATATTATCTCTCAATTTCACAGTGTGGTAGGAAAAGGAGGGTGAGGAGAGGAAGGTGGAGTGACGGGGAGGTAAGCCAGATGGAGGGATGTCGCAGGTGGGAACAGGAATCAGAGGAACCACAGCAACATTTAGAAAACAACTAGAAACCCCGACTGTCCATGGAAAAAAGTAAACAAAATGGCTGCTTCACTCCTTTCTTTCCTTTCATTCCCGCCGACTCATGTGGTTGGGAAGGCCTTGTTTGGCTGGAGCGTAAACTGATTGGATGGCCCGTGTTTCTGGCAGAGGGTAGTGGGAGAGGGGTAAGGGTAGTCTAAGGCTGACTGGAATCCACTGGTGTATGGGACTCGACAGGGCGATATGTCATCAGGAGAAAAAGGATGTGTGTGGCGGGTCGATGTGTGATTGGCAGGTCAAAGGGCGAATCCCTTCTTGGTGTGTTCAGGCATGCTGTCGCAGTGCCCGCCGCTTGCGGCTGTAGTAGTGGCGCACGCCGGTCTGTCTGGCAAAGTTCATCATGTAGTTTTGTTTACGGGTGCTGCAGGGATACAAAGACAGTGAAAGAGGGAGGGAAAAGAGGAGTGTGAACATTAATGATTGAGAAAAAGGCACTAAAAATCCACACATTCCCATGCACACACTCTCATCCATGCACGCAAACACACAAATGGTCAAATGCAGCTTCTGTACTCTCTCACATCCTGGTTCATGCTGGAATTTTTAACCATGTTTCAGCCATAACCTCAAACACTCAACAGCTCTATGGGTCTCATGGCTCGGAAAATGGGTGGCACTACTCTACAAAACTCTTGTTTATGTTCTGCACAAATGAGAGGCAGCTAGACAGTGAACATGGCGGTAGAACTAGCTACATGTATCCAATGGCAAACCAAATGTCACAGGACAAGACATGGGACACAGAATCTACGAACATACTACAACATACTAGAGGGAAACTCTGACACTGAGTGTTTGAGGTCAGAGTTAACAGCCATCACTGGGAGAAAAGAAAAATAACTAAAACAAAGTCATAAAAGTGCATGGTAGTGAGCAGAGAAGGGGTGGTTTTGAAACTAAGAGACACAAAGAAAAGCTGCGAAAGATCGCTCTTGTTTAGCCTGTTCATTGCCTCTTCCATCCAGCAGGGCGGTGCCAGTGAGCCAGGAGTGCAGCCAGGGCAGGCAGGGGCCTCTGCGAAGCGGGTGGGGGGTTGGGGATCAGGAGGGGTGGGGGAGGGTTGGGGATGATGTGTGTGTGTGTGTGTGTGTGTGTGTGTGTGTGTGATGGTTGATGCAGTGAAGGTAGAAGTGTGAAGGCGAATGTGAGGCATAACTAGTAAACTGGATGTATTTAAGTTATGGAGTGTTTGTGCGTGCACGCTTATAGGTTTCTGATTTTTGGTCAAAAACCAGAGGGCAGTGAGAAGGGAGCTCCTGGCTCAGGGTCATGTTGTTGTCCAAAGACAGACAGACAGCCATGAGTGAAAAAAGGGATGGAGATCTGTCGCAACAGTCGATCCATAAAGCCATGCAGGGAACTGGATGGAGGAGGATAGTTGGATGAAACTCTCCAGTCACACGTTTCTTCATTTGGATTTAATGGTGCAAGATGCCCCACATTAAAGCTGATGTTGATGTATGAATGAAAAAAAGTCTTTCAGTGCTTGGGCTTGAGTGAAATAAATGCTGGACCTACAAACAGTGCTCTTTTTTTTTAATGTAGGACCCTTGAATTGTGTGTGTCAGCTTGTAAATTAGCAGCCAGGTCAAAAACAGTAGAATGCATTCTCATAGAGGAGGTAGCAAGAACAAAACAAACATAAAGGTTTAGTGATGGATTACATCACACATATACACACAAACACAATACCACTGACATTTGTGTAAATTGTTACACCAAAAATGTCTCAAGGAGTATGTAAACTGCACATTCAAAATCAAAGCCACTTAAAGGGGACCTATTATGCTTTTCCTTATTTCCAGTCATATATATAATGCTACAATGTCGGATGTTCATATTGAACGTGGCAAAATTGTCAAATAATGAGGTAAATGTATGTAGAAGTTATCCCTGTGAGCAAAACGCACTGGCTTCAGACTGCTCTGAACATTGACTGCTCGGCGAACGTTATGGTGTTTTTCCATTGTTTTGGGCTTTGTCACACCAAGCTGGCATGCTGTGAGTCTTTTTCCATTACACAGCAGGCAAAGTAAAATAAGTTGTTTACCTGTTAGAGATGTGCTGGTCATCTGCATCTTCATCAAACGCGATCATCACTGCGACTGTTTCTGCTTGTACTATTCCCCCCTGAATTATTCATAAGTGATCTGGTGAACAAAGAGCTTCAAATATCTCAATATAATGTTGTGTTGACTAATTTTTTTAGTGCCGAAGCTCTGCTAATTTGGTAAGGAACATGTTTAATTTCCTGTAAATTCTTCACAATAAAAGTCTCCATTTATTTAGTCATTTAAAAGCTTCTAATATGACGCAGTAAAGCAGGAAATGTTGGGTTTGCATCAACAATAACTTAACAGGACTCTGATACGACTGCCCTTCAGCAGGCCTCCAGAGAGCTGACCAATCGAACAGAGTGGGCTCATCAGGAGGGGGTCCTTTAAGAGACAGGAGCTAAGACTGCCTGTTAAGAGACAGAGGCTGAACTGAGGGGCTGCATAAAAGACCAGTATACGATAAATAAGGAGTTTTTTGAACTGAGAATCATGCAAAACTACTCTAGTGGAGTCCCAGAATAAATATATAGAGCTGGAAATGAGCATAATAGGTCCCTTTTAACATGATTTCTCTCTCATGTGGTGATGTTGGGTTTTAGGGAACACGCTTCAAAATTGTGAGATACAAATTTTGCCACCACCTTAATATTTCACTGCTCTGCTTATCCCTCCATCCACTGTGTTATAATGAATATTGTTAATCTTTCTGTGCTGAGAGCTGTTTCTGCAGATCTGTGTGTTAGATCATTTTGTCAGCGAGCCTCCACCTGGACACTGTGAGCTGCTGGCCTGCTTTTTGACCTTCCTGGGGCTCAAGTTAAAGCAAGAGCATGGAGATGACCGTAATGATGATGAGGAGTGCTGGGTGTTGAGTGAAACTGAGGGAGGGTGTGCGCAGTGTAATAAGGAGAAGAAGGGTCTGGAGGGGGGTGAGGGAGGGGGCTGCATTCAGGAAGAGGCGGAGAACTTACCTGACACTACAGCCATGCCAGAGGGAGCAGAATACAGAAGAGAGCAGAGGTTAGAGCGCGAGAGGGGGGAGGCAGGAGGAGAGGGCTGCTGTCTCGCAGAAAGGTCTGGGGGGGTAAGAGCCCCGGCCTGGGGAGGCAGGGGCCCAAAGTGGGGAGAAGGGAAGAGAGAGGAGAGGCAGAAAAATAGTCAGAGGTTCAAAGAAGAAGTGAGAGTGAGTGGGAAGACAGAGAGAATGAAGAAGAAAGACGATGAGAGAAGAATTGGGAGCAGAAGAGAAGTTGGGTTGGTGGAGATTAAGTGAGAGACAGCAGAGAAATGTAACACAGATGAAGGGACAGTGAGAGAAAACCACAGGTAGAGGTGAAGACAGAGCAAGATATACAGCAGTAATCCATCCGTTGTATAATGCCAGAATGGGAGAAGAAAAAGAGAAAGAGGCAAAGAGGGAGTTTGGAGGAAGGAAAGATGGAAAGAAAGGAAGAAAGTAAGGAAAAAGAAGGGTGAGGAGGATGAAGTAAGGTAGGATAAGATGCAGCACAAGCAGAGGAGTGAGCACATGATCAAACACGTCAGTGACATTAAGCAGCAGGGAGGAAAGGCGTGTGGAGCAAAAGAAAAGATTGAGCAGGAGAAGGAGTGAGAGGAAGAATGTGTGAAGGAGTGGAGGAGTGGTGAACAGAGAGAAATAAACAGAGCAAAGTGTGAGGATTACGATCACTCTTTTCAGCAGACACTGTTGAAAACCGTGCGAGTGCAAGGGAGGGAGTGGGACAGGTCACGGCCACATAGACCAGGGGACAGCTCAGGTTAGGCATAAGTGTGTATGTGTGCAGTTTTGTATGTGTATCAACTGTACATGAAGTGCCTTATATGACTGTTGTATGCAGCATTTGAAATGCATTGGGTATACATCTGAATGAACAATCATCACCCACATCAGATGGAATATTGCTCTGATACCCACAGCAACATGCAGAAAATGCATTCAAAATGCTTTATGACATTGTCATATTAAGAATATGCTAGCTGAATATAGGCCATGTATATGATATCTTCAGTGCCCTGCAGAATCTCCAGTTTTGTCATTTTTAAGGTCTATTTGAGAACTGGAATTGTCTTCCACGTGGAGAAAATGTTTAATGATCCCGGTGACAAACTAAAATGCTAATAAAATAGTAAAAATGGAAAGAAAGAGAGATAATCAGTGAACCAGTACAGGGCAAGTTCTATCAAATCAAATTTAAGAATTTGTAAGAACCTTTTTACTCCCAGTAAAAGGAAATATTGGACCATTTTTGGGAACATTAAAACAAGAATACACCAGACTGTGGGTCTGTCTGACAACACTGACGTGACAGTAGAACAAACACATAGTGTCATAGATGTGAAGCCACCCTCACAGTTTCCAGTATTGTACAGAGGAGTTTGGTCTTAGTTAAGTGCTCTCTGCCATAACCTTTAAGGGCCACTGGAGGCAGATAGAATAACTGTAAATAAGTGAATACATTAATGAACAGATATGTGAATGACTGCTTCACATCTACTGAGTGCTTCAGTACAAAAACAAATAACATTTTAATAAATTTGAAATTTATGACTTTATCTAAATCTAAATCTAAGACCTTTTAAGGCTTTAAGTATTATATGTCTCAAGACATTTAAACACATTTTATGGAAATGCAGACATTTCATTTTTATCTGGGAGATGCACGGCTTCTACAAGACACTGAAAATATGATGATTTGACAGCAGGAGTTAATCTGTTGTACACAAAACAGCCATCCACAAACAGAACCCTTCAAAGCAAAGCACACTGCAGTAATTTTTCTACTCTGCTTGTCTGACACTAAGAAACCGTGATGAGAATATAAACAACTGACTGCTGAGAAGTTTATTGTAGGTCGTAGGTAGGCAGAACACATGTAGATGTGGCTCATGTCTATGTGTGAATTGTATTCTTGTGTTTGTGTGGAATAGATGGGACCATTTCTATAGGTGATGCTGAGGCAGAGGTAGAGGCAGGGGCAGATTGGGGCTCTGTTGGGGGCCAGTCTGGGGTGCCGGGGGCTGGCTGGGAATTGGGTACTCACAGAACTACTTCCACATGGTCCAACGCCCACTGGTCATGTCCCGCACCGTCGTGGCGTGGCTGCCACCATCGCAGCATCACCCCTTTAACCCTCGCCTCTCTGCAGAGACCATGGAAACATTGTGAGATAAGAGTAAGCTTGTGAGGGTCAACAAGTATATCAGTAACCTCATGCCAGCCAAATGGTGTTTACACTGGTTTAAACTGTCCACTATCTAATAAGGCCTTTTTAAAGGGTTTATAAGTTGGAAGTGATGGTTTAAAACCCTTTATTAATTACTTATTAAGATGTATAATTGCAGATAATTTAGTAATGTTAGTGGATGGCTTATTAGAAAATCCTTTACATTAATAAAGCATTGGTGAAGAATTTAGTAACACTGTTAAAGCCTTTAGTTAAAACTTACAAACCCTTTATAAATGGCGCCTTATCAAAATATCATTCAGTTTAAATGGAGTGTCTATCTGCATGTCTCTGTATGTCTCTATGCATCACTCACAGTGGAATGTTGTAGGAGACTCTCTGAGCCTTTATGAAGTCTTTGGGCTGGTGCTGGGCGATTACGTGCCAGCTGACTCCATTGTTGACACTGTATTGCAGCAGCACAGCTCGATCTACTGTGTCAGCCTGGTCCAGAGCTATGTTACAGCTGTCTGTCTGTGCCACGCTGCCGATTTGCAGCACAAACATGATCTTACTGTAGGGAGACAGAGAAGGGATGGTAAAGGGAGAAAGTTAGAGAAAGAAATTCCCATTGACATTACAGATTTACTATAATATTCCTAAATTTGATGAAATTTAACTGCAGCTAATGAGGTAGGTAGGTTTATGTGTGCATAATTAGTTTAAGTTTATTTTGGTAATACCTGTACCTGGCTCTAGTGAGGTCCAGCGGTTTGGTAACAGCCTGCCTCATCTTACAGCCATTGAAGTAGAGTGAGTCTCCATGGGCGTGCGGTGACAGCTGCCCACAGCCGCTGCCCACTCCACCACCCTGGATCAGCTGCCAGCTCTCCTGAGACACACTGCCTGACTCAAAGTTGTCCTTGATGGAACTGGGCAGGTCACTGCTGGAAAGGGAGCAGTCATCACCTGTTCAGGAAAGAAAAAGAGAAGAGGAAGCAGAGGGAGGGTGACGAAATTGGGGGAATATAATTGTTCATGATGGGGTTGACATTGATTGTAAAATGAAAGAAAAACAGTTCATTTCTTTCAGCAATTGTGATGGACTGTCTCGATTACATGGAAACACTTTGCTCCTTTTTATCTTTTCACTTTGTTCACCTACATCATTTAACACAAACATAACATATATCCACCTAACACATTTCTGCTGAACAGTATAAATGCTAAAGAACTGAATGTGTGTTGTGTTGTGTTTGAATATAATATGCTGTTCATGGCCCACCATGGTGTCCCTCATCACAGATGCAGACCACTCCATTTGTACAGTAGCCGTGGCCACTGCAGAGCCTTGGGCAAGCCTCCCCAATGTAAACATGGTCCACTCCCCAGCTCTGCCGCTCTCCTGTCCCCTCCATTTGAATCCAGCGGAACTGTGTAGCCCTGGAAATATACAACAAATCACAAAAGGTAGGCGGTGTGAGTGTGTGTGAATGATTAGAAACTCCTCTTGATGAGCAGGCACTTTGCATGGCAGCCTCTGCCATCAGCATATGAATGTGTGTGTGAATGGGTGAATGTGGCATGTAGTGTAAAAGTGCTTTGAGTGGTCAGAAGACTAAAAAGGTGCTAAATAAATCCAGTCCATTTACACTGTTGCAACAGAGAGAAGTGTTGCACATGATTCTGCTTATATGTGTAAAAATGTAGACAAAAAGGCACCAGTGTGAAGTCATGTTATGTTCCACTGTTAATCACTAAAGTTAAATGTGTGCCTCCTACCCTGAGGACACATGGTCAGGCAGTTGGACAGTGACCCTGGTCCATGTTGAGCTGTTGACTGGACTGTAGATTGTGGACTCATGGAACTGGAAGGGAGAGCAGCCCACGTTGTTGACTGAAGAGGGGAGGCACTCAGACTGTACCAGCTGCCACGAGTCAGACCTGAGAGGAGAGAGTGAGAGCTGAAAATTGTCCATGTAAAATGCACCTTGTGAACAAAATAAACATTTCAAATTATATTTAAAAGGTAATAATCTACACAGTTAATGACGCATGTAGAGTCAAACTATTGCTGCTGGATTTCTAAAACCTGACATTTAACAATGATGTTTTAGATCCTTTCATGGTACCACCTGTTCTGACTGGTTGTCAGGTCAGGTACTGGTTTATGACCAGGGGCTGTTGGTGTTAAAACAGCTTATTAATTCATGTCTATTTCCACCATAGCTGGAAAAATCTTCATGCGCTGACTACGATTTGGCTGTTCCCTGGAATAGGAATGATACACCATAAATAAGAAAATGAGGTCAGACAAGCAAGGTACATTGTGTGTGGTTGTTTCATAACAGTGAAATTATGTTGCTTTAAAAAAAAAAGTATGTTTAGTTTTTTAAGTTGTTTAAGTATGTTCAGTTGTTTAATGTTTTTGGGGTCTCTCATTGTTTTGTTTTATTTACCTTGCATCCTTCCTGTACTGCAGCAGGACAGAATGATGGTCTTCACAGGTGTCTGCCTCACAACCAACAACAATCTGCAGCAGCGAGAGAGATGGAAAGGACTTAAGCCATCATGTACAAGACGAATGACAGCTGTTATTTTAGCTATTTGGCCGTCTGGCAGTATTATACCTTGAACTGTAAAATATATCCAGGCTGCACTATGAGTTCTCGAGTGGCCAGGATGTTGTGTGTCCTGTCTTGGTTCTTGTTTGGCCAGTACAGATGGAACGATGGGTTCCCACAGAAACCAGCTGTACGCACAGCGTTAGGGTAGAAACTCCAGCTTTCCTCATGAGAAACACCCTCTAGTGAATGGCAAAGAAGCAAAAAGAAGAGGAAGTTTCAAAGTGATTCTTGACTGATCATGTAGTTGTCATCTAAGTTTTCACCTACTGATTACATTAACAAACTCACCATCATCAAAAGTGTCGAGCAGCGTGGATGGATTGATGTCTGAACCCCCCACCAAAATGTTGTCAATAGCCCACTGGGCTCTTTCCAGGCTGGGGGTGGCCAGGCCAGAGGAAATAGTGAATGGCTGCCACCAGCGTAGACGAGTAGCATTGGTCAGAGCTCCCTCTGGGAGGACAATGTAATCTCTCCTCACTGACACATACTTCAAATAGTCCATCTCATGCAGCAGCGTCCAGGACACACCTGAGGAACAGATATGGACAGATTGAGAAAATGAAAGAAGAAACAGAAAAATACACAATGCACTGCATGCATGTTGTTAGTGTACCTCCATCAGTAGAGTAATCCAGCAGCACTCCCTCTTTACGACAAGTTGGACGGTGGCACATGGTCATGTTATCTTCACTTCCAATCCTGGCCCAGTACTCCACAAACCTATCCACAGAAAATGAGTCAATGCACTTAAAGTAGTACAATATTTGAAGATAGTTAGAAGAAGTTAGGTACTGACTTGGCTCCACGGAGGTCCAGATCAGCAGTGACAGCTTGTCGGGCATCAGCCCCTCCAAAGTACAGGGCCGTCCCCTCTACCAACACACCACAGTCTGTACAGGGCCTACCGCCCTCCAGCACCTGCCACTGAGGGCCTGCTGCTCCTTCCCAGTCAAATCGCTCCTTCAGAGATGCCTACAGAAAAAAGACACACATACCTGAATGATGGAGTATCTCAAACAGATAAATTCAATTCATCATATACTTTTCTAAACTGTTTTTCATTTCATATTCATATTTCATTTTTGAAAAAAACTGAATGAGAGCCAGACTCTACCTTTAGAGCAGTGCTGGCATAACAGTTTGGTCCAGTGAATCCTGGGTCACAGAGACAGCGCTGATCCAAACAGTCTCCATGTCCCCCACAGTGGCTGTCACACGCTGGCCCAATGTAAAAGTTCTCCACACCCCACTGAATGTCTGAGTGCTGCTGGTAAAACCTGAACCGCACCGCACTAAGGGACAGGAAAACAAAGCTAAATGTTTTTGGTGATGTACAGAGGTTAGTCAAAATACATGCATACCATTTTCATGATTTATATGACAATGCTTTTAATAATTCATATAACAACAATTATTCGATCTATCAATAATTTAGGTTATGCATGCAATGAAGAAGCATTAAATATGAAGGACTACTGTATGTTTAGTCGAAAGCATGTGGCTGACTTACGTGTCGGCCAGGCTGTCAGGCAGGGGATAGACGGCCCTCTTCCAGCCTTCAGCAGGGAAGAAGACTGATGGCTGGGAGACCTGACCTCCACAGCGAGGGTCAGCAGGGAGGCACTGGGGCACCAGGTACTTCCAGGTCACTCCAAAGTCCACTGAATACTGAACATGAACCTGCCTGTCTGCATGACGCTCGGGCACACTGCAGCCTACTGCAATCTAAATAAACACACACATATTAATAATGTAAATTCCACCATCATAGAGAATAGGTCTTTCTATTTAAATTCATACGCAATGTGATGTCCTGTAGTGTAGTCTGTTACACATCACATAACAGTAACAAATTGTTATGATGAATGTTTCATTTTAGACTTATTAGTTACCTTGAACTGCATGACCCAACCCTTGTCAGGAACAATATCATGTGTGACAGCATAGACCTCTCTCCCATCAGCACTGCCGCACACCATCACCCCATCGGGAGAGCTGCAGAAACGCTGCACTGAGCAGTCCTCTGAGAACAACCAATGATCGCTCACTGAGATCAAAAACACGAAAAAAGAGAAACTTAGAGAAAAAAAGAGAAATAAGACCAAGAGATTGTGTTTAGCAATAAAATGAAATGAAATTATTTGTTTTTATTATTGTTTAATAGAAGCATTGATTCAGATCCCTAGTCCAATTCTCCTGTACCTATGGGTGTTTCTTCCTGTTCGCCCAGCTGACCGATCCTTCCTGAGGTCTCATCAGCAGGAGCTCGCTCATGGTTGGGCAGTGCCACTCCACCAAATGTGTCAGAGATCTGTGCCCGTGGGTCTGAGCCTGCGATGAGGACGTTATCCAGAGCCCAATCACTGTGGTCTGCCCCCTCATGCTGTGGCTGCCACCAGCGCACACGCACTCCTTCCTGACGGGCAGCAGGGGGCAGCAGTACATTCACGAACCTGAACACAGGCAAAAACATACAGAAAGTCACAGATATCCTGCTTCACTCTGCTAATATTCAGTTTTACCACAATGCACCAGTTGGTCAGCTCAATTCAGTTGTGAAAAAACCCTTCACCATGACAACACATATCCGCAGGCTGTTGTTAATATGCTAGGAACTCACCCGGGCTTTGTGTACAGATCATAGAAGATCTCTGTCAGTAGATGCCAGTTGATTCCTCCATTCAAGCTGTACTCCAGAAGCACACCCTGGTTACGGTTGCTAGGTGGGATCATGCAACCGTACATGAAGTAGAACTGGATGAACTCAGCGTTGGTCAGGTTCAGGTCCACTGTCACCAGCTGACGGCTGCAACTCTGTGCACGGATACATGGAGAAATGTAGCTAAAGCCTAGTCTGACTTGTGATGGATGGATGTCTGTCTATATGTCTCTCTCACTGTTTATCTATGGATCATCCTTCCAGAAACAAGTTTAAAGTTTAAAACATGATGTGCTATGTTGCTTTTTACTACAGAGAGCATTCCTGGAACATAAACAGAATAATAAAACTGACTTATGTATAACTATATGGGGGGAAAGTTTCAGCTTTAACCAGAGTAGTCTTGATACAGATAAATGCCAGACTTTTAACAACCGCTCTTAAAAGGTTTCTCTGGCAGGGTGTCCATCTACATTAAGATCAGCCTGTCAATAGGCATCCATTTGCAGCACTGCCCAAAGTGCCCTGGGAAAACTTAAGCTGTAAATAAGGGCTGACAGCTACTTACTTTGTGGTCTTTTATTCAACAGATTAATATTTGAAGCATCACCTTTCACATGATGCTGGATGTCTACATCTTGTCGAACCATCTCTGTGTCTGTTTTCCCCAAATTTAATCAGTGCCAATTTGGCCAATTTTTTTGCTGGCTTTACATAGCATGAGTGGAAGTTAGGTTACTGCATAACCCATGCTCTCATGAAGATATCAAGATCATTTTAAAAAAGAGAAAGTGTGAGAGGGAAAGTGTGTTGAGCATTTTAATCCATGTAAACCAGTGAAGAGCATGTGTGTAAATATTCTATTTCAGAATATGTATGCATTCAATTGCATTTACCCTCCATTACATCGCTGGATGTGACAAGTTTCATAATATTAAATATTGTAAGAAAGCAAAAAACAATGTGGGAAGGAGGGAAAAAAAGAAATAACGAAGCAAATGACAAAGGCAGTCGATACTTACCCCACTGAAGTGCAGAGCAGCTCCAGAGGCCACAGCACCACACACACTGCTGAGTTTCCCACCGGTGAGAATATGCCAGTGGCTGAGTGACGGAGCTCGACTGAAGCTGTCTTTCAGCTGGGAGGGCAGTGGAACCACAGGCTCGTCACAGTACTCTCCACCCCACTCTGGGTCACACCTGGAGAGAAAGGTCAGATACAAATAATCGGATTCAAAGACAAATGGAACATCAAGTTATACTGTAGTTAGTTAGTTAATTTATTGACTTAAATAAACAATATACAAAATATAAAATACAAAATATATAAACAATACAAATACATACATTCAAGTAACTTCATACAAAGTTACACGAAGCTTAACATAACAGGGCATTTTGATAAAAAAAACTATTTCACTTTCACATATTATTACTCATTCCTAGCAGCTGACACTCCAGCGGATACTTCAAGACATTTCTAGTAAAATCATTAGTGTATGCATGAAAAAGACTCCTGCAACTTACACACAGGAGCTCTGTTGGCAGCGTCCGTGTCCAGAACACATATCTGGGCAGCCATCTCCAATGTAGAGGTTATCCAGAGCCCAGGTCTGCTGCTTGTCAAAGGGAGCCTGCTGGAACCAACGGAACCTTGTGGCTGGAGACCTAAAGACATAAATTAAAGTCACAGATACATTGCATAGAATAAGTTAAGAATAAATCACATAGTAGGGAATTAAAGTATAAATCCTGACTTTGTATTTACTCATTTGTATCAGAATGTGTAACTTTACATAGGGGCAGCTACACCACGGCTACTTTTCATAATTAGAGTATACTACTGAATCAGGATATGTTATAAGCAATGCAAGTTTGTCCATTTGTCTGAGTCAAGTCCAGGGCAGTGCTGACCTTGCATATGATGGGATTGGCAGGGTAATACGGCCCCACTTGTTGTACGTGTCAGAAACCAGCAGCCGCTGCAGGGTGTAAGAAGAACAGTCAGGGCTTGTTGGCAGACAGTCTCTGACCACAGGCTGCCAGGTCAGACCTAGATCCAGAGAGTACTCCAGTTCTACGGCTGTGGAGAAAAAAAAAAAGAGAATTACTAGTTAGGACACAATTATCAGTGTTACACATATTCATGAAACTGCAAACAAGCATAAACTGCTGAAAGTCTTAACTATAGAATGTGAAGAGTTCTTTCATGTCAACATCTTAGTTTAAAAGTCTTTCATTATAGATGTCTGATTTACTTAGAAACATATCTGAGAACTAATGAATTCAATATAATACGCATTGAACATCTACTGTTCTCTCACATCACTCTTACATACAGACAATAATTATGCCTTATTCATGCTTCTTATTGCTTACAGTAGCAGGAGTTGGTGACAGAGCAGGAGGCAGAAAAGTCAAACTGGATGAAGGCATCAGGACCCAAACTGATGTCAGTGGTAACAGCATAGCGAGTGTTGGACTTCTCTATGAATGCGAAAGCAGGCCCATCTGAGCCACACACAGGCATCCGGGTTCCTCCAGGGTGGAGGAGCCACGAGCGTCCATCGATTGAAGAGAAATCATCTTCCAGAGGCCCCCAGCCACTGGCGCTGCCACCTACCACAACCTGGACAAAGATAATTGAAAGAGATAATTGTTTGCTGATATTTAATGGACAGAGGAGAAGAAAGTGGAAAATGCTGTACATTCACGTGGGATTCATCAGAAGGGAAGGATGAAAGAATGAAAGAAAGTTTAGATGGATATCAGCTATGGTGTTCCCATGCTTGAGCAGAAATGACTTAAAGACTGATGGCTGAATGGATGGATTAATGAAGGAAATGGGTGGTTCCTCTCCTTGCTCACTACCTGGTCAATGACCCATGGGCTGTAAAAGTGTCCGTTCTCAGTGGGCTGCCACCAGCGGAGACGAGTGGAAGGGGTGCGAGCACGCAGTGGGATTTCCAGGGCCACCAATCGAGCCTGATTACTGCTGTTGCTGAAGAGAAATTCTTGGAGCAGGCCCCACGTCAGACCTCCGTCCACAGAAAACTGAAGCAAAACAGGTTGGGAGCGAGGATCTGGAGCCGCTTTACCACAGCCCAGACGTAGGAAGAACTGAACAAACCTGCCGATAACAGCCATTAGCACATGAGATTATTACAACTGTACCTCATCAATTTAAAGGTTTATTTGTGTATAATATATTGGGACATTGTGTGAAATTGCAATGTGTAGGTGTAACTATACCTGGCATTGGACAGGTCCATGTCATTGGTGACCAACATGCGTAGGCCATCGTCGCTGAAGAACAGGTGGTTCCCGCTGGACATGATTCCACATTTCCTGGATGGTTTACCACCACTCAGCAGTCTGAAACGCTCAGCATCCACAGCTCCCCCTGAAGTAAACATGTATGCACAAAAACATACACACAAAACAATTACATGTAGTATTAAAACTGAAACATAATCATAAATCCATCAAATATTAACAAAAAAGAGAAAAAAATGTAGTCCTTTACTTATTGTATACTAATCAAAAATGTATTATAAAGTGCTTTAAAGAATACATACAGTATGAAAACATCAGCATTGAATGAAGAACAATCAAGTATTAAATAAGGCACACAACAGCATTATTTTAATGTTAAAAAAATCCAAAATAAAAAGAGACTTAAACTCTTGAAGGGGTCCTTAACATTCACCTTACTCTGCCAAATAATCAAAAACATATACTACATTTTGAGGGAATTATAGATGAATGAGAATTTGTAACAGTGTAATGACCACATGATCAGTTTTAGTCTTTTAATCTCTCTGACTGATCAATAAATACTATACAGTTGCATAATCCATCTACTGTCCCTCATCCACATTATGTACAACAAACAATACACTTCCTGTTAACTTTTTGTATGATGTCGGTTTACCTTCAAAGTCCTCCTTGAGGAAGTCAGGGTTAGGAGTGTCAGGCACAGAGCAGTCAGGTCCAGAGTAGCCGGGGTCACACACACAGTGGGTGCCACCCACACAGGCTCCATGGCCATTGCACATGTCCTGACACTGTGGACCAATGTAGACATTGTCTAGTGCCCATGTCGGAGGAGCAGAACCAGTTGAAAAGAAACCCTGATACCAACGGAACCTCACTGAACTGTAGGGACATGAGAGAGATAGAAATAAACAGAAGCATATTGTAAGCATATTAAAAGTATTTCAATTGAATTTGAAAAAGTTTCCCATGTTTTATTTTATTTTTTCTGTAGATGGTGTATCATGATGGTGCTTACCCGCAGAGACGCAGCTTGCCAAAGTGGATGACCTCCCTCCTCCAGCCCTGAGTTGTACCAGGGAAATAGATGCTGGCAGGGTGGAGCTCTGTGGAGCATAGTGAGGAGGGTTGGGGCCCACCAGCACACAGGGGCACCAGAAGGTGCCAAGTGGCACCAAAGTCCCGTGAGAACTCAAGACGCACCGGGTGGGCAGAGGAGCTCTCAGCTGTGCAGCCCACATTAATCTGGATAGACATAAATATACACAACATCAGCAAAGATGACAAGCACTGATTTATTTATTTTTGTAATTCAGTGTTTATTGATTTTGTTGGGCAGTCAGGCAGTCATTCAACATAAAACAATTTACATTGCCCAAGAACACCTAACCCACTCCCGTCCCCCACTTCTCCCACCCTCCATCCCTTCCCCTGCATGGGAAAATAAAATAGAAAATACAGGATTTGAGATAATAAATCTATGCATAATGTAATGATAGGTCAAGAGAGAAACTAAAAAGTAGATTAGTCATTTCTTAGTAGGAAGTTTTTCATGGCCACTATTCCATCTTCCCACAAACCAACAGTGGAAGGAGCGGCTGACGAGCACTGATTTATGTTTTGAATGATTAAGCATTATGATTGCTTTAGAAAAAAAGTCATCAAGGCTGTGTTTGTGTACCTCAAACTGGATGATAGTGTTCTCATTTACGTCAATGTCCCTGGTGGTAATGGAGTGTTCTCCAAGCTCACTGGAGACAAACACCATGGCTGACTCATCCTCCTCCCTGCAACACACAAACACACACACACACACACAAACACAAGGATTAGTCAAGGATAAAAACATCTTTTTGCAAATTTTATCACCATTGGGCTCAGAGATTATATAAATACTGAATATGCAAAACAAGACATTGTCATTGCCAACATTCAAAGTTAAGTGCTTTTTTTTCTTACAGGCCAGTCTTCTGGTAAGGGCAGTAGAGGCCTGTGTTTCCCCCAGGAAAGAACAGCCAGTTTGACTCGTTGGGGCCTTCCTCAAAGCTGTCTACAACTACCGGTGGGTTGTGTAAGGAGCTGCCATCAATGATGAGATCATCTATCACCCACACCTCCTCCTTCTTACCTGAAGGACATAACAATGTGGAGATTATTACACATTCACTCTGGGAATTTGGCTTGAGGATGGCTGTGTAATTGGGAAATTGTAAATGTGATCACATTACTGTTACAAGAGAGGAGGAAAGAAGAGGAGACCTGAAGACATAAATTAAAGTCACAGATACAGATTGAAGAGGAAAGGAGGGAGAATCAAGAGGAAGATGGAAAAAGTACAGTAATAATGAATGAGATAAAAGAAGTGTGAACACTGACAAAAGAAACAGATAAAAGAGAGGTGAAAAGGAAAATTATATCAGTTATTTGAGTAGGTTTTGGTTAGTGCTGCTGTCCACTTACCACTGTTGTAAGGCTGCCAAAGTCTGAACCGGGTGGCGTTGGTCTGAGCGCTGGCTGGCAGCGGCAAGTGGAGGAACAGAGTGTCAGTGGAAGCTGGGAAGTAAAACTCATCCAACAGCAGCCAGCTGATACCTCCGTTCACCGAGTACTGCAGCAGCACTGAGTGTGAGCGCTCTGGGACACCTAGAAAAGACCACAAGATTAACTATAACAAAAACATTTTAATTCATGTTACACAAAATTACAGTTTAACTTAACCAAACCAAACCAAACCAGTCAGTTATGTATTACCTTTTGTGATGAATTTGAATGAGAATTGGATGTAGAGAGTGTTTGTACAATCCAGATCTCGTGACACTATCATACGCAGACCATCCTGCAAACAAACAAACAAACAGGGATTATATTATTCAGTTCAGACCAGTTAGTGATCTTAAGATTTAAAACTGTGGCTATGTGATGCAGTTGTATTGTTAACACTGAGTGTTTTCTGCAAGATGTTTATGTCCCATACCCCTTTAAAAATAAGGGCAGTGCCAGATTTAAGAGGCTCTCCACTCAGAGTTCCTCTCTCTGCTCCGTACACCTCAGGCCAGGTTTCCTGCTGCAGGTTCTCATTAAAGTCCTCTCTCAGTACAGATGGCAGAGGGGCCAAGGGCACACAATGTGCCCCTCCATAACCCTTATCACACCTGTGTTAGAATCAGAGAAAACATATAACACATATATACACAAAAAATAAGTGTAAAAATAGCCAAAGATTAAAATCCATCAGCTGTGCATACAAGCTAGTTTTACTTACACACAGCGTCCGTTATCACACAGACCATGACCAGAGCACATCCATGGGCAACCAGGCGCAAGTAATACGTTATCCAGAGCCCAGCCTTCGGCCCCTGGGGTGAAATGGGTTTGGATCCAACGGAAACGAGTTCTGGGGGAGCTGGAGGATTCAGCAGCAAATTATAGACAAATAGAACTTTAGGTGTGAATGCAGCTAATAAGTCAATATTGTCTACTAATTTGGGGAATAAACAGTCAAAAAGACGTACTTAGCAGCGCTGGGCAGGTACACAGTGATCCTCCTCCAGTGTTTGTACTGAGTTGAGGTATAGATGGAACTCTGAGTGTAACCAGCACAGCCGATAGCTGGGGGAACACACTCTGGGGTGATGAGGGACCAGTGACGACCACAGTCTGTGGAGTACTCCAACCGCACACCGTGGGAAAATGAAGTGGACTTACTGCAGCCCATACTCAGCTCAAACTGCAGGAAAGATGAGCCTGACACCTCAAAGTCCCAGCTCTCCGCATACCTTGGCTTCTCTGCAAGCACAGTGTAAAAGCAACATTAAATATTTTGGCATCTATTGATTCTAGTGTCCACACCAGGTTACAATGTAAGCTAGAGCTGCAACGATTAGTCGATTAAACGATAAAATGACTGACAGAAAATTAATCGTCAACTAATTTAATAACTGAATAATAATAACATTTGCTGGTGGCAGCTTCTCAAATGTGAGGGTTTTAGGCTTTTCTGTGTCATACATGAAACTGAGTAAACTGAAAATCATTGGATTTTGAACTGTTGATCAGACAAAAAAAGAAATACAAAGACATCACCATGGGCTCTAAGAAATTACAACAGGCATTTTTCACAATTTTCTGACATTTTTTCGACAAAACAATTAATCAAGAAAATAATATCCAGATTGATTGATAATGAAAATAATCCTAATGTGAACATTTAACATTGTTTTCTTCAGCGGTGCATTAACAACACACATCAGTAAATCAGTATGTTTCAGCTGGTCAGAATGATACATGGTTAACATACTGAAAAATAAAGTCACTTTATAACAAAATCTAAGAGCAATGTTATTCTCAGTATTTAAATTATTTAATTTTGAAGGTCAATGCCACCCAAAATGAAAAGTGTACACCCAAAACACAAAGCCAAAACAAGTCCAAATGCAAATGCAAATATATAGCTCTGAATATAATGGATAGTGCTAAGGATATTTCAGCGCATATAAGAGCAGCCATCAAGTCTGACGATCAGTGCTTTATGTGTTAACACTGGCACATGGGAGCTTTATGTTTATAGATGTGTTGCCAAATTGCTCTTGCTGTGCACTCTTAATGAATGGGCCCGGTTATAATGTAATATTTGCACAAAATAAATCCGCTCACAGCTTGATGCTAGCATAAATAACAGGCAGGATGTTCAATCAGGTTTGCTCTCATTAATAATGCAGGACCCATGGCGCCACAGTAAATGGGTGATTTAATTTCAGCCTCTTGTGTGTGTAACACTGTGATGTCGCTGTACAGCCATTTATGTGGTTTGTTTGAGTACATGTGTGTGAATCTGTGTCTGTGATATACTAGATGTGCCTAGGCACGTACATGTATGTGTATATTTTTTATCTTTTACCTTTTTTTCTGAAAAGCTAAGTCAGATGAGTAGTCTAGTAGTTTTGCGCCTGCTTTGCATTCATTCACTTCAACACATTCACACTGGGCTGCTCACTACATACACAGCAGCTTCACTGACACTGTTGGATGTTAAGTGCTTTACTCAGGGGCCACTTGACAGTGATTGTTGAGGGTGCAGAGAGTTACTCCTTCATTTTCCGAGCCTGTCTAGCGATAAAAACTGACAAACGTCTAGTCATAAGCCCTCTTCTCTTAGTGTATGTACTTATGAACAGTATGTGTTCATGTGACTCACTATCAATGGCTTCAGAGTTGAAGGTAAGTGCCGTGTCCAATGACAAACAGTCCACAGTCACCTCCCCACCCTGAATGCGGTACCAGTTGTGTCTCAGAGGTGTCGTGCCGTCGAACTTGTCATGGAAACCTGTTCTGGAGCTGTCGTTCATACCAATGAGGACATCATCCAGAGCCCACTGGGCGGAGTGTTTCCCTACAAGGATAGAGAGAAAGAAGTAAGAAAGAGTTTTATTGTATTTTATTGAGTTTCAATGTGTTTAGTATCGTACACCCTAATTATGCACTAACCTTGCTGTGGCTGCCACCACCGAAATACTGTGTATGGGGATTTGGCTGGAGGTGGCAGCTCGATGGTCACCACTTGAGGCTCCAGAAAGGAGCTGAAGTCTAGCTCCCTCAGGAACTGCCACTGGACTCCATTATTCGTAGAAAACTGCACAATTACACCTGGAACAACAGAAAAAGAGCAGAGTAGATAACACTTTTAGACAGCGGAGAATACTTTACAGATACAAAACTGAGTGGATTAGGCAGGAAATGAAAAGAAACAATAGACTAGGACTCAATAGAAAAGAACAATAGTCCAGAAGCCCTGATTATTACAGACAAGCTGTTTAGAAAATTGGTAGAGTTTTATCTGACAGTGAAAAAACGATCAGACTGAGCCTTCAACACTGCTGCAGGCTCCACAATCGGCTGACTGGTGAACAGAATAGAACAGACAACACTAGACTTTGATTCTCCATTAAAAAAAAAACACTGACAATGAGGACCAGATCTGTAGATACACAGCTTTGGCTGGATAACAAGGCCGATCAAAGCCACAAAGCGAGAAGGAACAGGTGGAGAGGCAAGCCGGTGGAGGACTGATCAGATCAGATGTGGAGCTGCTCACTATAGACTGCACTGTTAACAAAGAGCCACATGACTGCAGCGGGAGACATTAATATACAGTAAATAGACTACAGGCATACAACCAATTTAGTTTGACAATTACCTTCATTGCGGGAGCGAGGCCTGGTGCAAGTGGGTCCCAAACTCTTGCTTCCAATTCGAATGTAGAATTGGACCAACCTGTATGTAAAGAGTAATAAAACTAAATTTCACACTGAATAAGCCACAGATTTACCTGGTCTCCAGTGCTTAAAAAACTTTAAGAAACTTTAAGAGTGAATTCTACTCACCTTGTGTTAGTGGTGTCTAAAGGCACTGTGCGTGCTTCTCTCCTCCCAGGGCTATTGAAGTAAAGGGCCTTTCCCTCACCGATTATGCCGCAGCCCCCTCCAATTTGTCCCCCACTTAGGCTCTGCCAGAGTGGGCTCAGCTTCCCCTCAAAGCCCTCAGTCAGCTCTGTGGGACTGGCTACAGATGGGACACAACTATCCTGCTCCACTATGGGGAAAAAAAGGGAATCATTATGTGTATTATATAAAGATACAAACATGACATTTTTCTTTGATTACTATTTGTCTTTTTTCCTTCCATATCTGTCAGTGTACCTGTGTATCCCATATCACAGAAGCAGACTCCAGAGATGCAATCTCCATGTCCCCCACAGTGATTTGGACAGGGCTCAGAGATGTACACTCCATCCAAGGCAAAAGGTGGGGCATCCCTGTACAGGCTGCTCTCCTGGAACCAGCGGAACCTGGTTTTACTGGGGAAAGGAGGGGAAAAGTGAGGAAGAGGGAATGAAAAATATACTGCAGATGTTTAAACTGTGCTATTCAAATGTTAAACAAAAATATTCCATGTAAAAGAAATTTATAAAATCACTAATTCTACTTAGAAGATCCAATTGCATGCCTGTAACCATAGTTACCTGGCTGCAACATTGCGTGGTACGACCACAGTGACCCTGGTCCACTGTTCATAATCTCCAGTATTGTACACAGTGGGCTCTCTAAGCTCACGGTTGCTGCCTTCACAGATCCCAACCCCTGGAGTTCCTGGGTAACAGCCTTCCCTCACCAAGGCCCAGGTACGACCAGCATCATGGGAATACTGCAGCAGGACTGGGGCAGACGCGCTGAACTCTGACTCACAACCTATGTTCAACTGGTAGGGGAAACAGTGGAATGGATGCACCAGAAAATGAAGAAATTGTGTGGTGATAATTGTGTGTTTAAATTCCATCTGCCTTTCTAGTTTCTATACTTTCCATGTGAGTACCTTAAACTGAAGGGTGTAGCCATGGCGCAGGGCCAAGTCCCTGGTGACGGCCACCCTGTCCCCATCGGAGCGCCCAAACACCATAGCAGAGGGTGTTGGGGCACAGAAGCTGTTGTTGCTTTCCCTCTCCATGCCTTCATTACCCAACATAAGCCAGACACTCATCTGATTTAGGGGGTAGTCGAATGCTGGCTTCTCATAGAAGTTCTGTAGAGACAGAAGACAGCCATGTTTAGTGTAGTGTTTTGCGTTTCCAGGTACCGGTGTCTGCAGCAGCACCTATTTCTCATAAGTCAAATGGATACAGTTCCAGAGAGATTCGAGATTTTATAGCTCTTCTATCTCAGCTTGGCTGACACTTTCCATTACAATAAAAAGAAGTAATATCTCAAGATGACGCTGAAGCTGCAGCACGAGGTCAGACCACAAATCACACACTAGCAAAAAAAATCCTCCAACTGTTTGTTTCCTGACCTGTGGCAGAGTAGGATTGGCCATGGGGATGATGTGCTTCTCTCTCTCAGACAAAATTATGACATCATCAATTGCCCACTGGTCATAGCCATCCCCGGAGTGAAGAGGCTGCCACCAGCGAAACCGTGTGGAGGGTGTTTTAGAGGCCAAGGGAAGCTCATAGTGGACAAAACTGGGGAAGAAGAGATGAAAAGTGACTCATTAATGGAGGTTTTTCTTACAACACATACAATCATCACATATCTAATGATTTTCCTATACAGAGTACAAGCAACTGTGAAAGCAGATCTTTCTCACCGAGGTTTGGTGAAGTCAGTGAAGTACATCTCAGCGATGAGGCCCCAGGTGATGCCTCCGTCGTTGCTGTACTGCAGCAGTACTCCCTCCTCCCTGCTGTCTGCCTGGTTACACTCCGCCCAGTCTCCGCCCACACGCAGGTAGAACTGCACAAACTCCGCCCATTCAGTGTCCAGGTCCCAGCTCACTAACTGCCTCAGTCCAGCCTGACAACACATAAATCCGTGCATATTAAGATTGGGAAGAGTCACACAATATTAATTGCATTCACTTTCATAAGCAGACTTGTCCCATGTAAACTTAATAATTTACTTTTTCTGTGAACAAATATATTTTGTATTTTATATGTTTGTTTGTATTTCATGGCAACACATTATTTAAATGGAAAGTTTGTGTTGATATATTTGTCAAATGTTTATTACCGCAAGAAATAAGAGAAGATGCGTCTTTGTAACAACTTCCAGCTTTGTGTACTAATTAAGAAAAGTGATGAGGCTACTACAATACATCAGAGATGTGCAGCTGTCTAAAAATTATGTACACACTCCATCCAATCAGACTCAAGTATTTAGATGTGATAAAATGAAACCCTCTCAGTGGAGAAGTAATGTAGGTATCAAAGGTCAGACATTTTTGGCAGTAAAAAATAGAAAGTAATCAGTATACCTCCAAAAAGGCTTCACAATCCTCGAGCTTGGTTATTTTAACAATAGAAAAATATTTTTACATTCTTTATCTAGATTTGGATTTGCATCAAAACACAAACTGAGAAAAGCATAGGGTTCATGTGCCAAATTTCATTCTTTTAAGTAAGCAGTGGTGTATGAAAAAATATGAAAATATAAAGAAATTACTGGATCTGCACCAAAAACTAATCACATAACTTTCCATAAAAAAATAAGTGTTTCAAGATGTTGTGCTAACTAACATAGAGACACAAGGGGCTAAAAAAATAACCTCCTTCAGAAAGTAACTCTAATGTTATTTTGAAGTTAGTTGTTCTACCTTGCTGAAGTACAGGGATGAACCGGATGAGACCACTCCGCAGCCCATATCAGGGGTGACCACCTCTCCACCAATCACCTCCTGCCATGTGGCCAGTAGTGCATCTTGGGACTCAAAATCAGAGAGTACACTGGAGGAGAGAGGGGAGGAGGGCTGGCAGTCTGTTCCAGTGAAGCCATCATCACACCTACGAGAGAGGACAGCTCACAGTTATCACACTAAAATGTATTTATAGTCAGAGGCTAGATGTGTTCCTTTTTACTCCTGGCTTATGTAAACTTTATCATAAATAGTGTAGAAAACATACAGTATATCAAAAGAAATATTGAATATACAATGAAAGAATAACAACCAGAAGTTAAATTTGTGCGTGTCTTTGTGTGAAGGCAGACCTGCAGTGTCCATGGTCACACCATCCATGTCCGTGGCACATATTAGGACACTGCTGGCCAATGTAGATGTCATCCAGGGCCCACTCATCCTGCTCTCCATAGTAGTTCTGGATCCAACGGAACCGTGTGGCACTGGACCTGAACGCAGCACAGACACCAGTTCACACTGACATATGAAGTCATCTGAAACTAACTTCAAGACATAGATTGAAGAAAATTGCATTATATTAGTCTATGAACCGACTGCTCAATTAGAATTGATAAAAAGTAATTTAATATTAAAAGTACATAACATAATCTCAGAAATCAACTGACCGCCAGTGATTGCCAGCATTTCAACCACATCATGATGTTATACTCTATAATCTACTTCTCTTATGGGGATAGAGATTTGTGGATTTAGTGTTCAGGCAGGTATAGATTAACCTTATCACATGTGTGTTTTCCTCTGTGTGTGCGTGTGTGTGTGTGTGTATTCTGCAGTGAAATGAATGTCAGAGAAAGGGCAATAACATCATCACATCATCTCAGAGGTTTGAAGGCTGTGGATGTGTGTGCAGTGTGTGTGTGTGCGTGTTGGTGCATGTGAGTGACTGTCCGTGCTTGCTGTTTGCTGCATGTACAGCAATGACAAATGGCATTGGAAGCATAGATAGTCAGGTATATTGGGTGTTATATAGAAACGAGGTTTCTTGGTTCGCTGCTTCGGTGACCCATATCAACTTGGACCACATTGTAAAGAGCTGGCCACGACTGTTTTATTATCATTTACTGCCATGACCTTATGACCTCTCATCACACACTGCAGGAGATTAGACCACCTTTATTTAGGAGCTGGGGAGCAAAATGAAATGGAGGTGGAGGTCAAAGTGCTCAGTGTGGAAGGTTTATGTGATTATTTGAGTTGATATATGTGTTCGTTATGGCTGTAATGGTATATGTAATCCTCAAGAAATATTCAGTACAGCATGATTGGTTCAGTATGTGACTTGGTTTGATATGCCATATAAACTAAATACTGTAGTTACCCTCTTATTCACTTACTATAATGTAATTACAATCTACATTTTGGCAAAAGTAGAACACAAATTTAAAAGTTCTTCTTGGAAAGCTTTGGCAGTGTGTCAGTTGTTGCCTGCCAAACCATAAGCTGAGTTCACACAGTAGCTCAGATCACTGGTATCGCAAACCTCTCATTTTATTTAGATTCACTGTTTGGGAAAACTATCTTATTCCAGATAATTATAGCAACACTAGGCACCTGACAATGAGTAGTGAACCAGATAGTCAGTGTGTGCACCTCATTTGTGATGACATCTCCCGAGTGTGTCAGACTGAGGCATAAACACAGCTATCCATAACTTGTTTATGGCTGTGGCTACATCTCCATACTTGCTGTGGAGAACATAGTGCTGGATTCCTGCTGTAGTTTTCTTTTCATTTGGATAGTTTTGCAATTATGTTAAAGCAATACAGACAAATGCCATTTGTTTTCTTTTAGATTACTTACAAGACGTAAATGGCCCATGAGGCATTTCTTCGTCTTGACATTTTTAGAAATAAATTGAAAGAAATGTCATCTCGTGTTTTGGCATCTGCACCAAAACATACCAAACAACATCCTCGAAACTGATGTAAATGTTTGAGAGGATATCTGTGTGTGTGTGTGTGTGTGTGTGTGTGTGTGTGTGTGTGTGTGTGTGTGTGTGTGTGTGTGTGTGTGTGTGTGTGTGCATGCGTGAGAGAGAAAGAGACAAAGAGTGAATTTGAACATTTTGCATCATAGGGCTGAAGGAAGAATTTTTGTTTTTAGCTTGCATTAAACCCTGTTGTGCTTTATTGCTGAAACAATGTTGTGAAATATGTTTCTTTCTCAGTCCACTTTTTTTTAAGCAGAGATGGATGTGTAATAGTTTGTGCACTTGTCTGTAGCTGTGTGTGGATGCTCTCTATTGTTATCCTTTTCAGCTTTATGTTACATTTCACACTATCTCCTGCACAATGTGGTTGTTAACTGCAAAAAACAGCATAACTCTAAGATCAGAGAACATATTATCCCAAAGGGCACTTTGTGAATCTTTTCTTCTGTTTCAGCTGTACAGATGTGTATTACCATGTCTTCTGAGGTAGAGACAGAGTGATGCGCCTCCAGTTTTTGAACTCAGACGGGTGGTAGACACTGGGAGCTGTAAACTCGGAGCAGCTTGGCATGCCAGGCAGACAGGCCTAGATGAAGGAAAAGACAGGTTTATAATATTTGATACACTGTATATGTATTTTGGGGGTGAAAAGCATTGCTTAATGTTCATTACTCAGAATTCATATAACAAATCATTGTATTAATCATTGTCGACTTTGTGTTGTAACAAATTCCTCAAAACCAGCGTGCTGTACCGCAGACACACCCCGAGGATTCATCAGCCCAACAGTATATGCACATAAAAGGCTAATGCAGGATTACAGTATCTTTGACCTTGAACACTGGAAGGCAAGCAAGGATTAACAGTACAGGACATTCCATGAGTTACAGCCTGCACTTGCCAGATGACTGCATTTTCATACACATGAGAGAATTAGAGAAAATTCACTGATGGAAGACTCATTACGCCCTATTCAATTCCAAAGGCAATAAAAACCTTGGCAGATACTTTGGTGCTTTATGAATATTTATGAGCCAGTTGTGATTACAGAGAATCTTTGTTGAATCATGGGAAGATAATCTGCTTGCTGATTCAAGTATTGCGATGTATTTGCTAAAAGTAGGATGATAAAAAGTAATTGTGATAATTTCTCATCTGGAACAAAGTGCCACATTTAAAGACTCTCATTATTTACACATTATTACTGAGGCTGTAATGGGTAAATTAATATTCATGATCATGAATAAATGATATATTTCCTTGTTTCTCTCCAGGATGACTTCTACAAGTTTTTCCTAAGTCATAAACAAAGGTGTGTGCAAGGCTGTGAAAAAGGGCAAGCTGCAAACAATCACTTAACATGAGGAAGCAAGGGTGAATATGTTTCATGCTCCTTACCTCTTTGACCAGGTGCCAGGTGAGGCCGTGATTGGTGGAGAACTCCAGGCGGACCTGGGTGTCAATGTGAGGGGAGGGTTCACGGCCACAGCCCATGACCAGTGAGAACTGCAGACTGTAGGAGGCTCCGATCTGCATTGACTGGGTTTCCACATAACGGATACTGGAGCCAGGGCTGGGCTCACCAGCGAAACTGGAGTACAACATGAAGGAAGAGAGGATGTCATATGTCAGATGCTGCAGCACATGATGTTAAACCCATTATGCGTAGACTTTTTATGGGATTATAGCATCTGTCAAATTATTATTTTAAATTATAAATTAAGTTTTTATTTGTTGAATAAAGATAGAATCCCAGTGAAAATCGGAGTCTGTGTGTTGTTTTCAGCTCATTCAGCTCGCCAGGTTCCAGCATGCATTGCTGCCTGCCACAGTGGACACCATTTCAGAAATTTAAAAACAAAAGCATGTTGGGTTAACAGCATTAATGACACTTATAGAAACAAGATTACAGCTTTTATTAAAAAGGTCTGTGATTGGTATGACTCCTGATTCATTATATGAGGTTTTTGAGAGAAGAACCAGGAGAGTTCAAATTATACTTCAGTTTGAAGGTCATCTCCTGTTTTTAGTAGTCTCACAAGTATGCTCAATGACCAGTTAAGGATGGAAAGATGCTCGAAAGAACAATTTGGGAAGTTTTTTGTGCCAAGAGCTGTGATACTTGCCTTGTTTCTGAGATACAGGTTGTCTTTTTGACATAATGTGTAAGGATTTATTGCATATGTATTGTTTTACAGATGTTTGTAAGGCTTCATTTCTTATGTATTGCCTTATTGGGAATCATTTTATTGGACCCGTTTTTTGGCACATCACTTATGGTTAACCTTTTGTTTAATTCATCAGTTGTATTGAATACATTGGGTTTTTTAATTTAGTGGCTAGGAGGTTGTTGTGCAACACTAATGTCCTCTTAGGATATGTGTTTTTGTGTTACTGTTACTACTGTATGTCTTTCATATGTTGTCTGCTGTAACCAACCTGACTTGTGTCTCTTGTCCTTTGTCACTGTGTATGAGCGACCAAACTAGTTAAAGTTTTCCCTCTGGGGTTTAACTACAAACTAAGTTCTAATATAATCATTCAATTACCACCACTCTATATTGAGCAGTATATTAACTGTATTAGAGCACTAGGTCTCCTACCTGAGGGTCCAGTCATGCTGGCAGTATGGCTGGACATGGCCAAGATAAAAACCCAGGCTCTGGGTGACGTCCAGCACATTGCTGAAGTCTAGACTTATGGTGTTGAACAGCACAGAGGTCATGCTGATTTCATCCAGGGCCCACACATCGTGACTGCGGCCTGAATGGTATGGTTGCCACCAGCGGAACTGCACGCCAAACTTACGAGCACCGGGCGGTAGTTCCACTGACACAATCCTGTTTAGAGGAAAAAACGGTTCAAATGAACTTTATTGAGGCATGATGGAAAGTTTGCTTGATGTAAGTAGAGCATGTGTCTTGGTCTCAACCGCACAAATGTCAGAATAGTGAGAAGGAGGTAGGAATAGTCTCCATAATGCCAAGCAGTTCATCTGGAATTAATCACACAGGCTAGCTAAACTGTGACTCAGGCTCTGACTTGGATCTAAACCTCATATGATCACTGTCTGCTGTCTGTATATAATGTACACTTGGATGATTTTAAAATAGATTCTGACACAGTGCAGATGGTCAGTACTACTAAGATGTATAAATACAATATCACATCACATTTTTGCTTCATATTGCCAACCATGTTAGCCAAAAAAAGACCATTTATCTCTTTATTAACATTGATTTGTGCATCATTTTGTTTTTGTACAAACAGACATGTTGATGCAGCCACAACCTGTACTTGCTCCTTTGCACTAGATAGTTGTGTAGACCATGTCCCTGACTCACTGCCTCCTGGTGACCTTCCTAGTGCTGATGAAGAGCTCTGAGACCAGGCCTGCGCAGTTGGACTCTAGTCCACTTTGTCTTCATTACACACATAGATGGCACTAATTGACTCAATGGGTCCCAGTAGCTTATACCTCCAGCACACCATTAGGGGTGCAAATGTGTGTGTTAATGCAGTCTTAGTGTCTCTGTGGAATCATGGAATCACAAGCATGCACACACACACACACACACACACACACACACACGTGCTAAACACAGGAGGTACCTCGGCTCATGGAAGCCTTGGTAAGCATAGTGTTGCAGCAAGGTCCAGGTGATGCCATTGTCTGAGGAGTAATGCAGCAGGACGCCCTCTCCTGGCTGGTCTGGGGCAGGACATGAGCTCAGGGTGCTTCGGCTACCCAGTCGAAGGGTAAACTGTAGGTATCTGGAGGGAATGAAAGTCATAATATGAAAGAAATTGAAAGCAAGAAAGAGTACGGTCAATTGGAGTGAGAAGGGGAGCAGCAGATGGAACAGACAGAGAATAAAAAAGGAACGCACACATAGAAATAGAGAAAAGGGCAGGTTGACAAATGAGAAGATGGAAAAGTAAGGTGATCAAGTGTGTTCGGAAAGGAAAAGGTGAGAGAGAAAGGCATAAGAGGGTAGATAAACAGACAGTCATGCAGAGCAGAGAGGTAGGAGGGAGGTGGCAGAATGATGGATGAGATGATTAAATGAATGAGGACAAAATTAGATGAGAGGAGGTGGATGCAAAAAAGAGTAAAAGAGAGAGAGTGAATGAGAGCCAGAGTTCATATTCATGTATCCATGTTTATTGTAAACAGTCATGTAGCATGACTTTCCGTCTTGTTATGGGTTCATCTATGTTTGGACACACAAATTATTATCTATACTAATGTAATATTTATTATAATTTCCATCATCTGTCTCAGGCTGCCAGTCACCCCCCAACCCCCCACCCCCCTAGCTCTCTCTGTCCTTGGCTGAGCTGTGCTTTCATTAGCAGTGCAGTTTCCCCTTTCAGGCAGCTGTTCACTCAATCAGCCAGGAAACTGGCATTAAATATGGCCATCAGGTGGCACACTGAGAGCCGCAACAGGCATAATCAATCTAACACAGATGCCATATCTAACTTCATCGTTGCCTCTCTATCTTTCTCTCTCACATTTTTATCCTCTCTTTTCATCTCTCCTCTCATCTGCAGTCCGCCCAATGATCACAATCCATCTCCGAGCATTGGAACACAGAGTATGAGGGAAAGAGGGATTGACAAAGGAGGAGAGTGGATAGCTGACTGGCTGGAACATTTGCAGTATCAATCAGAAGTAAAGACACCTGAAGAAGACAAGCCGAAGTCTAGCTGAGAAATCTACAGATAGCACAATCAGCAGAATTGTTTTTGAGCTGAACAGGTGCATGTCCAGTACCAGTCAAAAGTTTGGACAAACTTTCTCATTTAAGTGAATGGGAAAGTGTGTCCAAACTTTTGACTGGTACTGTAAACTTTTGACTAGTACTATATATATTTATATAAGAACATAAACATGCAATCCCTTATGTCTATGCTCTCTCTCTTATGTCTGTATGTGTGTCATGTATATCAAACAAGTTTTTATTTTACTTGTACGTAATGATGAGCTAGACTGCAAGTAGAGGACTTCAAGCCCTTGTGTTGACATCCATTCACTCTCCTGAAATTTCCTTTGGAACTAAAGTATCTGATTCTGTTCTTTATCAGTTTTACCATTACCTGGCCTGGGAGCTGTCCAGTGGAGCTGTTACCAAGTGTCTCCTGCTGTCCCTGTTGAAGACCAGGGCCTTGCCGCTGGCCAGCACCCCACAGCCGAAGCTGACCTCAGCCCCACGAAGTGAGGAGAAGCTGTGGTAGGAGGAGAGGCGTGGACTAGAGAAACCCTCTGACAGGAAAGCTGGGAAGGTCTGGGAGGCAAGCTCACAGGCTGGACCACTGAAGCCTGGGTCACATCTGTGAGATGGAGAGGAGAGAAGAGGAGAGGAGAGGAGAGGAGAGGAGAGGAGAGGAGAGGAGAGGAGAGGAGAGGAGAAACATTACAAAGAGTAAAGGATATAAATGAGAAAAAGAAGACAGAGATAATGAAAATCCATTAATAAATCATAGCCATAATACAATCTGATTAATTTTGAATGGTGATTGGTGCTGCAAGGCATTAGGTGGATAATGAGCAGACTCATTTTGAAGTAGAGACATCGGATTTATTTGGTTTAATAAAAGCAAGTCCTTACTTGCAGCCTGTGCGAGAACAATGTCCTCTCCCAGAGCAGAAACGAAGACAGGCTGGACCGATATACACTGAAGAAAGACACATGCATGGAAATTAGCATTAATAAAAATGTTTATCTTATATTTTCTTCTTAGAAAATACAACTAAAATATTGTCGGTTGGGACCTGAAAAGATGAGACTTTAGAGCTACTTTTGGTGGTTTTAACAAGATAAGGGAAACAATGGCTTTTCATGAGAGTGTACCATGTGACCTGTATATTATAGTTCTAACCATTGTCTATGGCCCACATGTTACTCGTTCCAGTGCCGGACTGCTCCCAGCGGAACCGTGTGGTCTCTGTCAGGGCAGCATTGGGCAGAGGGATAGAGATTCTCGTCCATCTGGAGAGACACAAGACAATCTGTTAATACAAACTTCAAGTACATTAATAGTGATTGATATATACAGTCACACATACAGTATATAGAGGTGCAGAGTCATTCCTACCCGCTGTAGTTGTCAGAGGAGTAGATAGTGCTGTGAGGTAGGTGGGGTCCTGCACAGAGCTCTGGCAGACATTCAGTGTGGAGCAGAGACCAGGAACGGCCCTGGTTGGTGGAAAACTCCAGACTGACGCTAATGAAAAAAGAACAGAGAACATCTTATCTGAACATCTTAGCAGCATAATTTGATTTTCAACCACAAGTAGTGTAAAGTCACTGAACTGCTGTGAACTTATTAAGTAAAAAAAGAGTAATGTCCTCTGAGACTCTACTGTCCCTTTACCCCCTCTACTCGAGTTATTAAAACTGATCTTTGCAAATTCATGCAGAAATAATGTTGTAATGATCTTAAAACACTCCTTGAATTCAAATTTCTTATTCTTAGAAGCCAACTGAGTCCAGCTTCCTCTAGATGTTTCTGTTTAGAAGCATTATAGCATTGTGCCCAGCAGTGCCGGGATGAGTTTTGAAGTGAGGGTCATCCAGCTTTGGATGACATAATAGTCATGATCGGACAGACGCTCTTTCAGCCATAACTCTCAACTCATAAATGGTCACAGAGTTTAGTAATTAATGTTACACAAGCTTGCACTGCAATGTGTCTTAAGACTAAGACATGAGACGCTACTTTAGCTGAAAAGAAAGTTGGAAAAGAGGCTATGATGAGCCCTGCTGACCTGACATCTTAACGGGCAGAATATCGACCAGTCTGATGTGTGTAGAAGTGTGTGTGGTTATTCTGCAGAAGACTGGTATCGTTTTCAGCCGATTTAATGAAGGTAAACACAGTGAAAGGCTTCTCAACATATCAGTCCTGCTGCCTGATTATGATTGGATTTAAAGGTCCAACATGTTAGAGTAGGCTTAGACATTATTGCTATGACCATAATACCTGGCTTAGACGTTACCATTTTACCAGAACACCTGAAAGTGGGGGGACAAAAAGTCTTGCTGTCCCCCCTATTCCAGCACCAGTGATTGTGCCCTTGAGCTTGGATTGGCCAATTCCTGTGTACACCAGTTACCATTCTTGACAGCAAAACAATTGAGTGAATCTAGGGTGTCTCACTTGGGGTGTGGGGCGGGGGTCTCCTTTGTTCCAGCCCTATTTTATGAATTAGACTAAAAAAAAGTGACCATATCTTCACATAAAAGCACTGTCTAACCTAGTTTTAAAATGTGTCGCACCTGTTGGCAGGCTGGTAGGATCCACAGCCTAGGTTGATGGAGAACTGAGCAACATGTGTGTGGGTGCCAGGTAGTACAGGAAGCAGCTGCATGAAGTCTACAGCCCATACATGACGGTTGGCACCCCCATGTGACTGCTGCTCCAGGCAGAACTGGGTGACTGGTGTTTGTAGCTCAGTGGGCAGTGCTACTGATACCACCGCAGGAGTCTGATAGAGGAGAGATGGAGGAGGAGGAGTGAATAGATCAGAGCAGAAGGAATAAAGCTATACAACAATCAAGCCTAGGTCACAAAGAAAAAAGATTGTAGTGGTCCAGTAGTTAAGTACGTGTACATTAGAAACTCAATGATAGAGAATGTGCAAAAGTGTTCAAAAAGGCTTTACACATGATAATGAGCTATTACAAAATTTAGATTCTTAAAGATAATTAATTCTAGTCATCTGAACGAACCTCTGGTGGTGGTGTATGTAGTAAAAAAGACACAGGGCTTCAGAATCAAACACTCAAAAAAATCAGTAACCTAAATGGTGGATAGTGAAACATTTGTGGATCATAGTACACATTTGTGGATTGTCCTCTGTGGGTTACAACTATCAAAGTCCAATAAAAACTTCCATAATGAAGTATGAACTAAATATAGTTTAATTAATAATAGGGTTTTGAGAGAGAATACATCTTATTTTGTGTATGTGGACATGCTGCTGTATCTCACCCTGTAAGAAGAGTACGGAAGAGTGTCCAGTACGACACGCTCCCTCCTGCCTTCAGACCTTCCAAACAGAACTACATCATTCTCATGGGACTCTCCTGGATCACAGTCACCACCACCTGCACAAAAGCACATTTCTCATTACTATTTAATAGACAAAAATATTATCAAAATCAAAAAATTGCAAGTTACAAGTTCATATACTGTACACAGCAATGTATTATTTAAAGCTACTGTTGCTTAGTTTTTGCTTAACCTGAATAAAAGACAAAGTATGATGGATGGAGGATTTCCATACCCATGGTAAAGTAGAAGCGGAGGTTTCCATAAGATGTGGTGTCGATGTAAGGTGTGCACACTCTCCTCCGGCCCTCCTTCTCAAACACTAGCGCTGAGCCCGACTCAATCTCTCCACACTGCGTCCCATAGACAGCTCCCTCTATGTCCCAGCTGAATAGAAAAGTCACAGACAAGGTGGGCTGGTTTAGTAACCACAAACACCATAAAAACAAAAATGTATTTAAATAAAAATGCTTTATTTTCATATTGGAAAAAAGGAAATACCTGAAATTTATGAGGCAGTATTTCAACAACATTCATAACTTTAAAAACATCACATTCAAGGATTAATTCCAGATGATGCATTTTAAAATTTACTCAGCTCATATTATTTATAATTAGATGGTTTATAGCCTGAAAACAGTTTACAAGAACAATTAATTATTGAGAGAAAGTTTAATAAAGTAAAATTTGCTTCATCAATCAAATAGTAAAGAAAATATAAGAGTTAACTCTATTTGTGAGTTTGAAGCAGCAAGTCACATCAGCTAAATATTAAGCCCAAATCAGCACTTCGATGTAACAGCATACAGCCACATAAAAAATACTCATGTTTATAGATTTCCTCTTTTACACAGCATCTCCTGGAGTATTACTGAAGTCAGGAAACAGTTGCCATAATTTACAAACACACAATGCCAGGAATACAGCATAAATCACCTGGAAGAGGACATACACATGGAAAAGACACACATATGCAGACATATATTTCTGCGCAGTGGAGAGAGGATCCTCATTAGCACTGACAGAAGTTAACTCAGTGTGTCAGCCCCTCTCCTGTGTTTCTCTACCCCTCGCTGTTTCCCGTTGTCTCCCCTTCACTTTCCCCCTTCTCCTCTCTATATTCTGTCATGAGGTGTGTAGGTTGGTGTTTCTGTCACAGCCAGTGTTGGGTTATATGACACCTAGTGAAGTGTACCATTACCACAAAAATTCTCCCTGCCTACCTCAACACATGTGTCAGCCCATGATGCCTGATGGGTGCGATCTAGCATGCGGTGCAGCATGTTGGTGCACCGCAGGAAGGTGTGAGGGAGCGGGGCGGCTGTAGAAACACACTTCTGTTTCAGGTCCTTGTCATTAATGGAAAGCCATACTGACAGACCTGGTGCATGAGGCCTGTCAATTACTCCCTGCCAGTAACACAATCTATCATCGCTTTCCTTTTATCTCTCTACCTCTTGCAGTGCTTCTGACAGTGTTTCCCTCCTTTCTGCTGTCCAGTGTGGGTGTGTTTGGGTGTGTTTGTGTGTGTATGTGTTTCACTCTGAACAGATGGACTGCTGTCTTTGTAGCAGTCAGAGGCATGGCATTCACCTGCGTCAGCCCCCAAGCTTGACTTGAACTTGTGCAACACGCTGCATGTCGCATCGCTTGACATATGACAAGTGACAGGTGTCAAAGCAAGTGCATGAATACACACATAGAGCAACACCAGAGCACTGATATTGTACCAAAATCTCTTTTGTTAACTCTTTCTTTCCCAGCTAATATGTAGCAATTTGCTGAGACCAACTTTGCCACCCTCACTGATCCTGCAATCATCAGCGATAACGTTGTCTCAAGTTATTACGGTGTAAGATTCTTATTTTTTAAATCATTTTCTCCTTTATTTGAGAAAACGAGGGGTGAGAGAGAGGGGTATGACATGCAACAAAGGCCCCTGTCTGAAATCTCACCAGGGACGCTGTAATTATATGGTATGTACCTTAACCATTCAGCTACCGGGTGCCAAGATCCTTCTGATTACTTTTAAATCCCCTATGATTTTGCTCTGTAATATATTTTGGATCCTTAGCACACAAAAGACCATTGCCTCAGGTCTGGCAACCAAATTCTGTTTTCCCTGTGTGCGCTCAAGAAAAGAGGAATTAAGCTTTTACTGTTTTAGTTTTATCACTGTGGAACGAAAATACCCCTCAGTATCAGAGTCAGTGCCACATTTTAAAAAGCTTTTTAAAAAGCTGGAAATCTATATAGATTGACATTTTAATACTGTAGTACTCCTTTCCCTGCAGTTGTTTCATTGTATTTTATGGTATTGTGTTTTTATGTGCACTTTTGAAGCACTTTGTTACTTGAGATAAATGTAGATAAAATAATTAAGTAAGGAGGGTGGGAGACTAAATGAGACCATAATATTGACTTACTTCGAGGGTGGGCTCTCAAAGTCCTCCTCCCAGTAGCTTCTTCCCTCCTCTCGGTGCAGGTCGATGTCTCTAGTAGAGGCAAAGCTATGGCCAACTCCCTCGCCACCATGGAAATACAGGGCATTGCCCTCAGACTGACAGGCATGCTGACCAATAAGAAAACAGGTGTTAATACGTACAACCAGTAACACTTTTCCAAAGCAGTGATTAAAGAAAATATCATGAGAACTGAAATATTTGTCACAAGGAAATGTTCTCCTTCAGCTCTATAGTTGAAAGCACAACATTTTTACAACCATAAGGCTTTGGCCTTTTGTTAATGGAACCCATGTGTAGTATGGAGTTCATTTAAATGTCTGTTGGTTTATTAGTGTACCTTGACAGTAGCTCCAGGGAAGAAGAGCCAGTTGGCAGTGTCTGGAGGGTCCAAGTTATCCTCCATGAGGGGAGCTCTGTGGGCAGCATTGACCAGCAGGATATTGTCCAGCCCCCAGCAGGACTCATAGCCCTCAGGGCCTTGGGGAGCCTCCTGAGACCAGCGGAGGCGGACGCTGTCAGCCCTGGAGGGCAGTGGCATGGGGAGCAGGTGGACCATGGTGCTGCTGTTGGTAGGGGCTCTAGAGGAGCACATACAAAATGAGGATTTTGGTTAATGTGTGTAGTGACTATAACATGTAATTGCTCTTATGCTGCATGCCCTTATGATAGCAGGTTTAATAATGAGTCCAAGTGATATAATAGTTGATCGATGAGTTGATTTCTGTGTTTATACAAAAGCATAACATGCAGTTACTATAAATGTTCATTACAAGACAACGTCATTAAATTATTCCTCGGTTTGAGAGCTGACAAAACAGAGAGAGACAGGGATAGAGGGATGAGAAAGAGGGGGATCACAGAAACACAAACAGGAGAGGAATGACAAATTGAGAGGGGGAGGTGTGAACGAGGGAAAAAGAGAGGGCGGGTGTTCATAACAGATGGAAGGGCTGTGGGATGGATCAGGAAGAAGGAAGAAGAGGAGATGGAGAGAAACCTGATCTTCTCCAGTGTGATCCAGTCATCGGAGGTGTTGGCATTACCACTTAGGCTGTATGACACAGTGATGCTGGGGTCTGAGTAACTGAACCGACAGGAGCCTGAGCCTGGGGAATATAAACACGCACAGAGGACAAACATATATGACAGTTATACACAATCCTGTTGAGGGAACAGCTAAAGAAAGTGTAATGTAGTTTCCTTTTTCATCAATTGAATTCCATCAGATGGGCAATGATCTGCTCTGCTCTGCTTTCCCTGAAGGGCGGCCAGGCAAAGCATGGTGGTTTCTTCTGACTGATTGTTCCAAATTCCCCCATTTAGCCAAGTGGAAAATTATGTCTAAATGGTGTCATGGTGGAACTAAGTGATCAGCAGCTTAACAAGGCCGAGAAAAGTCAGGAAGCCGCAGGGAGGGGTTGAGTAGGGGTGACAAGAGAAGAAGTGCTGATGTATGACCAAAACTCTGAGACCAGCTACAGCTAGCATATGTGTGTATGCGCATGCCCATTTTATTGTGTATTTGTGTGTAATCCAACTTAGTGTGCCTTTAAAATGTGAGTTTGTCTGGGTGCTATGGGAACTGATGGGATCAAAGGTTGCTAATGGAGGAAGCAGGCTAACCCCCACTGTACGTCCCACCTTTCCTCTCCCCTCCCCTGATCCCTCACCACCTGAGGGTGTGCCGTGTCCATGTCTTGTCAGTCTTGACAATGTCCTGCCATGTTGCTCCATCCCCACTGAATACGTGCATTAACCTGCCGCCACTTCGATGCACTGCTCTACTAAACTGTTCCATACACAACACTGCTTTAACACAAACTCAAATTAATGAACCAAACAAAACAAGAAAGGGGAAAAGAGAGAGAAAGAGAAATACTGCGAGCGGCGGGGGGTGGGGTGGGGGTTTATCGCTACAGTATGTTTCCTCCCAGTCGTGCTCCCATGAGAAGTGGCGGATGCATGTAATGGACATGAAAAATACAACACCTCTAAAAACTCTGCCATGGCCTTCTGGGTGTCTTTCCAGAATACTGTAAAAGATTCATTACTGTGATAGGAGAGGCAGAGCAGAGAGAGAGTGAGAGAGAGAAAAAAACACACAGAGATATACTGTATACTAGTTGGCTTACTGACATCTAATAGGCCAAAAGATGCCTGTTTCCTGAAGATAGACAAGATGTACTATTGTCCTGGCTGGCTAAGACTGTTGCACGCAGGTTCTGCAATATTTAAACAAGGTTAAAAAGCTCTCACGCATAAGCTTGTTGTACAAAATGTGTCGTAATGTAGTTATTGTTCTCAATGCGTGTGGAGATTCAATACTCACCCAGGGCAAACTGGAGGACAGAAGCTGTACTGGTGTTGAGAGATATGGTGGTCTGGGGTAGACAGAGACAGGGCAGTTTAGGACATCACGAGTAAATAATCAAATTTTGTTGAAGTTTCAAATTATATCTCCTGATAAATGAGAAGAAAGCAGCTCCAAAATGTTCCAAAAGAGTATCAAAGAAGGATTGTTTTACTGCTGTCTTCTGGTTAAAGGTTTCAAGTCTGTTGCAGCTGTAACCACATCTAACAGTGATGTCAAAGTATATGCACCTTTGTTAAGTTACTCTCTAAAAGGCAAGTTGGTGGGGCATTTCTACTTGTTTATTATCAGTAGACTGATATATACAGTAAGTATATAAATGGGTTATGAGTTATGTTTTTAATGTGCGTGTGTGTATGTGTGTGTGTGTGTGTGTGTGTGTGTGTGTGTGTGTGTGTGTGTTTGACAGAGAGTGAGAGAAGCTGAGATACCTGCGTGTGCATAAATATGTGTGTTCTCATTGTCGGTGTTGTCGTATTTGTGACTATTCGTGTGTAAATGTTTCTGTGTTTCTGGATGTGCATGCTTGTTGCACTTGAAAGAACAGCTGCCAGGCAGCCGCATCAAACATTTGGAACAGTGACAGACAAAGCAAATGCTTATCAGAGAAGTAAATAGAATCACGAGGCACTAAACACGTTTCTGCTGCTGACTGGCTTTCATCTCTTACAGCAGAGTAAGCGGTTTGAAATCAACTTTAGTAAGATAGAAACAGGGCATGTAAAGGTTTGATAAGCAATTATGAGCCTGTGAATGCCTGCATGCTGTGTGTATGACTGTGAACGTATCTGTATTTATCCATCACAGTCAGGCAGTGTCCCTATATTAGTGTACTTTACTTTAAAATGATCATGGTCTCAGTCCTGTGTGTTCCTTCTTGTTTTATTTTCATTTCTAAATATAACATTTTGCATGCTGTTCATAAACTACACTGCAGCACCCCAAGTAGTTAGTTTTGGTTAAAATTGCTGAAGCCAAAACAGCAATATTTTTAGTCGAAGTTGGCAGGCAGATGACTGAAAGAAAGCTCTTATGTAGACGTTAAAAAGATATTTCGTAACCTGTTGACACTGGCGCAAACAAATCATGAGTCACATAAAATTGCTTGTACAAGAAGTGCTACCAATTATTCTATTTCCCAACTTCTGAAGCGGAGAATAGTCAGTGTGCTTGTTGTTTTTACCACAAACATGGGTGAAATAATAAAATGTTACTTAATATTGGCTTCATGTTTGCTTTTGGTTTGTTTATAGTATTACCACTGGTTCGGTAATATTTGGACGTATTTAGTCATGCCATGTCATCGCCGTGCAAAAACACAAATGCATGTGTGATTTTTCACCAGTGATTTGTCTGAACTTACTTTGGCTGACAAGATTTCACTATAAATGGAACAAATAATAGAACATTTCAAAATGTGATACTTGTTCATTTTTATTCAGTTTTCGCCATGGCGGCAACTACACCGGGCCAGGCAAATCACCTCAGACATCACCTCCTTTGCTAGAATGGCGAAAAGTAGAAAAGTTTGTGTAGCTTAACTCTTTCTTATTATGCTGTAATTTACTGTAGTTACAGTTGTGGTTACTGAGTGGTTGGTTTGGGTGTAATGTATGGTCAATGGGCCGTAAAGTGTACAGCGGTTACAGTGCGGTCAAACATGACAGTTACCAGTTCTCGCTCTCCAAAGGGCTCACAGAAAGTGACCGCTCTGCCATGTATCAGTACACCACACTGCTCTCCCACCTCACAGTTACTGCACTCAGACCTGAGAGAGGAGATGAGAGGAGGACAGAAGAGAGGAGAAAAGAGGAGAGGAGAGGAGAGGAGAAGAGAGGAGAGGAGAAGAGAAGAGAAGAGAAGAGACGAGACTGAGTTATAATAAAGATGACTATCTCATTAGAGTGCACTGAAGATGTGGACAGTGATTGCACCTCAAGATTACAAATGGATTCATAACCTTTTCACCTACCAGATGCTGGGGTCCAGCTCTCCTTGCAGGTTGGAGTCAAAGTCGTCACGTAGCACAGCATGTTTACCATGGAGCTCCACTACACACAAACACACACCATTTGCTCACAGTTAGACACAATGTGTATAACACCTGGTCTTTTCATGTCGTAACTACCAGAGCAATTATAAGATTATAAGACAGGAAAAACAATTTCATGAAATGCAGACTCACCAAGACTTGGTCTCAGTGGGGACTCAGTTGGAGCTGAAGCAGACAGACAAGAACAGAGTAAATATCCTGAGTAAAGTATTGACAAAATCTTGAGCAAACACGAATAGTCTATGTCAAACAGTAGACAAGTATTTAAAAATCCATTCATCCTCATTGTCGTCCATTGTGTACTATAAGCAGGTTGAAACAGACACATAAGGATTTATGCAAATACTGTTTGACTCAAGCATTAAGGCTGCACGTCACTGCTGATGTATCTATAAAAAGTTATGATCATAATTACAAGCAGGGTGTTAATTTTCATGAGAAGATCAAGAGCTGAAATGCATGCATGAACCTTAATGTTAATATGTAGACAAAAGTAAATGCTCAGACCACAAAGCCTTCTCAAATGCGTGCAGGTTTGCATTGTGAATGGCATTCTCAAGTTTACATTAGTCAGTAACTGCTAGTATATGGGCTCATTCTTAAATCATCTGTGAGTGAAACAAACTTTCTCTGTGTCCTGGCCGGCCACGGCTGCAGTCTCCTGGCTGCTGATGTTAATTCTTTTCGGTAATGAAAGGCCGGGCGGCCATGATTAACGGTTCAATGCCAATTAACCGCCATCCTCCCCAGAGGCGCCTGTGTGCTGTAATCTGTGGCCACTGCCTAGCTAACACACTCAACCATCAATCTCTCCCAGGGGATACACACCTCTGAGGGGAGGCGGGGAGGAGAATGTTAAGACGTAATGAATCAAACATGGGTTAAAAAACAAAACAAAGCAAAACACTGTCCTGCCTCTTTAAGTGAATCACTGAGAATACTTTGTAGAATACAATCTGCATCCACATTTCAGCAAAATGCTGTTAAGTATAGATGTGACCTTTGTGCTAGAAAAGATGGAGGTGGTACGTATTGGGCTTTAAGACTTAATAGATCAAACTGATGAATTCTTGATAGATTAGTTTGGAAGAAAGTACACTTTATTAGCTGGTGCACAAGGGAAAATGTGACAGGAAAGGTGTGACAAATTACAGCATCTGACTGATTCTTTATAATAAACGCAGACTTGAACCAAAGCTACCCTGCGGTATATTTCAGATTCAGACATTGAGAACATTAAGTAAAATGCAGTTTGTCATTTGTTTAACATTGATATGCAAATTTCCAAAGTTTATATTGTGTGCATACATGTATATTTTTAAGGGGCACTGTGTGTTTTCATTCAATAGCAACAGTGTAGAAATGACAGGAAACAAGGGGAGAGAAAGACGGGGACATGGCGACATGCAACAAAGGTCTGCAGCTGAAGTGGCCTCTTATGTGGCCGGTAGACTACTTGGGAATGCCCATGTTAGGGAAATTTAAGTTTAACCTTATTTCATGATCAGTCCCTGTTGAGTGGCACAGTGGCATTGACCTCAGTGAACATGTCACCCTTCAATCCCTTTGAGCCTCTTTACTCTGCTCTGGTAGGTGGGATGTTTTAAGGCAGCCTTACTCCAGACAGAAGAGAAGGATAATCTGCCACCTTATTCTCCATCCAGGATGAGCCAGCCCACCTGATAAGACACACTAAGATAAAACAGTGAGGACTCATTCCAAAGTTTAACTCTGCTACTTAAGACTTTCTTTCAAACCTTACAGCAGTTCTGAAATGTCCTCTGAGAGAGGGGCTTACATTTTAGAAAGCCCACCTAAAACTCCTCATAAACAACAGAACCTGAATCAAGAGAGGAGGGATTATCAAAAAAAGGTTTCTTACTATCCTAATGGCTCTGCAAATATCCTTATTTTCAGCTCAAGCTTTACTTTCGTTAGCTGCCCTAATTTCTCCCCATTGCATCCGAATGCCGGGCTCTTAGAAATGGATTTACTATTCATAGAGTGGTGGTAAAGTTTCATGCTGACTGTAAAAGTTGGAGTCTTAGTGACCTGTCAAACAGAGCTGGGCGGTTCAGTGGCTGCGACTGTTGCTGCTGCTCTGGTGGGCCCTGACGCTCAGCCCCACGGCTGGAGCTCGGGCTCGACGATGAAGTCCATTAAAGGCAGATCAAAGGGCCTTCCTCCTCCCTCTCTGTCTCTCTTGCTCTCCCCTTCCTCCCCCTCTAATCCTACAATGTCTGCTGATTCAAAACATGTTTAGAAGAGTTATCAATCCCAGGATGTACAACTCTCTCATATTTTGTGTGCCTTATTAAGATTCTCATTGAATTGTAATAAAAATTGAATATATAGTTGTGTGCTCAGTTTACATGAGCATGTGTTCAGCTTATATATTCAACCTGAAAAGAGCATGTACTAAAACTCGATTCCTGGTAATCCACCCTCTCAAACTGACACACAGTAATAAATGCTTGGTTGATATTCTGCTCTCTACAGTCTTTTCCTGTCTCTCTCTTAAACAAACCCTTCTAAATCGCTTTCGGTCTTTCTAGTGAGGCCATTTGGCTGGAGAAAGGCCCAGAAGATTTTTTTTTTTTTTTTTTTTGGGTGGATAATCCCTTCAATCTTCCAAAAAGGCCTCATTTACAGTTTTCTTTCTCCATGCTTCATCACGCTCTCCTGCTGTCTCTCTCACTTTTCTTCTATCACAATCTTTCCCTCACGCACACCCCTCCATCCGCACCCATTCTGTCTCTCTCTGCCTAACCCTCTGCGCATTGGGAGCAGACAGTGGTGCTCATTTCACTTGGATTAATCCCCTCTCACTTTCTTAAAGACTTCAATTACTGCCTCCTCTATTAGCGGCTCATCTCTGCTAATGCCTGTATCTCCCTGGCCAGGGCTTATACTCGCATGCATGCAGAGGGACACACACACACAGACACACACACACACACACAAACACGCACACACAATCATGCACATACACACAGACAGCTTTGCTTTCCACAGTTGACCCAACCCTTGCTGCTATTTCTTTGCCATGCACAAGCACGCATGTACACATATATAAACAGGAGCAGCAAAAAAAGAGGGTCTTCTCAATAAACTACACTAGGACTAAAATCGGATGGGTGCTGATGAGCAGGGTTGGGGTGATACGAGGGGGAACTAAATGAGCATAAGCTTTGGCAGACTCAGACATCTTGGCACAAAGAGAGCAGGGCACAAGTCATGTTAAATCTTCTCCCCCTCTTCTCGCTCTAATCTCCTCTCTCTCCTCTTTTTCTCCCCACTCTGTAAACTGCACCCACTCTTCCAATCTCCCTTGTTTTCCCCTCGTTTGCTCTTTTTCCCTTCGTCTGACTCACATCCTTGACGACATGAACCGCGTTTGAAGTCGAGTTGCTCTAACTGGCGGTTGCAGTTACTGACTCACCAGGACGCAGGATGCTGTTGTTTTTCTTTCTAGGATGAATGAAAAGAGATGGTTCTCCAAGGTCAGATTGCAGCCACTTCACTTCACTCAGCGAAAAGCAGGGCCTTTGTGTGGGCTTCAATTGGCATCATTACAATAATCATAGGTGAGTGGAGAAGAGGCCAGGCAAGAACTAATACTTGCTACAATTTTCCAATTTCCGTGTCCTTTTCTTGCTGTGTTTTAAGGTATAGGTGGAATCCAAGGTAAAGACGAGATCATTTTCTTCACAATAGTGAGAATTAAGGAGTCTAGCCTCAAAATATAAGCATTGGCTTATTTAGTATGCAGTGTTAGGCTGTCTGCATTCATCTCTTTGGCAAACATTTCCTGGCTGTCAGTGTGTTAGAGATTGAGGACAACAAAACACACATATTATTCCACAATAATGTCACTCCTTGCTTGCAAAAGTTTAGTAGAGTATTTAAGGTAATTCCAACAAAAGAAATCACAGAGGCCAAATAGTAAAAGAAGAAAAGTCCAAATGGTAGAAGAAAAGAAAAGACGACTGGGGAGAAAGAAAGGAAAAAAGGAGAATAGAGGAGACAGTCAAGATACTAGACGGGTGGGGTCTCAAGGTTCCTTGCTGGTGAGCGATGAGAAATGGCAAGCAAGCCGGCGTTCAGCCAGGCATGCAGGCTTGTTGGCAGACTGGGTGGGTGGCGAGGAGGTGGGAGTGGGGAGGCCACCCGTCCCTCCTCTGTTGCACTGTGATCAGACGTCCCTCAGGGAGCAGTGGCCTCTTTGAGTTATATGTCCCTTTAATAATCCATCTGGGGTGCAGTGCACTCAGCCAGGCCCATAAAGACCTGATTTATTTCCTTGCTGGAAATGAGAGGACCTGATGATGCTGGGCAGAAAGCAGGGACTGCTGGCCCTGCTGTCAGGAGATAGAGCTGATGGACGGCCTGCAGCACTGTTCAACACCCACAACCACTCCACCCTTTAGCACAGAGCATCCTTGCCTGGCCCACCTTGTCCCCCGCCATGGCTCCTCTCATCTGGGCTTAATAAGTCTTTTAGTGGTCGATCAGTAGGTGAGGAAATGTGCTTCTGTTTCATACTCCTGCCTGTCTGTTCTTATACTTGTAGTCATTTAAAACTGCGGTGATAATTTGCATTTTGCTGCATCATGCTTTAAAGCATCTCTAGGAGCCTGTCCAAACAATTTGGCCATGCGCTGATTGGTGCCATGAACTACCCCGTTCTGATGCGTATTTCATTTGGTTCCAGCAGTATTTGTCAGACTCCCATAAGTTTTGTCTTCCGATTCCACAACTAACAACAAAATATGGATATTTTTCTGTGCTGGCTGTTGGATAAGTTAATGGGAGAATATTGGGTGTAGATCAAAGCAAAATGGAAAGGAGGTTTGAGGGATGAACTGGAGGTAAAAGGAAGGGATGGGGACATCCCTGGGCATCCCCCAACACTGCTAGACAGATTATTTTACACACATGTACACACACAAATCCAGCCTCTGCTTATGTCTCAGCAGGCTTTTAGGGGCACTAGAGTGGAAACGGTAAAACAAACACCTGCCTCCATGAACGTGCAGGGAGGCTTTCTATTACTGAGAAGCAAAGTGCTGCATGTCAGGTGCTCCACAGCGAGTTAAAGGCTTATACCTCTCCTCTTCCTTCTTTATCCTTAAATCTCTTATTTACATTAGAATTTATTTGAATTATCTCTGTCTCTCTCCATCTCTTTATAATTATAAGCTCAAATTCACGCTCCAATGTTACCTTCTTTTTCTAGCTCCCTGGCTAATCTGCCCATTTGTTCTTAAAGTCCTCACCCTGGCTGATCACCCTTGATTGCCTTCTTATTTAAGCAGCTTGCCCTCTGTTTCTCTCCCTCCCTCCATCCCTTCCTTTCTCTTTTCCTCCTTCCCTCCCTCCTCTCCTCCATGGATCATAACCCTGCTTTAGATAGCTTTCATTTCTCCAGCTCTTCAAAGCTTGAGTCTTAAGCATATGAACTTCTGAAGTGGCTTGAGCTGGCCTCGTATCTTTTATTCCACTTTGAATGCTAATGCCTAGATTTGAAGTAACTTTGCTCGGAGCAGCTTGCACTCTCTTTGCCACTCTGCAGCTGAATTTGGGATAGTAGCCCATTTGATCCTGCCAGAGGGGAATAGTCTACAGGCCTCTGCTTCACCCGCTGGTAAGTCTGACTTTGTAGAAGGAACTAAGACAATAAGAGTGATTTATGTATATTTTTTTCAACTTTCGTAGTTGTTTCTGATTTGTTTTCTGCATTATCCTACTTCTTTACAAAGTAATACAGTTTTGGCTGCTTCACAGCACAATTTGTTTAATGTCAAAGTAGTCCTTGAGTTTTATTTTTATGTCAAGAGTTAGGGTTAGGGTTAGGGTTAGGGTTAGGGTTAGGGTTAGGGACATAGCCTTGCACGTTCTAGTTTCATGATTTTTTTTTTCAAATCTGCACAGCTCTGATAAGGTTGCAAGTCTTGGTTTGGAAAGAGGAAAAGGAACTGACTATGGTGAGTTAGATCAGTGGAGCAGAGAGGAACAATGCCTATCTCTGTTTGGACAATCCACAAGAGACTAGAAATGATCAGACCCATTTCGATTTGTGTTCCCTCCTTTCTCTCATCTCATCTCCTCGGTCTCTTTTCGCCTTCTGTTGCTCACGACATGTTCATTTCTCATTTGTGATTCAGATTTCCTGGCGTAATTCAGCAACAGACAGAGTGAATGCATTAATGGCCATCAAAGGAATTTGCCTACAAAAAGGTCGGCCACCTGCTCACAGCTGCTTTTTTACCACTTTTCTATTTTTAAAATGATGCTTAATCACCCTGTTATCTATGCCTAACACTCAAATCACCTGCAACTTATGACCTTCTAGTTTTTCATTAACAATATCTCTTCATTCCTCAATCTCCCTTCTTCTATCCTCCCATCTCTCCTCCACCATTGAGACAGAAACTGTCATTACAGATACCAGTAATTCATAGCCCTACATTCATCAGCTGTCTATCCTATGTATCTCATATCAGTGTCACCACTGTCTATCTCACCTCACCTCCCTCCATACCCCTCATACCTGTACATGTTCTCTGCAGATTACATTTTTTATATTACTTCGCCACTAGTTTCTCTGTCTGCTCCCATTCACCACTTGTCTCCTCCAAGGCCTTGTAAGGTCTAAATCTCTGCTTTCCAGCTTGTCTGCTGAGAGTAGTTGTGCATTAGTGTGATACTGCAGGGCCTTGGCAATGAACAACTAAGTGACTGTTGTTGGCTGCAGATATTTCATTTGCAGAGGGAGAAGACTGGGGCAGTGTGTCAGCGGTGGTGAGAGGATGATCTCTCGGGCAAGGAGACAGAAGAGAGGAGCCTTGTCGCTCTCTCTGTCACTCTTCCAGGCCTGACTGAGGGCTCTGTGCCCCATCTTTTCCAAGTGGCATGGAGCCATGAAGTTGAGCACGCTACAATCATCAGTAGTGTCTCCCAATGACCTACTGGGGGGGGACACTTGTAATGAAGAGTCCTCAATGACTGAGCACAGATTTTCTTATACTGGCCAAGTATATATTTGAAAGATTAAATGCTGTTGTTTTCTTCCTAAAACAGTTAGCGTAAACACTCCAGCATCACTTAGTGGACTTCTCAACTTTCAGCATTTAAGTAAAATTTGATCTACAAGGAGGGGTTTTTAAGTGAGGAGGAGGCTTCTTTCCTGTAAACAAGCAATTATACACACTCAGCATGCAGAGTGGGACCGCACTGTCTTTCAATAGCTACTTAAGGCTGTCACAGAAAGTGGATGTAAGAAGTGTCGGCCATAAAGCGTAAATCTCCGGCAGAGAGAGAGGGTAAAAAAAGCTGAGTTTAGCATAAGCTGAAATTAAGCTGGCAATATAGGACATCCAAATATCTCGGGCTCTAGCTGCATCATTAGGCAGAACGAGAGCCAGGAAGTGCTGCAATGCCACTGTCATGAAGAAGATAGCATACCAATCATATTGTGTCATCCATATTCCAACAGTGTGTGAATATGATGGACAGTAATGGTAAGGAAGTGAGAAGGGGGTACAGTATGTATATGTGTTGGTGCACATGTGTGCCTGAGCACATATATATCTGTGAATGTATGGATATATCTGCATGCAAGTGCAGTATATGCATGCATTATGCAGGTGTCATAGAAGGGGAGGATGGGTATATGTGTTAGCCCTGTTACTCACCTCCTTGCTCACAGAGCTGCTGGGCCAGAGCATCTTTGAAAATGATCTGTCCTCGATGTGTTGCTGTGGCTCTGAGAGATAGACAGAGAATACAGGAGAGGGCATTAACACAAAAAACACCATGGAGAAAGTTAATTGGTCTGTCCTTAATATATGAGGATCAATCATGCAAAGATGGCACCAGTTCCCACGAAATCAAAATATGTTCAAGCATGCTACATACTATAAAAGATGAGATTACTTTGGGGTAAAAACAATTAGAAATACCATTCTTACAAAACAAGTTTACCCTGTGACTGACAGAAATTACACAAAAGAGCAACAGTGCGCCAGGCCAACTACACACGCCCAGCCCTCACTCTCATCTCACAGGGTAAGTCAGTAACTGGTGATCAGAGTTAAAGGTCTCTTTTTGTTTGTTACTCTGACTGCATTCTCTGACTATTACTAATTTTCATTACTAATTTCATGATCAAAGAGCAGTGTATTTATTATATTTCAACATTTGTAGTCATATAGTCTAAATTTGACTGTAGGAGATTAAATATCTCCCCATACTCTCAGTTCCCTGCACCATCATACTACATTCTTGCATATTAGTGTAAAACTGACTGTATGTTGCATGCTGTATGTATGGAATGCAATATCTTACTTCTTCTGGTGGACATGAAATGCATTATTCATTTGAAAATGGAGAGATCTTTCAAAATCTGCAAGGGGGAAATGGCTCAGAGTGCAGTGGGATCTTTTACACAGACACTGAGACGTGCTCTACTGCACTGTAGCCAAGCAGAAAGAGATCCAATCTCATTTGCAGTAGCAGAAAGTTAAAGGATAAAGATGTTGCTCTTCAGTGCAGAACAGCACTTGAGTACAATATAGTGATATACAGTATGTCCTTCAAAGTTCAAATGACAAGTTCTGGTATTTTTCTCCGAACAATAATAAAAGTACAGCAGTTGTTTTAATGTTAGGGTAGAAAAACAGTGATAGAATAAATAACGAAGGACAGACACATAAACGCCAATAACTCAGACACAGAAAGGGGATTGGGAGTGAGATGGAAAGATTCCTGGGATTGGAACAAGCTGCAATTTTCAGATAGTCCTTGACATTAGTTATTGGAAAAAAACTGTAAAATTTTAGAGCCCTTTGTAGCTCTTTCTACTCAGTGGCAGCAGCAAAATGGGCTGTGTAGTGGCCCCTTGAAGGGAAGTTCTGTGCAAGAAGAGACAACACTACACTTAAAATGGCAAGTAAAAGCTGAATTACACCACTTCAACAGTATACACAATACACAGAGAAAACAACTGGAGTGGGATCAAAGACATAAAGGGGATAAAGATCACAGCCATGATGTGTTTCCTCACTGACTCACTGATTGCAGCTTCACTGCTTGTCAATTAAGCAGAGTAGAGAAGTTAAGAGTCTTGTCTTAACTGTCTGGCACTCAGACAACATTTTAATGTTGTAATTTGGCTTTGGTATTAATAATGAACATCAACTGTGGCTTGTAAATCTAAGTAACTTCACGATAAGACACACACTGCCACC